>NC_132848.1:49655245-50255245 GCF_048164855.1 Canis lupus baileyi | reverse complement strand
GGGCAGGGAGAAGAGAATAAAAGAACTTCAAGGGGACAGCGAGGAGCCTGAGGCTGCCAGGAGCGCACCGTGGAGCCCACGCGGGCCTGGCACGGTGGGTGCAGGACAAAGCCACGTGGGCCAAGTGCACCTTCTGCCCCCTTCCCACACACGCACTGCTGCAGGGCTTGCCACGGCCCCATAATCGAGGCGGAGTGAGCTGTCATGTCAAGCCAGGACCCTGGACTTGGGGCCAGAATTGCTCATTTCCAGCCTCGCTTTTGACACTTGCTCACTCAGGGACCTTTGGCAAAACTCCCCACCTCTCCGAGTTTCAGCTTCCTCCCTTGTCAATGGGGCAACGGCACCTCATAGAGAATTGTAAGGATTGAAGTAAAGGTGGGGAGGGGGCGCAGAGGGCACCCAGAAGACTGTCTAGGCAGCTCTTTGGAATATCCGGGTCCAGAAACGTCTCCTCTGCAGCTTAGCACAGGAACAAATAAAATACTCAGGTGAGCAGCTACTGGGTGGCAGCTCCCTTGGCCGGCCATCAAGGCAGGGTGAGGAAGAAACACCACCGTGGACATGCAGTCAAGCACTGGGGATGAGCCCTCAAGGGATGACCAACACGATGGGGCATCTGTGACAAAGAATCAGTAAATGTTGAAAAGAGCTCAGAGGAGAGAAGAATGAGCAGCAAATAATGGACCACAGAGTCTTTTGGACACAGGAGGGGCTTGAGACTAGTTCATCCTGTTCTCTTTGGCATCCTAGGAATATTTCTTGTCCCCAAGAAAGTGAGGCCAAATGTGTCCCAAGTTCAAAGAGTCACAGCATCCTTCATCTAGCTCCGCCTAAGCAATGTGAGTAAACATTTCTAGATTAAATTGGCTTCAGGGAAAGCTGGCATCTTTTGCCTGACCATTTTGTCTCTTAGGCCCCAACCAATTTTAGAGGCCCAGACACCATGTGGAGTGAGGGCAAGGTACCGCCTAAGGATGCAGAAAATGTTGTAGTTCTGGATGTGCTTCTTTAAAAAAAAAAAAAAAAAAAGAAAGAAAAAAATATATATATATACATCTTGGGATGCCTGGGTGGCTCAGCCGTTGAGCATCTGCCTTTGGCTCAGGGCATGATCCCGGGGTCCTGGGATCAAGTCCTGCATCGGGCTCCCTGCAAGGAGCCTGCTTCTCTCTCTACCTATGTCTCTGCCTCTCTCTCTCTCTCTCTCTGTCTCTCATGAATAAATAAATAAAATCTTAAAAAAATTATCATATGTCATCATATGATTCCATTTCTTGGCTCCTGCCTTAAAAAGCCTGAGACCGCCTCCCAGGGAATTTCTTGTTGATAGCTGAGGCCCTCAGACTGGAATCAAGCCACACGCCCGTCTCCCCTGCAGCCCTAGGGTTCAAGCTGCAGCCACCGGGGAGGACTTGAATTACAGCTTAAAGAGCGCAGATGACATTTAAAAAATATCCGAGCATTACTGTCATTGCCTGAAAAACTTCTCTGGGCATTTCCCTGCGTGCATATTACCCGACAAGGAAGGCCCCACCCTGCAGAGTGACTTCCAATCTCAGGCCTTTCAGAAGGTCGCACTAGGTCCGGCCGTTCAGAGGATGCTGCGTGAAAGGTGAGGGAGGTTCGTGTGTCTACAGGCTGTGAGTGGCGTGTCCGTGGAGTCAGGTTATTCCCTAGTAAAGCGAAACCAGGATAAAGATGGAGAGAAATGGACCAACAGAGGCAAAAGCCTGTAAGAAACTACAGCAGCGTATTTGCAGTGGCTGTCTCTGTGAAAATGGCATAATGGATGATGTCTATTTTTTCTTTTCCAGATGTCTCTGTAGTAAAAATGGATAATTAGGGGGGAAATGATAATTAGGAATTGGTCATTAGAAAATTGCCCAATAATTATTAATTTAAAAATAAAACAAAACTATGAATGTTCTTTTTGAATCTAAACCACTTGGGAGCCAGATCTTGGGCAAGTGACTTAACTTTAATTTCAGTGTTATCATCTATAAGTTGAAGACAGCAGTGGGGTCTTTTGTTTCCAAACAGGCAGAGCCAAAGCATGCTGATATGAGAAATATCTTCCCACCACGTGCGAGTACGCTGTAGTGTCTTTGAACATTTCAAGTGTTGCCTTGCTTAAGTGGGTTTCCTTTCTCTAGTAAGAAAAACAGCCATGTCTTCCTAACAGGGGGGTTGAAGGGGAAGTGGAAGATTCGTGGTGACCCTAATAAGAGCAGAGCACAATCCACCCATTTGGGATGTATGTGGCAGAGCCAAAGAAAGCCTCTGTGAGTATCTGGCCAAGTTTTGCAAAGGAATGAGAACTGCCTGCCCTTGCTGGAGGGAGGGAATGCTGTCGAAAGGAGAAGGGAGGCAGCTGACTCAGAAACTGCAAGAAGATTGCAGCAGAGACTGCTTGGTGGGCTGCAGTATCCATCTTTTCTTCTTGCTTTACCACCAGATCTCTGAATTTTAACGGGGCATATGGGTGCCCAGAATAAAGACACAATTCCCAGCTTCCCTAGGGTAGCCATGGGACTAGGGTTTGGCCAACTGGTTGTGTGCAACTTCTGTGTCATGATCCTGGAAGGAAGGAGCATGGCCTCTTCTTCTCCCTTGATTCCCCTTCCCACTGGCTAGGCTGTAGACATGATGGCTAAGAGCTGGAGTGGCTTCTAGATCACCAAAGGAAAGCCGTGTGTTGGGGACAGCAGGGCAACACAACAGGAGTCAGTTTCACACACTGTAAAACCATCATAACAGCCAGGAACTATTCACACTCAGAGAAAAATAAACTCCTACCTTGTTTAAGCTGCTGTTATTTTGGTTTTTATTACAGGAGCCAGAGCTGCATTCTACTTAATGCAGGGAACAAAAAGAATAAAAGCCAAGAAACTGGGTGTGGAAGAGAAAGGTCGGGAGGGCAAGAATGTCTGTGGAAGACCTTCCTTCAAAAGCCTAAGCCTAGAAGGGGCCTTGGTTCAGCATAAGGAGCTGATTGAACCACCGGAGAGTCAACCTCTGTCCCTCCCCTACCTTGTATTACTCCCCCCAAAAGCTTCCCAACCTCAGGGAAGAACACGTATGCCCGGGTGTTTGGTCTGCTGGGATTTTGTAGGACAGGTTGGCCTATGGAAGTAGAAGCCTTTTAAATAAAGTGGTACTCCCCAAAGTTTGGGCCACAAATAGACTGGTTCTTTACCAAAGACAGTTTGAGAAGATGGAAGGAAGACTAAAAATGCATTGAGAAGGTAGTCCAGGTGTAAGAATTTTTAATGACTCCCATAAGTTACTGAGGTATGACAGCTGAAGGAGAAAACGAGAGCCCTGCCACTCTTCCTGCCACCTGCTAGGCTCAGCACTCTACCATCACCAGTGGACAGAATTCATTCTTAAACTCCTGAGCTAGCCTAGTCCACCGAGTCTCTGCTAAACCATAATTTTCTAAGAGGTAAAATCATGATCTTCATATAAATACCAAACGAACACACATCGAGTGTTTTATTTAACTCATTAAATGAGACAGCCAGCATGATGTCAAAACTCATTCAAAGGAGAATTTAAAGAATGGGCACACGTGTATATAGGCAATCTGATATCAGACATGAATTTACTAATTATTTAAAGAAAAACAGTTAATATCTGGCAACACGGGGGTGCCTGAGTGGCTCAGTCGGTTAAGAATCCAACTCTTAGTTATGGCTCAGATCTCAGGGTCATGAGCTCGAGCCCAGCATCGGGCTTCAAGCCAGGCATTTTCTCTCTCTTGGGACACCTGGGTGGCTCAGCGGTTGAACCTCTGCCTTTCACTCAGGACGTGATCCCAGGGTCCTGGGATCGAGTCACTCATTGTGCTCCCCACTAGGAGCCTGTTTCTCCCTCTGCCTATGTCTCTGCCTCTCTCTGTGTCTCTCATGAATAAATAAATAAAATCTTTTTAAAACAGATATTCTTTCTCCCTTTCCCTCTGTCCCCCCACCACCCTACTCTTGCCCACTCTTTAAAAAAAAAAATGTATACACACACACACACATACACATATATATATTTCCTATAATACAACAAAATGCAATGTTTGGGATGTTTTTTCAACAGAGTTGAAATAACTGTATCTCTACTGGACAAAATGTATTTGATCCCTAGAGATGAAAATCATTTGCATCTGTATATTTTCTACCACACAACTTCTACTCCTACAGAGCTGCTAATTAGCCTAGCTAATAGACGATCAAAGATGCATTCACTTTTGGGTGAGCCAACCCCTCAGGAGTCCGCTAGATAACACAAATTGCTCCACTGAAAGTACACCACTAAAGCACCAACAACCCGGGGATCCCTGGGTGGCTCAGGGGTTTAGCGCCTGCCTTCCGCCCAGGGTGTGATCCTGGAGTCCCGGGATCGAGTCCCATGTTGGGCTCCC
Source organism: Canis lupus baileyi (assembly GCF_048164855.1). Classification (NCBI taxonomy): domain Eukaryota; kingdom Metazoa; phylum Chordata; class Mammalia; order Carnivora; family Canidae; genus Canis; species Canis lupus. The sequence continues at coordinate 50,250,828 of NC_132848.1, read as the reverse complement.
TGTGAAGAGCCTGCTTCTCCCTCTGCCTGTGTATCTGCCTCTCTCTCTCTCTCTCTCTCTCTCTGTCTCTCATGAATAAATAAATAAAATATTTTAAAAAATAAAGCACCAAAACCCTTCTGCTTTAGGTTGAGCTTTCATTCTGAGTCTGTAGTAGGGTGGGAATGGATGAACCCCCTCTGCCAATTCAACCTGCCTCCCATCTCTTCAATAGATCACTGAGGATCCACCGAAGATCAGCAGGTCCTTTGATCGTGGCTCTTGGGGGTGCTACCTCTTTCATGAGGAAATCAAATGATTACCATGAATTCTCTTCACTTTAACCCTTTGTCCTCTAATTCACGGGTCTTACAGCCTCTCCCCAGCCTCTGATAAATGTTACCTGCCTTTCTTTTATTTTCATCTCCTTCCATTCTGAGTGGGCTGGATTCTTTAGCTCTGAGAGGCGGAACATCTGCAAGACCATCCAAGCACTGTTTTTGCAGGAAGCTCTAATTATCAAACTCCTTGAATTGCTTTACCAAATACCCCTTTCACAATGTGTACCGGGTCTCAATCTGGGGATGCATGGAAACAGTGTACGGAGAATCCACCACGGCACAATATTTGCCTATCACCTAGGAGCATTTAGCACTCTGGGAGCTAAAATTCTATTTATTCTCTCTCCAGGCAAGCAAAGCTGTGTGGGTGGGAGATGCTGAAGCTGATGCAATTCGGCAGGGTAAAAGACAGGGAAGAGCTAGATGCGGCTAGATCTGATGGAGGAAACCAGGCTTCGCCACTTTTGACTTGTGTAGTTTCTTGCAAGTCACTTAAAACTTCTTAGGACCTCAGTTTCCTCAAATCACCCACCTGCAAGGGGTGTTGCAATGATGAGCAAGACTAAGTGTCAATTCTCCAGCACACCCTCCCTGCTCAATACATGGAAACTACTATTATTATAAGAAGAGAGAGTTCACTGAGGACTGGACAGTCCTGGAAGAGATAGGGCTTAAACCAGGCAGAGAGGAGGGATGGAGAAGGAAAATGGGAGGGGGGAGGGCATTCCAGCAGTGGGCACTCCATGAGCAAGGGCAGGGACGTGGAAATGAACATGCCCACTTCAGAGGACTGCTCTAAAGAGAGGAAACTGATGAGTGTGGGAGACAAGTGGGACCAAAGGTAGGGCAGAGGGCCTAGAAAGCTGAGACGAAGAGCTTGCACTTGAGGCAGCACGGAAGGGATCTGTGGAAGGTTCTAGATGTCATCCTGGTTTGTGTTCTATAGTTGTGTTTCTCTACCATAGCACAACAGAAATACCAGCATCCATAAATCCTGCCTTGTTATTCTCACTTTCTCCTCAACAGGATAGGGGTCCTCTCAAGTCCTGAGGCACTCTGGGATAGGGCTGTTCTCCAGCTGCTGGACCCCCCTGCAACTTTTCTGGAATTCAGATCATAGTTTTATTTATGGGATTTCCAGGGAAACATGCAAAGGCCAGCCAACCGGTTTCCAAATGAGGCTTCATTCACCAAACCTTGAAAGGTTGAGTCAGAGCTGCCACCATAATTACTGCCGAGTGACACAGACCTACAAGGACACTCCGTTAGCATCTTCAGAACATGCCTAATGGAAGCGACCTCCAGGAAGACTGAAAGGCACACAATTATTATTTTTGACTATCAAGTTGGCATTTGCACTAACATTGATTAATTGCTTAGCCACAGATAGGACTTAAAAAAAAACCCATAAAACTACCTATGATTTACTCTCTAGATGTCAGATTAACCTGACAGTAATAAATTCTTAAAGAGGCAAATTGCTTGCATATTCCAAATCAATCATAAGCAGCAGAGAATGCGTTCCACAGGCTTTATAGATGAGTTCCTATTTCTGAGAAATATTGTATGTCCCAGAATATCCCAAAACAACCCCAGGGTATGTGGCTTTCAAAGAGAGCAATGCTGACTTCTAAGGAGAGTTGTAAAAAAAAAAAAAAGGAGTCATGTTTTATATTCCATTTTTCTTTGGTTCTCTCCTAATGGTGTGAAAATGTCTTATTGAAAACTGATAATCTAAGCAAATCTTGCAGAAATTTTTGCAATCTGCATTTAGCTTATGTCATAGTACTCTGCACACGAACACAAGATGCTGGGCAGAAATGTGTACTTATAGGTATATTTTATTTCTGTCAACTAGCTTACACTTTCGCCAAAGGAAATAAAGACATTTTCTGTTTCTTTTGGATTTCGCACTAATACCTGATCCAGGATTCCTCATCTATTATATGCGTTGTTAATGAGTAAATGTTATTATTATTTGGGACAGATGCTCTCAGCAGCTCATAACAGAAACTAGATGCAGCTTAAACAACGAGGCATTCACTAGATTGCACAGCAAGAAATTGAGAGGTAGGGCACAAAGCAGGATTGCTCAATGCAGAGACTCAGCCATGACGGGAAGACCCAGGCTTTTTCCATTTTTCTGCTCCATCAACTTCCGCATGTGGATTTTCTTTTTTTTTTATAATAAATTTATTTTTTATTGGTGTTCAATTTACCAACATACAGAATAACACCCAGTGCTCATCCCGTCAAGTGCCCCCCTCAGTGCCCGCCACCCAGTCACCCCCACCCCCCGCCCTCCTCCCCTTCCACCACTCCTAGTTCGTTTCCCAGAGTTATGAGTCTTTATGTTCTGTCTCCCTTTCTGATATTTCCTACCCATTTCTTCTCCCTTCCCTTATATTCCCTTTCACTATTATTTATATTCCCCAAATGAATGAGAACATACAATGTTTGTCCTTCTCCGATTGACTCACTTCACTCAGCATAATACCTTCCAGTTCCATCCACGTCGAAGCAAATGGTGGGTATTTGTCGTTTCTAATGGCTGAGTAATATTCCATTGTATACATAAACCACATCTTCTTTATCCATTCATCTTTCGATGGACACCGAGGCTCCTTCCACAGTTTGGCTATTGTGGACATTGCTGCCGCATGTGGATTTTCTTACTCACCACACTCCACATCTAAATGCAAGAATTGCCATTTCTCCTTTTTCTTCTCTTTAGGAGAAAAAAATCTTTCCCAGAAGCCTCAGGCCAATGTCTCCTCAGGTCCCATTGATCAGGACTGGGTCACTTGACCATGGCCCTCATGGTCATTTTTAATTTCTATGGCGGAGGATGGCTACTGTTAACCAGGAAGCAATGGAAGGTTGACATTTGAGAGGCCTCCATGAATCTGTCACTATATCTGCTTGTAAATGAGGTCTCTATGCTGAAGTAAAACGTTAACAGGGAGGAAAAAGTTTTGGAAGTTGTGTGGTAGGGAGAGGGGTAAGGTGGGAATCATGGATACCATGCCTAGTCTTAAAAAAATTTCCCAATTCTTCCAGGCCTGAAAACTTGTACGTAAAGTCACTACAAAGCAAAGCAGTAGAGCATCATGTTGGCCCTGTAGCAAGTTCTGTTTACTCCTCAGTTCTGTAAATCGGTTGAGACAATTGGAAAAGACCCTCATGGTCGCCCTTGAGATACTGGCTGCTGTACATATGTGCTCCATTACCCGCCCAACTTCATAAAAGCTTGATGTAGCTTGCGGCCAATCTTGCTTGCAAATAAAATGTGTATTAGTAGATTATTTGCAAAGATACGGAGCAAATGATGATTTGTTGATATATGGTGTGGTGTGATTATATCACATTATAAAAGGTAGAACGGCTAGTGGTCTGATGAAGCCACTGACTGAACTAGCCTCTCTCTTCAATGCATGCATGTGATGACATCAAGTATCTAGATCAATGAGGACAGAAGGATCTAGGCATTTGGAAGACTGAAAAAACGAATCCTAAATTAACTTTAAGTAACAGAAACCAACAGAATATACAATATACCTGTATAATATATAATTGCATAGTATAAAATATACAACACTAACTTGTGATGTATAACATGTATAACTTTATAATATATATAACACAAACATACATAGTAAACAGAATATATTTTAATTTATAAAAAGTTACTTTCCTCTTATTTCTCTTTTATAATATATATACCAGCTCACATTACTAAGATAAAAGATAAACCCTTTGCAATCTTTTTAAAAATGTAAGGTTGATAGGTTTGACATATAGAAATCATGCCGGAGGAAATGTATTGCCACCAGTGTAAAGAGAGCAGAAGAAGTATCTGCTTGAAGCAAAAGGATGATACATTTGCTAGGCTCCTGCAGACAGAAGGCTCATCTCCCTGGTATTATCTGGCTTTTCTGGAACGTCACTCTCAAAAGCAGAGTTTTCTTAGGTGTTACACACTCACGACAGGCTAAATCCTTAGGAAAACCTTGGTGCCTCTGTGGGGAACTTCACAAAGCTGTTAAGTGTTCATTGCTCTTAAAGTATTTGCCAAAAGTCAACACTTGAATCACAGTCTGCTCTTCTGCCTTCAAGAGCTGGGGATGAGATGGCTCTCAGGAAACCCCTCCATCCCGCGCCACCCCTAGCGGGACTCATGACGCCCAACACGCTCAGCATGTGAGAAAGCCTGCCCAGCTGCCCTCCCAGCCACCTCCTTCCATTCTGTAAACAGCACTTACATACAGGGAGGCAAGCAGGAAGCGGGCAGAGATGAAAGAGAAGGTATGGCCACTGGTCTCATCCGAAGAGCTCAGAGAAAATGAAAAAATAGGAGCTAAATGGTGGAGGGCAAAGTGAACTGAGTGTGCCTAGCCTCTTCCACTCCTTATCCTTGGCCTTAGTAAAAGGTGGAAGGTCATGAGTCTCCCTGGGTTTTTTCCCACAGGTGACTTGCAACCTGCTCTTGAATACTCTCAGTGGGCAAAAGACGTTGCTCACAAGGGTGGAGTTCTAGGAAAAAAATCACCACCATTCTCTGAATTTAGAGCTCCCCCAGGCAACAGAGAAGTAAATATTGTCAGAGGGAGGCTATGTCCCTCCCCAGCATGGCCAGTGTAGAATTGCAGGCAAGCCTTAGTCATGCTACATGACAACGGGTGAGATAAACACAGAGACTCTGTGTTTAACATTTCCGTCCATAGGGCTGCTGGGGCCTCTTCTGAGGGCACAATGTGCTAGTCTTGCCAGCAGTCTTGTTTCCCCATCCCTGCTCTGAGCCAGGAGTGTCTCGCTCCTTCCTCCCTTACTCCTAAACCCAGAGCCCACTGAGTTTAGAGGTGGTGAGTTAATGTTCCATGCCCAAGCTGGGCAGAGCTCCTGGATTTGCTGCAGGGCCAGCTTTGTGGGCACGAGACCTGAGCAGTACAGGGTCCCACCCTTCGATGGGCCCACACTTGGTTTACTGCTCTGCTGCCATGGTCTTAAAATTCACGAGAATTTTCTAACAAAGAGCCTCACATTTTTATTTTGCACCAGGCCTTGCAAATTGTGCAGCCAGTCCCATCTGCCATATGGTCCTTAAAGGGATTGGGCCCTTCCCTCTCACTGTGTCCAGAGAGTGCAAGGCCCCCACTTACAATGTTGTTTTTTTTTTCATAGAACCCTTAAGTCACCCAAGACACACTCCCAGCAGGCCCCGCGGGAGGCAGTGAACTCTGTCCTGACTGTCAGTTATGGAGATAAAAATGAGATGGATGTGTACAGCCCTCACCTTCCCCACCACACCATTCCCAGCCCAACAGCTTCCATCCTGTGCCCCCGAGAGGTCCGTCATCTCAGTCACTCAACGTGTACTCACTACTCACAGCTACCCAGAGCTCCCTGAGTGGGAGCGGTGAGACTGGAAAGGATGGCACTTTGCCCTCCTGAGATGGAACATCTACCCGGATGGACAACAGGTGGTAGAGTTGTGGTACATGCTGAGTGCCGAAGAGGACTGGTGGCAATAAAGAGATGGGAGAAGGAGAGCTCAGCGGGGGCCTAGGTGGTCAGAAGGTAATGGATGAGGTCATGCTCTTACCTTATCTCCTTCTCTTCCCACAGACCAACCCTTAACCCTAGCCAGCCCTCTCACAAAAACATGCCACTGATAAGAAGAAGGGGGCGAGCAGGGCTGGTAAAGGATCTGAATGCCCCCACCCCTAGAAAATTAAACAATTGCCACTGAGGTCCCTGTGGTGAAGATAGATGAAGGGGAGCTCCTTCTTATTATAAATAATTAACTCAATAGCATCTCATTCAGAGGATACCAATTAGTTCTGTCAAAGGAGGCCGTGACAGCCCATGAGATGATGAGTGGCACTGAAGTTTCTCCTGAACCACAGAGGCCTGCTTACCAGTAATTAGTTTGACGTGCACTTCTTTCTTTATACCAGCAACACAAATTCTCTGTACCACACAACTGAGGATAGAATTAAGTTATTTGGATAATGCTAAAAACTTGATGCTCTGGAACTTTCTGTATAAATGTAAATCTTCTGGTGTTTTTTTTTTTTTCTTTTAACTAATTGTTTTCCAATAAAACAAATATTTATAGGGTAGTAACTAGATGCCAGAGACTATGCAAAGAGCTCAGTACAGATAATCACTTAGTGGACTTCACATCTGTATGAGTAGATCCTGTTTGTTATGGGCTGAATGTTTGTGCCCTTCAAATTCAAATGCTGAAGCCTAACCCACAGTGTGATGCTATTTGGAGGTGGGGTCTTTGGGAGGTGATTGGGTCACAAGGGTGGAGGCCCGTTGATGGGATTAGTGCCCTCGTAAAACAGCTCCCAGAGAGGCCCCTCACTCTTTTCTGCCCTGTGAGGACACAGCAAGAAAACGGCTGTGAGCTGGGAAGTGGGCACCTCTCATCCCTGGATCTGGGACTTCTCAGCTTCCAGAACTGGGAGAAATAAATATTTGTTGTTTAAACCCCTTAGTCTATGGTATTTTTGTTACAGCAGCCTGAACTAAGACACTAGTATTATCTTTAACTTACAAATGAGGAAACTGAGCCATGGAGAAGGTAAGTAACTTGCCCAACTTCCTCAGATCCAAGGTTTGAACCCTGGCAGTCCCACACAGAGCTTGTCTTCTAAATTATCCTCAACCCCTGCCTCTCCACCCCTCATTTCTCCATTTTTCTTGGAGCTGAGCGTAAAATAAGTGCTTTGGAATGATTGGTTCACTGGAGAAACAAGAGACAGCTGGAAATTCCGAACCAGCCTGCACTCTGGGCCTTTTACCCACCGCTACAGACCTCTTCTCTTGACAAATGGGTGAGGGCAAAGTCATACTCAGGATCTTGAGCCCACCCAGATGCTTCAACTCTCCTAATGTCAGTTAGATTCAATGCAGAATTTGAAGATTCCACCAAATACTGAGCATCTTAAAAGTAACTTGGAAGATGCTAGGAAGCTTTTGCCAATCTTTTTTTTTTTTTTAAGATTTTATTTATTTATTCATGAGAGACACAGAGAGACAGAGAAGCAGAGACACAGGCAGAGGGAGAAGCAGGCTCCATGCAGGGAGTCCGATGTGGGACTCGATCCCGGGACTCCAGGATCACGCCCTGGGCTGAAGGCAGGCGCTAAACCGCTGGGCCACCCAGGGATCCTTGCCAATCTTTATTAAGCATGCTGCCTGTGGCTGCAGATCAGTCATTTGCTTATTCCACTTAGAAAGTTCTCTCAGTAAGGCTTGCCAGCTCAGGACCCTTCCACCTCTTAGTTATTATAACTTCTTCTTTTCCCAGAATTTCCTCAACCAGTATTTCTATCTGCAGAGTGAGTAGAAAGGGTGGAAGAGTCAGAGCACCTTGCTCCACCAGACTCCCCAGCCAATATAATACCAAGGGCAGCCACCGTCAATCAGCATTTATCTTTACATGGAGGTTGTCCTCACTTTGCATGATAGTGCCCACTGTCAAGGGGATGATGGAAGCTGAAAACCTGCAAGGTGTTTTGTTTTGTTTTTTAAGATTTCATTTATTTATTTATTTATTTATTTATTTATTTATTTATTTATTTATTTAAATTTTTATTTATTTATGATAGTCACACAGAGAGAGAGAGGCAGAGACATAGGCAGAGGGAGAAGCAGGCTCCATGCACCGGGAGCCCGACGTGGGATTCGATTCCGGGTCTCCAGGATCGCGCCCTGGGCCAAAGGCAGGCGCTAAACCGCTGCGCCACCCAGGGATCCCCATTTATTTATTTTAGAGAGAGAGTGCACACAAGGGTGAGCAGGGAGAGGAAGAGAGGAAGAGGGAGACGGAAGGGAAGGAATCTCCAGCAGACTCCACACTGAGCGCAGAGTCCCATGCGGAGCTTGATCTCACGGCCCTAAGATCATGACTGGAGCCAAAACCAAGAGTCGGACACTTAACATACTGAGCCACCCAGATGCCCCTCGCAGCGATCTTAATAGTCACCAGAGCAATTATCATTGTTCTGTGATCCTTAACATTTTTCACAAAACTTTGAGCACTCTCTTACTGTTGGTTACAAATGTTTATTGAAGTGGAATAAATACTAAAACCAATATTTACTTAGTACATCGTCATTTCAAACATTAGAAACTTCAAGGGCACCTGGGTGACAGTCAGTTGAGCAGCCAACCCTTGGTTTCAGCTCAGGTTGTGATCTCATGGGTCTTGAGATCAAGCCCCCAGTTGGGCTCCATCTCAGTGGGGAGTCTTTTTTTTTTATTATTATTGGTGTTCAATTTGCCAACATATAGAATAATACCTAGTGCTCATCCCATCAAGTGCCCCCACTCAGTGCCCGTACCCAGTCACCCCCACCCCCCGCCCACCTCCCTTTCTACCACCCCTTGTTCGTTTCCCAGAGTTAGGAGTCTCTCATGTTCTGTCTCCCTTTCTGATATTTCCCACTCATTTTTTCTCCTTTCCCCTTTATTTCCTTTCACTATTTTTTATATTCCCCAAATGAATGAGACCATATAATGTTTGTCCTTCTCCGATTGACTTATTTCACTCAGCATAATACCCTCCAGGTCCATCCACGTTGAAGCAAATGGTGGGTATTTGTCGTTTGTAATGGCTGAGGAATATTCCATTGCATACATAGACCACATCTTCTTTATCCATTCATCTTTCGATGGACACCGAGGCTCCTTCCACAGTTTGGCTATTGTGGACATTTCAGCAGGGAGTCTGCTTGAGATGCTCTCTCCCTCTCCCTCTGCTCCTCCCAGCACTGTGCAGGTACTTTCTCTCTCAAATAAATGAATAAATGTTTTTTTAAAAAAACATTATAAACTTGAAGAATTCACATATTTTATTTTATTTAAAAAACCTATTAATTGAGAGAAGTTTGAATAGCATTGGCCTTCTCATCATAAAATGGAAGCTAGAGAGTCAGTGTCTCTGCTAAGCCTCACCGCATTGTCATTCTTTCCAAATTTGGGTCGGCTTCCAATGCTGTTTTTTTATGCTTTCCATGCTGGGAAGTGTCTCTGAGAAGAGCTTTAATGTGAAGTGTTTTGCCGGTGTCACGGCCTCTGGGACATCTTCATCTTTTTTGTTGTCACTGCTCTCCTCACTTAAGTCACTGAGTTTGCCTTCACTAAGATTCTCAGCTGCATACCTTGAGAGTTCAGAAGAGCTGCATTGCCCCAATTCTCATGACCAGCCATTTTGCTGTAACTCCACTTATGCTGGGTTTGAATTTCACTTCCACCATCGTCATTTTTGTTTCTTTGCTGCACTTTCATCTGTGTTGGTCCACTCCCCTTTAGATTATCACATGGGTTTCTCACAGAGGGACAGGAAATGTCACAGGTACATGCTTTGCTGTCTGTGCATGAACCGAGGAACAGGTGTGCAGCGAGCAGTCACGGGCACTCTTTGAAAGAAATGAGACAGTTGGTTACCAAGCATGACGTGTCTCTGCTGTGGACTGAAGAGCTGGCAGAGAAGTTTGTGCTTCCCTCACAGTTAATGTGCATGGTGACTGAGATTCAAACCCCGCTGTTGGGGACTATTGTTATCAAATTCAGGGGTGACAACTGAAATTCATGCATATTTGAACTCTGCAAAGTAAGGATTATCTCCACGTTATGTCATTCAGTTCTCACAGTAGCTTTATGAAGAATGCAGGTAATGTCACTATGGTACCCACTTATAGAGGAAGAGGCGGGGGGAGACCACCTAATTCACACTCATGAGCCCAGGACAAGGTGGTGGAGGAGCAGGGTTTGGGAAGCCTGTGCTCCCCACCACCATGCACAGGGCCTTGATTTGGAAGGAGGGAGGTAGTTGTGCCTTTTCCTGGAGGGCACCTCATCACAGAAAAGGCTTCTGTCCCACCACACTTCTTGCGTTTGGTCTACAGGGGATCTTTGACCCGAGTCTAATTTACACTTCCCCAGTGGTTCCTACACTGTGGACAGATGGCTTGGCTTATCACCCACTGAGGCAGGTAAGAGAAGGATTATCATACCCATAGGAAGAAATGGAGTCCCAGAGAAAGGACAAGCTTAGTCCACACAGCACAGCAGGCTGCCAGGGCACCTTTTGCAGTGCCACACCATCTGGTGGATACAGCTAGAGCCCAAGCAAGGGCTGGCCCTGAAACGGGGGTGACCGGGGCTGAGCAGATGGCTACTACCCTGCCCCACACCCTCCCCACACCGCACTGGCCACACTGCTGGGGATCCCCCACCCTGCCCCAACAGCAGGAAAGCCTGTTCTAACTCACTTGGCCCAGCCCAGATAGGAAGGATGTTTCTCATTAATAGGATCAGAAAAGGCATCTCTCTAAGAATGAAAGAAAACGTGGCTTTATTTGCCAAGGTCGCTCCCCTAGAAAGCCCTCCAGAAAGCATACAAAATTGTTAAATTATCAAAACATTAATTAGATTGTTAAATAAGACCTACGCTAATCCTCAAAGCATGTGGGGCAGGCCCTTTGGTGGATATGGCCTAATGGCTTTCGGATCTGGCTGGCACTTCCGTTCCAGAAAGTCTCAGTCTTAGCAAGAACAGCTAAAAAAAATTTAAAAAAATAGTTGATTGTGTAGAGATACCACCTGCCCCAGCAGAATCAGACTGGCAGGATAGGCTGGGGGTTCCTCTGACCCCGACAGCCACCAAAGAGGCCTCCCTGCCTCCTGCTTCCCTTGTTCCCAGTGTCTCTATCTGCTGTCCTGACATTTGAAATGCTTGATTGTATCTTGTGACTTCACAGATAAAATTCACGGATTCATGGGTTTGAATCTGATCCTTTTAAATATGTTGCAAGCTTCTTGAAGGCAGGAGCCAGCTGTTAACTTAAAATTGAATTAAAAAGAAATATTTTAGGGATGCCTGGGTGGCTCCGTGGTTGAGTATCTGCCTTCTCCTCAGGTCGTGATCGCCTGGATCCTGGGATTGAGTTCCATATCGGGCACCCTACGAGGATCCTGCTTCTCCCTCTATGTCTCTGCCTCTCTCTGTGTCTCTCATGAATAAATAAATAAAATCTTAAAAAAAAAAAAGAAATCTTTTATGTTCACACTATTTTCTCTCCACTCTCGTCCACCGCAGCCGATGGAAAAGAAAGTGTGCCCTGAAATCTATCTCACCTGCCTGTCCCAATCTTGGGATACCATTCCCTGATTGGGCCCCAGAACCAAATACATGACCTGCTGCGAGAGATTTCTATATTGCAGACACAGATGAGGGGCTCTAAGTCAGGCTGTGCAGCAGTGATCCAAGTGACATGGAGGAAATTAATCCTTCTGCTTTCCAGCTCCCCACATTTCTTCTTCTTCTTTTTTTTTTTTTTTTTGGATTAAAATTCCAGATATTGTTTGGACCTGTTTGAATAAGGCTGATGAAAAACAAAACAAAACAAAACAAAACCACAACACCTCAAAGAACAAATTTGAATTAATTAATTTTTAAAAATCGTCCACTGGATGGATGCCTTCTCAGCCATTGTGATGGGTGTCTTAAATCTGAAGAACAATCTCCATTCGGTAAAGGACAAAGCAGGTTCAGAGAGGTTATGTAGCTTCTCATGTTTAACTAGTAAGAGCAAGGAGGACTGTATCCGTTCTATCTGATTCACCCCAAGGTCTGTAGCCCCTTTGCCTGGCACGCGTGTTCAGTGTGTCCAGGCCCTTTTCTCCTCCATGCTGTAATTCAGACTCAGTTCAACCCCTCCACCCCCCCATTCGATCTACCTCCCTCATCTCACTCCCCTCTGGTACCCTCTGCTTACTTCTGTGACCACACATAAACATTGGCTTCTGACCCGGGGGCTTCCCTTGTCTGCCTCCTCTTCTAGTCTATAAACTCCTTGCACTTGAGAACTAGCTCTTATTCATCTCATTCCCTCAGGCCTTGATGTCAGACCTGGCCCTTTAGCAGGGCCAGGTTAGGAAAGATAAGATAGCCTTTTCCTCCCATCTCCCACCCTCCCACCCCCCTATCTCGCTTCTCAACACTTGCCTTAGACCCAGCCATTGCACCGTGAGGAAACTCAGGCCACTGTGGAGAGGTTCTGGCCACAGTCCCAGCTGAGGTCCCAAAGGAGGCTACTAGAATCAATCAGGTGAAGGATAATGGGGCCTTGGGCCTTGGTGGCAGTAGTAGTAGAAATTATTTAAAGTGGCTGGTTTCTAGATCAGTTCTGAAGGGAGAGCTGCCAGGCTTTGCTAGTAATCACGGTGGAGAGAGAGACAGAGGTCTAGGAAGGCTCTAAGACTTTTGGCCCAGGCACTGGAAAGGTGGGGTTGCCATGCACTGAAATGAAGCCTGGAAGGTGTGCATGTTGGAGTGGATGGTGGAACCTGGAACTCTGGCAGGCCCCATATCCAAGCACAGATACTTAACTGTGTTTGCAGCTAGACATGTGAGCCTGGAGTTCAGGGGGCCAAAGATAGAAATTTGAGAGTAGTCAGCAAGTAAATGATAATTAAAGCCACAAGAGAGGATGAGATCACCAAGAGAGTGAGTGTAGAGAAGACACAAGGCCTGTGTGGGGCTGTGTCAGTGCTCAGAGTTTGAGGAATTGAGAAAGAACCAGCTTAAAGCTGGAGGAAACAGAGGAGAAGGTGCTCACAAAGGAGTTTGAAAGGGAGACGCCAATCCACAAAGGGAGACACAACAGAAGCCAAGAAAAGAGTTTTAAGAATAATAGGGTGCTCGTCTATGTCATCAGCTGCCATAGGTCAAGTAGGTGAAAGAATTCACCAATGGATTTAGCAACATGGTGGCCACCGGTAATGTTGACCAGGAGGTTTCAGGGGAATGGTGAGGGCCAAAGCCTGACTGGAGTGCATTCAAGAAGGAAGGAGGAACAGGCAGCAGGTTAACCCCTTCTTGAGAAAAGATATGCTGTGGGCAGCAGACAAATGGTGGAGCAGCTGGAGGACGTTGTAGAGTCAAGAGACAGTTGTGTTTTTTTTTTAATAAAAGGTAAAAGATGGGGCATCTGGGTGGCCCAACTGGTTACGCTTCTGACTCTTGATTTCGGCTCAGGTCATAATCTCAGGGTCCTGGGATTGAGCTCCGTGTCGGGCTCTGTGCTCAGTGGGGAGTCTGCTTAGAATTCTCTCTCCCTCTCCCTCTCCCCCTCCTGCTTGTGCTCTTTCTCTAAAATGAATAAACAAATCTTTAAAAACTAAAAAGTAAATAAAATATAAAAGATGTCACAACATGTTGATATGCTGATATAGGTGATCAGTAGAGGGTGAGAAGAGGTGATGGTGCAGGAGCAAGATACTACAGAAGCCCGTGTCAAGGTGAAAGGGATGGTATCTGAGGTCCCAGTGGAGGGGGTTGGCTTCGGAGAAGAGTAGGGACAGTTGTGCACAGTATGAGAGGGAAAGCAGAGCACGGGAGACACATGCCAACAAATGAGTGAATATGGTGGTGGGAACACGCGGGAGTTCCCTTCTGCTATGTTCTTGCAGAGAAACAAGGAGCAGGGCCTGGTGGGGTATAGACAACAGATTGACACCCTGGGAGATGGGGGAGCACTGGGCACAAAGAGGGGTTCACCTGACGTCAGTGCTCACAAATGTGAATATGAACCGTGTATGTTTTACTCCAGCCATATGGGCTGCATGGTGCGGGCATGAGGGGTTCATTTTGAAAAAGATTGAGATTTTGCTGGGGATACAATGAAAGAGGCCAGGGGCCAGAGAGTTGATAGGAGGGAATATTGTCATAGAGCATAGACTCTGTGGGAGGAAAGGAGGAAAGGGCATGAGGAGCATTGAAAAAGCAGTGAAAGCAATGCATTATGGGTCCTAGTGGGGCTATATCAGAGCTGGCACTAGTCCCTGGAGCATCTTCAGTGAACTAGTTAAACCCTTCCCCTCCAGGTGATACAACAACAATTGTGCAATAAAAAAGTTGCTTCTTCCTTTGGATAAAGAAAGCCATGAGCCAGAATACACAGTGTCATTCCTGGAGTGTGGGCTGGATTTCGGGGCTCACTTGGCCAAGGACTTCTGTGCAATACACAAAATGCACAACTGTAGGTGGCAGCCCTGGGTCAAAAGACTGTGGGGACCGAGTACTAGAAGGGTGGGTACAGGTCAGAAGGTGGTGATCCCAGAGTGGGAGGATGAAATTGAGATTGTGAAAAAGTTGCAGCCATGGGCAGTGGGGAGGTTATAAGGTGTGAGTGTCTATGACAGGGTCGAGGACAAGGTATTAGAGAGGAGGTTGTCAAGGAACTCAGAAGTCTAGACATTGGAAGGATTATCTTCATGGATATTGAAATCACCAAAAATGATACCTGGAGCCTCTGGGAAACCCTGCAGTGAGCCGGGGCTCTGTAGGTGACTGTCCCAGGAGACTATGACAAGCTCTCTAGGCTGATGATAGGCTTTTTATTTATTATTTATTTATTTTAAAAGATTTTATTTATTTATTCATGAGAGATACAGAGAGAGAGGCAGAGACACAGGCAGAGGGAGAAGCAGGCTCCCTGAGGGGGAGGACCCCGGGATCACACCCTGAGCCGAAGGCAGCCGCTCAACCGCTGAGGTACCCAGGTGTCCCTAAAGCAGACTTTTTAGAGAAGAGGCAGGAACAGTGGTGCCCAAGCCGTAGGGAGGATCACGGCGTGACCCAGCGGCATGAGGGATGGAGGAGAGGAAGCCAACTTCACTCGCAGGGTGGGTGGGAAGCCAGCATCTGGTAGGAGCAAGAGGATGAAGAGCACGTTCAGAGGAAGCGGAGGACAGAAGGGATTTTGCTCACGCTGGACCACAAGGCCCAGAGACTTGGGGAACTGGGGAGTGAGAGATAGGCTGAGACTGGGGGCTTCACGGAGCTGTCTGGAGGAAAGAATTAGGGTGAAGCATATGATGTGGGAGTCCCAGCCTTCCCGGGGTGACTGCTACAAACAGGAATCGAGGCATGACAGAATAAGGCCCGAGGGTCTGGGAGGCCAACTGCGGTCATGAGGCTGTGAGTGTTGGGGGGCATGCATCTTAGAAGAACACACTAAGCCCTGGGACCCTTCTTTGGAGGGGTGAGGTGACCAGGGGGAGAGACTGTACCACACTGGGTCTGTATCCAATCACCTGATCAGAAAAATAAAGCCTTCCGATTAGTCCCATGTTGGTGTCCCTTCACCTGCCGGGTGTCTCTTTGGTAATGACCAGTGTAGTTCACTCTCTGGGACGGGACGTAACAGGCCTGTGGTGGCCCAGAGGGCCAGGCCTCCACGGGCCTAGACTGCAGGCATCCGCACCCACGCAGCTGCTCCCAACCCAGAGTCCCAAGTGGAATGTCCAGGCCGCAGGCCCTTCGAGGGCCCTCGTCCTCGCCGCCTCCTAATGCACTGGCCAGAGCTGTTCTGTAAACTGTTGAGGCCATCTTCAGCTCACTCTAAACCGGAAGGACTAGATGTGTATCAGGGGAAACCAAAACACTGTTTGATTAATCGCCACCTTGCTAGCTCGAGAGTGATGGCTGGGCACAAGATGTGGCCGTTATCTAAATGGAGTGCCGGTCTGTCCCTGGGATCCTGAACAAATGGACTGCCCTCTATTTATAAACAACCCTGAGGGATGAGCAGCTCGGTTTACGTTGAGAAGGGGCCATCGTTCATTTTTATCCATCATACTTGCTTTTAGCGATATTACACACACACCCCGCTTGGGCTAGAATCTCAACAACCCAAGAGGTTTATGTGCTTTTAACACCAATTTTGAGGGTTTCTGTGTACATTTCATCATCGGGGGGTAGCGGTGGGCCTGAAGCGCGGAGTGAGAGCGGACTCCTTCCTCGGGGCTTCACGCAGGGTTTATGATGACGATGAAGTCGGGGAGACCAAGACTGGCCCAAAGGCTGTGTTTGTGACTCCAGGTATTACAGAGGTGACAGGCACGAGACAACCAGGATTCTCCTGGCAGCAAACGGGATGGAGCGCGGCCAGGTAAGCAAGATCCTCTGTGACGTCCAGGTGAGCCTTATGCAACCCGGGCCTGAAGCAGGCTTTCCGCATTTAGTATTTGCTAAACGGGTAGGAGAGAAGGAAGGGCTGGAAAGAGATTTCCTCCGCTTGGTGAATACAAATGATCTAATGTCAGAATCACATTTCCATTGTTTCCAGCTTTCCGCAGATAGTAATTCTTATGTTTCAAGTGGCCCTGGGAGGGGAGGACACTGAGCATTATTCTCACTTTATAGATGAGGAATCCTAAGCCCAGAGCAGTGAGGTGGCTTGTTTCCAGTCACCCCCTGGTCACTGGATGGCAGGGCAAAGTCCTAGCTTTCACACTCCCTGTTCCCCTCCATCCTTAGTGCATCCCTGTTGTCTGCTAGGCCCTGCAGAGAATGCCCAAGCCTCTTCCTTCCAGTTCCACCCCATGAAGGAAGAAAGGAAGCTGGTTGCGTGAACCAATCAGAGACCAGGCCGAGATGCTGTCCAGTCGGGGTGTAGACAAAACCGGCTATAGGAGCTGAGAGAGGAGATCGGGGTGTCCCTGAGGGTGTAGGGCTGGCACCCTTACAACAACTCCATTCTGCAATAATATAACATGACCCGCATGTGTCATCTCACATGTTTTAGTAGCCACACTCCCGAAAAGTAAAAAGAAGCAGGTGAAATTAAATTGAGCAATGTAGGTAATACAAAATATCTGAAACCTTCTCGGCATGTGTTCAACTTGTAATCAATATAACAAATTGTTAACACGGTGCTTTTAAATTAGTTTGTTTTGCATTAAAGTTTTGAGATCCCACATGGATTTGATTCTTATTTTTTAACAGCTTCTTTGAGGTATAACTGAGATATGAAAGACCACACGGATCTCAGGTACGCATTTCAGTGAGTCTGGACACATGCGCACACCCACGAAACCCTCACCACCCATGTACACTTCAAAGCCCTACTCAAACCCTAAATTTTCATCGCTAACACTTGATCTGTATCTAGAGTTCAGAAAATACTCCATTGAAAAAGTAGATTCACATACGTTGGCTGTTCCAAAGAGACTTAAAATTTTCTAACAACTTAGGTGTCCGTATTTTTATTATAATCTAAATGAATTAAAATGAAATATGTTTCAAATGCAATTCTTCAGTCATGCTAGCCACACTGTAAGAGCTCAGCAGCCACACATGGCTCATGGCTACTTTATCGGATGGCTCAGCCACAGAGAAATCATGAAAACCACGTTGGCAGAAGCTTGGCTCTTTTGAGTCTCAGAGTCTGGGAAGTGGGCCAGGCTTTTGCTTTTGCCCATCATGTACCTGTCTGGCATCTTCTTTCCATTAGTTATCCTGTTCAGCAGGACTGCTAACAGAGAGGACAAGACTTCAGCTACAGCCCACCCTTTAAGGCATGAACAATTTGAGGAGGTGGTGAGCATGGATGGATTAGGCATTCCACAGCCTGTCCACTCGGACAAGGAATCCAGGGAGGTGCCAGATAGCACAAGCACACCAGTGCCTGCTGAGCCCCAGTGGGGGATGGATTGTGATCCTTCTCCACAGCCATCAACACACACACACACACACACACACACACACACACACACACACAGATCTGTTCTTCCAGGGTCTGTGACATAGAGTGAGGAGCAGGAGTTGTCTATGCTACCTTGATGCCCCTCAGAAATTAATATCTGAATGGAAGGGCTTAAGCACTGAACTAGCAGTTAGGACACCTATGATCTATTCCTGGTTCTGCAGCCACTGACCCATGGGTAACCTTGACCAAGTGCAGTTCTCTCTAAAATGAGAGGTGAGGCCCTTCCCAGCCTGACATTCTAGTCCAAGGGTTGGCAAACTACCTACCGCCCATGGCTCAAATCTGATCACTCGTATTCATTTACGTATTGTCTGTGGCTGCTTTCACCTACCACTGCAGAATTGAAGGCTTGGGCCAGAGACCCACAAGGCTGAAAGTATTAACTCTCCAGGCTTTTATGGAAAACCTTTGCTGACACTGTTCTCATCTGTGGTTCCAGCTCATTTTAATCCTCTCTACTCATTGACTTTGTTCCTTATTCATTCACCTTATTCATTGGCCAGCATTATTGTGCAAAGTATGAAAATCCCAGAAATACAATGGTGGCCAATATAGTTAGAGACTTTGCCCTTGGCAATTTTAACAGTCTTGCTCAGGGTAGAGGTGGCTGATCCCCAGTGTGACAGAGACTGCTATTGTCTCCCAGTGGCCATCTCTGCTTCTTCCATACTATGATGGGTAACTTATGCCTCCAGTTGGCTGGGCTGTGGAGTGCCAGACATTTGATCAAGCACGATTCTGGGTGTTTCTGCGAGGGTGTTTTTAGATCAGATTAACCTTTAAGTCAGCCTACTTTGAGTAGAATGGATTGTCGTCATAATGTGGGTGGGCCTCATCCAATCAGTTGAAGGCCTGAGTAGAAATAAAAGACTGGTGGCTAAGAATTTTCCAGCCTGCCAGCCTTCAAACTGGAACTGCAGCACCAGGTTTCTTGGGTGTCCAGCCTGCCAGCCACCCTGCAGATTTTGGACTTGCCAGCCTCGTTATCACATGAACCAATTCCTTATAACAAATCTCTTTATATACATAAACACATCCTGTTGGTTCCATTTCTCTGGAGAACCCGAACTAATACACCTAACACATGTTTGAATTTTATCTGCTACATGGCCAACTGGAATAGATACTGCAGTTCCCAGCCTCTCCTGCAGCTAGGTGTGGCCATGTGGCCAACAGAACATAAGCAGAAGCTCACGTGGCAGATTCTAAGGACCTTCTTCAAGAGATAGCTGGTGTCTGCCCTTTGCTACATCCTTCCCTCGTCCTCCTACTCACTGCCTATAAGAAAGATGTGGAAGCAGAAATCAGTGGCATTTCTATACACTAACAATGCAACTGAAGAAAGAGAAATTAAGGAGTCAATCCCATTTACAATTGTACCCAGAAGCATAAGATACCTAGGAATAAACCTAACCAAAGAGGTAAAGGATCTATATCCTAAAAACTACAGAACACTACTGAAAGAAATTGAGGAAGAGACAAAGAGATGGAAAAATATTCCATGCTCATGGATTGGAAGAATTATTATTGTGAAAATGTCAATGCTACCCGGGGCAATTTACACATTCTAGCAAAATACCATAGACTTTCTTCAGAGAGTTGAAACAAATAATCTTAAGATTTGTGTGGAATCAGAAAAGACCCCAAATAGGGGATCCCTGGGTGGCTCAGCGGTTTGGCGCCTGCCTTCGGCCCAGGGCATGATCCTGGAGTCCCAGGATCAAGTCCCACATTGGGCTTCCTGCATGAAGCTGCTACTCCCTCTGCCTGTGTCTCTGCCTCTCTCTATATCTGTGTCTCTCATGAATAAATAAATAAAATCTTAAAAAAAAAAACCAGCATACACAAATTTAAAAAAAGAAAAAGAAAAGAAAAGACCCCAAATAGCCAGGGGAATATTGAAAAAGAAAACCAGAGCTGAGGGCATCACAATGCCGGATTTCAGGTTGTATACAAAGCTCTGATCCTCAAGACAGTGTGGTACTGGCACAAAAACAGACACATAGATCAATGGAACAGAATAGAGAACCCTGAAATGGGCCCTCGACTCCATGGTCAACTAATATTCAACAAAGCAGGAAAGACTATCCGCTGGAAAAAGGACAGTCTCTTCAATAAATGGTGCTGGGAACATTGGACAGCCACGTGCAGAAGAATGAAACTAGACCACTGTCTTGCACCATACACAAAGGTAAACCCAAAATGGATGAAAGATCTAAATATGAGAAAAGAATCCATCAAAATCCTAGAGGAGAACACAGACAACATCCTTTTTGAACTTGGCCACAGCAACTTCTTGCAAGATAGATCCATGAAGGCAAGAGAAACAAAAGCAAAAATGAACTATTGGGACTTAATCAAGATAAAAGCTTCTGCACAGCAAAAGAAATAGTCAACAAAACTAAAAGACAACCTACAGAATGGGAGAAGATATTTGCAAATGACATATCAGGTAAAGGGCTAGTATCCAAGATCTATAAAGAACTTATTAAACTCAACAGCAAAGAAACAAACAATCCAATCATGAAATGGGCAAAAGACATGAACAGAAATTCCACCAAAGAAGACACAGACATGGCCAACAAGCACATGAGAAAATGCTCCGCATCACTGGCCATCAGGGAAATACAAATCAAAACCACAATGAGATACCACCTCACCCCAGTGAGAATGGGGAAAATTAACATGACGGGAAACAACAAATGTTGGAGAGGATGCGGAGAAAGGGGAACCCTCTTGCACTGTTGGTGGGAATGTGAACTGGTGCATCCACTCTGGAAAACTGTGTGGAGGTTCCTCAAAGAGTTAAAGATAGAGCTACCCTACGACCCAGCAATTGCACTGCTGAGTTGCACCCAAAGATACAGATGCAGTGAAATGGCAGGACACCTGCACCTCTATGTTTGTAGCAGCAATGTCCACAATAGCCAAACTGTGGAAGAAGCCTCTGTGTCCATCGAAAGATGGATAAAGAAGATGTGGTCTCTGTATACAATGGAATATTCCTCAGCCATTAGAAACAACGAATACCCACCATTTGCTTCAACGTGGATGGAACTGGAGGGTATTATGCTGAGTGAAATAAGTCAATCGGAGAAGGACAAACATGAGACATATGGTCTCATTCATTTGGGGAATATAAAAAATAGTGAAAGGAAATAAAGGGGAAAGGAGAAAAAAATGAGTGGAAAATATCAGAAAGGGAGACAGAACATGAGAGACTCCTAACTCTGGGAAACAAACAAGGGGTAGTGGAAGGGGAGGTGGGTGAGGGATGGGGTCACTGGGTGACAGGCACTGAGGGGGACACTTGACGGGATGAGCACTGGGTGCTATTCTATATGTTGGCAAATTGAACTCCAATAAAAAAAAATACAAAAAAAGAAAGAAAGAAAGAAAGAAAGAAAGAAAGAAAGAAAGAAGAAAGAAAGAAAGAAAGAAAGAAAGAAAGAAAGAAAGAAAGAAAGAAAGAAAGAAAGAAAGAAAAGATGTGGCAGGAGGTGCTCCCTCCTGGCTCTAGGAGGAGGAGAATTGGGGATCTCCAGAACTCGTGAGAACCCAGAAGGAACCTGGGTTCCTAAGGATTTTGCGGAGCAAAACCACTATGCTATTCTGAACTTTTACTTGAAAGAAAAATGAACGTTTTTGTCTGATCCACTGCTATTTTGGATGTCTGTTACCAAGCAAAACTTAGTTCTAAACAACATACTCAACGCTCTGTCTACTGTAACGGAGGGTCTGCCAGAGTCCAGAGTATGCTGAATGTGCTCGTGCAGGTCGTGGCTGCATTTATTCACCCCAAGGGATGCTTGGGACAAAGGAGCGTTGTCTTCCCGTGAAGCTAAGTTTCAAAAGAAATGGGAATTATAACCTAAACATTGCAATTCTTCCTATCTCCCTCAGATAGATGAAATTTTGATTAAAAACCAATTTTCAGAAATTTCATAAAATAGTCAGCTGAGCAGTTTTTCTCTTTCTCTCTTTTGAGAAGGATTTTATTTATTTGTTTGAGAGAGAGAGAGAGAGAGAGCACACATGCGCCTGAGAGAGCAGGAGCAGCGGGGAGGGGCAGAGGGAGAAGCAGACTCCCTGCTGAGCAGGGAACCCGATGCGGGGCTCTATTCCAGCACCCCGAGATCATGACCTGAGCTGAAGGCAGACACTTAACCAACTGAGCCACTGAGGTACCCCCTGAGCGGTTTTTCTTTGTTTCTGATGGGACATGTTTTTTTCTTTCCAACATGACACTAAAGAGTTGAAGTGAGCTATTTCTGTTCTTTAACAGATTACTTGGCTGTTATTGGATACGAATATACCTGTGTGTCTGAGACTGTATCACAGTCCTATGGTATTCCTAGCCAGGCTTTCTTCTTTCTATGAAGATATTTTTTTTACATATAAAACAAATGTTAGCTAGACTGATAAAACTTGGCCTGTAGTCCCTGCCACAGTCTTACCCACCAGGGCTATTCAAAATGATTATTGTATTAGAGATGACAATCATTGCCTGCTTTGTCACCACCCCAACTCATAATGTCTGCTTCTAAGTGGCACATCACCCACCTCTCAGCTGACTGAGTTCTGGGTGGGCATCTAGCACAAGGGCAGCCACGCCACTGAATGCCCAAGGCACTAGGCCCTGCCTCTCAAAAATGATTGAGACCAGTTGGGCCAGTTATATTTCTCTTAAGACACAGAGAAACAGCCAGTTAGCGCTGTGGACAGAAGCCAGAAGTCATATAGAGAAGTGCCACAAATGAAAGGGGCTGGCAGTCACGTTGGGCTGTATGCAAAGTGAGGTAACAGAAACTATGAGTCAGCAGAAGGGAGAATGAGAGACAGGCAGACAGAACAAGAAATGTTGAGAGAAAGGGCTGGTCTCCACAGTTGCCTTGGTTCCTTCCAGAATTCCTGTTCCCGATCCATTTCCAGGTCCCTGCAGCAAACCTATAGTGTGCCTCTTCTCCATGGTCTATCCTTTGCCCCTTTGCACTTTGGAGCTCAGGTCTGGTGGAGCCAGGTAATGCATGACACGGCACAGCAAGACTGGCAAATACCACTCTTTGCTGAGGGATTTTTCACTCAAGTATTCCTAAGAATGTCAAAGAGAAGAAGAAAAAGGGCAACTTTCTGGAAGGGCAGATATAAAACGAAAAGAAATAAAATCTGCCATTTTGCTGCTTGGAGAAGTTTCTTCAGGAGGAATCTGCTATGCTCTGGGCTTCTTCTGAGGTAGGGGGCTATCTCTGATAGGAGCCCCAGAAAGAGTCAAAGATGGAAAGGAAGACTGAGTGCTTTGGTTGACTGAGTCGATTGAGTGTCTGGTATTGATCTCAGCTTACGTCTTGATCTCAAGGTCATGAGTTCCGGCCTCACACTGGAGCCTACTAAGAAAGAGAGAAAGAAAGAAAGAAAGAAAGAAAGAAAGAAAGAAAGAAAGAAAGAAAGAAAGAAAGAAAGAAAGAAAGAAAGGAGGGAAGGAGGGAAGGAGGGAAGGAAGGAAGGAAGGAAGGAAGGAAGGAAGGAAGGAAGGAAGGAAGGAAGGAAGGAAGGTCGAGATGATACTTCCAACACCCCAGCTTCTTTTGTCTTCCTTTGACTGAATAAGACCAAACCTATTGGTTGGTCAGAGCCAAACAAGGCAAACCCCTGCTGCCCCAAGGACTGAAAGACCCATAAATGTAGGTCTGTGTGTGGAAACTAGTTTTGGGTCTCTCCCTGAAACCCAACCCCCAGCCCAGCCACACAGCATGAGCTCATTCCACCCCAACCGGGAGAATGAGAAAATGGTCTGTGAATTTCGCTTCCACTCTGTCAAAATAAGAACAGAAAAAATACACCTCTGCAAAAGTGTTTTCTTTCAGCTTTTATTTGCACACATTCTGTATAATTATGGTCAGCAAGAGGGCATTTTCCATAGCCACACTGGCAGTATTTTCCACACAAAGGTTTATGCTGGCGGGCAGCCTGCCCTTGAGCTATTTACTTGTGTGGTGGATAGAAAACCATCGGACCTATGGCCAGTTAGACCCCAGCAAAATGTTTTCATTTGGACTTCTCCTGTAATAAGGCATATTATTTTAATTTCCCTCTACCCCTCGTCCTCTTCCCTAGGTAAAGCGATTCAGTATGAGACAACCACCTTCTCAGAACCAACTCTATGGCATACCTTTTACCTAACCACCAATGTTCACATTTTAAAACGCTTCTTCCTAGCATCCAGATCTTAGAAGTTTCTCATCCATAGTTATTCTGTGTGATTCCATCTCATGCCCTCTCTATCCGGTTAAGCCTTTTGCTTCACTGGCCCTTTACACGTCAAGCCTATTTCCTTCTTCAGATCATTCTTATGCTATGCCTCACCATCCCATCCCAAATGCCTGTGACCTTCCTTCAGCTTCTCTGAATCCTGTCCACCTTCACTTCTTAGTGAAGTCTTCACTGACACCAATTTCTTGTTCCTTCCATGGATGGGCTGGTCACTAGCTGCCCATTTTGGAATTAACAAGTCACTAGATAAATTGATCAACATGTTGACATTGGTTTGTGCGAAGATCCATAGCATAAAACAAATAATTCAGTTAGCAAGTATTACCTACCTTACGTTCAGCCATACGGGGAATATTCTATGTCAGAAAATGTGTGGGTATTCCTAAGACCTGTTTCTGTTTTTGAGCAATTTGCAGAGACCTTTGAGAAAACTAGCCATACACATGAAGGAACAATCCCAGAACTGTAGGCCAAAGTATGATGGTCCTTCAAGGCAACATGAAGTAGACAAGAAGAGAAGAAGAAGCCGAAATGATCCACTAGAGTGGGGCAGGGATTCAGAGGCAGTTTCAGTTGACTGCGAAGTCAAGTTTCTACTGTTTGTTGGATGGATGGATGGGTGGATGGATGGATGGATGGATGAAAGTATAGATGAACCAGCAGCTGGATAGTCCAGAAGGCATCCAACCAACCATCCATTGATTCAAAAAATATTTTTTGAATATTTACTAGTCATAGGAGGTACTTAGATGGATACAATAGCCTTCAGTGAGATTGTAATCTTCTGGCATAGCCCTGCAGTCATAAGTCAGCCAACAGTCACTGAGACTGAGAGGTAATGATAGTTACCATTTTGTAAGTACCTGTAATACGTTAGGTGCTTTTCAAACGTTATTGCCTTGGTTCCCACTCTGGGGCACTGTGAGTTGTTTTAAATTTTGAGGGAAGTGTAATGATACTCAATGTCTGCTAGACACTGAGCAAACTACAAGCTCAAGGTAGTTCACAGTTTTAACATGAGATCATGCAGCATTCCTTTTGATGATGTCATATCTTGTAGAGCTGGGTCTTTGGTGGCAGCTGCAATATATAAACAGGAACCAAATGAAAGTTGACATGGAACAGGAGATGAAGGCAGTGGGATCCAATCAGATTCCAAGGTTTGAAAAGTGGCACAGTGCCCAAGAGGAGCACACATCACATTAATAAGTATTTGCTGTTACTTAAGAATGGAAAAAAAAAAAAAACTGTTACTTTTTTCTTTCAATGTGTATGTATTACTTTTTCAGGACATAAATACTTGCTAACTCTTTTGGTCCCAACCTCTTAATAAATGGGACTTTTCGATGCTTCTTAAAGCCTAGAGACACTATGAAAAAATTCAATTCAACCTAATTCAATTATCCTTATCAGAATGACTCTGAACTTAACAAAGCAGATAATGAGGTTTGAACTCATTAGTACATGAACCAAGAAAGCTCAAGAACCTCTGTGTTTTCACCAATCTTCCCAGATTATTAATTTGCCAAGGATCACATGGGTGGTAAATTCCAGAGTAGCCATTTGAACTGGACTCTCTTCTAGTGGTCTCTAGAACACATCACTTTTGCTTATCATACCGTTGGGCCCTCCATGGGCTCATGAAGAGATGGAGAGGTAGGCTGGCTTATAGGGGCAGAAGGTGAGGAAGTGGGATGGGACCAAAAGACCATGGAACGGAGCCTTGAGGACTCACTGCACAGCCACTCAGCCCTTTGTCTCCCTCTGTGCTGAGTTTCCACAAGACCTGGTCTGGTGGGAGGAAGGACAAGCCCTGTGATTTTCTCAGTGTGGTCAAAAGAGACGGAGGAAGTAGGGGAGTAGAGACCACAGAGAAGTGTGAGAAACAGGGGGCTGAGTCTGCATATATCTGGGGGGGCAATCAGAGAAAATTTTTTGAAGCCTGCTGATTTTTGAAACCTGGAATGGCTGCTGTCATAGCAATATCCCCAAACGACTGGACTTTGTCATTTTAGGTGGGCCTAGTCCTGCCAAGGATGTGGGGACAGTGGGGGCAAGTTCCCCTGAAAAAGAAACCTTCTGGAGTGGGAAAAATTTAGGTCAGCCTCATGTGAACCTTGACCTCCTGCCCTTTTGTCCTCTGACAGACATTTCCTTGGCCTCCAGAAATTCCTCTCCCTCAAGGGAAGATTCCCCTGCCCCCCAGATGCCTCCGAAGGGGGCTGGGAACAGAGTCAGGGCAGGACCCCAGGGAAGCATGGAGGGCCTTGGGAGGGTGGACAGTGTGGAGAGACGGCTCTGCCAAGATCTTCAAAGGTAAAGCCCAAGGCGCTGTGCACCCCAGGAGAGCACGCACCATGACCAGAGCCTGAAGCCGAGGAGGCCCGGCCAGAGAGACCCCCTACTGTGGCAGCAAGCCTGCTTCTAGGAGCCCTGAGAAGCCTAATTCAATTACCCTTATCAGAATGCCTCTGAACTTAACAAAGCAGATAATCAGTTCCAGAGACAGATACTGTGTGGGGGGCCAAAATTATTTTGCTTCCCAAAATTGTAGGCTGAAATCAGAGATGTTTGGGTAATGGAAAACATAATCCTGTCCCTGAGCCCAAGCTCCCTCTCAGTACCCACACCTGAGACACCCCTACCATTTACTCCGAGGAGGCCAGTATTCAACATCCACACTCATCTTCTTAAGGCACCTGGCTGTGAACTTGACCTCTTTCCCCGCACCCTCTTTGTGCCATATCCAGAAAGAAGCTGAGTGGAAGCTGGAAGCAGGAGGGGAGGGGATTAACATTGATTGAGCCCCCTTAGATGTGTCATACACATTATTTAATTTAAATCACCCAACTCACCTTTTGAAGAAAAATGTTAGTTACCACTGCATTATAGAAGGCAATGGAGATTTGGAAAAGTGAAATCACTGCCTTAGGACCCACTGCCTGACTCACTGTGCCACACAGGCTCTCTGCTCACCATCAGAAAGTAAATAAAACTCACTTATTCAAGGATGCATAGCAACCCTCCAAGATACAGTGGTCTCCTTTATGGGTAAGGAAAGAGACTCAGAGAGACTAAGTAACTTTCCCAATGTCACACAGGTGCTGAGTGTCTCAGTTGGGATTTGAGGCCAATGAGATTGGAGGCAGAGCCAGGGCTCTGAATGCTATCTCACAACTGCAGCCCCAATTATTTTCTAGAATCTTCCATAGAGCCCTAAGCGCAGAGAGCATTCCTTTTCCTCTTCCCTGTTGGACCTAATGCAAGGCACAGCCTGGATAGAATAAGCATAGGCTAACTTTTTCCTAACCTGTGTGCTGGGTTGCCAGGATTAATACTGAGTGTTCAGATGCTTTCCACAGGAGAGCTTGCAGCTACAGCATACAAGGTTAGCACGGAAACTCTCATATTGGTGGATCACACCCTTTATTTATTTGTTTAAACTTGCTTTTTAAAAATTAAGTAACATTTGACATGTACAGAATAATAAATATGTAAATTATAAAACACTGTAGTCATAGCACCCAGGAACCCACCATGCCACCTTACAACCAGGTGGCTCCAATGCTTGCCCCTCCCTTCCTTTTCTCCCACCTCCCCCACAGAAATACCCACTATCCAGAATCTTGTGTTTATCGTTCTCTTGATTATTTTTATAGTTCTTCCAGTTAGTTACATTTTGTGATAGGTTGCATTATTGTTCCAGATTCTCTAGACACCCTTTGATAGATGACTTTATGATTCCTCCCGTTAGCGGTGACATAAATTGCCCTGCCCAATGATGTTAGATTTGCCAGTACAATGTTGCAAGCAGTGATGGATGCCAGTTCTGAGCCTAATCCTTAAGGGGCATCACATTTCCATTTTCCCCTCTTGTATTTCTTCCTCTGCCATGAAAAGAAAGTGCTCCAGGTCACCTGCCAGTCTCAGGAGGATGAGAGAAGATGTGTGAAGCAGAGCCGGACCCCATCTGAACTTGGAGCCATGCCCCACTGGGCCCAGACCAGACCTGCCAGCCCCCAGCCAGTCCGCAGACACCTGAGTAAAGATATGTGAAGGTGTATGAGCCACTGAGTTTGTCAGGCAAGAGTATTGTGGCAGTGGCTGCTAATAGCCAGGACATCTCTCAACAGAGTATTTTATTTTTGCTTATTTTAAAACTTTGAAAAATGATAAAGTGGAAAGTCATTACCTACTACTTACTTTTCTTTTCTACTCAACATTACATTTCTGCGATTGATCCCATGGAAGAGATGCAATGGAAGAACTAGAACAATGGAGAGAGAAACGGTGAAAGGCCCTCAGAGCTCAGGGAGGGCTGAGCTGGTGGGAAGCCTGTGCCTCATTCCCTCAGCAAATATTTACTGAACATAAGCAGAGCACTTTCCTCAGTGCTGGGAACATAGAGGCGAACTGGACGCATCAGATGCTTGCCCTTGAGGGCCCTGTGTTATAGAAAGAAGCACACACATCTGTGCCTCCTATCATGTCACTGAGAGGGTTCCTTATTGCCTCCGCCCTGCCAGCCATTCCCCTCATTCCCAGGGCCAACTGCTGTCCCCAGAGGCGCAGAGGGTAATTAAGGCAGTATGTGAGGCAGGCGGGCAGGAACTACGGAGTGGATGCATCTCCTTGGGAGAACTGCTGGCAGGCGAGTTCCAAGTGAAAGGGCCAAAGTGTGTGAGACACTTGGGCCGAGGACTGATCCCTTTGGGGAAGCAGGTTTGCATTTCTGCAGGTGACACATCTGTAGGGAGCAGACGATTGTCTGGTCAGAGCAAGCCCCGCCATGAGCTCAGCGGCCCCACAGACTGGGCTCCCGGGCGAGCCATCAGCAGAACACATCTGGTAGACAAAGGGCGAGAGCGGGGCCTCCCCGTCGAGGGCCTTGCAGTCACACAAGGGAAGCGGGGTCCACCATAAATGCCAGGCCGCGGAGCCCTCCGACACACATGGGGTCACGCGTGTGACCAGAGCTGAGCGGATACACACGGATCGACGTGGGTGCGGGGATGCCCAGAGCAGCTGAAACGACCGGGACACGCTGTCATTGCGAAGACAGGTGTCTTCTGTTTCTCTGCAACATTTGGGCAGTTCCCCTGGGAGTCGCCCTTTATTCCTGCTTTGGAAAAACACTGTGCGAATCGCTTCACATAAAAACGAGATGGAACACGGCGCATACTCCCTCAGCTATTCAGAAAGCATTCCAGGGTGCTTCGGGGGCCCCGGGGACATCGTTGGGACAATCAGTTTCCGGACAGGAGCAGCAGCAATAGCATCCTAATGATAGGAGGTTTCGCGGCGATCGGGTCCTGATAAAGAAGCCCTCCCCAGTAATGAGGGTTTCAGGGCTGCTGCCAGATGGGGAAGGGGCAAAGCCGGGGAGAGCCCTGGGCTGCTCCCAGCACCAGCGCTCAGCTCGGGGAGCCTGCGGGCTACTCCTCCCTGGGAGCTGCTCCTCCCACCCTGAGCTCCCACCACCTGCCCCGAAGCCCAGGAAGGGACAGCCTGAGAGCTGCAGCTGCCCTGGCCGCCCTGCTCTGCTCATCCTCCCCAGCCCTGGGCCAGAGCTGGCCATCTCTGTCAACTCTCTCCCGAGCCTCAGTTGTCCACTCTCTTCTGGCCAGGGATTGCTCAGAGAGCAGCCACAACTCTGGGGTGATCTCTCCTTGAGCCAAGGAAGGAGAGTCAGGAAGCTCTAAGGCCAGACAGCAGTGGCCCCTGCTTGAGGAGGGGACCACTGGTTTACCTGTCTCTCCATCCAGCCGCCACTTGAAAATTCCCATTTCTCTGGTTTACTGTTTTGGATTTTTTTTTTCCCCTCCCAAATTAATGTTTTCAAAGACAGTGTTTTCTGTCCCTGTGGTTATGGGTGAAGACTCCCCCAGGGAAGGAAAGCAAGGCATGGCCTGCAATGAAGTGGCTGAGGAGCCAGGACCAGATCTTACACGTTATAAATGACTGCCAGCTCAGAAGGCAGCAGAGCGGATTGGAAAGAACTGGAAGGCCTGAGGTCAAGGCCCAGCCCCACCACTTCCAAAACACGTAACCTGCAGCACAAGGCTCCTCGCCTCCTCGGTACCTGGTTGTCCCATCTGTAAACAGGATTTGAGAGGACAGTGGCTTCTAATGACAGATATTTTCCACCTTCAAGAAACTATGGGAAAACCGAATGCTTCCAGAGAGGTTGGCAAAAAGAGGGGAAGAAGATGACCAAATTTATTTGGGCCAAAGTTGACAAAATACTAAGTGACTCTTACCCTCTATTTCACAAAATGTGGCATATTTTCTTTCCATGATGTATTTATTCCTGTTATACATGTGTGTGTTTTTATTTCCCCCAATCAGATTACATGTTTCTTAGGAGCGAGAAAAAGTTTCACGGAACTTGCTCAATTCCAAGACAAATTTTATTATTTTTTAACGATTGTAAAATTAGAAATTATGTTAATCTCTATTTATTATGTTAGAAGAAATACGTCTCAGTTAACTATACGTCCTCATCGGTGATCTCATTTATTTCTCTTATCAACATTCTTAGATGGGTTGTTTCTGCTCCCACTTTACAGATAAGAAAACTGAGGACAAGAGAGGTTAGAGGTTTATGCGGACTTAGTAAATCCACACAAACGGTAAATGGCAAACATTTACTGTTTCAAGTAAACGTAAGTAAACGGGCACTTGAACCAAAGTCCTTCAACTTAAACCCCTAGGCTCTTCAGAAGTCACTTGGAGCTCTTCTTTACCTCATGTGGCACTGCTCACAGTACAGGTCTGTAGCAGGCGATCAATACCTAGTTGTGGGTGCACAGATACCACAGAATTATCAGTTGCCTGGCTTAAAGGCTGGGGTGGATTCACAGGGCCTCGCGTGATTTTTTTCTCGCTCCGGAATACCCTCGGGCCCCTTCGAGGGCCCCATGCTCCAGGAGCCAGGGCTCGGAGGGACCGCCGGACCTGTTGGCACGCACTTCCAGTCATGTGGCTGGCCAGGCGCCTGCGGTTCCCTTTTCTCATATGAGAAGCCGACAGGCCCAGGCCAGGCCTGGAAGCCCCCTTTACAAACACATTCCAGTCCGCACTCACTCCCGGCCAACAGACGGGGCCCTATAAACCGCCCGGCGAAAGCAGCCAGGAAAAAGCCCTCAGTTCTGGCCACAGGAACTTCACCAACGCGTCAGCCCGAGCCTGAGGCGCCAGCTCTGCCCACAGGACACCCGAAGGCAGTAACCCTGGCCGGGCCAGGTCGCATGGACTCACTGAGCTTAATGTGCCCGTCAGGGGACTGAGCAAAACCGAAAAGCAGACACCTGGTGCAGTTGAGTTGGTCATCCTCACCACAGATGAGCCTGGACGTGTGTCCACCAGAGCTGACCTGACAGCTCTGTTCGGAGACCTTTGCATGCTGCTCACTCAGGCCCAGGCGTGGGTTCTTGTGGGGACGTCAGCTCTGGACTGGGTCACCCTGCCAGCTTCGCCTGTGCCACTGACGGTGCACAAGGGCTCCCTTCCTCCCCCCACCTCCCCGTGGGTCATCGTCCTGACAGGAGGCCTTGTCTGGCTCCTCCTCCGCTAGCCTGGATCTCAGCTGCGGTGGGGGTGCCCCTCGGTCCACCCGCATGGTCCTGCCAGGTCCAGCTTCTCAGGTACTGCTTTCAAGCAGCCTCCTCTGTTCACATACCTTCAGAGACTCCCCAGTTCTCACTCTAACAGACTGGGACCTGGAGTCTCCTCTGGCTCCTGTAAAGGCCTCCTCCAGGCCCTACCGGCCACCCCCCCTTTCTCCCCACACATACTCCCTCTGTCTTCCTAGACTGGTCTCCCTGTTGTCCTGACACACCGTATATTCAGTGGGACCTCGTGGCCTTTCTTCACGCAGCTCTCTTTACTGGGAAGGCCCTGACCTATGTCCGGTCTTCTCCTGATCTTCCATCTCTCAGGGTCCGCTTCTGGAGGAAGTCTTCCCCACTGGCAGAGATCTCTCCTCTCTGAGACTCCGCCCCATTTAGCCAGGTCCTTTCTTGAATGGTTACTAGATTGTTTCACAACAATCGCTATATGAACAAATATGCTATACAGTAAGAGGCCTATCAGCTGGGGCCCCTGTGCCTTAGAAGGCCCAGCTTGGGGCCCCTCCAGCCCACTCTTCCCTATGGAGTGATGGTTCTATGGGATCAAGTGAACACACCCATCTTTTTCCACTCCCTACATCACTCTTGCATTGGCCTGCATCCTTTCCACTCCCACTTTTAGACCTTGCTCCTGACAGCCAGGAGTCCAGAATTCTAGGCCCAAACAGCCCTGAATCTATTCCCAATACCCACAAAGACCTCTTCCCCAGATCAGTGGCCAAAAGGTTGCCAAGGGGAGGCTGTTTGCCAGGAGGTGGGTTTGTGGTTGGAGCTTGGACCCGTGGGCTGGGGTGCCCACAATGCATATGCACAGACCCTTTGGTGGGAAAAGAAGGGGGTGGACCTCTGTACACTCGAGTTCCCTGGTTGCCCGTTAGTCCACCTGCTGGAGAATGAGGCCAAGATAGAGGGAAGTGGGGTAAGGTTTGAGTAGAGAAAGATCAAGCACAGACAACATCATGGAACCTCAATCCAGTGTGTGCCTGGAATTTTCAATTAACTAAATTCAACTATTTTCCTTCTTGGCTTAAATTCATTGGATGTGGGCTTCTATTCCTTGCAACTAAGACCAATGAGTATGTTCATGATGAGGATGAGGGTGGTGCTGGTGCTGGCGTGGGTAGAAGTGGCGGCTAACGGTGATTTGTCTACCTGAGTGTTCTAGGCACTCCGATTTACCTATGTTAGCTCATTTATTCCTCCCCTTACCTCTTGAGGGGGCTGCTATTATTATCCTAGTTTTCCAGGTAAGGTAACGGAAATTTAGAAAAGCTGAGTACCTTGCCCATGGTCACACAGAATTCAGACCCAAGTCTCTCTGACCTCTTACCTGCTAAGGTCGTTTCTACTGGTCACCACTACTGCAAGCTGGATCACATACAAGAGTGTGTAGTTAGCCACAGTGGGACAACCAAGGCTCTGAAAGAGGAGGCAAGGGCAAAGGTCAAGGTCAGGATGCACAGGATACAACATGCTCAACCAGACGCCCAGCAATCCTTGTTGATGGAGGAGGAAAAAACAATCCTTCTCCAAAATGCATTCCTCTAAGCCTCTCCGCCTCGTCTCAGGCCTCCCCAGCAAAGCTTTGGGAAGAAGGACAAAACTAAGAGTCTGGTGGCATGCCTTTTAATGTCTCTGCAGGGCTCCACAGGTTATGCCTTTCAGCAAATACACAGAGTAGCTTACATTGCCCTTGGGTTAAATTCTGATAATGAGCAGAGGCACGTTACAGCCCAGATGGTTGAGGGTGGCCAAGTCCAAGTGTTTGTCACCCCACAATACCGAGTACATATAGGATATTCCAGACGTAGCCCGGGCAGGAGCCTAGCAGGCACCCTGTGAGTGGCTGGGATCATGTAACTCTGGCCGCTGCAAGGGGAAGAGGGAAACTGCAAAGTTCAAGAGGGCTCTGGCTCCTTTCAGGACCACATACATGGTTGTGACATCAGTCTCCCATTGTGTCCCTCTTTTAGGGAGAACAGAACGAGACCAAAATTAGCACAAGAAGGTATATGTGGTGTGCAAGATAGCAGGGCCGTCATAAAAGGTTTATTGCCGCAAGCGTCAGGGCGCTGCACGAGGGAGCCTCTGCTCTGCCACATGTGAGAAATGCTCTCATCCATATTGTCACTGCCATAAAATCTTTATAGAAGAGAGTGCAGACCTCCCCACTGCCAAGTACTCACTGTCACTCACCAAACACTCATGAGGCATGAAGGGCCTTCCCATTTGCAGGTGTGGGTTTTCAAAATCTTCCAGAAAGGTCAACAATCAAGGCAGAATAATCTCCGTGGTGCCTCTTGGAAGGTACGCTCGCTCGAGATCAGGCTCCAAGTCTAAATGCTTTTTCTCCCCATCTTTCTGCAGTAGGAAATGTGTATCGTGAGCCAGGGTATTTTCTACCGAGAGCCACTCTTTCCAAAAGTAACACCCACATGTCAGTGAGCCAGAAACCTATCTTACCACGTGGCACTCTTAAAACAGTTCCTTCATTTACTTGTATATTCATCAATATTTTCGAGCAAAGGGAGAGGTGACTAGAACAGACTATCACAGAAATCACATTGGAGGATGGGAAATGGGGACATGAAACAAAGTCCATGCGTTTATGTTTTTTCTTAAGATTTTATTTATTTTATTCGTAAGAGACAGAGAGAGAGGCAGAGACAGAGGCGGAGGGAGAAGCAGGCTCCCTGTGGGGAGCCCGATGAGGGACTGGATCCCAGGACCCGGGGATCACAACCTGACAGGAGGGCAGATGCTCAACCACTCAGTCACCCAGGTGTCCCGATGCCCATGCATTTAATTACATTCCAGTTAATACAATTACACTTATTTTAGCCCCATTTCAACCAACTCAATTATGATAAGTCACATAGGACACTTGTCTGCCTACGAGAGCATATAAAGGGAGAGACAGACTCACTCAGGGCTAATGGTTAGGGATTAGGGAAGTCTCTCCAAGGGAATTCCATTTTGATAGAGACTCAATAGAGGAGTTGAAGGTAAGCAGATAAAGTGGGGAAGGGGCACCTGGGTGGCTCAGTGGGTTGAGTATCCAATTCTTGATTTCAGCTCAGGTCATGAGCTCAGGGTCATAGGATTGAGCCCCACAACAGGCTCAGTGCTCAGTCTGCTTATCCCTCTCCCTCTACTCTCGCTCTCTCTCTCTCTCTCTCAAATAAATAAATAAAATCTTTAAAAAAAAGAAGTCGGAAAGAACATTCCAACAGAAAACAATGTGTGCAAAGGTGTCAAGGAGGATTGGTACAGAACTCCCTCTCTCTGGAACCCTCAATTCTGTTAACCCCACGACACCAGAGTTGCTTAACCCTACACCTGGTGGCTACTCAGTCTTCTCCAGTGGCTTGTTTCCCTTTACACAGCCTTTAAAAGTGTTTGGCCTCAAGCCTTAGCCCTGAATCCTATTCTTTCTCTATGTTCTCCCCACGCAATCTCTTCTGCTCTTGTGGCTCCATTGTGTTTGAGGTACCCATGAACCCCAAAGTTTATATCCCTTACCCAAATCCCTCCTCTGGATTCTGGTCCACCAAAAGTGCCTCCTTGCCTGTTCCTCTTTGCACTTTCCGCAGAGGTAGGGCCCTGCAGTAATTGGTTCTGCTTATGAGTGTTCAGTCTGCGGGCATCTGGGATTCAGTGTTGGGAAATCACCCGACGCTATGCAATTAAACCACATTTTCTAGTATTGACTCTTTTGGCCATAAAGCTGACACTAAAATCTTCATTCATAACGATCCGGCATCATGGAATACCAGCTGGAGCAGAGGAAAAAGACTGGCATCCACCAGTCCTCTTCAATGCCAGCGAGGCATTATGGAAAAGCAAGTGTCATTTCTGTTTCGAGCCCAGGGGGTGTGGGTGGGTGCCCTGTGCTGAATGGGTAACGAGGAAGGAAGACCAGGCTTTGGTGGTGAAGGGAAATGCGAAACTTGAGCCTCCGTCATGGTGAATTAGAGATGCTTTTGAAACTTCCAAGTGGGCAATACAGAGGAATGCACAGGAGGGGTTCATGGCAGAAATAGACACTTGGGGTTGACAGGTTCCTCAACTGTAGTTATAGCCAGAGCTGTTGAATAGAGAAAAGAACAGGATTTAGGACCAAGGCTGGAAGCTCATCAGCTGTTTTTTCTAATACTTAAGAGCTTTAGGGGCACCTGGGTGGCTTAGTCAGTTAAACATCTGACTTGTTAAAAAAAAAAAAAAAAAAAAGCATCCGACTCTTGATTTCAGCTCAGGTCACCATCTCAGGGTTGTGGGATCGAGCCCCGCATCAAGCTGCTTGTCCCTTTCTCTCCTGCTCCTCCCCCTGCTCTCTCTCTCTCTCTCTCTCTCTCCCTCTAATAAATAAAATCTTAAAAAAAAAAGACGCTGGGGAGCCTGGGTGGCTCTGTCAGTGGACCTGCCTTTGGCTCAGGTCATGATCCCAGGGTCCTAGGACTGAGTTTTGCATCAGGCTGTTCAGTAGGGAGCCTGCTTCTCCCTTTCCCTCTGCTGCTCCCCCTGCTTGTACTCCTTGTACTCTCTCTCTCTGTGTCAAATAAATAAATAAATAAAATCTTTTTTTTAAAGAGCTTTTTTGAGACATAATTAACATACCTAAAATTCAACCTTTTAAAACGTGTTTATAGTTCATTATTTTAATATATTCACAGAGTTGTAGCACTATCATTCCTATGTAATTCCAGAACACTTTTGTCACCTCAACAAGAAATCCTGTCCCTATTAGCAGTCACTTTCCATTTTTACCCCGTCCCCGGGAGCAGACAGCCATCAGTTTACTTTGTGTTTTTATGGATATGCCTACTCTGAGCATTTCATTTGTGTCTGGCTTCCCTCATTTAGGATAATGATCTTGAAGTTATTCCGTGCTATAGCATGTATATGTACTTTATTCCTTTTATGGTTGTGTAATATTCCATTGTTTGGATACACCACATTTTGTTTATCCATTCATCAATTAATGGACATGTGGGATGTTTCCATTTTTTGGCTACTATGAGTAAGAATAAGACTGCTATGAGCAAGTTTGTATATGAACATGTTTTCAATTCTCTTATAGTGTATAACACCTAGAAATTGTGTGAAATTACTGGGTCATATGGTAACTCTTCATTTAACTTTTTGAGGAAGTGTCAAAAGGTTTTTATGAAAAAAAAAAAGAAGCAGCTACATCATTTTACATTTCCACCAGCAATGTATGAAAGCTAATTTCTCCACATCCTCAACAACACTAGTGATTTTCTGTCTTTTTTATTGTAACCGTCCTAGAAGTGTGAAGTGACATCTCATTATTGATGTGTGTTTCTCTGATGAGGTTATACATTCTTTCATGTTCTTATTTACTATTGTAGATCTTTGGGGAAATGTCTATTCAAATGTTTTGCCTACTTTTAAATTAGGTTGTCTTTTTTTATTCAGTTATGCAAGTTTTTTGTATAATGGATACAAGTCCCTCATCAGACATATGATGTACAAACACTGTGTGGATTGCCTTTTCAGTTTATCAATGAATTTTTAAAAAATTTTGATGAAGCTCGACTTACCTATGTGTTATTTTATAATTTGTGGTTTGGGTGTCATATCTAAGAAACTGTTGCCGTGTAGATCTCTGATCCATTTTAGTAATCTTTTATATATGTTTTGAAGGTAGAGGTCCAAATTCATTCCTTCATATGGGAATATCCAGTTGTCTCAACACTATATTGAAAAGACTATATTGAAAAGACTATATTGAAAAGTCTATATTGCCTATTGAATTATCTTGATACCCTTGTCAAAAATCAATTGACCCAAAACATAAAGGCTTATTTATAGATTTTCTTTTTTTAAGGTTTTATTTATTTATTCATGAGAGACACAGAGAGAGAGAGAGGCAGAGACATAGGCAGAGGGAGAAGCAGGCTCCCCATGGGGAGCCAGATGTAGGACTCGATCCTAGGACCCAGGATCACACCCTGACCCAAAGGCAGATGCTCAAACACTGAGCCACCAAGGCGTCCTTATAGATTTTCATTTCTATTCCTTCAACCTATGCATCTATCTTTATGCCAATACTACACAGCCATGATTAGTGTAGCTTTGTAGTAAGTTTTGAAATCAGAATGTGCGAGCCCTCCAACTTTGTTCTTTTTCAAGATGGCTTTCCTGGATCCCTTGATTTTTAAAAAATATTTTACTTATTTATTCATGAGAGGCACAGAGAAAGAGAGAGAGAGAGAGAGAGAGAGAGAGAGAGAGGCAGGGACCCCAGGATCACTCCCTGGGCTGAAGACAGGCACAAAACAGCTGAACCACCCAGGGATCCCCTCTCGTGGCTTTTCAGATAAACTCATTAATTTCTGCAAAGAAGCACCTTGGATTTTGGTAGGGATTTCACTGGCTTTGTAGATGAGTTTAAGGAATATCGTCATCTTAACACTATTAATTCCTGCAATCCATGAGAATAGGATGGCTTTCCATTTATGTAAGTCTTCTCAAACTGTTTTTAGCAATGTTTTGTAGTTTTCAGTGAACATTTTGCACTTTTTTTGTTAAATTTGTTTCTAATTATTCTTTGTGATGCTGTTATAAATGGAATTGTGGAAAGCACAACATAGGGAATATAGTCAATGATATTATAATAATTTTGTATGGTGACAGATGGTAACTATACCCACCATGATGAGCACTGGGCAATGTATAGAATTGTGTAATCACTATGTTGTACACCTGAGACTAATAAAACATCATATGTCAACTACATTTCAATAAAAAAATAAATAAATAAATAAATAAATAAATAAATAAATAAAAAATAAATGGAATTTTTTCTTAATTTTATTTTCTGATGGCTCATTGCCAGTGGTACAGAAATATAATAGACTTGTGCATATTGATCTTGCCCTGCAATCATGTTGAACCACTTATTTGTTCTAATAGTTTTTTTCATGGATTCCTTAGGATTTTTCTATATATAAGATCATTTCAGTTGTGAATAAATCTAATTTTACTTTTTCCATTCCAGTCTTGATGCCTTTTATTTCTTTTTCCTGCCTAGTTGTCCCAGCTAGAACCTCCAGTACAATGTTGAGTAGAAGTGGCATGAATAAATATCCTTGCCTTGTTCTTGATATTAAGGAGAAAGCATTCAGTCTTTCATCATTAGGTTGATGTTAGCTGTGGGCCTTTTGTAGTTGGCTGTATTTGTTTTATATGGCTGCTATAACTAATTATGACAAACTTGATGACTTAAAACAACACAAATTCATTATCTGTCAGTTTTGTACTTTAGGAGTCCAATACAGGCTTCACTGGGCTAAAACAAAGGTGACAGAAAGATTTTGGAGATTCTAGAGGAGTTTTTCTTGCCTTTTCCAGCTTCTAAAACCACCCACATTTCTTGGCTCATGGCCCACTTCCTCTATTTTCAAAGCCAGCAACATGGTGTCTCTCACCTTTCTTCCATAGTCATTCTCTTCCCCTGGCTAAACAACAGCAAAGGTTCTCAACTTTGAAGATTCAGGTGATTATACTGGTCCCATCTAAAGGTCCTTAACCTTAGTCACTTTACCACAGAAGGCACCGTATTCACATAGTCCATGGATTAGGATGTGGATATCTTTAGGAGGCCATTATTCTGCCCACCACATTCTATGATCTGGCCTCCAAGTATTCATGTCTGTTCCATGTGCATAATACACTCATCCCATCCTAAGACCCCCTGAATTCTCAGCTCCTAATAGCATCAACAAGTTCAAAACCTCCCCTATATCCCTTCAGTTCAAAAGTTCCAAATGTCATCATCTAAATCATCAGTGTGAGTGCGACTTTGTATAACCTATTCTGGAGCACAGTTCCTCTCCATGTGGACCAGTGAAACCAAAGAAACAAGTTACGTGCTCCCCAAATATAAAGGTAAGGCAGACATAGATGCTCTGATTCGAAAAGAGAGAAAAGGGTAAGGAAAAGAGCCACTGGTCCCCCAAATGTAGAGATCTAGCCAGGCAAACTCCATTGGGTTTCAAGGTCTGGAAATCATCTTCTGGGGTCCTCAGTTCCAATCTCTGGGTCATGGCTCCACTCTCTGGGCCTGAGACTCCATCTTCTGAGCCACCCTTTCTTTCTCATGAAAAGTGACATGTGGGGATGCCTGGGTGGCTCAGCAGTTCAGCATTTGCCTTCGGTTCAGCATGTGATCCTGGAGTTTCAGGATCGAGTCCCACATTGGGCTCCCTGCATGGAGCCTGCTTCTCCCTCTGCCTGTGTCTCTGCCTCTCTCTCTCTATCTGTCTGTCATGAATAAATAAAAATAAAAATATTTTTTTAAAAAGTGGTATATGTTTGCAGCATAATGGTTTGCTTACTCAGACTGTTTCCTGCCCGCAAAATTTGTTTGTGTGTATGTGTGTGTTGGGGGGGGGGGCATCCTACAGTTTTCTTGCATTTTATTTTCTCTCTGTCCCTTTGGTCCAAGCTGGCAGTGTTTGTGCTGGTGTAAAATTATCAAGAATCTATCATTCTCCCATTAAACAAGAGGTCTCACCACAGATTCTTCCTAAATAACCCCATCTCTATTATTGGCTTCTGCTGGGATGGTTGGCGGGTGGGGGGCAGGATCTATGTGTCATACATGTAACCATTAAGAACTTTTTGTATGACTGAATGCTCTATTTCCCAAGATATTCATTTTCCCCCTATAATACACTTCCATGGTGGTGAATCTCTTGATTTTAGAGTCTTTTGCAATCTGGACAAGCAGAGAATTTCCCAAGTCATCAAGTCCTAGATCCTTTCTCAAAAAACCTGTTCTTCCTTCAAATCACCTCTTTTCTCTTGCATTGTATTATAAACAGCAAGAAAAAACTAGGTCACACCTTCAACACTTAGCTTGGACATTTCAGCCAAGTGTTGAATTTCCTCATTCACCAGCTCTGCCCTCTGCATGTCTGCAGGACGCGTCCCGCTGAGCTTTCTGTACTCTCTAGCCAGAATCGCTTGCCTCCCATTTGCAATGACACGTTCCTCATTTCCTTCTGAGCGTTCAACAGTGAATCCTTTAGCATCCGTATATTTGTTCATTATGATTTAGGCATCCTCTGAAGCAATTTGTTGTCTCTGCTGCTTCTCATTTTCTCATTTTCCGAGTCCTCGTTAGCAGCACTATCAACATCTTTATTCCTACTACCTGTCTGTTCTAGGCAATCTAGGCTGCTTCTATCACGCCCCTCAACATCCTCCCAGCCTCTGCCCATCATCCGATTCCAAAGCCACTTCCTCATTTCAGGTGTCTGCCACAGCAGCTCCCCACTTCCAGGTACCAAAATCTGTGTTCCTTTTCTGTTAGTATTTTATCGCAGTAGGGACGTTCCCTTCTATTCCTAGTTTGTTGAGGGTTTTTCACACGAGAGGGAGTTGGATTTTGTCAAATGCTTCCTCTGCGCCCCCTGAGATGTTTACGTGGGTTTGGGTCTGCCAACTGTAAAAGACCACGCAGAGGGAAAGAAACCTGCAAAGGAGACAGAAATAGCCAGCCATTGAAGGGAAACCAAGTGATTGTGGCGTGACTAGAGCCAACAGCAGAGAAGGTTTCGAGAAGGGAGGGGCCAAGACTTTCAGTACTGTTGAGAGCAGTGATCAGAGGGGAACTGAAAAATGCTCAAGGTGATTGGTTTTGCAGAGGTTGTTTCTGAGCTTGGCGACAGCTGTTGCAGTAGGATGAAAAGAGGCACAAGATGGTTCAGAGCAGGATGTCCTTCCCTAGATTTCAGGGACTCTAGGGAAAGCTAGAGGGCAGTGATTACATTCAAGCATTCAGTGAGCATCTGGGGAACTTGCTCAGCTTTTATACTGCTAATTTTGGACACATTTTGGCTGAAGCAGGGAGGGCTTAAAGTGTGTCCACAGTCTCAGTGTCTGAGATTCTGGAACAAGATTCTCAGATTTTTTCAGAGTCAAGAACAGACATTTCCAGACCTCAGCTTGGGAAACATGCTCCTGCCCTTTGCGAAGGCACAGTGAACCAGCACCTGCCTCAACCCCTTGGGGGAAACCAGCTGCGCTGTGAGCAGCTGTCCCATCTTGGGAACACACCCAGGCTTGGCCCTCACAGCGGAAGATGGCATGAAACCCACATTTGGTATCTAGTTTTTTGACGACTCTTTAAAATGGGAAGCTCTTTTTTTGTGGGAAGGGATGGATTCATGGCCTCGGGGAGAGACATTGCCAGTCAGCAGCAGCATATCTTCCACGCGGAGAAGAAGCCATCTCCAGCCGGTCCTCTGGGCTCAGGCTTACCACATTCTTGGATGGGACTCCCACTTGACACAGCCCAGGAGACCCCAACACTCTGCTCCAATGCTCATTTCCCTCTACCTGGCAACCTTGTTTGATTGAACGTTTCCCTGGGATATTTATGTGGAAACCAAAGAAAATACTCCAGGGTCGGTTTTAATAAGTGCCAATCCCTCCTAGCTATCTGCAGCCATAAACATTTACGTCTAATATCCCAAAGAAAATGTTGATGCAGTCTGATGTGGGGGTGACAGCACACAGATTAGTCTAAACAAAAACATGAGGGTGACAGTTAGCTTTTTCCTGCATGAAGCTGCATTCACTCATTTTTGACATAAAAGTGCAATTTGCATATTCTTTCAAGTCTGTTTAGCTGCAAACACATGTGTGTTTGGGGCACAGAAATTTAAAATTTGTAAATTATTCAGAAACTACTGCCAAATTGTAATCAAGTGGTAGGAAAAACATTCTCCATGAATAGTTGTATATTCAGAGGGGAGCCTTTCTCAGGCTCGGGGAACAGTTTTAAATATACTGGTGCTTAATCAACTCAGAAAAAAAAACAGGGGGAGAAATGTTTACTTTGTTAGTAACAATTTAATATAGATGTTGGGGTTTTTTGCTGTTTATTGAACATTGCAGAATGGAATGATTTTCGTATTGTGACATTAAATAAATAAGGTGCCTTCCGAGAGAAAACTAAACATAGTGATTAAGCTCAAGTAGGAATTTCTAATGCCTCTCTAAAAAACATGTTAAGCCCAGAACCATAATCACTAGAAAGCAATCCAAAGTAATTTAATGTACGTACACTGTACCTTGCAGATTATAACATTCAGTATGTATTAGCTGCATCTCCATGTCTACTCCATCCTCCTTTCCTCCTTTGTTTTGTGCTTCTAGCAGATACCGTTCTGAAGGTCCACTTTCTGCAAAACACTTAGGGTCTAAGGAAGTTGTACACAGAGAGGACATGTACATGAGTCAGTGAATAGGTTAATTTGGGGAAAGGTGAAGGGCTGGTAGATGCTGCCAGGAGCCTTGAGTGTGGACCGAAGGGTGGATGCACTTGCCCAAAGATGGATGGAGAAGAGGAGTAGCTTTCACTTCCCTGCCAATGCTGCCAGCTGGTGGGTTGCAGCTCATCAAAGCTGGGCGACACTGAGGACATTTCTTCCATCACCCATAACTATACAGTGTGTACACACAGATTGGTGCAACCAAATTCAGCTTTTAAAAAAAGTCAAATTCAGTCCAACATCCACGTCACCTGTTTTACTGTTAGCGGTGGCAACGTCTCAGAGGTGAGATTGAATTGTGGCAGGGAGAGATTGTCATGACCATCTTTGAAAATAATCGACTGTGGATGGAATATTCCTTCAGCGGACCCAAGTTGTAAGTGGAAAGCCAGATTATTTCAACATCAAACAAAATAGCAACTAAATTCAAAGTGCCACAGGAGGCATTGTCAAAGATCACTGAAGATGGGAGCTGACTTTTCTCATCCATAGTTCCACCCATTCAGTCTTCTTTCTTTTTTTTAAAATTTAAGTTCAAATTAGCCAACATACAGTACATATGTAAGTTGCAGACATAGTGTTCATTAATCACTCTTTTATTTACTCATCCCTTCACTCATTCAAGGAACATCTGTGGAATACCTAAGTGACAAAGTACAGAGTAGGAACAAAAGATAGAAATCCTGCCCTTATCTTGTGTGTC
This sequence comes from Canis lupus baileyi, assembly GCF_048164855.1. Taxonomy (NCBI): domain Eukaryota; kingdom Metazoa; phylum Chordata; class Mammalia; order Carnivora; family Canidae; genus Canis; species Canis lupus. The sequence continues at coordinate 50,207,022 of NC_132848.1, read as the reverse complement.
CTTTTGTGGATAAATACAGAGAAAATGGCTTTCCGAAAAATCCCAAAAGATCAACAGGTCAAGTTTGATATAAGCAAAAGTTTATTTTGAGACCTCTGTATTCAAACTCTTGAACATTTTGTGGTGATTTAACAAAAGTGTGCCTGCAGGCAAGATTTTCTTGAATTTTCTATGAATATTTCACCATGTCGCTGCTGATGTGCATATTTATTGTGCATGGGTGTTGTACATTTTTGTGCATGTAAACATTTTATATCAATGGGAAGTCTGTGAGAAATAACATTCACATCATTGTTTCAATTAAATTAGCCAATATTCTTTCTAACTAAGTCTTCCTTGTCCTGACACTTATTATGGCTCATTTTACATATGACTTGAATTAAGACCATCAGTCTATAGAAGTCTTTTTGAAAGGAAAAACAAATAAAAGTCCATAAAAAGTGGAAAGAAAGAAGTAAAACTCTTCATTTGCAGCTGTCATAATTGTCTATGTAGAAATTCCAAAGGAACCTACAACAAACCATAGAAGTAATGAATTAACACAAAGTCAACTTATACAATTGTGTTTTCTGTTTAAAAAAAAAGCCACAAAAAAATTGGAAAATTAAAATGTAAAAACCCTATAGCATTACAATAGCATTAAAATATGAAATATTTAGCAACAAATTTAACAAAATCTGTGCAAGACTTATACACTGAAAACACACAACAGTTTGCTGGAAGAAATTTAAAATGGTCTAAATAAATGACACACACACAGATTGAATGAGTCAAAATTATCAAGGAATTAATTCTCCCTGAAATAATACATAAATTCAATGAAATCTCATTCAAAATCTCCAAAAATTACTAATTGTTGAAACTGACAGTTTGATTCTATATTTTGCAAGGAAATGCAAGAAATCTAGAATAGGTAAGATGACCTTGAAGAACAAAATTGGAGAATTTACACTACAGATTTCAAGTCTTAGAAAAATGGAAAACCATAATATTTAAGACAGAGTAGCACTGGTGACAGGATAGATAAAACAGACAATGTTACAAAATTAAGTGCAGAAATAGACCCTCTTCTAGGCTCACCTGATTCACAAGGAAAGCACCAATGCTTTGCTGGAGGAAAGCATGATCTTCTCAACATGTGTTGGTGAAACTTTGGATAACCATAATAGGGAAAAAAATTAAATCTGACACCCTCACCTCACACATGGCACAGAAATTATTTTAAAATGGAACACGGATTTAAATATGAAAGGTAAAACACTAAAGTTCTAGAAGCAAACACAGGAGAATATATTCATGATCTTGGGGGTAAACAAGTATTTCTTAGAACACAAGGCAGTAGTCCACACAGGTGAAAAATAATTGATAAATTGAACTTCACTGAAATTGAAGATTTCTGTTCATCAAAAAAAATCATTAACAGAATAAGAAGGCAAGCCTCAGACAAATATCTTTGAACAGACAGGACAAAGGACTCATCTCTGGAATATATGAAAAACTACAAATCAATAAGAAAATTCAAACAACCCAAATTAAAAATGTATAAAATTATTGAACTGGTACTTTAAGAAAGAGAATATCCAAATGGACATAAACATATTTAAACATGCCGAACACTTTTCTTTATCAAAGAAATGCAAATTAAAACCATAATGAGATACCACTACACAATCACCAGAATGACTACAATTTAGAAGAGTTACGATACCAAATGTTAGTGCTCATATGAAGCAACTGGACCTCTTAATTATTGGTGATAAGAATGGAAAATGGCATAACCACTTTTGAATAGTGTTTGATAGAGTCTATTGAAGTAAACAAGTATATACCCTATGACTCCGAAAATCCACATCCAGATGAACACCTAACAGAAAGGTGGTACCTATGTTCACAAAATGACAGGTACAAGAATGTTCATGATAGCTTTATGCATAATAGCCAAAAACTAAAAACAACCCAAAGACCCATCAACAGTAGAATAAACAAACTGTGGTATATACATGTGTATACGTAAATACTTGTGCATATGTGTATACACACATATAGATATATACATACACACATATACTGTGGGATACTCCAAAGCAATAAAAAAGTACAGACTGCTGATGAATACAACAAAGTGATAAACCTCAAGATAATTATATTGAGTGAAAGAGCCCAGACACTAAATAAAGTGCCTACTGCATGTTTTCATTTATATTAAGTTTGCAAGCAGGCTAAGCTATTCCTTGTTAATAGAAACATAAACAGTTGTTACTTCAGGGGTTTTGTAGATGGAGAAGGAACATGAGGGAATCTTTTGGGGGCACTGGAAAGATTCTATATTTTGACCTGGGTATATGTGTACACCTATAAAAATTCATCAAGGCTTAAGGTGAGTACACTTACATACTTTACTGAACGCATGTTATAAATACATCAATAAAAAGTTGAAAGAAAAGAAGAAAAGAAAGAAAGGAAGAAAGAAAAAAGGGAAAAAAAGAGAAAAAGAATTTAAATACAGTACCACATGAGTGAGCTTTTTAAAAGAAAAACTTCTAATACTTTATTTCATTAAACACAGCGCAGGACCAAAAAAATGTAAATGTATATAAATATATATGATACAAAGATCTCATCCTACAGCAAAACAAGTTATTAAATGTAAATGGAGGAATATCCTTATGACAAAATGTACAGAATCCATACAGAGAAAATTCTAAAACTTTACCTAGAGATATTAATGTCTTGAATAAATGAGAAAATGTGTCATGTTTCTGGATGGGAAAATCTAAAAGCATTTCAGTAACGGTTCTTCTCTCAAATTGTGCTACATCTTTAACGTTATCCCAAATAAGATCCAAACAAAATATTTAAACTTGACAAAATTATCCTACAGGTCCTATTAACAGAACAGTTAAGGTGTTTTAAAACAAAGGTAACGATAGGGGTGCCCGAGTGGTTTAGTCAGTAAAGTGTCCAACTCTTGATTTCAGCTCAGGGTGATTGAGATAGAGCCGACCTTGGGCTTGAGATTCTCTTTCCCTCTGCCCCTCCCCCTGCTCATGCTCTCTAAATAAATAAGTAAGTAAGTAAGTAAATAAATAAATAAATAAATAAATAAAATCTTTAAAAAAACAAAATAAAATAAAGGTGATGATAGCAGGCTTCACCTACCAGACACCACAACTGAAACAATATAAAGCAGAAATTATTTTGAGACTGTACTACCAGAACGGAAACAGACAACATGGTACCAGAACAGAAATTCAGCGACGTCCCCAAATGTATAAAAATAATTTAAACTGTGATCAAGGTACTTCTCACACCAATGGAGGAAAGCTGGATTATTTAACAAATAAAGGCAATGGATTAATAATAAATTTTAAACTGAAGTTAGAAACCAACCTGATAACTTAAAATAAGTTCAGGCTGGAGTAATTCTTTAAATTTTAAAAAAACAGCGCTGCCCACACGGAGGACTGAACCGCTGCCTGAAGCCCCCAGGTTCCCTACCTTACTTTCAAACACGTGGAATTCCTGAGTTAAATATAATTCATACCTGGCCTATCTCAAAAATAAGAAAAGGAAACCCACAAGCACCAGAAAAGGGACAAAGAAAGTTAAAATCAGAGCAGTAAAAGGGAGTAAGAAACCAAATGGCCCACAGTGTTATTAGAACCAGATACATGCCCAAGGCACTCAGGTTTTAATTGAGGTGCTCAGCCTATTTGCATTTAGGGAGTTATTGATAAATAACTGTCTTAGATTAGATTACCTCGACCACCTTGCTGTTTGTTTCTCTTTGTCCCATTTGCGTTCCCTTTCCCCTCATTTCCTGACTTTTTAAAACGGACGTTTCAGTGTTCCATTTTCTCTCCCTCGGTGGATTTTTAGCTATACCTTTGTTTTATATTTAGTTCTTACTCTAGGGATTGCCATCTGCAACTTGAACTTTTTACAGACTACAATTTATTAATATCATGCTACTTCACGTGTAGTAAAAAACCGTGCAACATACTCCCGTTTAGCTCCCTCTGAGCTTTGTACTATTACAGTCATATATTTTACTTTTACGTACCTTAAAAAGCCCCATGATATATTGTTGTTATTATTGTTGCTATAAACTGCCAATTGAACTCCAAAGAAATTAAAGAAAGAGAAAAGAAACTTTTTTTCATTTACCCACATGCTTGTCATCTCTGGAGCTCTTTATTTCCTCCTGTTCGTTTGTGTTCCTCTCTGGCACTGGTTCCCTTCTGTATAAGCAGCTCTCTTTAGCAGCCTCTTATAATGAGGGGCTGCCAACCATAAATTCAGCTTCTGCTCATCTGGAAATGTCTTTATTTCACCTTAAGTTTTGAAGAATACATCATTTCACTAGCTCTAGGACTTAAGGTTGAAGGGTTTTGTTTTTTCTTTTTCCTTTCAGCACTAAAAAGATGTTCCGCTTTCTTCTGGCTTGCATTATTTCTAATTAAAAAAAAACATAAATCATAGTCCTGTTACCTTGTGTGTAATCCTTTTTTTTTTTTTTTTTTTTGCTCTGCCTTTAAATTTTTTTTTTTCATTTATTTTATTTATTTTTTTGAGAGAGAGAGAGCGTGCACACACGCATGGGAGCAGGGGGAAGGGCAGAGAGAGAATCCCAAGCAGGCTCCATGCTCAGTGCAGAGCCCAGTGCGGGGCTTGATCCCATGACTCTGAGATCATGACCTGAGCAAAAATCAAAGAGTCAGTGGCTTAACTGACTGAGCCACCCAGGCATCCCTTCTTTTAATATCTCTGAGCAATTTGACCACGATGTGCCTAGGTATCAATATTTATCCCATCTGAGGTTTGTTAAGTCTCTTGGGTCTGTGTATTGATATTTTTCATCAAATTTGAGATATTTTGGCCATTGTTTCCTTAAAACTTTTCTGTCATAGACTCTCTTCTATGACTCCAATACATATATGTCAGACTATTATTCCATATGGCACTGATGATCTGTTTTATTTGCTTTTAGAAATTTTTTTTCTCACTCTGCTTTGGTTTGATAATTGATATTGTCCCAACTGCAAGTTGATGGCTCCTTCAGCCTACAATACCCTGATGTCCTATCTGCTTGCAATCCTATCCAATGAAATGGTTTCAGATCATTTATTTTTCAGTTCTAGAATTTTTATTGGATTCTATATTAGAGTTCCCATTTCTTTTCTGAAATACCCCTATATAACTCTTGACTCATCATATCCATCTTTTCCTAAAAAGTCTGTAACATATTTTTAATAGCTATTCCTCATCTGATCCCAGATTACGGGGTATCTTACAGATTGATGTATAGGACTCTTCAAAGGTGTCAAGATCATGAAAAAAAAAATTGAAGAGCTGTGCCAGAATGGAGAAGACTAAGGTGACAGGACAACTAAACACAATATGTGATCTTGAACCCTTTGTAGTATGCCCACAGCCTCAGCCAGGAATATGCTTGCCCAGCCCCACAAGCTCAGGTTAGTGGAGCCAAGGGCCTTCCAGCTTATCTACCACTGATAGAGTCACTTCCACCTACAATGTCACCGAGGGTAGCTTCACCTACTGCCCCAAATCCAGTGAAGTTCCTGATCTACCCTGGCCAGTGATCTCACTTAGATGGAGCTGAAGGAGGGGAGCAGCCCCAGGCTAAAACACCACAGATTTCCCTTGTCCTTACCCTAAATCCAGCAGGTTCTCCAGCATAATAGCTTCTCAGATTGTTACCTTTGCTCACTTTCCAGGGGACCAAAAATGGTTATTTTGGTCAATTTTGTCTGGCTTTGTAGGTTTTTTGGGGGGAGGAGAATTTGCCAATCTCCCGATTAGTCCATAGCCAGAAGTCCTGTCTTAATGTTTTTTATTTTTTATTTTTATTTTTTTTAATTTTTTATTTATTTATTTATGATAGTCACACACAGAGAGAGACACAGAGACACAGGCAGAGGGAGAAGCAGGCTCCATGCACAGGGAGCCTGATGTGGGATTTGATCCCGGGTCTCGAGGATCGCGCCCTGGGCCAAAGGCAGGCGCCAAACCGCTGCGCCACCCAGGGATCCCGTCTTAATGTTTTTTAAAGACTAACTGGAGAGATAGTTTTAAAGATAAATATATTAGCAATATTATCATGGATGCATGGAAGACAGGTCATTTTTTTTTAAAGATTTATTTATTTATTTATGAGAAACACAGAGAGAGAGAGGCAGAGACACAGGCAGAGAGAGAAGCAGGCTCCATGCAGGGAGCCCGATGTGGGACTCGATCCCGGGTCTCCAGGATCACACCGTGGGCTGCAGGCGGTGCTAAACCGCTGCGCCACGGGGCTGCCCAAAGACAGGACATTTTTAAAGATAAATATATTAGCAATATTTTAAATATATTAGCAATATTATCATGGAAGAATGGAAGAGAAGTCATTTGGGATTAATGTATTTTAAGATCCTAATCTTGCTTGGTAGATAAACTTTGTTAAGTTAAATAAGCATATTAAAAGTTCAAGAACATCTCTTAAAAATGGGACATATAACTTCAAACTAACCAAGGAAACCAAAAGAAGAATAAGTAAAATTCAATTGATCCAGTAGAGGAAGGAAAAGAGGGGAAGGGAAAGAAGGAAAGGAAAGCATAGTAAGTAAAAAATGTGAAGTAATATGTCAGGGAGAATGAGTATGATCACTATGTTAGTAATCATAATAAATCAAGTTTTCTTATTATGAGTGGCTCAGCAGTTGAGCGTCTGCCCCCAGCTCAGGGCGTGATCCTGGGATCCAGGATTGAGTCCCACCGCATCAGGGTCCCCACAGGGAGCCTGCTTCTCCCTCTGCCTATGTCTCTCTTTCTCTGTGTTTCTCATGAATAAATAAATAAAATCTTTTTTTAAAAAAACTTTTCGTATTATGGTACAGAGTATACTGGAATGAATTAAAAGCCAAAATCGAGATATACAGTTTACAAGAGGCATACCTAAAATAAAGTCACAGGAAGATTAAAATTAAGGAATTGAAAAAATATATACTATACAAATACTAACCAAAAGAAAACTGGTTCAGCCATATTAATAAGAATTACTTAGTGATAAATCCACTGGGAAAACATAGCTATCGTAACTTTCAGGGATTGTAAATCACTACAAAGTCTCTGGAAAATAATTTGTCAATATGTATCAAAAGCCTTTAAAAGGAATTTTTAAATTGTGAAGTTCCATTTCTTGGACTTTTTTTATCCTAAAGAAATAGTGGTGCGGATGAGCAAAGACACATATGAAAGCGATGTGCATGCAGAGCAGTTGTTGGAACTAGAGGCATGGAATCCAGGTGCAAGCCATGTTTATACCTTGGTTTTCTGGACTGGAATATTGGGATAAAACCTACTTAGTACCTGCTTCACAGGGGTGTCATAAATATTAAATAAGGAAATACACTTGACATGCTTCCAAAAGGTGACACACAAGTGATTAAAGCTAATGCTGGCATGGTATTTAATATGTTCTAAGTGAGCTAGACTTTTTAACTCACTTATTTCTATGGAATCTCTTCTGGGATAGACCTTATGGTTGCCCTCATTTTTTTTTAAATCTACTTACTTTTGTCTTGTTCACTTCAGAGATGAGGAAACTAAGGCCCAGATTGGCCAGGTAACCTGCCAAGACTCTACATTTAGCAAATCCTGGAGCCAGGACTGGAGCCTGGATAATTTAGCTCTTCAGTCGATACTCTTAACTATGGTGCTATTATCACTAAGCGGTAGCACTGGAAACAATCCAACTGGAGGTTTGGGTAAATAATTTATTCTTAAAATGCAATATTGTCCATCTGTTTTAAATGCCAATATGATAGATGATAAAGATAGCTAAATTTTATTAGGTGCTTTACTATGTAAACGATACTACTAGAAGCATTTCATATAGATGATGTCAATTAACCCCCATAAAAATGTAGGAAGGTACTAGTATTATTTCCTTCCTGATGAGGAAATGGAGGCACAGCAAAGAGGAAACCCAGTGACCCTTAGCTGATTTGGCAGAGACAGAACTAGATCCTGGATGCTACCCTTAACCCTACACATAACCCTACACATACACTCCATCCAGCCTGGTTCACTGTCTCTTCTTGCAAGACGACCTCTTGTACCTCACTATTGTTCACAGCCCATAATACTTCCCAGCTGAAAACGTGGGAATCCTCTGAAAATCTTCCTCTTTCTCTTGTCTCCCACATTCGATCCATAATCGTGTCTTATTAAGTCAACCTCTAAACTGTATTTTAAATCTGCGTGCACTTGCCCACCCTCCTCCCACCGCTCACGTCTTCCTGCGGGGACGGACAGATTGCCATCCTGTTTCATTCAGCACCTGTGCTCCAAGCCACTCACACAGCTGCCAGACAGATCCTTCAAAACATAAGGAGATTCTTTAAAAACCACTTTATTCGCCTGCTTAGAATCACCGAGAGCTTTTGCACTGCCAGTTTGCACACACCCCACGGCCCTTACCACATCCAACAAGGTCCTCCACGACTGGCTTCTGCCCTCCTTTGTCACCTCTTGTGCCACCTCCACCCAAGGCTTTCTTCTGTGCTCACTTCCCCGAAAATACTCTTCCACTCCCTCAGCCTGAACGTCTTCTCCCCCTACAGCTCACAGATCCTCAAAGATGAGGAGAAATGTCAGCTCCGAGAAACTGTCCCTGACCCCCAGGCCAGCTCAGTAACTGCCAGCACAAATGCTCTCCCCTCATCATCCCTCCTGTCCTGTTCTCCGTAAGACTTTGTTCTTTCAGTCAACAAGTATTTACTGAGCACCTACTATGTGTCAGGCGCTCGTCTAGGCAATATGAGGGAACAAGGCAAGGCTTGCCACAGCTTGTACAGCTTCCTGTCCCCAGGAAGGAAAATGTGATTCCCCTTCCCCAGTTCTCAAAGCAGTTAAAGCTCTGTGGCCCATGTCTCAGCCCCTCCTCCCAGGTACTGGGATCACATCTCCTAGGTACTGGTGGGTTTCTGAGGAGGGAGGTAGCTCTGGCCTGGTGTTTTGAAAACAAGGCAGAGGGGGTTGCACCAGGAAACTGAGTAAACCCCCAGGGGCGGGATGCAGTAGGGCCAAGGATTTCCTCTGGGGCTGGAAAGCCAGTGCCTCAACTCTGAAGCAACCAGGGCTGGTGGGAACCCATACAAGGGTTGCTGGGAACGGCACTGGGAGCCAACCGAACAGGATACCCACAGGAACTGGGACGGTGGGCCGGGCGTTCGAGAGCCGCCTCCGATTTTCTGGCCACAAAAACCCCAGGATTTTGGTACAATTCATGGGAAAGGAAATGACCCCAACATCTAATGTTGAACTTAGTACAGACCTTGGCATGGGTAGAGCTGAGCGCCAGACTTGATGGGATTTGGGGGGAATCTTTCTTTCACACCCAAGTGTCAGGGAGCAATTCATACCAGTTGCTTGGCCCACATGTGTGCACACCCACCCCCCACCCCGTCTCCACTCTCTAAATGGGTTTTGTTCACTATTGTATATTCAGTGCCTAACAAAACACTCAGCCCCTAGGGGCTCAGTAAATGCTTGTTCAATGAGCGACTCTGGAAAATTATACATAAAAATGTTAGCATGACTAACACTGGAGAAGGGATTATAGGTGATTTTAAACTCAAAGTTTAATCCATCAAAGTTACAAATGCCCATATCTTTCGACCTTAAACTTCTATTTCTAGGAATTTATCCTATGGGTATGTGAGCATATGTGAGAAATTATGCATATACAAGGCACTCTTTTTTGGCCTTTTTGTAATGGCAACAGATTGGAAGCAATGCAACTATCTCTCCATAGGGGACTTACTGAATAAATTGGGATGAAATACTATACAGCTGAAAAAAGAACGAGGAAAATCTTTCTATAATGAAAAGGAATGATCTTCAGGATATATTGCTAAAATGAAAAAACAATAGAGAGAACAGAATGTGAGTATGGTACATTAAAAAAGGAAAAAATGATAGGCGGGGGTGTGTTTGTTTATGAGTAACATAGCTCTGGAAAGGGTAACACACACAAAAAAAAGATGATTAATGCTGGGCTGCCTTTAGGAAGGGGAACAGGGTGTCTGGAATGGGGTGGGAAGGAGGGGTTTTTGCTAATTATCTTTCATTCCTTTAAAATTTTTAATCATATTGATGTGTTTCCTATGTTTCGCGATAGTTAAGTATACCCATAAAATCATCGTTTACCTTTTTGCTTCTTTGTTTTTATTGTCCCATAAATGGAAAGAGACTACTTGCATTATTTTTTTAATTTTTAAAAAGGAAGAAAAAGGTAACAGGGGAGCCTCACTGACAGAAAGTAGGGTCTAATTGAAAAGGAAAAAAATCTACATCGTTTTTCATCTGGAAATGTGTTTTGAGGTGCCCCTTTGTATTAAGGATGTTAAACCAAATGTGGTTGAGCCTTTTCATCAATGGAGCTAGTAATAGGAATCATGTAGGGGGCTATATTTTTTAAAACATGTCCTGTAAATTCCTCTAAGTAGAAGTGATTTAAAAATCCACTTATATTGCAGTCTTCTCTTCAGACTTTATTGTCATCAACATCTGTTTTTTAAAAGAAAACAGCTTTCATCCCGGGAATACCACTGAGCTCTGTCAAAGCTACTTATAGGAACCAAAAGTGTCTGCAATCTGGGGGAGCGAAGTACAGCCCACGTGTACACCAGAGGCCGGGCAGGGCTGGTGCGGGAGCCCGGTGAGGGGCCAGGCCTCAGAGTCCAGAGAAATAAATCCAGAGTGTTGGCAGTGGGGTGGGGGGGGGGGGAAGCAGCTTCAGGAACTCGGTGCTTTTCAGATGTCATCGTTAGAATACCAGCTAAATGGACACCCAGATGGGCTGTAACAGCCCAAACACCCTCAAAATCCTTCTAGTGCTTTTTTTTTTAATTTTTTTTTTTTATTTATTTATGATAGTCACACACAGAGAGAGAAGCAGAGACACAGGCAGAAGGAGGAGCTCCATGCACCGGGAGCCCGACGTGGGACTCGATCCCGCGTCTCCAGGATCACGCCCTGGGCCAAAGGCATGCGCCAAACCGCTGGGCCACCCAGGGATCCCCTTTCTAGTGCTTTTAAAAGCACCTGCCCTACTGAGCTTTCCAGTCTTCAGAGACACTTCCGAATTGTACCCACCATTGTTGGGTTACACAGTGTATTTTATATTGCCCTCATTTGATAGTGGACAGGTGATACCTTCTTGAATTATACCCCTACCCTAGGCAGTTGGAGCTGGAAGGGACCTTAGGGGTCCATCCCCATTTTCTCCATTTTGCAAATAAAGACACAGAGCCCTAGGGAGTTGCAGGTTGCTTATAGGGTGTCTAAGGTCACTGGTCAAGTGAGTTTACAGAGTGCTCTTAATCAGCACCTCCTCCCATTGTTTGTTGTCATTGCTGTTGCATAGACTGCATCTTTAAGAGGCGGAGGAACAAGTGGACTCCTGTGTCATTACTGATTAGCTTGGGACCCCGGACAAGTTCCTGAAGCTCTGAGTCTCAGCGTTCTCATCCAAAAACGAAAATGAAGAAACTCAACATCCCAGTTGGATGAAATGACCTAAAGAATACCCGGAATATAGAATATGTTCAGCAAATGTGAGTCTCTCACCCTGCCCTTGGGCTCTCTCACAGAAGGACCTGGTCTTTATTTGCAAAGTGGAGAAGGTAGAGATGCTCCCTGAGGTCCCTCCCAGCTCAGATATGCTGTGAAAGGCCTTTGCACATAGAAGGTGCTGGAAAATGTTTAGTGCTTTTATTCACGGATTGAATACTTAGTACTATTTACCGGAATCAGTTTCCAGGCTTTCAGTTTCTGTGGCTCTCCTCTGTCTGTTGTCATCATCCCGCCTATGCCTGAGGGGCACAAGGACAGTCCTCGTCATTACTCCCAAGGGTTTCCAGCCCAGGGTAAGCACTGCTACCCTGCTTAGCAAGAGTGGATTCGTGTGAGCCTTTAGGTCCTTCCCCCGGAGAAAGAATGTCACCTGCCTTATAGAATGGTTTCCTATGGTTTAGAAGAGGCTCAACCAATTTAGTCCCCCCGTGGATGTCCTTTCTTGTACCTTTGGGCCTTTGCATATGCTTTTTTCTCTGCCTGGAATGTAATTTTGAGCCCACTTTCTAACTATTCAATAAATACTTGCTAAGCACCTACTGTATATCGGGCACTGTGTGAGATCTGGCATAGAGTGGTGAACAAAACAAATAAATCCTGTTTTCATCAAGTTTACAGCCGTTTTAGGTGAAGTTTCCATTCTAGGACTTTCCTGACCTCTCAAGTGGTGTTGAGGCTCCTCCTCTGCAGGCCCTGAGATCCTGTCCATCCCCACCAGGGCAGCGGACTTTCCTTCTGATAAAATATCTCATGGGTGGATCTACTGGGGAGGCTCTCTCGTACACAGAATGGACTGTTCTCTTCACATAATAGCCCGGCAGGCAGCTCTTCCCAGGCCCCTCCCTGCCCAAGAGATAAATTTATTTCGCAGAATTATTTGGAAGATGAAATGAGGTAATTGTTTGCCAATTGGCCAGAATAGAGCCTGGGACAAGGAAGATGAATGTGTTTGTAATCATTGTAGCGTAGTGATTGCAAGCAAAGATTAGGAAGCCAGACAAGGTTCCAATCTTAATGTATCACAAACTCTGTGACTCGGAGCAAGCTACCTTGGTACTCTGCGATTCAGTTTCCCCACCTATAAAATGGACACTAATGATAATAACAGCTAAAATATCTTCAAAACATAGAAGGTGGGCTTCTAAGCATTTTGCATACACCATCTCTCCTATGCTGGCAAGAATCCTGTGACACAGGTACATCAGTCACCCCCATTTTATAGCTAGTTCATAAACCTGCCAAAAACCACGCAGCTGGCAACAGTGAACCAGGCCGCCCATTACCAAAGCAAGGGTACTTGAGCCCTCCACCACCCCAGGCTTCCCAAGGATGTCAAGCTCACTGGGTTGTTGTAACAATGAAATGTAAGGATATACGTGAAACATTTGGCACAATGTCCGGCACGCGGTAAGTGATCCACAAATGTTAGTGATACTCACCATTATTAGGACATTATCACTCATTTTCTCGATAACGAAATCATTCCATAGGTGAATAAAGACTTGTAAGGCCTTACGTTTTGTCCAATCAGCTCTGCAGAAAGAGCAGGCCAGTATGAGGGAACTCAGCTGAGGCTGCATCCAGGGCGATTAATTCTCCCACAAACATGTCAGTGGAGGCCTGTGTTACGTAAGACCTAAGTGTGGGCACGGCTGACCCTGGGGGGATACATTATCGCCTGGGCAGAATGGGCTCCCAAGCTTTATAACAGAGGCTGAACTCCCGGCCCGATAGCATCAGCCCGTTAGCAGGTATTTCCTGCCCACCTCCTATGTGCCCAGGTGCTGGAGGGAGACTGCGAGGGAAGGGCGAAATGGGAGCTGTGTAGGACTCAGAAGCATGGCAGATGGACGGTCCGGCTCTCGGGGGCACCGTGAGACAAAGCATGACCATGAGATGTAAGGACTGCTCCCTGCCAGGCCGGCAGCCCCAGGCCAACCACCAACCTTGGTTACAGACCGTGACAGCTATGACTGTAGGGAAACGAGATCCCATGGGCTGGAAGGCTGCTTGGAGAAGGAGCACCTCGGCAGGTAGGATCTAGGCAGGTGTTGAGCGATACAGATAGGAAGGTCATTCCAGGAAGGGGAAATGAAATCGGCAAAGATCTGGAGCCAAATACATCATTAAGCTTATGCTGAGGATAGTGAAAAGCTGGATGGAGCGGAAGGTGGGGAGATGGAGAGGGGACAGGTGAGAGCTAGTGGTGCACTGGGCTGGGGTGGGGGTACCAGAGGGTCCCCACACAGCCAGGGGCAGTAGGGAGCTGGAAGTCCCAATCAACCAAGCAGTGCTGGTCACCACCCCCACCCTCGCCAAAATACTGCATCCTGTGCATTAAAGTGTCTCGCCCACAGCAGAAGCTCCTCCGTCATGTTATCAAAATGGAGCTTCAGTTAGATCACTGAGCCAGGCTGAGTGGTTGGGGGTGGGAGACAGTGGGCACAGCCTGGGGAGGGGACATTTCAGTCCCCTGCCCTCCCCCCGCCCCCAGAAGTTAAAAGCAGCTAAGGACACGAAGATGGTAGAGATTTTACCCTCATTCCCTCTACTTAACCCCACCCAGTGACCCCTCCAAATAGGGTGGGGGTGGGTGGTGGGGGTGGGTGGGGAAGGTATTCAGGGTAGTACTAACTCCCATGTCTTCGGGAGAATTGGCCGGTGTTTCTGGACTGTTCTCCATAAAGTCTATCGAAGAAGGAGCTTTGTCTAACTGGGCAGCTAGTCTTTGCCACTCTCCAGCATCCTCCCAGAGGTGGACAGAGCCAATAGGCAGGGCCAGACAGAGACCTGGAGTGTCCTGGGAGGGCCCAGCGTTGGGCACCATTGAGAATGGGTGCCTTTAAACATTCATTAACCACATGGAGGAGACAGCAAGAGCAGTGGGAGAAGAGCAGAGGAAGGCAGCCCAGCCTTGCCCCCCGGTCACAAAGCAAAGGTTCTGCGGGGACCCCCCTTGCTGCCCACTGCTCTCCTCTTCTGTCTCCCACAGGAGCACCTTCTGTGGCTTAGCAAAGTATGACTCAGCTTCCAAATATCGCCTTGGAGCACTTCCTCCATTCCACAAGTATATATTGAGTGTCTCCCAGAGGCTGGAGATACTGCGTGAATCAAATTGTCCGTAGTCCTTTAGAGAAACTGTGTTTATGTGACAAACATATTATATAACAGGAACCATTCTAAGTGCTTTGCCAGACTCACTTATTTTTCCCTATTAACGGCCTTCAAGGTAGGTACTGTTATTATTCCATTTTATAGAGGGATGTGCTGAGAAACAAAATTAACTACTTTTATAATTTAAGTGGCGAAGCAGGATTTAGACCTGGGCCATCTGGCTCCTTAATCTACATGCTTAACTCCCAAAGACAGAGGTGGGTTCCGTGGGTCCAGCCTATCTGTTGCTTCCTGTGGATTGGTACCTCTTAACCCAGAGTGTCCTCAGGGCAGGGCTGAGCTCTTAGTTTTCCTTCAAAGGAGCAGACAAAAGGGATGGAGTCCCCTGCCCCGCCTCCTCGCAGATGGTCGAACAAACACGAAGCAGGGCTTCACTTCAAACCCTGTGGTCTCAGTTCTCTCTGGGGATAACTTTGAACTGGGGACTAGCAAGAGGCAGCCTCTGAAACTCTGGGCACGCACTTGAGATATGTTCCATTCCTACAACTCTAACATGACTAGGTCCCCACTCCACCCTGGCGGACTCCAGCCCTTAGTGGCAGAGGACCCTGAGAGGAAGAGGCTTCCCTCTACCAGGTCTTCCCCTCACCTCAGCCTCTCCTTCTAGGTTACCTTCTAGCTCCTTCTGGTACTTTGGGCCTGAGTGAGCTAGTCGGGCTGGGTATGGAAGCCCTCAGGGTTTGAATCTCTGCTCCATCTCCTGGGACTGCTCGGAGACATCTCCCAGAGACTCACTCCACATGTGTCCATGCTGTGGCTTGACTCTAGCCTTACTCTTGCTGTCACGCTGACCTTGACCCCCCAAAATAGACTGTCCTGGTCTGCTGTAATATCCCTTTACACATGCTAAACACTTCTCATATGTCCTCCTTCCAGAACCCTCTGTTCCTGCACAGAATATGTCTGGCTGGATTCCCCAAACTCCAACTTTGGTTTATTCTATGAAATGTGTCATTCTTTATCCTCCTCCTCCTCTTTTTCTATTTCTTCTTCTTCTTCTTCTTCTTCTTCTTCTTCTTCTTCTTCTTCTTCTTCTTCTTCTATAAAAAAAAAATCCCTCAAGAGCATCCAACAAAATAACAGAGATGGTTTAACTCATTAAGAAAATATTAAACCAATACCACAAGTAACACATTTTCCTACTTCAAAAGAGTCTGACAGAACAGGTACATGTTTATTAATAAAATATTAAAATAATATCTCACTGTGCTGGCATAAGACATTCTTCCACTTTTTGTGGTGTCTTCTTGCATATCTCATTCAACCCTCACAACAGCCCTGTGAGGTGCTGTCACCTCAGCATGCCCTTTTGATAGATAAATAAGCAGAGGCCCAGAGAGGCAGGCTGACTTGGTCACACAAGATATTTGGGATCCAAAAAGCTATGAACCCAGGTCTCCCAACTCCCCACCTTGTTCTGTGTTCACTGAGTCAGCTCACAGCCCTGAGGCCTCTTCTCAAATGAACTCCCAGGCCACAGAGATGGAAGGATGCCTTTCTTGTCTACACTTAGTTAGGAGGAAAGACCAGGCCTAAAGTCAGTGGAGAAACTGGAGCCAAACATCTCCAAAGCAAAGGGACAGTGGTCTTGGAGACCCCATCTGGCCAGTGGGATGTGTGGAGAGTCCAGTTATAGCAACCCCTGGGCAGTTGGAGCATTGAATGATTTGCTTGGGACTGTATACAGAGAAGCTGGGGTCCTTGTGGACACTGTACCCCCTCCACTCATTTATTCCACAAATAAGTTGTCATGCACCATACTGATGAGGCCAGGCTTACCATCTCTGGCTCAGAGGGCAGCACCTGGTAGATGGCGGGTACTGGTTCTCGAAGGAATAAACAGAATTCCCAGGACACCCCGGTCCTCACACCACCCCACTGCCTCCACTTCCATCACCAGGAATGAGCTCAGGATGTTGCAGGGTCTCTGTTCCTGTCCAGTTCCTCATGCCTGAGTTGCGTCCAGCCAGTACCAACTACGTCTACAGTGTTGTAGCCTCCTGAGCACTTGAAATGTGACGTGAAAATTTGAATATTTTACTATTTTATTACAATTTAACAACCGATACTGGATTCAGCCATTGGAAAGTGCATCAAGTTGTTTGGAACAATGCGGGCATGTGGAGCTACTTTTTCAGCTGTCAGCTGATGGAAATCTTAGGATGATCAAGTATTCTAGATGGCAATCTAGTACCTGAACTGAGACACGCTGTGAATGTAAAATACACACTAGATTTGCAAAACTAGTATCCAAAAAGAGGTAAGGTAACTCTTTCCCAATTTTTTTTATTGATCATATGTTGAAAAGATAATGTTTTAGATGAATTGGATTAAATGAAATATGTCAGTAAAATTAATTTAACCTGATTTTTTATGCGTTTGCTTCTCAGTGTGGCTTCCAGAAATTTTTAAATTTCAAATGCATCTCGCATTATATTTTTATTGGAGAGTAGTGGCCTAGACCCTCCTTTCCCTCAAAAAAAAAAATTAAATAAATAAATAAAAATAAAAGGAGGGGGAAGGATTTTGGAGAGCAGCAGAAGGAACTCTAGAAGAAGAATCTCGACTCTGGGCTGCGGAAGGACATAATGTTGACTTTTATTCAATCATAACCAAAGCTAGTACATACATGGGGCGGGCACTGTTGCAGGAACTCACTCATCACAGCAATCCCATGGAGGAAGTACATTTTCTCCACTTCACAGATGAGGAAGCTGAGACACAGAGAGGTTAAGTAACTTGCCCAAGGTCACTCAGCTGGTAAGTGGCAGATTCAGTTTTAAATCCAGTTTGTCTCTAGAGCCAGAGCTCTGAACTCTCATGACAGACTGCTTCTAATTTTAGATTTTGCTATCAATCCAATCCTCCTGTGTATCAGTGTCAGGTTGAATTCCACTCTCCCCCTCGACTAAATATTCATGGCTTCACTTCCCTCTTGCCACGGCTCCTGTGCGTCTCACATTCCTCACCTCAGGGCCGACTGGCTCCCCAGGTTCTGCTGCCAGCCTAGCCACCCCCATCTGCCTGGCTCTGGCTGAGTGCTCACAACATCCGGCGAAGACCCTTCTGAAGAGAGGCACTGGGACTTTTCTGAGTGCTTCAAAATAAAATGTGGCTGAAAAAGAAAGGTCTAGCCGTGGCAAGTAACATTTTGGTTAGACAAGGCAATGGGCAAGGGGAGATAACAGGAAGAGGGAAGAGATGTTCTTTACCCCTTGCAAAGCCTTACAGACTCAGGGATTATGAGCTCTTCCATTTAACACATGAAGCAGAGGCAGGGACAAGTGACAGAGGAACAGGTGACAGAGGAGTGTTTTGTGAGCCCTGTGCTATGGCACAGGGCATTCCAGATGGGAGATTTGGGATGGAGTCTATAATCTAGTGAAATGGAGGCGAGGCTGGGGACATAACTCATTCAGGCTTGTCCCTTGCCAGGAGAGGCAGTCACCTGTCTCTGCTCACCCAAATACCTGTTCCTGGGCATCTGGATGCCTGCCACTCCCTTCTCACCGAGGCCCCATACCCAAGTTTTGCCACCTGTGTCTTCAGAGAACAAAACAGGCACACATGATATCCCCTTCTGCAGGAGAGTCAGATAAGGCCAAGGGCTTGCTCTCCAGCGGGGAGTTTGTGAAAACATCTAATTGGATGGGCGAGAGGCTGGCTGAGGCCCATTCTCACTCAGGTTCTCCTTCCCCTGCCAAGGGCAGAGGGAGGGCACTGCCTGGCAGGTGCACCCCAGCATGGCCGAGTTACCATCAGAAAGGGGCTAGACAGACCTCTAAACAGCCTGGTTGGGACCAGCTTGTGCCTTCAACAGGGAAGATTTTAGTTTGGAGAAACTTCTACAGAAACTTGAGCTCCAGCTTCTTGTCATGAGAGTGGCCTAGAAACAATCTAAGCAGTTACTGGTTGCTTTCCCAGAAGCATTCCTAGGTGTTTGCTGAACCACAAAGCCCTGAATGAAGCCTTTGGTGATCTGGGGACAGCTAGCAGGGACCATCAGGGGGGCAACAGATATGGTGGCCAGATGAATTTCCCAGTTGGTGGTCAGTGGAGCCAGAGATCAAGGAGTAAGTTTGGAAGATGAAGTTCAATCCAATAGGGGATCCCTGGGTGACTCAGCGGTTTAGTGTCTGCCTTGGGCTCAGAGCATGATCCTGGAGCTCAAGGATCGAGTCCCGCATCGGGCTCCCTGTACGGAGTCTGCTTCTCCCTCTGCCTGTGTCTCTGCCTCTCTCTCTCTGTGTGTGTCTCTTGTGAATAAATAAAATCTTAAAAAAAAAAAAAAAGAAATTCAAGTGAACAAACATCGATCGAACACATACTATGCACTAAGCTTTCTGACCAGCAGCAAGATGTCCCAAAATGCAAGGCAGAGCCTGGGACCCACTCTTCTGAAAGGCATAACATGAAGGAGGGAACACCTGTCACCAAGGACCAAGGATGCCCATGTACTGGGATGGCACTTGAACCGGGTCTTGGGATAGTTTCAACAGAGAGGGTGGTTTCAACAGATGGAGTTGAAGGAAGGAACAGCAAAACAATGGCAGAAAATGGGAAAATTAGGGAAAACATTCAGGGAACAAGAGGCATCAAGGATTTACAGGCAGGGGACTGTATAAGCTGGTGTCCAGGGACCATGTAAAGAAAGGTGGGTGGGAAGCAGGGGGAGAAAGAAAGAAAGAAGGGAATGATGTCCCCACCAACCTTCGTACTCGTTCTATCTCACTCAATAGCATTAAGTTCTGGAATTTTTTTTTTTTTTTTTTTTTTTTTTTTTTTAGCTCTGGATTTTTAAATGGCAAATTTCGTTCTTTCGTATTCCCTGGCTGCCCTCTCCCTGGTTCAGGATATCAGGGAGCTGGAGCACTTGGGGGGTTTCGGGGCTCTCATGGGAAAGCTAGGATGGACTCATCTACAAGCAGGACCCAACTATCCTGCCAGGCGGGTGGCAGCAGGTGACCATTAGCACTAACACTCATACCCGCTGCTTCTCCATCTGCAGCATTAAATTCCCCCAAAGTCCCACACTGCCTGCCCCTGCCAGTTCTTTTTTTCTTCTTCTTCTTAAAATTTTATTTATTTTTTCATGAGAGACACGCAGAGAGAGGCAGAGACATAGGCAGAGGGAGAAGCAGGCTCCCCGCAGAGAGCCCAGTGTGGGACTCGATCCTAGGACCCTGGGATCACACTCAACCACAGAGGCCCCCCCAGGAGCCCCTGCCTCTGCCAGTTCTGACAGCAAAGTTTTGCTGTGTGAAGCCAAATATGACCTATATCAAATGAAGAAGGAAGACAGCATGATCAGAGAATAAACAGGTAATGTGGGGTATTCAGCTGGCTTCATAATACTCTAATAATAGGCATAAACATACTTTCTAAAAAAGAAATCAAAAGATGTCATGATCTGGGGGCACCTGGGTTGCTCGGTCGGTTGGGTGATGGATTCTTGATTCCAGCTGCAGTCATGATCTCAGGGTCATGGGATAGAGCCCCGCTTTGGGCTCCATATCCAGCGTAGTCTGCTGGAGATTCTCTCTCTGTCCCCACACCACCACCACCACCCCACAAATGGATAAATAAATCTTTAAAAAAAAAAAAAGATTTCATGGTTTTATTTCAGGTTCTTTATTCATATATTTATTTTAGGAAACCAAAGGTGAGGTAAATGCTGTCTTCACTCATCCACTTCAGGAATACTTGAGAACGCCTAGATTCTTTGGGAGGGGAACATAATTCTGCAGTTCAGCGGAGTTAAAACTCCCCTCAAATGGGCCATTTTCTTCCTCAGTGCAAGCTCCGAGCCCGGTGGCAGGCCCGGGAGGGGACCGTGAAGCATTTGGGCATCTTCTCTTCCCCACGGGCAGTCAGGGTCCCCCGCACCCCCCTTTCGGTTCCGTTCACCGTGAATGGCAGATTCCTCTGTCCGGGTCGGGTTTCCAATCACCATAGAAACAAACTCGAGGCAGTTTCATTAATCATTTAGAGCACGAGAGTCTAGGTCAGTCTGATTGCAGCATATAGAGTATCATCTCCGGGCCACATGGGACTCAGTCGATTTGAATTAAAAAAGATTAAGCTGCCCTGGGCTGCCTGGCCCCATCAGTTTAAGTTCTCATGTAACCGTGGTCTCTGGAGCCATATGGATTAGTGAGTGAAGCTATGCATTTATGTGGCAGGGTTCAGTGAAACATTAGATGCTTGCAGGTGTCTGAGGGGAAGAGGACAGGATCACATACAGGTTTTTTTGTTTTTTTTTTTATACTTGTTGCTGTTCTTTTGAAACTGGAAACAATAACTCAGTTTTATTTCTCCAGTGACAGTTACCACTCTTGCTGACCATGAAATGGTACATTTGTTACTGGGGTTTATGGTTCAGGACGAGATGGTCTGGGAGGACCCGGGAACGGCCGCGTCCCAGGCCTGCTCTGGGGTGGCGGGTGAGAATGCTGACATGTTTTTCTTTTCCTTCCTTTCCTACGGAGTGGTAAGAAATGCATCAAGTAAATAGTGAGGACATTTTCGTTTTGCCCGAATCAAGATTTATGAACCCCAGGAAATTGACTTAGAGGCAGCTACAAATCAATGTGGCTCTGAAAGAGTTGTATAGGGATCCCTCAAAATGAATGCCCCCTTCCAAAGTACCTACCTTATTTATGAGCCTCTCCAGGACTTCAAAGAAGTTCAGTAACTTAGGCCAGACTGTTTTATTGCTTCATGGAGCTAAGATGTTTCAGGGGGAAGATGCAGGTTACAGCATATTAGGAAGCCTCTCCCGGGCAGTGGGCAAGAACTTTCTGCGCGTTGAATCGTTGATCTAAAGCTTATTACACTCTGGCTTCCTACAGCATTGCTCCTAAATCTTCTCAGTCTGCTTGGCATTGTCTGCAGTCCCAGGTGTTACGCCCAAAATAGAAAGAACTTTTGTACTCTCTTTCCCCACCACCCCACCTCGCTTTGGGGGCAGCCGCCTTGGACCAGCGAGGAGGCAGCTAGGCCCTGTGGAAATCAGCTATAGAGTTCCGCCGAGTGTTTCCACGTGCCTGCTGTTTGTTCCCTATCTGATGTTTTGTTTCTTTCTTTGTGGTGACAGAGACAGCCCTGATTGC
Source organism: Canis lupus baileyi (assembly GCF_048164855.1). NCBI lineage: Eukaryota > Metazoa > Chordata > Mammalia > Carnivora > Canidae > Canis > Canis lupus. Next base: position 50,185,093 of record NC_132848.1, on the reverse strand, counting down.
ATTGCTGAGAGTGTCAGAAGGCTGGGTCCAGTCAGAAGTCCGGGAGATGGTGCTGCCCGGCACTGGGTCACATCAAATGCCTCAGAGGAGCCTTTAGAATCAGCCCCCATCCTGCAGGAACATTCCAGACAGGTCCTACTCACATCTGGGGGCAAGAGCTCAGTGAGAAAGAGAAGAGCAAACGAGGTCAGGCCCCAAAGCCTCACTCTGCTTTCAGCACAGCCTGGGTAGACAGCCCAGAGTACACACTGGCATTCTGGATTCTTCCCACAGAGCCCCGTAGTAAATCACCAGAGAAGTCCAGCAGAGAAGGTCAGGTATCTGGGGAGGATGGGGCACGAAAAAACAGAGAATAAGTCAGACGTCAGGCCACTTGCCCACCTGGCCAGATGTGCCGGGGTCACTGAGAAAGACTAAGTGTTCTGGGGGCTTGGACGATGGTTTTTATTGCCACCCATTCTACGGAAAGTTACCAAGAGTGAGGCTGGGCAAACACTGACTCGCCTTCCCCTGCAAATCATCCCTCCTCCTCCTCACCTGTCCCTTACACTCCCTACCCCTGCCCATAGCACCCACATCCACCCAAGGCCATCCCTGACTCCTCCTCTCCCTGAGACCCTGTGCTCCATCGCCTTAAGCCCTCCCCTCAGGAAGAAAAACAATGTTGTTTATGGACCAGGATAAGGGAAGTGTCTTCCCCATAGGTTGAAATGGGGAGGAGTGGGGAGACAAAAGCAGAAAAGGGGGGTGGGGAAGGAGACTCAGCTGGAGGAGGGGCCGGATGCCTAGGGCTCAGCTTGCTTGGGATTCTCAGAGCCAACCCTTACACATCTGAGAGCACTCAAAGACCTCTTTTAAGGCAATAGAGTAAAAGTATATTTCACTAAGTACAGACGTCATCGTCCCAGCAGACAAGCAGCTCGTGTCCCTCTTGCCTCCTGGCTGAGCAGTGTCCAAACTGCTGGCTTTACCCTGAACGGATCCCCCCTGGGTCTGTCTTCCTACCAGAGCAAGGCCATGCCTTCTCTTCATGTCTCACACACGTCCACGTGTGCCCACACATGCCTGCATGGCATGAGGCTGGATACATGATTATCAGGCAATAAAGAGTTGATTGATTGATTAGCAATCACCATGACCCACACCAATGGGCACTCTGAAATAATGGGGCGATGTCAGCTCGAATTTCCCATCCTGGTGTCATTGCCAAAGGTCAGGACACCACCTGGAGAACTAAGTGAACTCTTAAGATCTCAGTCAGGGGATCCCTGGGTGGCGCAGTGGTTTGGCGCCTGCCTTTGGCCCAGGGCGCGATCCTGAAGACCCGGGATCGAATCCCACGTCGGGCTCCCGGTGCAGGGAGCCTGCTTCTCCCTCTGCCTGTGTCTCTGCCTCTCTCTCTCTGTGTGTGACTATCATAAATAAATAAAAAATTTAAAAAAATAAAATAAAAGGAGGAAAGTGCTTGCTTGCATTACACTGCAATGGAATTTAAAAAAAAAAAAAGATCTCAGTCAGGTGACACATCCCCACGCCCAGCCCACACCACACACATCTCAATGTCACAGGCCCAAGTAGGCCAGATTCATACAATAGCTCAGGAGGCCACAGAAAGCAAGAAGAGACAGAGTCTCCCCATGCTGGACAACACTATTACTGAGTTAGCAGTTGCTTTCTCCAGAACGTTCCATTTCACCCCCAAGCTCACCCTGGTACCCCATGTGGGACGTGTTGGAAAACTTGATCTCGGGCTCCAGGGCTTTTAACACATGGAGCACAAGCATGCTTCAGTGACAGAGCGAGGAGGAGAGGCCATGGTCTGTACTCTCTTAGGGAAATCTGCAGGAGTGCCTGGACAGGGGGGACTTCTCCGAGTGGGGGCCTGGGGCAGCTCCAGCTGCTGTGACCAAGTGCCACAGACCAGGTGGTGTAAGCAACAGTAATTTACTTCTCATGGTTCTGGAGGCCTGAGATCCAAGATGATGGTACCGGCGTGGTGGGGTTCTCGGAGAGAGCTCTCTTCTGGAATGCAGGCAGCTGTTTTCTTGTCCCCTCCTAAAGCAGAGCAAGTGAGGGAAGAAGCAAGCTCTCTCATGACCCCTAAAAGGACACCAGTCCCACCATGAGGGCCTCACCCTTAGGGCCCTGGAGAGCCCTAATTCGCTCCCAAAGGCTTCATCCCCTGATGCCACCCCATCTGGTGGGGAGGTTTTCAACATATGAACGTGAAGGGATGCATTGGGTCCATAATCAGGGCAAAAGGGCAGCTCCCAAGCCCCTGGATTCTCTGCTCAGTCACCTGGCCAGGGAAAGCCCTGGACTCCATGCCATGGGCTGTAAGGATCCAAGGTTGTCGGAGGTCACCCCAGTGTGAAGCCCCCTCTCCAGTCCAAGGAAGCTGCTTCCCACCTCGTGCCTGATCACTTCCCAGGACACGGGCTTCCTCCCCGCCAAGCAGCTCTTAGAAAGCCCTTCTTCCTCCCAGGCAGCCACGGTCCACCTCCCTGTCCCCATCTCCCCTCTTCTGGGGACGCCCCCCCCCCCCCCACAGCTTCTCTCCCTAGCGTGGTTGCAGCTATCAGGGAATCACCGTCATTCCTCCGTGTCCAGGGCCTGCCAGGGAGCCAAAGAGATCCTAAGCTCTAACGGCTTCACGGAAAGACAGCTGGGGAAGTTGCCTCACCTCCGTGCCTCCATTTCCACCTGTGAAGTGGGGACAAGATCAGAGCCTCGCTCCTGGGATCGGTTGAAGCCTGCGTGAAGTAGCACAGGCGAGGCCCACAGCCCAGCGCAGGGCACGCTGCTAGGGCCCAGGCCCCGGCCAGCACTCTAACTACGTGTATGTTTTAACATTTTTTAAATGGGGTCATATCGTACATTATCTTTTGTAACTTGCTTGGGTTTTCTTTGCTCATTTAGTATGAACATTTCCCTATGTCATTATGTATTTTTCAAAGCGTTTTTAATGACTGTCGTATCTCATCTCAGGAGTCCTGGTGATTTGCTTAATCACTCTCAGAGGGATTACTTCTATAAACTTTTTTTTTTTTTTTTTAATTCCCGGGATCCCAGATTGGAGCCACTGACGCAGAGGGATGGGGACACCCTCTGAGCTACTGACCCTCCTGCCCCCACCCTCCTGGTGTCCGTGACCCTCCGCCTGTGCCCCCCACCTCCCTCGTTCCTCAGCTGGAATCAATCGCCCTCCCTTCCGGCCCGTCCCTCTCGCCCCATCACATCAATCAACCAGTGAGCCTCCGCTGGGTGCCCAGCGCAGTGCCAGCAAGAAGAGGGGTTGACCCATGTTCTCCATCTGGGGAGGTAAGCAGCATGCAGCAAGAACCAGGGAGGCGGCACACCATATGGGGGGAGTGCTCAGAGAGGCAGAGACGAGGGGTTGGTGGGAACTGGTGCTCCCTGGGAGTACCGAGAAGGAGGACAGGAGTACACTCTAGGGGAGGAGTGCACCCAGCAGGAGCAAGATGCACCCTGACTGGCAGGACACAGGGAGTGTGAGAGGGTGTGTGTGCAGGGAGCTGGTGGCAGGGGATCGTTTGGCAGGAGCACAGCTGTGAGCCCTTGCGAGGTCACAGTCCTGCTGGGGTCTGTGCCGATGGAACCGTCCTCTGCTCCACAGCCTGCCTTGGGCCCGATCGGGGGCCCCGGCTCCAAACTAATGCCCCCAGTGGCTCGGGGCAATCATTTCGAAATGAAGGTAATGATCCAATTAGTGGTTATCCATCAAGTTCAGTTATCTTTCCTTGGGCTGGGGAGCAGAGAAGCTGAGTAAACACGTGCCTTGGACTGTGACATAAAACCAGACCCCCTCGTGCTGGAAAATGAGTTCAAGATGCGGGCTGAGCCGCCTCTCACGGCCTGCAGGTTAGCATCTCTGTGGCCCAAAGAGGCAGGGGGAGCCACCCAGCTTAGAAGGAGCAGGGTGTCTGAGACGGCAGCTCCCAACCTTGGCCCCTTGCCCCACTAGGAGGGTGGGGAGAGACCCCAGAGCCATGGATCTGAAAAAGAGCTTCACACCTGCAGCCAGTACCTGCCCCACATGCCAGTCAGAGGGCTTTGGTTTTGTTCAGTCCTGACCCCAAGCCTCCAGTTCAGAGCTTCCCCAAGCCCACTGACCCGCTGCCTGAGCCCACCCCTCCTCTCCACCTTTGGTGTTCGAGCAGCTCCTTTCCACTCCTTTCCACACTCGGTCTGTGCCTCCTTAATTAGACCCTAATTCTTTGAAGACAAGGGCTTTCAGAGTCTTCTCTTGGAGAATAAGGTTTATAGCTGGAAGGTACAATGGAGAGTCATCTGCTCAAAGAGCCTCGTTAAAAATTAGGAAACTTGGGGCCCCTAGCAGGGCTCAGTCAGTTAAGGGCCTGACTCTTGATCTCCGCTCAGGTCTTGATCTCAGGGTCATGAGTTCAAGCCCCACCTAACGTGCAATCTACTTTAAAAAACAAAAACAAACAAGCAAAAACAAGGAAACTGAGGCCGAAGGATGGGAAGTGATTGAGGGGACACCCTTAATGCGAGAACCCACACTCACCAGGGATTCTCTCTAGTCTTTTCACTGCAATGTAAGCCTGTTTACCCTCAGCTTCCCCAAAGAAGGACACCAGCCATCACTTCAAACAGTCACCCAAAAGTGGCAAGTCTTTCAAGAACCTTCCTTCCTTCCGCCTCCTCATCCAGAGGCCCTGAAATTCTGTTAACATTGGGTTTGGAATTGGCCTTCCATTTCTCACCTCCTTCCTCACGGTACTCCCTAACTGCTCAGACAATTGGAAGGCATTAAGGGGTTGTCCTGCTCAAAGGGTTCCCACTTGGTCTTACACTACCATTCATCCCCCACCACCACTGATGTTCACAGCTGCCTCCAGAAATTCTTTTACAGAACACAATCCATACCACCACTGACTTGATTCAGCCTGGCCTGGTCACCCCAACTCACCCTTGCTCTTCTTGGTAGCTAGACTTCACAGAGACCATTGAATGACACATCCCCATCTCCTTGACACAGAGAGATCAGAGAATGACATTACTAAAACTGAAACACCACCAACCCCTCTGCACTCTATTTTCTATGATGAACCATGAAGCAGAACCATGGACTCTTCTTCCCATGATGAAACCTGCCATCCAGACATTGTCGGTCCTCCAAGCTCTCCTGAGGACACAGCACATGAGCCTAGTGTGGAGGCCTGTCCCGTTCTGTAGCAAGATTGCAAGAATTGAGGCTCAGGGATCCCCAGTCTGCAGAAGTTTTCCTGTGAATTCATTGCTTCTTCTTCTTGGCTAGGTAAGTGCTCAGTGACCTCAGGTGGCCCTCTCTGCTCTGAGATGCATGGGTCTGCTTTCAAACGAGCTAGTTTTCCTTGTGTGCTCATCTTACACTGATCTCATTATGCATGGACCATCTGCATATTAACTGCAATATGTTTTACACAGTTATCTAATTTTCTTTTCCTGGGGCCTCTTTTGTCCCCTTCCCTTTATTTCTACCTATGGAGGTAAGGTCTGTGTCTAGATTCATTTTTTTTTTCCATGTGGATGTTCAGTTGTTCCAACACCATTTGTTTTTTTATATTTGCTCTATTGTATTGCCTTTGCTTTTTTTGTCAGAGATCAGTTGACTATTTTTATGTGGGTCTATTTCTGTTTCATTGATCTGTTTGTCTGTTCTTTCGCCAAGACCCCATTGTCTCAATAACAGTAGCCTTATAGTAAGTGTTGGCATCAGATAGTGTCAGTCTTCAATTTTAATCTTTTTCAATATTGTGTTGGTTATTCTGGGTCATTTGCCTCTCCATATAAACTTAGCTTGTGGTTATCCACAAAATAACTTGGTGGGATTTTGTTTAGGACTGAATTAAATTCTATAGATGAAGTTGGGAAAAACTGACATCTTGACAATATTGTGTTTTATTGTCCATGAACATGGACTATCTCTCCATTTATTTGATGGAGATATCTTTCATCATGGTTTGACACCTTTGATACCTTTATTTGATATCTTTCATCAGAGTTTTGTAGTTTTCTTTATATATATTTTGTACATGCTTTTTCAGATTTATACCTGCATATTTTCATTTGAAGGGATGCTAATAGAAGCCTCCTCTCTGTCTCTTCTATTTCTATATGAAAATCCTACCAACCATGGGTTTCAAAGGTGAATCCCAGCTCTGCCACTTGTATGATGGGTGTTCCTGGGAAGGTGATTTAATTCCTCTGAGTCTCAGTTTCCTCATCTGCGAGATGGTTAAAATAACAAGTATCTTAAAGTAGTGTTGTGATTGATAAGATCAAGGACAGACTCACTGCCTGTCACAGAACAGGCCCTTTGCTAAATGGTAGTGGTTACTAGTGTTTTGTTTTAATATTTAAAGTTCTACCTCTTCCACGGTGGCACTCCTCATGGCTTCATCCAAAAATCATTTTATTCATTGCATTTTCCTTATAGAACTTCTCTCATGACAATGGTCACTGACAGAGCTAAGGGAAGAAGGAAGCTGGGAAAATAAAAATTTTTAAGTAGAAAAAAAGGAAAATTATTCAACAATAGCTTGATGGTTGAATGAGTAAACCTAGGAGGCAAATGTGCTTCATCTTGTGTGGTGACATAATTTGGAAAGGTATGGTTCAGAGCACAGAAGAATAGTGCTGTGATTAATTCATAGTGTCTGCTATGGGTGGTGAACCCTATATTATGTATTTCTGATGATGGACTAAACTATAGATCTATAGGATATTATTACTTACTATTATTAAGTGAGGTCATTACTAGAAACATTTGGTCAGGGCAGCCCGGGTGGCTCAGCAGTTTAGCACCGCCTTCAGCCCAGGGTGTGATCCTTGAGACCCGGGATTGAGTCCCACATTGGGCTCCCCACAGGGAGCCTGCTTCTCCCTCTGCCTGTGTCTCTGCCTCTCTTTCTGTGTGTGTGTGTGTCTCTCATGAATAAATAAATAAATAAAATCTAAAAAAAAAAAAAAAAAAAAAAGCTAGTGTTGTTTAAAAAAAAAAAAGAAATTTTTAGCCAAAACTTCTCATTTTATAGGTAAAGAAACTACAGTAGGGACGCCTGGGTGGCTCAGTGGTTAAATGTCTGCCTTCAGCCCAGGACATGATCCTGGAATCCTGGACGGAGTCCCACATAGGGCTCCCTGCATGGAATCTGCTTCTCTCTCTGCCTATATCTCTGCCTCTCTCTGTGCCTCTCATGAATAAATAAATAAAATCTTTAAAAGAAAGAAAGAAAGAAACCACAGTATATGCTCAGACATACAATTGTATAAAATTTCTTCATTCCTTCTCCATCCATCCATCCATCCATCCATCCATCCCTTAACTATTTCCTTAAATACATATAGCTGTGTCCCATAGGAATTTGAATACCATAAGTTATATAGTTCTAAACTACAGTTCCTTTCTCTGTCTAGCTGAGACCTCAAGTGAGACCTCAGAACATTCTAGAAACTTGGAAAGAAGTTCTTCCCAAAAAGAAGAAATATTTTGCTCCATGACACAATGAGTGCTTACAATACACTCAAGAAGAACAAATCAATATATAAAACCATCAAATAAATAAAGCATATGTATTACTCCTACAGAAGAAGGATGAGAGGACAAGTTAGAAGAAGGAACCCCTGACCCATAAGAATCTAAAGTCTGCCAGCATTGTAGCCTGGAGATGTCTGATCCCTGGGTACTTCACCAAGAGAGAACTCAGTCAGTATCTGTGACAACTGTTGGTCAGAAGGTGGGGGATGCTGGATACCAGTAAGTGCTTTTTGGTCCTGAGATATGATTCCCTTGAAAGTACAAGAGCTTCCAGAGGAGAGATTGTACCATAAGTGAGGTCATTCACACATTGCCTCCCCAGGTTAGAGTTGTCATCTATGTAATACTCATCTACCATCTATGTAAGCACTTTATCTACATTGGCATTTGGTCATCTCAGCAACCTTTTGAGGTAGAAAATGTTATTTCCATTTTATCTATGAGGACTGAGATTTAGTTAAATGATCATCCAGGGCAACACAGACAGTGGCAAAGCCAAGACTTGCATCCAGGGATTCTGACTCCAAATCCTTACACTATTCCACACTGTCTGATGGCCTAGGTACCTCCTTCCATGGTGTGGAGTAGTTTGAACAGAGTCCTGCTTCAACTCCGAGTTGGAACAGTTGTCTTCTTGAGCTCTGACCCTATTTGATTCTGCCGGGGCTTTGTCTCCACAGTGGCTCAGTTCGGGTCTCTGAGAAGAACACCCCTCCTGTGACTGCTCCTGATGATCACACTAGAGAGGTCCCTGCTTCCTGAGAGAGATGCACTCAAGGAAGATGAAAAACTTGAAACCTCATTTTTTGGCAGGCCCTCTGTGGCTGTGGGCTGCTGGCTGTCCATGAGGAGTGAGCGCTGTGGTGCCTGTAGCCAGCCAGCTCTCACTTGTTGAGTTTCTGTTGGTATGTATCCTCTGAGGGATCCAACCATATTAAATTGCTTCAAGCAGCCTATAAAATAAAGACAATTGCAATGCCATAAGGAATAGCATATCCCCAACCATAAATAAATTAGGGCTCTAATTCCATCAAGGCATGTGGGTGACATCACATACCGTGAGAGCTGAGCTTAGAAGGGCTGCTCACAGCACCACAAATCTGAGATGGAATTACCATCTTAATTTATTTACATCTTCTGGTGGCTAGGTTGCTGTGACAGATGATTTCTGAAAAGTCTGGTCTCTCCAGATTATGACCTCATGTTCTGCTCCTCTCCTCCTCCTCTCCCTCATGCCCCTAGGCACACCCCTTTTTGTATTTTATTTTCTCTGTGGTCTTGGTAAGGAATGGAAAGAAGGGAAGCACCTAGCATCGAGAAGAGATGGCAAATTCCAGACACAGAGGAGAGGCCTCCCAGAAGTGGGGGAGGCACAGTAAGAATGAATCTCTCCTGCAACCATGATTTGTTGCATTGCCCCGGGGCCATTTATCCATGACCTCTCCAGGGACATATAGCCTTTCCTTGCTTAAAATTTCAATTTAATTAAATCCACTAGGTGTGTTCTTGGATGTCAACCATGTCCTAGGCAACGTAAAGCAGTCAGAACCATATGGAACCAAGGAATGTTTGAGGCAGACAGGCTTTCAGCAGTCTCTAAGTTAGTTTAACTCCTCGTTTTACAAATGAGGGACCCAAGGCCCAGAGAAATAAAGTGATTTTTTTTTTCCAAGATCATGTGGCTAATTACTGGCAGAGCCAAGTCTAGACTGCAGAAAAAGTGGGAATGTCCGCCAGGGCCTTACAGCCTAGTCGGAGAAGCAAGGCAGACATCTTCAAAAGAGTTAGCTAATAACACGAGAGAGCGCATAACCAGAGCCAAACCAAGGATTATAAAAACTGAATTCAGGAGAGGAAGGAAGCAATACTGGCTGGCAAGCTTGGGACAAATTTCACGGAAGAAGCAGCAGGCGAGTGGGATGCTAAAGGGTAGAAAAGGATCTTGCTTAGCAGAGATCACAAGGGAGGGCATTATAGGCAGAGGAATAGCTGGAGCAAAGGCCTGAGGGCCGGAACAAGCATTGCCTGCACAGAAATTCAGTGGGTCCCGAGTGGGAAAAAGGGGCCAGTATCTGACTATTAATACTTGATGGAGTCAAAGGACTTGGGACTTAACCCTGAGGTCAGCTGAGGGTGCAAGTTCTTGAAGAAGAAGCAGTGCATGAAAGCTACTTTAGAGCCTTGCATGCAGAATGTGGCCTGCGAGCCATCAGCATACACTTTACCCACCTGGGAGCTCTTCTGGAAAAGCCCAATTTTGGTCCCATCCTAGACCTTCTGAATTGGAACTGCATTTTATAGACCCCCAGGAGACTCACACGCGTGTTAACATTCAAGAAAGAAGCCCTGCTTTAAGAAACCTGACACAGGGCTGCCTGGGTGGCTCAGTGGCTGAGCGTCTGCCTTTTGGCTCAGGTTGTGAACCCCTGGGATTGAGTCCCACATCAGGCTCCCCACAGGGAGCCTGCTTCTCCCTCTGCCTATGTCTCTGACTCTCTCTCTCTGTGTCATGAATGAATAAATACAATCTTTAAAAAAAAAAAAAAAAGAAAGAAAGAAAGAAAAGAAATCTTGCATAGTGTGAATGTCACTTCTCTATTGTTCCAGAGCTGTTCCCTGGTGCTGCTAACTTGTTTCCTGACCAAGGATGACTTAGCAAACATTATTGTACTCAGAAATTCTTGAAAAGTGAGGGAAGCTAACTAACAAGCTGTTTTCTTTTTTTTTTTTTTTAAGATTTTATTTATTTATTTGAGAGAGAGAGAGTGAGCACACAAGTGAGGAGAGGGGCAGAAGAAGAGGGAGAAGCAGACACTCCCCCACACACCCAGCTGAGCGGGGAGCCTTAGGCATAGCTCAATCCCAGGATGCAGAGATCACGACCTGAGCCGAAGGCAGACATTCAACCGACAGAATCACCCAGGCGCCCCTAATAAGCTGTTTTCAAATAAAGTGAAGTATTCGTGAATATGAAGTGTAACAATGAATGAAGATGGTAATACTAGATTTTTGTGAACACAAAACATTTTATTTCCATTTTACCATTCTCTTTTTTATATTTTTGAAGCTCATGGACATTCTTCCAAAGATCAGACATTTCTCCAAGCCCTTGAGAAGTTCTTGGGCTTTACTATCAAATGTGCAAGACCAGCTGTGGTAGGTCTTGCAAGAGCAAGGACCCCTACATAACTCAGGGCAGCCTCCTAAGGAGTAAGACCCTAGCATGGAAGGTAGGAAAGTCCAAGACCCTTGCCCTATGCCACCAGCCTTCAAGGTAATACTCGGGCCTGGAGTTTGATTCACCAAGAATTGGAGGCACTTCCCCTACTCCAGGTACCACATAATCCCAGATCCTGATGCTGCCCAGGCCCTTGTTGTAGGTAGAGCCAACAACGACTGAATTTGCTCCCGGCCCACCAAATGGAAGCTTGGAGTTGGAATTAAGTTGACTTAAAGAAAATATATAAAGTGATTTGTGTGTGTGTGTGTGTGTGTGTGTGTGTGTGTGGAGTGCACGCTTTGGTCTCATAGACCAAGACGAATACTTGCTATATTTTCTTTAAAAAAAAAAAAAAAAGAATTCTCCCAAGGCCTCCTCCAAAGGGAGGAGAGACTGTGCATGTGCTTGAGGTAAGCCACAAGTGAAAGTGCAAGAGTCAAGGGAGTCTTTCAACTCTTCAACTTTAGGTTGACATTGATGTAGAGCGCAGTGCCCCCCTCCCACCAAACCACAAAATATGTGCCAAGTCTGGGTCATATAGCTTCCTCGCCCAGTGACCATCTTGAAGCACTTGGGGCATGTTTTTAAAGGCAGAAATTCCACCTGAATCCCCTCTGTGGTGACTGGCATTGCTTTGGTCTTCTGGGGACTGGTGCCCATTGGGGAATAACCCAGAGGGGTCTATGTGCTTCTCTCTCCACAGGCTGGCTGTGCTGCGGGCCTGCCTGTGAGATCTGCTGTTAGGATGGGCTCCAGTCAGGCCCCTCAGTGGGCTGCTTTCTCTGAAACTCCAGGTCCCTATGGATTCCCTTCCACTCAAAGAGACTTCAATAAAAAGGAAATCTTCCATTGCAATGGGAATCTTGCCGGGAGCTTCCTCCCTTCATTCTTTGTTTCTGTTGAGATTTAATTCGCACACCACAAATCCACCCTTTTCAAGTGCACTGTTCAGCAGCTTGTAGTATATTCACAAGATTGTGTAATTATCACGATCTGATTCCAGAACATTTTTATCACCTCAAAAAGAAACCCCATGCCTATTAGCAACCACTCCCCATTTGCCCCTCCCCCTCGGCCCCCAGCAACTGCTAATCTGTTTTCTGTTTCTGTGGATTTGCCTATTCTGGACATTTCATGCTTATGGAATCTTACAACATGCAACTGTTGGTGTCTGGCTTCTCTTCTCTTTTATCTTGCCACGGCAGACTCGTCTCAATAATTTCTTATGAAGGTTTGGAGGTTGCTGGTCTGAGAAAGATGGTAATATTCCTGGAGCAAATTCTGCTGAGAAAAGCCACTGGCCCCTCTCTTCTCGCATGTTCCTTAGGGCAGCTACTCCATGCCACCCATCCCTGTCAGGACTCAGCTTTACTGAAGGGAACAGGTCAGGGCACATGAACACACTTTGTTGGAGTGCTGGATCCACTGCAGAACAAGGACTGGCCACCGCCATGGAAACTGGCTTTGCTCAAATATGGCTCTCCTGGCCATGGCTATTTCATATCAAATATTTGAATGCCCCTCCACAATATAAAAAAACTCCTCTTCCATTGATCAAAACTATGGAAAAAAAGGGTAAAAGACTTGCCCAAGGTGACCCAGGGAGGAAGTGATAAAGGCAGAGTTGAAATTCAGGACCTCCATTCCAGTGCTTTCCCCAACAGCTGCCTCCACATTAATGACTCAGGTTGCATTTGTGGGAGACTACCTCACTGTCCATCTCTTCCCCTCAAACATCCCCCCTATCCTGGGGGAAAGAGGGTTACCTGCAAGCTGACAAACAGACTCTTCCATTTCTTTCCAGCCCACCCTCACTGAGTTTCTCTCTTGCCACATCCTGAGATTGCCCAAGTGATCCATTAACATTGCCGGTCATCTTCTAGCAATGAGGCCAAATGCTTTATTTTCTTTTTTTTTTTTAAAAAGACTTTATTTATTTATTCATGAGAGATACAGAGAGAGAGAGGCAGAGACACACACAGAGGGAAAAGCAGGCTCGTTGCAGGGAGCCCGATGCGGAACTCGATCCCAGGACCCCAGGATCAAGACCTGAGCCGAAGACAGACACTCAACCACTGAGCCACCCAGGCATCCCTGTTTTCTAACTTTCTGACTGTGATCTCTGGAAAGCTATTGACCCACTTGTGCCTCAGTTTCTGCATTTTACAAGTGAGGATATAATTAGTACGTTTTTTAGGCTATTGAGAGGATTAATTGATATGTGTAAAGAGCAGAGGACAGCACCTGATACGTAGTAAGCATTCCATACATGACAGACATTTTTTGTATTGTATATATTTTGTATTTCTCATGCTGTCAAGTAAAAAAAAAAACAAAACTCCATTTGGGTATACTATGTCTTGTATAAGACAGATGTACATAAATATTGGAGGAAGAAAGGAAAGAAGGAAGGAGGTAAGAAAAAGAAAAAAAGGTATAAAAAGGAATTTATTATAGCCTCTAAATATAGAACGAAGATTGATCTACAGCTGAGTTTTCTTTTTTCTTTCAAAACATCTTCATATACACACCAAGAGAAAAATTCCTGCAGTGCGGAAAAAACAAATCCATTGGGAATTTATGAAATTCACTTCAAGTTGCAAACAGAATGACTAGGATGTGTCCCCTTTGTTGGCCAACCCTCTGCTAGTGTTGGAGAATCAATACTCAATCCTTTTGAATTCACTCTCACATCTAAACCTGCAGTTACTCTTGATTACATCAATTGCCATTTTATTAGATTCTCATTTCAGCATCCTGAGGGCCTGGCTTATTTCATCCCCTGAATTGGCTGGATATCAAGTTCTCTGTTGGGTTTATCTTCTTTTTCTCTCCTTGTGATCTTCCTAGTGAAGATCGATGTTCTCACTTGTAATTCGCAGCATTTCCTCACATCAGTGTGAGGACTGCTTTGTCTGCTGATTTTCTTCTAGCTTGTGCACCCTCATGCATCTCAGGCCAGGAAATGCTTTCTGTGTCTGAGGGAGTGTGTTGGGAGAAGGTGCTGTGATAGGGCTGAGGTTCCAGACAACTAGGAGGCTCTTCTCTCTGACCCTTCCTACATTTACCTGGGTTCCTGGTTCCCAATGCAGCTGCTGGAGACAGCACTAGATGGCATCCCTAAACTGGACAGACCCAGTCTCCAAAGTCAGCTAAACCCTCACTGCTGTTCTGGGAGAAGATACCTGCGTTATGGGTAGATGTTAAGCAGTCATATTTGGACCGTAATGACCCATTCTTCTCGTTTTCCAGCACTGGAAGAGCTGATTGGAATCAAGGGCTGGGTGCCTGGACCAACAGCAGCCAATCCAAAAGATGAGCCAGCCCCATCAAACTCTCTAAGGCATCCCAACCAAGAAATGCCAAGTGAGGGGTGTAATTAGAAATAAAGCCAAAACAGAAGGTTTCTGATGTAAGAAGAAACCAGAGAAGCCATGGTCATCTAGCATGAGCCAAAGTTACACCGGAACAGAAATTACAAGTAGCCAGACTCAAAGAGTTATCAGGAGGAGAATGGAAAAGACGCACCCAAATATGCAGAAACACAGTGAGACAGAGCAACTAGGCCGCTTCTGGGAGAGAACCCCCTGCCACCTCCCTCCGTTCTAGACCACATTCTGGTCCAGGCTATGAGGATCCTTAAGATATACCTTCTCTTCTCTTGAGGTAACTTGAGTAAGTCTCTGCTTCTTGCAAGCACCAGAACCTAAGTAGCACCTTCCTGCTCCTCAGGCCTCTCCTGGATTGGAGGTTAAGACTAATGGGGTGCTCCAGACCACCAGCATGAGCAGGGACCATTTTAACTCAAGTCAATGCCTAGAACTTGGAGTCTGGGATCCAACTTAACCCATCAAGTGTATAAATTGAACACCCACCCCCGTGAGGCCCTGTGCAAGATTGGCAGAGGTCAAGGTGAGGAAGAAAGCCCTTGCCTGTAGGAGCTTATGATTTACAGGGGGTGGGGGGTGAGAGGGAGTGAGAAATAAACAGAACTAAATCAATACCAAACACAACAGAGATGTGTATCAGAGAAGGAAAACAATGCTTTGGAGTTTGGGGGGAAGTTATGGTCATGTTAGGATATGGGGTTCAGGAAAGACTGCTCTACTTTGCTGGGGGTGCAAGAAATATGCAAGAGGGGATGTAAGAAATATGCAAGTTGGGCAGCCCTGGTGGTGCAGCGGTTTAGTGCTGCCTACAGCCCGGGGTGTGATCCTGGGGACCCAGGATCGAGTCCCACGTCGGGCTCCCTGAGTGGAGCTTGCTTCTCCCTCTGCCTGTGTCTCTGCCTCTCTCTCTCTCTGTGTGTCTCTCATGAATAAATAAATAAAATCTTAAAAAAAAAAGAAATATGCAAGTTGCTCTTGCAGAAATTGGCATCTGAGGAGATACGAGGGGTAAGGAAGGCAGAGGATGGCACTGGGATTCCAAGTGATGCTGTCAACGTAAGAAGAAAGATGTTGGTGAGGGGTTCAGGACACCTTACCCCAAAACATGACACCTTGGCATATTGAATATCTTAAGTTGAAGGAGTTTGAAAAAAATGGTGGAAGCAGGAAGGTAATTCTGACCTCCCTCCTCATCCTTCTTTCCTAAAACAGATCACAAAATTCCTCTGTAAAATTTCTCTTCCATGCCCCCAGAGGAAGAAAGACATTTTTACCACCAGAGGCAGGGAATTTGAGGCCAAAAAAATCTGTTCAAACAAATTTTGTTAAACCAACCCTTATCTCCCTAGATACTTCACCACCCCCAGCAAACCCCTCTGTCTTGCCAGTTCTTCACAAATGCATCGTTTCTTTGTCTTACAGGTGTAAAAGCTTCCTGCTCTGCCCACTTCTTCATTCTCCTATAAAGACCCCAGTGTACACATTAAAATTTAAGAAAATGCTTTTCCCCTGTTAACTCGTTTCTGTCCATTGACTCTTCAGCAGGGACCCTAGGAGGATTGAGGAAAGTGTTCATCATCTCCCCTGCACTGGGAAGTGGGAAGAAGCTGATGAGCTCCATATTTGGTGCGTGGCATGTGTGATGCTGGCCAGCAGAGGACATCGCAGAGGGGAGACCCACCAGGCAACAAGAAATGTGGGTCTGGGATTTAGGAAAGAGTAGATTTAGGAATCTAGCGAGGGAGTCTTCTGCAGGGAGATGGAACTGAGGAAGAAGATGGGAATGCTATGTGGCTGAAGAGAATTGGCCTGAGAATAGGGAGCGAGGGGAGCCATGGGGCTCCCAGAAGGGAGAGAGTGTGCAAGCAAGGTTAGCAAGTGCAATGAGTACCCTCAGGGAAGGGACGGCACCTCAATGAAAAGGGGTGGACAGAGTGCCAGGGGCTGCCTGGGAAGCCCTGTTGGAGTGGCGAGAAAAGAAGGAAGGGGAAGGGCAGTCGTTTGAGGAAGACATGAGCAGATGGGTTGGAAGGAGCCAGAACAGAGGAAGGAGAGAACATGTGGGGGAGGCATGTGTATAGTGGAGCTCAAGCGACCGAACCCCAGGGGCAGCAAGCATGTACCTACTAACCTCATTCTGCATCCTGAGTTTGGAGCAGGGTGTGGAGCAACAGTGTGATGGGGAAGAGAGGATGAGACCCAGAGACAGCTCCTGGGCAGTGAAAGAGCTTAATGTGTCATAGGTTGGGAGCCACTGTTTCCCACCAAGATGTAACATTCTCTAAACCCATCTCATTGCAGCCCCCATAGGCTTTCATTTTAAAATTATTATTTTCAGGGGACGCCTGAGCAGCTGCCTTTGGCTCAGGTCATGATCCCAGGGTCCTGGGATCAAATCCCACATCAGGCTCCCTGGGAGCCTGCTTCTCCCTCTGTTTCTATCTCTGCCTCTCTGTGTGTGTCTCATGAATAAATAAATAAAATCTTTTAAAAATTATTATTTGAGGATTTTCTAAGGTTATAAATTAAATAGGTTCCTTGCTTTAAATAAAAAAAGGATTTAAGAAAAGGATTCAAAAAAGACAAAATTCTATATAGCAAAAAGTAAAAGTGTGCTATAAATCCTCCTTCCTGAAAGATAAACACTACCTATTTTTTTTTCCAGAACAGTCTATACACACAAAACTACCTCTCTCTCTTTTTCAAGAGGTTTCAAGAGGAAAAACGATCCAAGTATACAGACTGATGGGCAACTTGTTTTGTTTTGTTTTGTTTTGTTTTCAATTGAGCATGTTGAGGAGCTGTTCCCAGATGGGTACATATAGATCCACTTCGTCTTTTCACGCTAGTGTTTCATTATGAGGGTTACTGGATTACCATAGTTTATTTAAATAATTCCCTATTGATGGACAGTTAAGGGGTTTCCAACTTTATGCTACTAGAAATAATGTAATGACTATATCTATTGCTTCCACCATTGTGTGACTATTTCCATAGGATCAATTCCTGTCTGTGGAATTTCTGGTTGAAAGGGTATGGACGTTCTCATTTTTATAGATAATGCCAGATTGCCCTCCTAAAACGTTGTACCAGTTTACTCTTCTGTCCCCAGCATGGAAAATTCTGTTGTCCCCACACCCTTGCCAAACTGGGTAGTAGCAGTCTGTCATCTTTCCTGCTCTGATAGGAAAATGTAAAAACTGCCATGGGTTTAATTTGCCTTATTTATAATTAGAGACACTAAACATCACTAGACTTGAACACTTGTAATTTACCTTCTAGTCTGTGGATTTCTATAAATATCCTTTTCTCATTTTTCTAATGAGTTGATGGATTTTTTCCCCTACTCATAAGAGGACAACATTTTTTTTTTAATTTATTTGAGGGAGAGAGCGAGCACAGGCGGTGGGGGGGGGGAGCAGAAGGAGAGGGAGAGAGAGAGAATCTCAAGCAGACTCCATGCTGAGCACAGAGCCCCCCACTCAGGGCTAGACCCCAGGACCCCAAGGTCATGACCTGTGCCAAAACCAAGAGCTGTACACTTAACTGACTGAGCTACCCCAGCACCCCAAGAAGACGTTTTAGAAGAGGTACACAGAGGTCTGTGCTGGGAAACATTTCTAAATTGTTTCGTGTATCCGGGAAGCCATACCACCTCCAACAGTGAGGGCTTCGTGGAGACCCACGGTGGCAAGGCAGACAGCTCAGGCAGTAGAAGCGCAGGCAATACCCTCTGTGGGCAGCCCGGGTGGCGCAGCGGTTTAGTGCCACCTTCAGCCCAGGGCCTGATCCTGGAGACCCAGGATTGAGTCCCACGTCGGGCTCCCTGCATGGAGCTTGCTTCTCCCTCTGCCTGTGTCTCTGCCTCTCTCTCCCTCTCTGTTTCTCATGAATAAATAAAATCTTAAAAAAAAAATACCGTCTGAAAGACTGAAGTTGAATATCAATGGAATGAAAGTTTTACAACAACATATGACCTTGGATTCAAGGAAAGAGCAGTTCAACATGGACACCAGCTTGTGACACAGAAGCAGATTGGAGGGTGACACAAAACCAGGAAGGATGTTGCCTGGACACACGCTCTCTTGAGAGCTCTACCAATCAGCAGCTTGGAGGAGGTAGTAGTACTCACCACCAGAGTCCGGCCGCTACCGTGTGTGGCCCTGATATGCAATCCACTATTTCTGCTGATGTTTCTGGGTTAGCAGTTTACTAAACTGGGTATCAGTTTATTCTGTTTTGTGAGTTTGGGTCTTCTCAATCCTTTGTTGTCCTCATAAAGTCCCAAGTATCTGTTTATGTTTTATTAAGGACTGATACCTGAACTAGGACAAAAATGTGTGTAGGAATCAGGAGGCTCAGGTGAGGCAGGAATAGTAAGAACCAACAGTTGTCACCGTGCTGATGCCCAGAGTAGACAGAAAAGATTCTTTTTTTTTTAAAAGAGTTTATTTATTTATTCATGAGAGACAGAGAGAGAGAGAGAGAGAGAGAGGCAGAGACAGGCAGAGGGAGAAGCAGGCTCCATGCAGGGAGCCCCATGTGGGACTCGATCCCAGGACTCCAGGATCACACCTCGGGCCAAAGGCAGGCTCTAAACCGTTGAGCCACCCAGGGATCCACCACCCCCCCCTTTTTTTTTAAAGATTTTATTTATTTATTCATGAGAGACACAGAGAGAGAGAGAGAGAGAGAGAGCAGCAGAGACACAGGCAGAGGGAGAACAGAAAAAATTCTTGGATGGTTCCAGAGCAGTGCCTCCTCCCATGTGAGTGCACCACCATTTACACGAATGAGAAGGGTCAGATTCTGACCCCTATGGTGCCCTGGACCCCACACTCAATAAACATTTGTTAATTAAATTGAAATCTTGATGGGGCAAGTACCCCAAAGAATCAAGAAGGCATAAAAGTTTAAAACTAGATCCAACACTTGACTTGCTAAAGCCAAGCACCGACAGGTTCATTTTTATTTTGTTCTTGGGCATCATTTCTCCCCAGCAGACAATGCTTTTCTTCTGTCAATTTTCTTTTTCTTTTTTTAAGTTTTTATTTACTTATTTAAGAGAGAGAGCATCTGCACATGCGAGCAAGCATAAGCAGAGGTGAGGGACGGCAGAGGGAGAAGCAGACGCCCTGCTGAACAGGGAGCCCGACCTGGGGCTCCATCCCAGGATCCCGAGATCATGGCCAAAGGCAGATGCTCAACCAACTGAGCCAAGCGGGCGTCCCTCTTCGATGAATTTGCAATTGCTTCCTCACCCAGTGCACAATTCTCTCCCTTCCAGAGCTGTCGGAGACCAAAGAAAGGCACTCCCTACTGCTGCTCAGTTTTGCTGTGACTGACCCGGTCCATCCTTCTGAAGTGCTGGCGGTTGCAGGGCGCAGTCTGGCAGCTGAGAAGTCCATCAGCCCTGCCTGGCTGGTTCTGCAGCTTTTCCCGATGCAAATGACCGAAAACATGCCTTTCCCAATGAGGAAAATATGTAAGATTCGGTTCCCAAGTTATGTTTCATGTTTACAACGGTCTTCTCATCATCGTTAGTTGGATTAAATTTAGTGATTACAAAGATTTTTGTTTTTATCAATAATACCCTTGATCTTGAAAAACAAGGGCAATTTAAACAGACCCAGATGCTCTAAACTCCACCACATGTTTGTTGTATTTTTTTTAATCGCATTGTATTTGAGGCTGTCATTTAAATCAATTAAATATGAATGTTACTCCTATAGCCACGTTTCCCTGGCTTCTCACACAAAACCTTTCCTGTTTCTAGTTATTCAGTTGCAGAACCTTCGAAGAAAAATGTTTAATGATAATTATGCTGTTGTCCCTCACACTCTCATGAACAGGTATATCCCTCTACCAGGGCCCATGTGGGGGCGGAGAGGCAACCCCAGGGGGGAAGTTACCGTGGCCCTGCAAAGTCATTGAATTCGAAGTCACTGCTCTGTTTATCCCCTTTCAGCCAACGTTTTTTTCCCCTTTAAAATGGATCATTTAGTTTCATTATTATCACTGCGATTATCAACAACTCTTTCTGTCGATGTAACTCAACCAAGACTTATTGAGTGTCCGCTGACTTTCTGTAAACATTTCCTCCATCTGTAAATCAAAGCAGCTCCAGTGACTTTGGTCATGCGACAGTGAGTTCTGGGGGCGGGATGGAGAGAGACCGGGAAGGAAAAGCCTGGAACAATGAGGCAGCAGGCTGTGTGTATAAAGAGAAGGGGGCTTGACAGCAGGCGACGTGGATTGAATCCTGATGGCAGTAGCATCGGTCAGTGACCCGGAGCATGTCATTTAACCTCGCCTGAATTTTAGTTTTCTCACCTATGAAAAAAAAACATGCACCTAGAAGCTTTGGGAGAAAACACTCCTCCAGACGTGTTGATGGGCAACAGTTGTGCAGATGCTCCTGCAACAGTGGGCCAGCCAAGGCCAGAGCTACTTCCTGTTTGTGCAAGATGGCGACTTCTCTGAGGAGCCAAGGTTCTTCCTGGATGCCTCGGGTCTTGGCGATGAAGGGAGAGCCTAAGGAGTTCTGGCGGGGAGCAGCGGGAGCTGAGCATGTAGCAGGGCCCTTCTGGGTGGGGCTGGGGATCTGGTGCTCAAGAAAGCCAGCAAGAGGCCTGCCAAGGTGTCCTCATCCTCGGGATGAGGATAAAGGAGTAAACCTCTCCTTGGGATCCTCCTGGGAATGACACAGGGCGAAGGTCCCTGTCCTCTTGAAGGCAGCCAGGTTTCTTTCATCCTCTGGGTTGATTTTTCTTTTGTCTTCTCTGAAGATTTACAGAATCCTTTTGAGAAATTCCAGCTGTCACCACCGAGCTAAGGGGAGCTCAGAGAAAGCGTTTGTGCCCCACTGGGCTGGGGCATTCAAAGATCAGCCCCTTCCCCTGGGGCCAACAGGGCAGGGACCGTGGGGATCAGGGTGGGAGAGCTTGCTCCCAACTCCTCCCACCTCAAGAGGTGAATCCATCTGGAGTTTTATTTTATTACAAGAGGCAGAAATCTCTCACCCTCTTTCCAAGGCTCACTTCCCACGTACCCCAGTCCCTGACACCCAAGCCAGCAGGGGTCAAACACCCTGAACTGTTTCCAGCGGTGGTGAAGGGTTGCCTGAGGCCATCAGCACCCTCTCCCTGGCTGCTAAAGTAAGGCTGCAGCCTGTGGCCTGGAAACACACTTCTCTGGCTTCTAGGCTCAAAGGTTGACCTCATCATCTCTCAGATGGCTTCGGTCACCATGGCCAACCAGCCCCCTGCCACTCCCCTTTGTGATGTAAAGAGCTGGATAATCGGAAACGAACACCAAGGCTGGGACCAGAAATTAATTTGCTGCCAGGGGTCAAGTGCCTTCCACTGGATGTCAAAAGGCCACTTAAAGATCAGCAAAAACCCCCTTTGTCATCTGTGTTTGTTTTCCACATGCTACACGGAGCATGGTAGGTAGGAATTCCTAGGTCCAGGCAGTCTGCTTCCAACTCTTTAAGCTGGAATTGTAATAGTAACAGCAGCTAACAGGTTTTGTTTTTCCCCAGAACATAATGTATGCCAGGCATAGTCTATCTCATAAAATCCTCATAATAAACCTATGCATTTGGCTTTATTTGTGTCGTTTTGATAGGGAAACCGAGATTCAGAGATGATCTGCCCAAAGTCACACAGCTGGTGAGGGGGGGAGGCAAGACGCAGGGGTGGCTTGGCCTCTTCACCACTCTCCACACTTCAACAGTGGCTGGTATGGGTTAAGTTTCTTCTGGGCACCGGTGCCAGACACCAACAGTAGCCAGCTAAATAAGGAAGTAAATAAATAAATACAAGAGTAAGGAGACAGCTTAGCATTCACTAGAAGATTTCTAGAAGGCTCTCAGAATCCCGTGGACAGCTGCACCCCCAGGCAGGGAGGGAGTGCGGCAGCTGGGGTCCCGAGCAGCAGGATTGGTGGCCCTTCTGTCCAGGGCCCTTGGTGCCAACTCTCATCTTCCGTGGGTTGAAGCTTCAAACCCCTAGAAAAAATGAGTCAGAAATCCCAGCCTGGTCAGGCTTACATCCCAGACCAGTTAGCTTTGGCCAATGGATCAGGTGCCTGAGCAGACACAAGGATGCCAGGGAGGGGTAGGATAAGAAGTTCCTACAGAAGGAGGGTTATTGTGAGCCAAGAAGATCAGTGATGATATGAGAAAAGGTGACCCAGAGGGAACATGAAACCTTCCTACATGTAGGGGTTCAGCAAACACAACAATCTGAGTGCTGGCTGGCATTTGGGCCCTCATGAAGCAGGCTGGTCTGACCCCAGCCAGTCCCACCAGGTAGGACTCTGCCTCCAGTCTTTCTCTCACCTTAACAAGGCTACCTTGTCAATGCCTATGCTCAGTTGGCTCCCCCATGCTTAACATATCCTCCCTCCCTCCCCTCCAGCAACCCAAACCTTCCCCATCCTCCCAGGTAAGTCCCCCATCCTCCAAGAAGCCTGCCTTGGCCTTCTCTCCTTGCTCCCACCATGGTCCCCTCCTATAAACACCCATACCACCTACTCTGTTCTGTACACCTTACTTTTTGGCCCTAGTCTATATTATCTGTGGTTCTCTGTTTCTTGTTCTTCTCTCTGCCCATTAGAATAGACCCTTTGAAAGAAGAGACCTTATTCTCTCTCTGTATGACTTAGTATAGGACTGAACACCATAATAAAAATAACCACAAAAATAATAATAATTCTTTTTTTTTTTTGGTATGTTATTTAATTTTCTCATCCCAACAAGTCTTCAAATTAGGAAATGAAGGTAACATACTCCTGACTTGGCCACGTGGTGTCCAGGGCCTCAGCCAGAGCCTAGAATCATCTAGTGATTGGTGCTGGCTGGCTGCTGAGGCTCACCTGGGGCTGCGGGTCAGAGCACTTACACGTACCCTCCGAATGGCTTGGGCTTCCTCATGCCATGGCAGCCTCAGGGTAGTTGAATTTCTTACATGATGGCCCAGGGCTCCAAGGGGGAGTGTCCCAGAAGAACTAGGTAGTTGTTAGACCACACACACACACACACACACACACACACACTGCACTTCTCAATAGCAGGAATGTCAAAGAATGTGCCCAACATGTTTTAAATTTGCCACAATTCCCCATTGGACAAAAAGAAAAACTAACGGCTAGAGAGGGTAAGTGAACTTGCCCAAGGTCATGCAGCTGATGAGAGAACAGCAGTCAAAGGCACCACCAGCTCCCTAAGCAGTTGTCATCCTCCTTTCTGGCACCTGATAGGCAATATGTTAACAGAGAATCTTGGGATGGTGGCAGCAGGTGGTTGGGGAGGGTCCAGTGGTCTTCTCTGCTTCTGTGGGTCCCTTGGATCTCTCTGACCATTTTGGACTCTAACCACTTAGAGAGGTGCCCACTTTCTCTGTGCTGAGCAATAACTCTCTTTGATAGCTAGGAAATAAATAAGGAGATCACTGCCAAATGTGCATGTTGTACATTGGATCAACAAGAGCAAGTAGATCTGTCTGTGGCCTGTTTCAGGGTGCAGCTATATGATCATGCAGAAGAGGCTGGGGTTGAAGTCTGAGCTGGAGGCTGGAGGCTGTTGGGGCTGACGTTGGAGACTGAGACGGGGGGGCTGGAGGCTGGGGTGCAAGAGTGGAGGTCTCTGACTGCTCCGCTTTCCAGTAGGGTCTGATACTCAACCCACGGTCTGCCTGCCTATTCACACATCTGCTCAGCACTTGCCTGCAATCACTTAAGTTTTATTATTGGACTTGTCACCATATTAATGTAGCTGTACACTTAAATTGATTGTAATTGTAAGTTTCCTGAAAAACCTTGGGTTTTTTGCACGTATTAATTAACTGATTCACTTACATTAAAAACAATTACGTAACCGCAGACCTGCCTTCCTAGCTCTTCGTGTCAAAAATGGGGGGTTTGTATAATGCATAAAATATGTAGATCAAAATTTCACAATTAAGGTCAATTTCCATTTGGAAAGGAAAGATAATTACCTGACTTGCACCTGTAATCTCCTGACATGTTTCAATTAAGGAAACAACTCTTTATGAACTTTGTAATCTAGACAGTCAGAGAACACATTAATACAGCTACTGATAAATAGAATCATTAACAAAATAAATCAGGACCCCTGGCTGCAAATCTGAGGTGGCATCTGTTTTCGTGTTAAGCCATTGACTCTAGAATTTGGGAAAGCTGGTACAAAGGCACAGCTGTGTCCTTAAACAGCAGAGAGAAAAACAACGTGGCATTCCCTGGCCTGCCCCAGGGAGGTGAAGCCCTTCCCACAAAAGCTGAACATGCAAAGGCTTTTTTCATTCTTCTGCTGCTGCTTCCTAGCTGTGTGACTCTGGGCAAGAGACTTGACCTTTCTGAGTCATTGTTTCCTCACTTATTACATGGAAATAAATTGTGTCCATCTCATATTGCTGTTAGAATTGCACATGAACTGATATATGCAATGTGCTCAGCACTATGACTGGCATTAATCAGAACTCAGCAGAAGGGAGACACTTGGTGTCCATTGAAGAATCTACAGTGATGGAAACCTAGACAAGCCCCTTCCCCTCTCTGGCCCTCCAGCCCCCTCTGTGGATGTTCTTCTGGGTGGCCCTCTGTGACCTCTCCCTCAATGTGTTGAGGTGAGATGCCAGGTCCCTCACCCCTCACTCCCTCACACATGCTGGGAGCTTACCCAAGGCCTCACACCCACCAAGGTAAAGGATGAAGGTTCCTGAAAGTCAAGGATCTCATCCACTTACAAGGTCTGTCCAAGATCATGGCAAAAGAGCAAGTAGATCCCTCAGCCGCAGCTATCTTTGTGACACGGCTTTGCTTTCATTTCCCGTCTGAGACATCTTCACCATAAACCCTGGAGATTCCCTGTTTTGCAGACCCTAAGACCCTCATAGGCAGTTGAACTCTCCAAACAATAGATTTAACCCCTTGAGACCCATTTTGAGACTTGTGCAACAACATTAACTTCTAGATGTATGCAGGTGGCAAGACAGGGTGGCAGGGCAGAGGGAACCTGGCCCCAGCTCAGGCCCATCCCTCCCTCAGGACTCCCCCAAGTCTCTAAATGAATTTAGCCCATCCCAGCCTCCCAGCCTTCATTTCCTCATCAGGAAATGGGGCTGATTAGAGAAACTCCAAGGTCCCTTGCGCTCTCCAGTTATATATACTTTTTCCTTTCTTATCTCCTTCAGAATGTATTTGACTATTTTTACAAGTCAAAGACTCAACAGAAGTGTTTGACATTCCTTTTCTAAAAAGAAGTCATTTGGGGTGGCTCAGCGGATGAGTGGCTGCCTTCCCTTCAGGGCATGATCTGATCAAGTCCCACATCACATCGGGCACCCTGCAGGAAGCCTGCTCCTCCCTCTGCCTGAATCTCTGCCTCTCTCTGTGTCTCTTATGAATAAATAAATAAAATCTTTAAAACATAAAACAAAAAATAAAAATAAGACATTTGTCCCATTGGACTGGGACTTGGATAGGTCTCTTGTAACTGGGCAGGCTTCTTTCCCTGATCCAGCGACCCCACATGATTGTGAATCTCTCTCTGATTTCTCATTGAGGTTTCCTACCCAGTAAGTCCCCTTGGGGCAGATGGCACAGTGGGGCTGGGGATCCAGCCAAGGAGGCTCAGGGTGGGGATCAGACCTCCACCTATGAGGTTGTCAGGCCAGCAGACTCACAAGCAGGAGATGGGAAGGTGCCGTTCCCCATGGACCCACCAGCCCTCAGTGGGTGGTGACCAGCAGACAGGAGGGAGACTCTCTGCCACACTGGGTTAACCTAGTTCACACCTCTTTCCAGGACCCCTTTCCCTCTACAGTC
This sequence comes from Canis lupus baileyi, assembly GCF_048164855.1. Taxonomy (NCBI): domain Eukaryota; kingdom Metazoa; phylum Chordata; class Mammalia; order Carnivora; family Canidae; genus Canis; species Canis lupus. The sequence continues at coordinate 50,159,070 of NC_132848.1, read as the reverse complement.
TCAGCAGAAGGCAGGACTGTTAGGAGAAAGCAACTGTGGTCGACTGAGTTCTCATCATTGCAAAGAAACCCCTGCCCCTGTGCACAGTAGTCACACCATTTCCCCCCCTCCTCGGAGTCTGTCCACCCCCTTTCCCGCCTGACACTGGCAGCTGCTGACACCCAGCAGGATGGCAGGAGTGGTAGGGATTTAAGGGCAAAACCCTGAAGGCTGCCATCCTAGAGCCCACCCTTGACATGCATTCTCATGCGGTCCCCCAAAGGCAGCTGTTACATAAATTCCTTGGCTCTAAGGGGCTATAGAGCAGCAGAGAGATGACAGGGAAAGCAGGGAGGTCTGCAGGGAGAAGAGCTTCTCACTGAGAGCCCTGAGTCCCGGATTCTTTTGTTCATCCATCCAACAAAAGTTACTGAGAGCCAACTATGTGCCAGGCACTCTCCTAGACACTGGAGCTATAGACGTGAACAAAACAAATACTATGTCTGCCATCATGGAGTTTACATTCTAGTAGGAAGGGAGAGACAATAAAAGAAATCAGAAAATAAAGCATAGAATATGGAGAAAAATAAAACCGGGTAGATCCCCAGGGCTGCGGAGTGTGCAATTTTTAATGGATGATCAGGGACAGTATCATTGAGAAGGTAACATTGGACCAAAGACCTGATGCAGGTGAACTTCAGTCCTGACTCACCATTGGCTCTTGGGGAGCTGAGAAACTTTCCTCCTGGATGTCTCTGGGAAATCATCAAACAGGTGAGCTAACCTAAATTAGTAACTTGCGATCATTTTTCCCCATGCAGCAGACTCCGTTAGCCAAATGAAGAATTACCCAAAGCCCTATAGATTAGATTCCCAGAAAAAAAGACAGGACACTCTGATTAAATTTGAATTTCCAGGAAACAATGCATCATTTTCTTAAACATAGGTATACCCTCAGTGTGGCATGGGACGTATTGACACCAAAGAAGTAGATGTTGTTTATCTGAAATTCAAATCTAACTGGACATCCTGTCTTTGTGGTTTGCTAAATCCTGCAGCGCAGGAGCAGGATGAGCACTTCTCAGGGCTCTGGAGCTCCAGTGACCAGCGGCCTCTCTGAACCCCCATTTCTCCCGCGGGGGGAGGGGGTGGGGGGAGGTATTGCAGAGAGATTGTGATGGATCTCCACGGGAAGAATGAGTGATCACCACATTCCAGAGTTCAGCCTGAGGTAAATACCAGGCCAGGAGCCCTCAGATCGCAGAGAGTTTTCTCTAAAATACTCAACGAGAAGGTGTCCTGTCCAGCGCCTGGTGGCAGTGGGTGCCCAGAAACTGTTTTGTTTGGGTCTAGTTTTCTGGAAAAAGGCCTTACCCTCTCCCCCGCCAGGCTTTCCGAAGGCCAGCTTCTAGCCCATTTATCCCAGATGGCCCCTTGGCTCCACGGGGCCAGGAAAAGGTTGACAGAGCATGTTACTGAGTCTGGGAAAGGACCCAGGAGGGCTCGGTGGTTTTCTCTCTTCCCGGAAGTTTGCTCATTCCTGGGTTGGTCCCAGAATTGGGTTTGGCCCTTTCACCTCATTTGTCTTGGAAGGGCTGGCCTAGGGCTATCCCACCCAGTGAGAGCTTAATTGGGAAAAAGGGTGACATTTTTTAATGAAAAGCAAAAACCACCCTTAAGGCTAGAAAAAGAGCAGAAATGGGAACTGCAAAATATCTGAAGGTTCCTGGCAGGTCCTGGAAATGGAAATGGCACGAAGTAGAAGCAAGGCCAGCAGCCCTCTCCAGAGCCCACAGCTTCAGAACATGCTGTGAGCAGCTGGGACTTCTCAGCTGGCAGCAAGCACTTGTTTTCTCCCCGGGGTAAAATCAGTAGCCAAGGCGGTCTGCTCTCAATTATCTGCCTTGTGGCTTATCTGAGGAGGGATAAGGTCGGCGTGAGGGAGAGGAGGACTGGGGACGGAGGGGAAGGGGTGAACGCGGCCCTGATCAGCAGGAGGGCACAGCTGGAGGAAGCCATGACATGTCTGGGCCCATTCCTGTCATCTATGGCTGGGTGACAAACCACCCCCAAAATGCGGTGGCTTCGAACAACAATGCGTTTTCATTTCTCATGGTTTCTGTGGGTTGACCGGGCTTGGCTGGACAGTGCTCACTTTGGGGCACTCGTGTGGTAGTCCTCAGATGGCAGCAAGAGCTCGCTTGGGGTCCCCCATGTGGTGGTCTTCAGGTGGCAGCGGAAGCCTCGCCCGGCCCGGGCGTCCACCCAAAAGCACCCCTTCATGCGTGTGCCTGGCGCCCCGGCTCAGATGGTAGGAAGAGCTGAGGGAATGGTCTCCACGCAGCCTCACGGTGGTGCTGGCTGGGCTCCCTCCCAGCACGGCCGTCTCGCAGTGGTGGACTTCGCACCCCGGGCGGCTTGCTCCAGATCGGTGTTCCCGGGGCTCAAGACGGAAGCTGCAAGGCTGTCTGTGCACCAGTCTCAGGAGTCACACAGTGCTACTTCCACTCCAGTGATTAAAAGGATCAGCCCAGGGACGCCCTGGTGGCTCAGCGGTTGTGCACCTGCCTTCGGCTCAGGTCGTGATCCTGGGATCCAGGATCCAGTCCCCTGTCAGGCTCCCTGCGAGGAGTCTGCTTCTCCCTCTGCCTGTGCCTGTGCCTCTCTCTCTCTCTCTCTCTCTCAGTCTGTCTCTCATGAATAAATAAGTAAATACATATTTTAAAAAATAAAAATAAATAAAAATTAAAAAATAAAAGAACCAGCCCAGATTCGGTGCCCGAGAGGCTACACAAGGTGTGGGGATTCTGGGGGTGAAGCTCATGGTAGAGCCATTTGAGGAGAACTAGCTTCAAATGTCCTTTCTGTGTGGCCCGGGCAGCCAGGGGTGGAACACCAGCTGGCGGAGGAGGGATTCCCTATCAGCCCAGTTTCCAGGCAGATCAGAGGCCGAAGTGACAAGGACAGCCACTCTGCTCACTGATGTAAATGGTACCCTCTAAACCCGAAGGGTAGGGTTCTGTGGCACAAAGAACCAAGAAACCTGGGTCCTTGTACCGGCTCTGGTTTTCTCTAGCTGTGTGTCTTTGGGCAAATCCCCAGGACTCTCTGGGCACTGGTTTCCTCATCTTAAAATGGAGGCAATTGGTTGAAATCACTTAAAGTTTCCTCTCACCCTCAAATTAAGAACTAGAACGTGTTCCTCCTTCTGCCTGTGTCTCTGCCTCTCTCTGTGTGTCTCATAAATAAATAAATAAATAAATAAATAAATAAATAAATAAAATCTGGATCCCTGGGTGGCTCAGCAGTTTAGTGCCTGCATTCAGCCCAGGGCATGATCCTGGAGTCCTGGGATCAAATCCCACATCGGGCTCCCTGCATGGAGCCTGCTTCTCCCTCTGCCTGTGTCTCTGCCTCTCTCTCTCTCTCTCTCTCTCTCTCTCTGTGTGTGTGTGTGTCTCTCATGAATAAATAAATAAAATCTTTTTAAAAAATTTTTAAATAAATAAATAAAATATTTAAAAAAAAAAAAAAAAAAAGGATGCCTGGGTGCCTCAGTGGTTGAGTGTCTGCGTTTGGCTCAGGCTATGATCCCAAAGTCCCGGAATCAAGTCCCGCATCGGCCTCCCGGCATGGAGCCTGCTTTTCCTCCTTCTGCCTGTGTCTCTGCCTCTCTCTCTGAATAAATAAGTAAATAAAAATCTTAGAGAAAAAAAAGGAAAGAAAATGAACTAGAACATGTTATGTGAGTCCATCAGAGAGCTCAAGCCTCTCTCTTAAAAGGCAAAGAGACAAGAGTCCCAGGGCCATTTTCAGTACAACTAGACAGGTAACAACAAGTTACCTGTCACCAATCCTCCCACTTTCTATAGCCACAAAATCCATGCAGCTAATTGGTATGTCCAATCCAGGGGACCCTACATGTCCCTTCCTGACTGCATGCGAGCATGCCTGTGCATATGTATATGTGTGCGTGTGTGTGTGTGTGTGTGTGTGTGCTTGTATGAGCTTGTGGGGGGTAAACATCAGGCAAGTGTCCCACTACACATTGTTTCTGCTCAAGGAAAGACTGCCAGCTGGGTAGTTTACACTGGAAACAGCCCGGAATATCTCACTATTCCTCTAACTATGTGTTGTGTGGCCTTTTAATTTAGCCCTCATTCCAAATGCGTGACACGTCCTTTTGACACCTTGAAGAAATGTTTCTCAGATGGCAGGCTGGGCACAGCCGCTCCAGGCTGCGAGAGGAAAACACACAGCCATGAAAATTAAAAGTGACGTAGGTCCTCTCAGGAAATGCCTTCCTTCAGGCTACTTGATGTGGTCATTTATTAAGTGACTTAATCAGGAAAGTAACACAATCTCAGAGCAATTAAGTCCCTGTCTGGGCACCCCTGGCTCCTCCCAGTTATGAGGCAGGTAATGCGCTCATAAAGGACCATCAGAAGAGAATCCCTTCCTAGGGCTGAGGAGTGGTTAGCTGCTCAGCTAGGAGAACTCTGTGTTGCAGAGACACACACCTAAACCACCAACTCTGGGGAAACTTCCCTTTGATTGAGTTCAAGCAGTTGTTATCATGGTTTCACTTGCCCTACAGTGGGAGGAGTTAAGGTTAGAGAGTCGCACCCCATCAGAGTGTAAAGAATCTCAAAGCTCTCCTTGTCCACGCTTGCCATCTCTCTGCCAAGGAAACACAGAAAATGACAGTACCCGAAGCCATACACCTTGCCTTTGCAGATCTGGGACCACCCCCAGTCTCCTTTCTTGCATGTCGAGCCACTTGACTAAACTAGAGAGGAAGGGGACTCTGGGAGGCCTCGTTGGAATAGTGAGGGAACATTCCGGACTCTCCAAATAACCAGATGTGGCCCTGGAGCTGAACAGGGACAATGGGCTCCATATTGCAGGAGAAGCATCCAATGCAACTGTCAGTGGCTAAATGAATGCTCTGTGAGAGAATATGTTCAAAAATATTTGTTGAGGGCCTACTATGTGCCCAGAGCTGTGCTAGAAACCCGGAATACAATAGAGAACACAGTCTCAAGCCCAGTGAGGGAACTTACACTGGAGGAGGTGAGGAGGTAGGCAGAGAGAAGGGAACAAGTGAGGGTGAATGGATGGATGGGTAATTCATGGATGGATGGATGGATGGATGGATAACAGGTGTATGGATGGATGGATGGAAGGTTGGTTGCTGCATTTAGAAAGCTAGGAGAGCAATAACACAGGAATAATTTGGTCCTGGAGTCCGACCCCACCCTGCAAGCCTGCAGCCCAGCCAGCATCACCTCTCCTGCTCAGAACAACTTAAGAGTCAGCCAGTTCTCCCTCACCTACACCCTGCCTCCCATAGCCAGCGCTCCATTACTTGCCTTTCACCACAATCCTGGTTGACGTCATCACAGCAGCCCCCACCACCACTAATAAAAATCCCTCCCACCCCTGGGCTGGGGTGGACACCCCCTCCTGGAATGCCCTCCCCACTCTACTCGGCACCTCTGCCCTCTCCAGGCCTCTCCTGGCCTGCCTGTGCCACATGCCTAAACTCTTCCGGGAGGTGTGCTGTTTCTGGAAGCTGGATTTGTCTCCCCCAGCTCCTGCTAAATTGTCAGGTCACCAAGGACCACAGCTGTCTTCCCCTTCATGGTGCCCACAGACCGGAGCATGTGGCTGGCCACACAAGGGACAATCAACAGACTCGAGGACCAACACCCACTCTGGACAAAGTAAATGGAGGAGGACCCCAGAGCAAGTGTCTGGCTTGGGCTCATCCCTAGAAAAGTCTGAAACCTGGGCTTTCCTCCCAGAACATGCTTCATATACCCCTGAAGTGCTTTCCTGAAGGCATCCCCTCAAAATCAGAATTGGGTTGAGCTCAAGCCCGTGGGGCAGGGACAGGGGAGGGGCCTCTTGGGCAGTTTGACAACAAAAACTACTCTTCTGAGCTGCCCAGTGACTCAGCATCTTGGATTCCAGATGAAAAAAGCTGTTTTCATCCTGGCATGCAGGAAGTACAGAGGGCCCAGCTGACTTTGTGAAGCCACCAGCCTCCAGCCGCGTCAAACCCAGGCACCTAACTGTAAAGGACTGCTCTGCCAACCTCTCCCAACCAGTCAGGAATGGGGAAAGAGCACCTCCTACTGATGGGCTTCGCCACCCCATTTTATAGATGGAAAAGTCGAGATCTAAACATATCAGAACCTCTTAGGGTTCCCCAGGTTGCCCCTCTTTCTCCCTGATGTCTGGCCGTGGCTCCTCCGAGCAGGTGAAAGATGGAGAGTTAGCTCTTATTCAAACCAGCTGCAACTCAGCATTGAAGGAAGAAGCCCTAAATACACATCGAGTTCACAGGGGTCCTTAACCAGTTTTTGTGCCTTTGGCATCCGGTGAACCGGTCTATGCACCCCTTCTCAGAATAATATTTTCTAATGCGTAAAATACAGCAGGATTGTAAAGAAAACAAATTTCATTGAAATAAAGTTATAAAAATAATTTTTAAAGTGATATAGTAACATACGTGCTTCTTTATGAACACTTTAAATGGTGAGATCTAGCAGCAGGTGCAGGTCTGACAGGTAGTGATGAGGGACGCCTGGGTGGCTCAGCAGTTGGGCACCTGCCTTCAGCTCAGGTCATGATCCCGGGATCCAAGATCGAGTCCCACATCAGGCTCCCTGTGGGGAGCCTGCTTCTCCCTCTGCCTGTGTCTCTACCTCTCTCTCTCTGTTTGTGTCTCTCATGAATAAATAAATAAGTCTTTTTAAAAAATCAAAGTAGTGATGGGTCTAAGTATTGCAAGATTTCTGCATCAACGCTAATGTGATACGGAAGTATATCCGTGGCTTCTGCCGGTGGGTGAGTCCTTAATATTGCCTAACACTGCTGTGGTGGAAGCCTATATTCTTGAAAAGACCACTAAAGTTCAGTTAGGAATTGGTTAAAATGAAGATGCAATTCTTTTCCCCATCCAAGTTCTCAGCTAACTTGAATGCTGCCCGCTGGATAGCATTGCCGCAAAGTGACTGACCACTTAACAATGGGATCTCGGGCCCAGTAATAGTATCCTGGGCCTCCTACTCCAGACCTAGACCCCAGCTCACCTCCAGACTCTGTAGGAAATGTGCTCTGGACTGAATCAGCTCCCACCGTGAATGAGGCGTGGAGAGCGCATCATGCCTACCACCACCACCACTCCCGGTGTCCAGCTTGTTCCTAAAGCCTTGGGGCTTTTCATAGAGGGGCTTTATTTCCATGTATATATATTTGGAAGCAGAAGGGGGTGTCCTGGGCCTGCTAACAGGAGACCCGTGCAGCGGCAGGAAATGTTCCAGAACAGTTCATCCTTAGGAAAATAACCTCCCTCAGACACCAGCCAGCCAGCTTGGGAGACACAGGAGGAGGAACAGTGGGAAATGAGTCTCCGTTCCAGAATGAGCCAATTATTTCAATGGGGCGGTTTCCCTCCTGTCCCCACCATGGCTGAAAGAAAACCCCAGTGAGGTGTTGTTGCACTGGCTTGTCCTTGCATCCTGGCTCAGGACCGGCCTGGAGAGGGGCAGAGGGCCCCGGCCTGGCAGCAGCGCTCTATCCTACAGGCACCCATCAACCTACCTGGCATCTGGGTGGGCTTCAGGACCCTCCTCCCCTCTGTTCCTGCCCAGTTGTGGCCAGTGTACCCAGCACTAACTGAGCAGTTATACTGCTCAGAGGAGCAATATAGGAGCGTGGTCATAGTTTCAGACTTTGCCAGCAGACCTCAGTTCAACTGTCTCCTCTGCCATTTTGGTAATTTAACCTCTATGCGCCCCCAAATACCCACTTCACCATCTGTAAGATGGGCCCAATAATAGTATCCACTTGAGAGGGTTGTTGGGGAAATCAGTGAAATCCTGATTCCAAAGCAACCTTGCTCAGTGTCAGCACATAGTAAACACGCAATAAAAGATAGCAATTACTTATAAATTAACAAATATCTGTTTTTTAAAATATTTTATTTGAATTCAATTTGCCACTATATAGTATAACACCCAGTGCTCATCCCATCATGAGAACAAAGATTGTTTTTGAGCTCCTGCTGGAACAAGGCATCCTCGGGATGCTGGACTATTTTCACGTTCAAGGATGGGTAAGGGCTGCAAGGGAGAAATAACCCAGTTAATTTTGAACAGCTATAGGAAAGGAAAAATATTTGGTGTTTGAGAAAATTGACCATATTAGCTAAGGGCTAAAAAATGGTATCTGCCTTTGACAAGGAAGACCCCTGGTACTATGGGATTGAGTGGATGAGCACAGACTTTTTCATCCACTTGTGCTTGTCAACCTAGCAGCCATGAAAGGAGATAGAGGCTCTGTCCTTGACCCCCAAGGGGTGCTGGAAACTCCCAGGAAACACCAGGCCTCTAGCGTTTGTGGCCTCTAGCGTTTGTGTGTGCTCTGTGCCCCAGCAGCCCTTCCAGTGGCCCACACCATCGAACTATCAGGGAGCTCAGGGCTGGGGGTGTGGCATCTGTGAGTTCCCTCAATAGAATGCTACCATTTGTGTGCGGGTGCATATGGGCATTTTCTTGGGAAGAGGACTTTTCATCGCATTTCCAACGGGATCTCTGACCCCCAAAGCTAGGAGCCACCACTCTTCAGATTAGCGTCACCATCTTGTATGGTTCTCAGACCACTGCAAATACCAGGCCTTTCTCTGCAATAAGGCTGTATCTGCCATTCCTGGCTGCCACCGAATGGGGCCAAAATGCATGTGCGTCAGTGGATTCTGAATATTCCTACATATTTTGACTTTTCCCAGAAATCTCACTGTCTCACTTTGGGAAGCTGGAGGGAGATAAGCGATAAACACAAACCTTAGGAGGCCTTCCCAGGCATAAGTAACGTAGGTGAGGACGGCTCAGCCAAGACTTTAGTCTGTCTCACCAATGTCTTCCCCACCATCCTAATTCTCTCTGTTGTTCAAACCTCACATCAAGACCACCTTTTCAAGAAGGCTTCCTTGCCCATCCTGACACGCAATACTTCTTCCCTCTCAGCTTCTGTGCCCTGTCATTTTCTGTAGTTTCACACAGCTCAGGTCTGTTGCCCAAATAAGCCTTTAGCTTCTAGAAGACAGAATGGTGTCCTCCTCTCTTCTCCCCCTGACGGAACCTGACACAGAGTCAGACATAGAGTAGAAGCACTTCAAATATTCCTTATACTGATACTTTACGAAAATAAGTATATTTGTTTCATTGACTAGAATGGGATGAGATTGAATTGAATTGAATTGTTGGAGGGCATTGGCAGTATTGATTGATGTGGGTGACATTTGACCTTCCAGAAATACCTCAGGTTAAGTATCTAGTAGAAATGACAGATTCAGGCCGGGTGGCTCAGCGGTTGAGAGTTTGCCTTTGGCTCAGGTCATGATCCTGGGGTCCTGGGATCGAGTCCCACATCAGGCTCCCTGCATGGAGCCTGCTTCTCCCTCTACCTGTGTCTCTGCCTTTGTGTGTGTGTGTGTGTGTGTCTCTCTCATGAATAAATAAATAAAATTTTTAAAAATAAAAAAAGAAATTACAGATTCCTTAAAAATAGCCCTATCCCCAGCCATATCCCATGTAGCCACAAAGTCTTTAGCATATTGAGCATACAAATTTTTCCAATGAAGAACACTTGCTATTCAGAAAGGGAAAATCTCAGTCACTGAATGTATTTATGCTTTCCAACTTCAGCTGCTACCGCTTACTAGCTAAGTCTCCTTCCCCCAAGCTCCCTAGTTATGACTAAACTCTGAGAGAGAACTGGTTTGGAGATAACCCAGAGTATACTCACCAACCCATTGAGGGTGAAATAGTCCCCATGATTTCAGGAATTATATCCTCATGTGAGGATGAATGTGTGTATTCCTCATTTCCTATGAATAACATATGTGTTTGTGTGTATCCACATGTATGTGTGTAGTGACAGGTATTTGAATTTATATATATATATATACACACACACACATACACACATCGATTTGTGTATGTGTGTGTGTGTGCGTGTGGCTCCATATACCCTTTAAACAAGACCCACAATTAAAGTCTTGCTGAGGCTACAAACTGTATCACTTAATAATCTTATAGGCTTAATTTAAGCCCTCCCCATGAGGAAATCTCATTTAATGAAACGCTCATGAATTTCATGGTCTGAATCTGTTCTGTTCTTCATTGGGTTGGTCTCTTCATGGAGCCTTCTCTCGGGTCTGCCCTCCTCCTGGCATGGCTCCAGGCTTCCCCATCTGGTGAGAGCCTTAGTTTAACACAAGGAACCTTTGCCCACTCATACCTCACCTTGCATCTATCTTAGATTATTTTTGTTTACTCTTTACTATTAATTTATTGCTTAAAACTATATATTTTTATTGTATGTCCTACGTAGAAAGTTACAGGGCATGTCCTTTGAGGAGTAATATGTTTTCTGGTCATATAACCTACTGAGAATCAAGAACTCTCTTAGGCCTGTATAGGTATTAATCAGATGCTGAAAACATGGGGGAAGAGGAGGTTTGAGTCTCATAGCCATGGATGGTGACAATAAGTTGGGTTCATAGCCCATCATAGACCCATTCAGAGAAGGACCTGAACTTCTAGACTTCTAGGGTCAATGTTAGAGGACTGTGCCCAGTATGGCTGGGAATATGTACTCAACAGTATGTGCCCTTACAGATCTTCATGGATATGCACATATGTCCTTGGTTGTGTGTGTGTGTGTGTGTGTGTGTGTGTGTGTGTGTGTGATGGGCAACACTCATGACCTCTGAGTTTTCAAACACTCCCTGAGTCTGGACATTGGCTTTGGCCAACATGGATTAAATGTGGAGCAAATTCAGCCTAGACACATGGAGTCTAAAACATGTGTGGTAAGAGGTTCTGAAAAGCACTTTCAAAAACCCAGATCATGCCAGCTTTAATGGGGGAATCCAGCATTTATTTTCACCCATCTGCTGGGATAAGGTGAAGTACACAATAGACGAGACATTTAAAGGGAAAAATTATGGCGGAAGTGGAGGAGACAGTGACTCAGATTTGTTTGTAGCTGTAGCTCTTATGTCTATTTTGCAAGGTCTTCCTAGGCAACATTAATTCTGGCTGAACAAACTTATAACAATATTGAAAGTTTACCAAATGGTTCATGGGTAGAGTTACATTTAGTCTTCACACTAACCTCATGTGCCAGCTGTTAATATGAATCCATCTGCAGAAAAAGAATGTGAAATATTGTCCTAATTGAGGCAGCACCAAGGAAGGCTTGAGCCACAGTTGCATGGACCAGGGAAAAGAATGGAGCTCCCTTAAGGGTGGGGAACTGCCCCCAGCTGGGTCCTGACCCAAGATGGACAGCATGTAGGTGATATCTGGTGTCCAATTGGGGACTGGGGCACTTAGGATGGATTCCCCACTAGCATGTATGCCCAGGAGCTCTACTCTAGGAGGGCAGGAATTGGGGAAAGTACTATCCCAGGCCACATAGAGGGCAGCTCAGAGTTCCAGAGGCCAAGATCTATCAGAGTTACCCCAGCCAGAGGCACAGTGTCCCCCCCGTCCCCACAAGGTGAGAGGGCTAGTATTAAGGGCCAAGGCGGAGAGGCTGGGGTTTGGGAGGAAATGAGATTCAAGAGAAAATCGGATTGCTAAGAGGAAAGCCAAGTGTCCTCAGTATCAGTGCTGTGTAGCAATCACTCCAAAACTCAGTGGCTTAAACAACAGCAATCATTTATTTTACTCAAGAATCTGCAACAGGGACAGGGCTTGGCAGGGACGGCTCATCTCTGCTCTTTGTGTATCAGCTGGGGCAATTTGACTAGAGCTGGAAGGTCCGCTTTCAAGATGGTGCACTGACATGCTGGCAAAGGAGCGCCGGTTGCTGCTTGGAGCTTAGCCAGATCTGGGGCAGGGCAGGGGTGGGGAGAGCTCAGTTCTTTTCCACAAGGGCCTTTCAACAGTGCTTCCTTACAGCTTGGTGACTGGTTCCAAGAGCTAGTGTCCCAAGAGAACTAGGCGAAAGCTGTATTGCCTTTCCCGACCTGCCTCAGAAGTCATACTGTGTCACCTCTGCCAGTATAACAGGCCTGCCCAGATTTAAGGGGAAGAAACATCGACTACCATCTCCTTCACACACACACACACACACACACACACACACACACACACACCTCTACAAGGAGAATATCGAAGACATATTAAAAGAAGAGTATATGGGATGGATCTTCAGAAAATCAAAACTGCCACACACCAAGGGAGACTACTAACTTCATCCCTTGTCAACAAATCCTTTTTAAGAACTTACCATGTGCTAGCTGAACCAGAGGATCCAGTCCCTGCCTTCCAGAAGCTCATAGACTGATGGTGAAGCCGGGTACAAAAATCAAGAGGTTATCGTAACCATAAAACGGTGTAATAGGGGAGATGAGAATAGGAAGGTGACATGGGGACTGGCACAGGGCCACAGACCCAACCTGGGGGAAGAAGAGCGTCAGGACAGTTTTCCAAAGAAAGTAACATCTCATCTGAGTCCTGAAAAAGAAGGGGTTTGGGAATAAGGGAGAGGTTTCCAGGGAGAGGGAATAGCACATCCAGAGATTTGAGGGAGGGAAACATATCCCTTAACTCTGCTGCGGTGACAAACAACCCCCAAACCTCAGCGGTTCACAACCATGCACATTATTTCTCACTCATATTGAATGTAGGCTGCAGGCCACCTGTGACTCTGCCTGAAGTTGGGGCTCCACTCCATCTTCTTTTTCATCCTGTAACACAAGCTGGAGCAGCACCTGTCTGGGAGATGAGGGCAAAAGAAGAAAGAGTCCCGGTGGCAATTTGCAGTGTCTCTAAAAGCTTCTGTTCATCCACTCACATTTCATTAGTCAAGCTTGTCATGTGGCCAAGCCCAGGGTCAATGAGGCAGCGACTTAGGCTTCTCCCATAAAGGAATAAGTGGGTGGTGATGGATATGCACCACAGGAGTGGAAGAGTCCATGGAAACCACTCGGGATGGCTGAAGCCTTGAGTAAGAAGTGGGCAGTGTGGCGAGGTGAGCTGAATACACACACAAAGTCTGATGACAAAGGGCCTCAGAAACCATGCTAAGGAGTCGAAATTTCATCCTGAGGTTAATAGGTGCCATTAGAGGAATTTAAACGGAGTGGCACAATCATATCTGTGCTCTAAATCAGTGGCTCTGGATGATTCTTGATAGAAGGACTGGAAAAAGCAGCACACTGGGGAGTCGAGAAAAAAGGGAAGCAAAGGAACAAATATTTTTTTAACACTTCTTATGTACTGGGCACTAGAATTCTATACTCCATAGCAGTCTAGAACAGCAGCCCACCCTTCACCTCATGTCTGCGAGTCTGGGCTCACGGTCCCTGCAGATTGGGCAGCGGGCCATAGAGTCCTTCCCACCCACCCACCATCACGGATTGCACTCTAAGATTCCCACTCTCTCCCCACTTTTTCCCTCTCTCCCGCCCATCTCTCTCTCCCTCTCCACCACTTCCCTCTCTCCCTCCCCCCTCTCCCTCTTCCTCTCCCTCTCCCTCTTTTCCTTCCCCTCCTTCCCTCCATCTCTCTTTCTCCCTCTTCCTCTCTCTCCCCTCCTCCTCCTTCTCTCTCTCCCCTGAATTCCAAACAGGAGCAGATGTATTGTAGAGTGCCTCCGGAGTGGCTGAAGCAGGGGCTCCATGGAAAACTAGAGAAGTATTAAAGAAGCAGCACCAGGGAAGACTGCTCCTGAGAGAGAAAACAAGGATGCTCAGAGAGGAGCAGAGGAGAGACCGCTCTGCCACCAGGAGGGAGGAAAAGCCTTGATTTCTAACTATTGCCCAGTTTCTGGTTCCACCCCTTGTTAAGGACAATGGTATTCCCTGCCCTTGAATCCATGTGCTACCCCAAATCCTTATAATAAACTTGTTCTTTGGCTTCTCCTGTGAGTCTGAGTGGATTTCTGTGGTTTGTACCTCAAAATACCTTGATTAAGATACTTTATTCTCTGAGTCCCACAAGATCACCCCAGGTATAATGGGACCATGAGTACGTCCAGACTTCACCGGCTTGGGACTGAGGCTGCTGTTGTACAGCTTGCCCTGGTCACAGTGGGCTTCCGCCCAGCAGAAGCTAACAAAGACCAAAGGCCACAGACCCCAGAGCCTGGATTTCAGCCCCCAGGTGAAATTGTGGTGAAAGGCTGCCCCAGTGAAGTGGATCACAGCCAAATGACCCGGATGAAAGAACTCAGGTTTTCCATAGCTGCTGGACTTGTACTTAATTTCTCTGAGCCTCAGTGTGACCACCTGTAAAATGGAGCTATAGAGTTATACCCACTCATGGGCATGCTTTGAGATTATGTGAAATACCACAGTGCCTGGCACATAATATGCATTCAGCAAATGCTTCCTATTATTATTACCCTATTATTTTGCTATCATAGAGGAACTAAGGGCAGTAAGCCCCATGTCTTATAGTATGGGTTTTGGCATCAAGGCCTGCAACTTCATAGGCTCTTTACCAGCTGTATGGCCTTGGTCAAGTTGCTTGGCCTCTGAGCCTGTCTCCTCCTCTGTAAATGCTGATAATCCCCATTTTATAGGATTACGGTACCCACCATAAATTTCTGGTACTGCTTTGTGCATAGAAGATCCTCTATTAGTGGAAGCTATTTTTAATTTTAACCCATAACAGACTCTATCTCAGGGTACAGGGGACTAATGAGGAAGGAGTTGGGGGTGGGGGCTTACTCCAGGTCACAACACACAATCCACACATGCCCATGGAGCTTTCAGCATGAGTTCTGCTTTGTGAGAGCAAACACAACAGAAGAAGCAGCCTTGGTCTCAACCCCCTAGGAACATGCTATGTCACACTTGTATGCAGCTGTCTTTTGATTTCTGAGAATTGTCTTAATGAGACCAAAATCCTGGAAACACCATAAGCTAATGCAAAACATTATGGCAGCTGAAGCTCTCCTATTCATCTCCAAACGGGGACCCAGGCTTTTCACACACATTAGTTCATTTCCTTTTCCCCAAAGCCTGGGAGCAAGGTGTTTGTTACGCCAACTTTTTATTCTCCCTAGACTGGCAAACTGACTCCATAAGATTAAGTGATTTACCGTTGGTCACACTGTCACTAAGCAGCAGAGGCAGGGTTTAGTCAGATAGCCTGACTCCAAACCCCACACTCATCCAAGGCTGCTGTGGACAGTGAGCTAGAGAGACCAAGGTAGTCTCTTGTGTGCAAGTTCGGGCATTACCAACAGCTCCAGAACCTCTAGCCACATATCTGAGCATTTCCCAGAGTGCCTAGCCCAGGTCTGGCCATAAGATAAAGGCCTGATACTATCTGTCACGGAAATTAAATCTGCCTTTTGACACTTAAGTCCGGTGCTTTCTGAAATAACATTAACTGTATGCAATTATGCAAATACACTACCCCGTCACATCCCGATAACAATAGCCTTAATTATTGAGCACCTATTGTGAACCAGATGTTGCATACACTTCATCCCTAGTCCCAAATGCAACTGTAGTCAATTCAACAAGAAATTGTTGAATGCTTATGGTGCACCAAGCACTGGGTCATTATTATCATTTTCCAAATGAGCAAAATAGGCTCCAAGACTGAGTCAGTTACTGAAGTGGTTGGTCTGAACCAAGGACCCAGGCCTGCCTGATGACAAAGTCCATACCCTCTGTTCAACCCACACTAGGGTCTCCAAATTGAGCATTTACTAACAGCGCAACTCTACCAGAACGAAGATGGTAACTGCCAGAGAGCCAACCACACCTGTCATCACAAACCCCATGCCACAGTGCTACCAGAGGACATCTATTTGAGGTTGACATTGACCTGGTACCTCGGCAGCAGCCTCCTGCACAGGTTTTCCTAAGGTATGTGCCCTCCCCAGCAGGGCTGTATCTTGTTTCTACCTGCTTTGTTATAGAGCGTTTTCACAGCACTGTGCATAAATTAATTAGCAGACATTCTTCTATAAGAAACAGCCCCTGGATGTTAGCCTTAATTCACAGAGACAACAAAATAAAGTATTGGATTTCCAAGTTAAGAACAATCTGGCTTTTTCCAGCTTCCCTTGAAAAAATGCAAAATTTGGTGGAAACCCCTTGCATGGCTGCTTTCAAAGGCTGGGTGAGAATGCCCTGTTGCCCAGCTGCTACCCAAATTGGGAGAGCCAAGAACAGTCACCAGCCAGGAGGAGGGGGTATCACTGATGAGTGGGACTGATGCATTGTAATTAATGCTAATAAAAATAGATACTGCAGGAGAGAGAAGTGCCAAGCTAGGAATCCCTACTCCCGGATAGAATTTCTCACAGGTAATGGAAAGAAGAAGAAGAAGAAGAAGAAGAAAAAAAAAAAAAAAGTCACTTCTTATAGGAAACCTGATCTACACGTTGCCTACAGAGGATTTTTTGTAAAGTAACTAAGGAAATGCAACTAAAGACAGCAGCCCCAGAAAAATTAGACTAGCTCTACTTAGAAAACTTTCCTTCCTGCAACCCATGGGAACCCGGGAACGCTACAGGCAGTTAGAAAGAATTTCTAAGCGCAGCGCGTTCAGTCTGCAGTTTCTACAGGGCCCCTCGGAGACTCCAGCGCCCGGTGCTTCTGGTCGGAGGAAGCCGCCCCAACTCTCCGAGACTTCCCCCTGCAAAGAAGAGGAGGGCTGGGAGGGAAGAACGGGAGAAGAGGAGAGGAAGCTTCCTTTGCAGTTGCTCCTGCCAGTCAAATCCCGCTGGCCACTCTGGCATCCCCTCAAACATTTCCTGGGCACCCACTGTGTGCAAGGCAGATCCAGATCCTCGGGGAGGGGGGAGGCGGTGGTGGAGATGCGAGGGTGAAAAGCCGGTGTCTGTTCCCCAAGGATCCTGCGATCCGACCCGGGCCACCCAGCGCGCCTCGGAGGGAAGGCGCCTCGGACGCGCCCCGCTCGAGCGGCCTCTCCGCCAGCCGGGCTGGTGCCGGGGCCGGGGGGTCCCGCGGAACCACCGGGGCCTCGCGGCGCCCTCTCCCCCTCCGCTGGAGGCCTGGGGGCACCGCGCGCCCACCCAACCACCCGCCGCTTGGGGGCTCCCGCGGGCACACCCGGCCGCAGGCGGGCTTAGTTAGGGACGCAAAGGCCCTCTGCGGCCCACGCGGAAGGAAAAAAAGCAAAACGAAAAACAAAAACAAGAGCCTGGTGGCGGACCTGGGCGGCCTCCCGGGCGCAGAGCCGAGAACCAGGCCGCCTGGCCGCGATGCCCCGCCGGCCGCGTCCGAGCCCCAACGCCTCCCCGCGACGGCGCCCGGAGCCCCCTGCGGCTCCGGGGGGGCTGCAGCCCCGCGCCCCGAGCCCCGATCGTGACCGCGGGCGGGGACACACGGCCGGAGCCAGGCCGAGCGTCGTCGGAGGGCGGGCGGCGCCCGGGCCCCGGGTCCCCGCGCCCCCTCGGGCCGCTCGCCGGTTTGCCGGCCTCCAAACGGGCCCGGAGCTCTAGTTCTAGATCTTTTCGTTGGAACGAGAACCCCTGTGAGCCCGCGGCCCCCAAACCGTTGTCTCCGGAGGGCCTTCTAGGCCGCCCCGTGGGTCGGGAGCTAAAGGCCCCGAGAGGGGGGCCCTGCTACCTGCTACTCCCGGCCTTGGGGGCGCGCGACAGGGCCAGGCACGTGCGACCCCGGCGCAGCCCCCCACCCCCCCGCCGGCGCCGCTCCCCCGACCCCCCGCGCCCCGCCTCGGAGGCCGCCGCCCGAGCCCAGGGCCCGCAGCTTGCCCGCGCTTGGGGGGCGGCGGGGACCCTTCGAGAAGCGGAGCTCCAGGCGAGCGGAATGCCTGCGCCTCGACAGCGCCCAAACGCTGGGCAACACAGAAAACTGTGGGGTGCAGGGATCTGCAGAGAGCCCCCTGGTCCGCGGGGCCGGGCGGCAGGAAGCCCTCGAGCCTCGGCGCACGCCCGCCCCGCGCCGCTGGCCCGCTTGCATCGAAACGCGCCGGCCAGGCGGGAGCGGGAGCGGGAGCGGGAGCGGGAGCGGGAGGCCGGGGGCAGCGAGGGGCCTGCGGGAAACACCGCTCGGAGACCGCCGCGCCCGCTGCCCCCACCGCCCGCGCCCCCGACGGCGGCGCCCCAGAACCCAGCCCGCTGCGAGCTGCGAGCTGCGCCGAGGGCCTAGGGGGTCCGCACCGGGGGGACCGCACCAGGGTCCTGGGCGGCCCAGGGCATTTCTGCAGCCTTCAAAGCCTGGAAAAAATAAAGGTTTTGTTGTTGTTGTTGTTGTTGTATTTAAGTTTCTGGTCTTCTGTTTTGGCCCACCGAATCCCCCACCTCCCGCCCCCTCCTCTGCTGAGGGCCTTGGAAACAGCCTGCAAGCAGCCCCTCCTTAGATCACCCCCTTCTTTCTGAAATGTTCTCAACCCAAGGGCAGGGAAGCACTTGAGGGGCTGGGGGGCTGCTTTCTCCCTTCCCCAAAGGTTCTGCTAGTGGGCAATGTGCTCGCCCTAGGGTGGGCAACGAGGGGGCCATCTGTGGAGGCCTTTCTCTGGGGTGCTTCCTGCCCAGCAGCCCCAGACTGTCCCTGACCAAGAGTCTGGGGCAAAAACACTCTGTCAATGTGAGCTCCCTGGAGCACGCTCATCCACCTGTGCTGCTGCCTTCCAGAAAGTCTGATCCCAGAGGACTTCCAGCACACCTTGGAGGTGAGAGGAGACAGTTCAGTGAGTCCCAAATTTCCACCTATCTGCAAAAGTTTTCTCCTTCCCAGTCATGGAGCTTCTCCTATTTGTGCTTGATGAAATGGCAAGCGCAGGCCTCCCCAGCATGTCTTAGGGAAAGAAGGGATATGGGATTGGGTAGATAAGGGTGGGTTAGAACCGTGGCTTCTCCTGCAGCTGCTCTGAGCACTGGAACCTGGGCAGGCACTCAGCTGTCCCTGCTGGCAAGAGGGTCTAGCCCAGACCTGCTAGAGCCAGTTTCCTACAAATATGGGAGGGAGGAGAGAGTTGGTGGCATATGCACACACACCCATACATTGGGTAATGGCATTCCAGGTTTTCTGGGCTTGCTCTGTGATGATTTTTCACATGGCACACACGATATTATCCAGGTCCACGGCTGTTCTCTTGGCAGGAGTGACTCTCGGGCTTGGCAGCCAGGGCCCCAAAAAGGGCAAAGCTGGAAAGAACAGCGAGTCTGAAGTTCCAGAAAATGTGCCTTAGCTGAGCAGGATAAGACACAATTCTGGGGGAAGTTCAATCTTGAAGCTCCAAGAACACAGGGAGGGGTATATTCATGGTGGGAGCTGTGGCTGAGGTTGCAAAAGTTACATGCTTTTTCAAGGTTGGGATTCTCAGACCCACCCCAGCCCAGAATCAACAGGGACACAAAAGATCACATAAGCATCATCTAATAGTGGGAGAAAGTGAGGTGGAGCAGATCATAAACTGGCCCAGTCTTATACCAGGAAGCTACTGCCCAGTCCCACTCACTGACACCAGACCATGGTGCTCCCCCAGAGCCCAGCCTGACCTTGTCAAGATGTAAGATGGCCATGGTGAGAACTGGGACCTGCCTGCGGTCATTAACCATGTGGCTGAAGATGACATCTTGGAAAGAGTAGGTTGCCCATTTTTTTTGGGGGGGGGAGTCAGCAAGGTGGACTCTACACATTAGTGCAGCCAGAGATAAACATTTCCCATATGTCTCCCAGAGTCCTGTAAGACTATGGTGTGAACCCTGGGCAGCAGCACACAGGACTTTGGATAGAGTGGCCAGGATGCCACAGGGCTCCTCCCAGCCAACAGACACAGACTCTGCAGATGCCACCTGGATTTCTACAGGGAGCTGTCCCTGGCACTGGCATGGAACCTATTTGACAGCCCTGGTCTCAATGCACATGGAGGAGGCCTCCAAAAGCAAGTTTTAGAGTGAGTCCCAGGGTTCCACTCTTTCATGCCTGCAACTCCCCCAGAGGACTTCTAGAATGCTAGAGCCGGGGGAGACTTTTGGAAACCTTGCTAGGGAAATAAACACTTAGAGAAATAAACACAAGCTTTTCTCATAGACATCAAGCAAAGCAAAAACTTGAACCCAAGGTTCTGGATGCCCATCCAGTGCTCCTAGCACAACCTCCAGAGAACATTTAAAAGAGTGGGGGAGAAAAATAAACGCGGCCTAGACACAGGTTCCACACTTCTAAGCTGAGGGCAGAGCCCAGGCTCTGTTGCTGGCTTGGGTCCTGGAGCAGGGAGCAGGGTTGACTCCAGCCTCCAACAGCTCAGAGCAAAGAAGGGAAACGGAAGTGGAAAGGACCAGTCCGAGAAGAAGCAAAGCCCCGGGCTTTTCAAAACCTTACAAACAGCAGCAACACGCCCCCTCCGCCCCTGATTCTACCCCCAGATCTTCCACCGACTCCCCATGCCCTCCTCCCAGAGAACCAGCACCACGTGTTTCCACGTTTCCTTCCCTTAGAAGGACACACACAAAAAAAAACGAGGATCCCCTTATTCCGGAGTTCAGTGAGCTGGTTCCCAGGCTGGAGGTGCCCGGAGCCCGGTCCGGGCTCAGGGGCCAAAGGGCGGGATGCGTCCTGCTCCCACTCTGTCCTCCAGGACCACCCACGGGGGAAGCACCACGAGCTTCCTAGACTCCGCTCTCGCCTCCCCGTGGGACACAGGAGTCGAGTTCCGCAGAGGCCCCACGGGAGCGCCTGGTGCTTCCCGGGCCGCGGGACCCGTGGGGTTAAGTGTGAGTCCCCGCCCGGCGAAGAGCGCCCGGCGCGGAGCTGGGGCGGTACCGACCTCGGGGCAGCCGGCCGGGTTAGGAGAGAGGAAAGGCGGGATCCTCCAAGAAGCCGATTCTCAGGCGTCCGCCTGCGGCCACTGCCAAATCTTCTCCACTTCTTTCTCCTACTCCCTCCCCCTTTCCCTCGAAGACCGCCCAGGTCCGGAGTTCCTGGGGTGGGGGCGGGGCACTGCCAGCAGGAAAAGCCAAATCTTTGAGAGGCGCCCAAGCACGTCCAAACTCTCCCATCCTGCTGGCCGTCTCCTGGGCAGAATTTATCCCCAAAACTGCGCGCCCGGCGGGGCGCCGAAGAGCCGGAGTGGGGGTAGGGCACCCACGCGAAAGCTGCTCTAAGTTTCTAACCCCTCGGGGTACCCGCCACCCCTCTCCCTCCTCTTCCTCCCAGCACCCCCTTAAACAGTTCCCCGCCTTCTCCTCTCCCCTCTTCCCTCCCCACTTCGATCCTCCCCTTTTCTTCTCCGCGCGGATCCACTCCGCCCCCCCCACCCCACCCCCCCGGCTCCTTGTCCATCCCCTCCCTTGCTCTTTGGGCGTCCGCCCCGTCAATCACCGCCGCCGCCGGCCCCTGCCCGGTCCTCTCCGCCTCCCGGGTTCTTGGAGCGCCTCCCGCTCCCATCTCGGGCCGCCCTCCGCTGTGCGCGGAGCCCGGCGATCTGTCAGCGGAGCCGGCCGGGGGGAGCCGCCCGACCCGCCGGGGCTCGGGTTACCAGTGACTGACAGCGTCTCCATGGCGAATAATTTGACTCCGACTATTGTCTGGCGCGGGCAGGCCCCGGGTCAGATAACCAGACCAATCAGGGCGCGGGCCGCCGCGCCTCATGCCCGCTTAGAATAATATTATTAAAAAAGCAGCGAGCGAGCTAGACGGGAGGGAGAGCGAGCGAGAAGCGGGCGAGGGAGCGGCGGGCGGGCGCGGAGCATGCGGAGCGGCGCCCCGGGCGGCCCCCGGGCTTGGACGAGGGCGCAGGCCAGGCGCGCAGGCGGCGGGGGCGCGGAGGAGCGCGGGCGGCGCGGCCGGCGCGGGCACAGGCTGCCGTGACTCGGGGCTCGCCGGGAGACAGCGCGGGGCCAGGGGGGCCGCCCCGCCCGCCCCTCGGCCCGGACGACCCGGCGGGGAGGCGCCCATGCCGGACGGCGCAGCGCGGTGAGGGCGCGCGCGGGCGGGCGGGGGCGCAGCCGGCACCATGTCCATGCTGCCCACCTTCGGCTTCACGCAGGAGCAAGTGGCGTGCGTGTGCGAGGTGCTGCAGCAGGGCGGCAACATCGAGCGGCTGGGCCGCTTCCTGTGGTCGCTGCCCGCCTGCGAGCACCTCCACAAGAATGAGAGCGTGCTCAAGGCCAAGGCGGTGGTGGCCTTCCACCGCGGCAACTTCCGCGAGCTCTACAAGATCCTGGAGAGCCACCAGTTCTCGCCGCACAACCACGCCAAGCTGCAGCAGCTGTGGCTCAAGGCGCACTACATCGAGGCGGAGAAGCTGCGCGGCCGGCCCCTGGGCGCCGTGGGCAAGTACCGCGTGCGCCGCAAGTTTCCGCTGCCGCGCTCCATCTGGGACGGCGAGGAGACCAGCTACTGCTTCAAGGAGAAGAGTCGCAGCGTGCTGCGCGAGTGGTACGCGCACAACCCCTACCCCTCCCCGCGCGAGAAGCGCGAGCTGGCCGAGGCCACGGGCCTCACCACCACGCAGGTCAGCAACTGGTTCAAGAACCGGCGGCAGCGCGACCGGGCAGCCGAGGCCAAAGAAAGGTACGAGTAAGTAAAACTGCGGCGCCAGCTCCCCTCCCCGGGGCTCCAGGGAGGGAGGGGTCGCAGGACGTGTGCACGGACCCCGGGGGAGGCCTACGCCGGGTGCCCCGGCCCTGCCCCGGCCCCCAGCTGCAGCCTCGGCTGACCCCGCCGGCGCTCAGGTCTTGTGGGAGACCAGGAGGTCAGAAATTTGTCTAAAGCGGGCAAAGCGGTCGGGGAAGTTGTCAACTAACTCCCCGGTCGCTTGGGAACAAAGTGGAGAAGCCTCGAACTTTGGGGCAAAAGCAAGACAGTGGCTGGATCCTGTGCAAAGGGGGCACAGCAGGCAGGGTGTGACAGTCTTAGGCACGACAGAGGGGTCTCCAGTCAGGACTAGCTGGGGTGCAGATTTCGGGCTGCTTGTGGGAATTCACGGGCACTGCCCGGCACTTCCTGTTCGCCTTAAACAGCCCTCAGCCAAAGTGTGATTGGGGTCAGGATTGAGACTGATAGTTTCCTGGTGTGATCCGGACGTGGAGGGGCCTTGGCAAGAATCTTCCTTGTCTGGATATGGAAGTTGATAGGGAGAGTCTTATATCTTGGAGAGTCTTATATCTTGCATAGAAAGGACCAAGAGGAGCAAGGCCGAGAGGAAGTGTCAGCTGTAGGAGAGCAAAAGAGAAACACATGCCCCTTTTCCTGCCTTCTGGACCAGCAGCCCTTCCCTGGCCTGCCAGGCCCCCTCAACTCTTCTCCCCTAAGGCCCCACTGTCTTTAGGGAGTGGATCGGTAGGTCTGGGATGAGCTGAGAGCAACAGAAGGGCTGGGAGTTGCTTGTCCTCAAGGAAACCAGGACTTCCTGAACTAGCCTAACAGAACCATTAGGCCCTTGTGGCTGCCAGTCTGTGGCCCCCCTGAACCCCAAATATAAAGAGGGAAATGGGAGAAAACCCGATGGTGGGAAAGAAATCCAGCCTAAGTGTAACAGCCAAACAAGACACCTGGGGTTGGTGATATGGGGCATGTGCAGCCCAGAGTAAATGATTAGGGCGAGGGGGTGGGGTGGGATTGCTGAACAGTGGAACCAGATCTCTGGAAGAGGAAGGGGAGCTTCAGGCCGACTCTGGCCTCCCAGACAATGAGGTTGGGGTATCTGCAGTTGTAAGGTCTCAGCTGCCAGCCATGTAGGAAGTTCCCTTCCAGGAAAACAGAAAGGAAAGGTCTTGGGAAGCCAGTGAAGAAACAATCTACCCAAGGTTTCAAATCTCCAAATCTGGTTGGGGCCGACAGGCAAAGGCTGAGCAGGAGGTGGGTTCTCCCTGCTGGGGTCCCCTTCTACCCAGCCTGGCATGCATCCAGACTCCTGAAGAACTTGGTTCTCAGGCCAGGCCCCAGGTGAGGGCTGCCGAATCTCTCAGTTTCTGTATGTTGGAAAACTCTAGGCCGGGATTAGCCATCCCCTCCATTCTTCTCCCAAGGGCTGCCCTCCAAGCCCCTACAGCCTCCAGACTCCCAGCTGCGGTTTGCACCGTGCCACCACGGTAAGGGAGTGCTACCACCTTAGGGCCTTGCCCTTCGGCCCAGCAAGGAGAACCCTCCCAAGACCTGCCAGTTTGGATCTTAGCTCCAGGAACCTGAACCCCAATTAGAAGTTTTCCCTTAAGTGGAAAAAAAGCAACGAGAAGTGCAGACCTGTGAGATCCCTAACTTCACATGAGGCCGGCAGCCTAGGATCTAGGGACCCTCACTGCCCTGGCCCCACTTCTCCCCGCAACCACAACCGTGGCTCCAGGAGCCAAGAATCTGAAAACTCAGGCATCTTCCCTTCCTCTCTGTCTCCCCCTTCCCCAACTCCACTGAGCCTCGCTCCCCAGCCGCTCTCCTCTGGGAAAGAAATGTTAGAAACTCAGCGCAGGGGGTAGTGGGAGGGCAAGCAGAACGTACTCAGAACTGGAAAGCTATTCAAGAGGTTAAGAACAAGAAACGGTACAGAGAAAAGGGCGAGAGAGAGAAATCTTGTACTGAGCGATTAAGAGAACTGGCAGAAAGAAGGAGAGCCCCAGGCCAGGCGGAGAAAATGGTAGAAACCGAAAACAGCCCCGCAAGCAGCGCTGGGCGGCTCTGGCGCCGAGGCGAGCGGCGGGGTCGGCTCCGGGGGACGCGGCGGCGCGGGGCGGCCTCGGTTTCCCCGGCTGACCCGGCCGCTCTGCTCCTGCACTTGCAGGGAGAACAGTGAAAACTCCAACTCCAACAGCCACAACCCGCTGGCTGCGTCGCTGAACGGCAGCGGCAAGTCGGTGCTAGGCAGCTCGGAGGACGAGAAGACGCCGTCGGGGACGCCGGACCACTCGTCGTCCAGCCCCGCGCTGCTGCTCAGCCCGCCGCCGCCGCCCGGGCTGCCGTCCCTGCACAGCCTGGGCCACCCTCCGGGCCCCAGCGCCGTGCCCGTGCCCGTGCCGGGCGCAGGCGGCGCGGACCCGCTGCAGCACCACCACGGCCTGCAGGACTCCATCCTCAACCCCATGTCGGCCAACCTCGTGGACCTGGGCTCCTAGAGCCCCGCGGCCTCGCGCGCTGGCCTTCGCGGCGTGGCGCTGGGGACCCGAGAGGCGGTGTCGGGAGGGCGCCCCACCAGGTACTGAGAGACCCGCGCGCTGCCCAGCAGAACCGCCGGCCCGGGCAGGGTGGACGGCGCCTTGGTCTGGTCTGTGTCCGGGATTGGCTTCCAACAAGTTGCTCCTGGGATCCCTCGGAGGCCTGGGACCGGGCCTTGAACTGGGGAAGGGAATAAATTATACACCGTTCTCACACTCTCTCTCTCCCGACCTTCTCACCCCTTCTTTCCTGTTCCTTCCCTCTCCTTGCCTCCCTTGCTCTTTTTTTCCAGTCCCTTCCCTTCCATCTCTCTTATCCTGCCTCCCTCCTTCTTGCTTTCCCCGGTTTCCCGACCCTTTGTATTTCTGGCTTGTCACCCCTCACCACTTTTCCTTTTCTCTATTTCTGTTTTTCCGTCTCTCCTCTGGCAGCCCCTTGCGCTCCTGGCCCTCGGGTCTGTACCCCCTCAGCCTTCCTCCTCCCCTCTGGACACCGATTTGCGTCCTCCTGCCTCACTTTCAGGGGTGGACGCGGCAGGGGGGAGAGCAGAGGAACCAGGCCTTCCCCAGAGGCCCTCCCCGGGGTTCAGCGGGGCTGCAGGTGTCAGCTGTGCGCCTAGCGACTTAAGCGAAAGAGAAAGGACCACGCACGGCGCACTTGCCTCTCTTTCTCTCTGTGAGGCCATGCTCTCTCCTCTTCCTCCCGGGACTGTGGCGACAGTGCTCCCGGCAGAGTGTGCCTCCCCAGCCGCGGACTTGCCGTCTCCCTGTCATGCCCTCATGTGAATGTTCTTCGGGAAATATTTCTGCTTTTATTTTATAATAAAATTAGAAATCATAAATATATATATGGATATATACTACAAGGCCCGGGATCCGGGAGTGCAGCAGTGTCTGATTTCCCTACAGGGACTCGACACCCCGGGTGGACCGTTGTGAGAGGCGACATCCCGTGAGCCCCAGAAACTGGGAGCTGCCTTCCCCCATCCGAGACTCATATCAGCCCTAAGGTGAAGGGATTGAAAACGCTGAAACCTCCTCCCCCAAAGCCTTCTGTCCCCTTTCTTGTCCGGAAAGCTCCCTGCAAAAGCAGGAAGGGGGTGGTCTGCTGTTCTTGGGGACTCTTCCTTCATCAGCCACGCAGGGCTCTCACTATCCTCTTTCTTCACTTTGGGGATGGAAGTAAGAAAAAGAGAAGCTGTGTGACAAATAATGAAGGGGACGTGCATTTGGAGATGCCAAAGCTGGGGAACAACTCCGGCCATGGAGGTTTCCTTAGTGGTGGCCACAGTCCCCAGAAACCGGTGGCCCCAAGGGCAGCCGCTG
This sequence comes from Canis lupus baileyi, assembly GCF_048164855.1. Classification (NCBI taxonomy): domain Eukaryota; kingdom Metazoa; phylum Chordata; class Mammalia; order Carnivora; family Canidae; genus Canis; species Canis lupus. Next base: position 50,132,637 of record NC_132848.1, on the reverse strand, counting down.
AGCCAGCTGCAATGCCCGGGTAGTGGTGGTGCGTGTGGGTGTGGAGCAAAGGTGTCCAAGCTCAGAAATCTGTCGTTTGGGGATGGTGATGAAAGGATTGGGGAACAGTGGAAGTCCAAAGAGACTGGGGAGGCCCTCGGGCATGTGTTCTAATAGGAGCAAGGGGGCACCAGGGCTTGGCTGCGCCTCGGCTCAGTGCACAGTAGGTTCCTCTGTAGCAGTACATTAACCTGCAGCGCCCTCTCCCTTCTGGGGGACCCAGTCCCACCTCTCCCCCACATTATTCGACCCGTCTAAGCCTATCCTGGCAGATCTGAAGCCTGCAGGAGGAAGTTGTGGCTATTGCATCTCAGATCACCACGGCTGTGAGTACCGAATGTGTTCCTCCAACGGGACCAGGACGCTTCGGACCAGACTTGCCATGTCAACCCTAAGGAAAGTGGGAATGAGGACAGTGAGATCCTAGAGTGCTGGGACCTCTTTGGAGACTTTCCTCTCAGATGAAATCAGCATTCGCCAAAGACCCTTTTGCGAGTACTTTCTAAGTACGGAGGATTCCTTTCCTGCCGAGATTTGATTCGAGAATCGGGCCGCCTCGGACCCGCAGAGGCAGACAGCTGGGCGGGCTCACTTGGCGCGAGGCTATGACACCGCCTTTGCTCTGTGCAGGCCTGAAGGTCCAGAGAATCAGAACCGCCAGCAGGCTGAGACTGTACATGGGCCCGAAACAGCACCCTAAGAGGAACTCCAGCCCTGAGGAGGCAGCTCCCTCCACCTCTCCTGCAGGCTCTGCTCTAGGGGACAACGCAGGTCTCCCTGGGCTCTCCCAGGCCCAGATCTACACTTATAGGGCCCCAGCTGCCTGACCTTCACTGACTAGCGGAGTGAAGAGCCAGCTATTGCCTGAGAGTCCCAAGAGGCTCTAGCGACCAGAGAAGCCACCCTGATTCAGCCGAGCTGAGCCACCAGCCCCACCCCAGGGCTTACTTCTGGGAATGGAAGAAACAGGGTAGCCCCTGTAGCCCACATCATCCCTACCTGCCTCCTATTTCCCACACTCCCACTCTCAGGGAAACAGGCTCTGCACAATCTTTCACAAGGACACCAACATACACATTCATATGCGATTCACTAGGATTGAAAGGCTCTTGTGTGCCAGGCACTGTGCATAGGCACCAAAAAAACACACTCTCACCCTCCACACAGGGAAACACTATTACACGTATCTTTGAACACACAGAGAAGCAAACCCACTGACTCTGAACCCATTCTCAGAGACACAAGCTCAAGTCTTCAGGCAAAACCTAAACACTCTCCTGCCCCAATATATATGAGATACGTCCCCAAATGAGTCTCTCCCACATATGTGAACTCACACACACAAACACAAATACACACCATGCTTCTCCCCAGTAGCGTGCAAACCCACACTCACACCAGTGCCAGTCCTGGTCTACGGATCTGCTGAGGCCGGAGCATGGCCTTGCAGCACAAGCTTGCCTTGAAGGTCTCAGTGGCTGTCTCCCAGAGAAAGAGATGGTCCTAGCCCGAGGAAGCAGAGGGCCAGGGATCCCACCTGTGGCACCTTCTTTTGGGGGGCCCAAGTGGGATGGCTCGAGTTTGCCAGGGAGCTCTCACTGGCCAGTAGGGGGCCGGTTGCCTGTCCTGGAGCTTTATTCGGGCACAGCCTAGCTACTTGTTGCAACTTTCCTCTTTCCCTCCCCTTTGGAAGGCTAACCCCGAAAATATTTACTTAAACGGGAAACTATGCAGAAGTTCTGAAAATAAACCCGAGCAGCTACTCACCCACTGCATAAACCTATAACAAGCCAGTCCTCCATTCCACACTCCACTAGACCTAGGGAGAGGCTGTGGCCCCTGCCAGAGCGTGCCAACTGGACGCAGCTTTTGCACAGATGCTGCCAGATGAATACAACCACTCCCAAGAGGCGTCCACCAAACAGGGTTCCTAATGGCTTGTCACTCCTTTCCCGCAGCAGCAGGAAGCCAGGAGTCTTGCTCTGGCAACCATAGAGGACACAGCGCTGGAAACGCGAATCTCCCTTCCTTTCTGTTCTCCTGACCTCATCCGCCTTTCATTTGCTTCCAGCCAGGTTCCATACCCACGCAACCCTCAAAGGTGAACATGAATGAAGATGATAGAATCCAGCCCTCCAGCGCAGCTGGCCAACTCACCTGCTTGAAAGCATAAAAGTCAAGGGCAACTGAGCACAGAAGAGAGCCAGGGGGCTCGCTGTGCCTCCGGGGCAGTCTTCTCCCCCTCACTTCCAACTCAGCAGCCGGCACTGGGATGTGGTCCTAGCACAGATCCTGCTGTTCCCACTCCCAAAATGCATCTCAAGGTAGTGGCAGGTCTACCTGGGGAGCAGGTAGTGATGGCGCACCACACAAGCAAAAGTTGAACAGTGCCAGGGAGATCTGAGGAGGGAACACAGGACCACCTAGTCCTAGATTTTCCCTAGTCTTGTAGGAAACACCATTTCGGTGCCTGGGAAAACAGGGACCAGCCAAGTGGGGGTGCAGGAGTCAGGGAACTTGGCCTCCACATCCCCACTAGTGCCCCACTCTTATGGGGATACTGCTGGGGTTCCTGGAGACATGTGAATGTTTTTAGTTGAGGGGCAGGTGGAGAAGGTTGGAGGAGGGTTTGGGCTTGTGACTGAGGCCCCTCCTTTTTCCGTGTTGCCGATCCCAACAGTCCCGTCCAGCCCGGGGGCATCCGTACCCCCGGGGCACAAAGCTGTCTAGGGCATCTGGAAACGGTAGAGACCCAGTGCATGAGGATGTACTGAGAAACGTGAGAAGGCCTAAGATAGTGTGTAGGCTCAGTGGGGTGAAAAGCTGGTGTTGTAGATGGGGCAGACGAGCCGTGCCCTGGAAGGCTGGCCGATTTTGAGTACACGGGTGGGCGGATGAGCCAGTGCGCCCCAGAGCTCTCCGGTGAGCCAGCGAAGTCAAGCTACACTTGTGCACTCCTGCTGCCAAGGGAGCCCAGAGGAGGACCAGCCTCTCTTATCACTCCGCCAGAACCCAACCCGGCGGAGGGCGCAAGTTGCTGCTGATTCCTGAAGCAATGCGAGGCAGGGTGGGCCAGGAGGGAAGGAGATTCCCTGTGTCACTGCTGCCAGGGGCTGGGCAGTGGAGTTAAGTCTGAGCCCAAGAGATCTGGAGTCCTGGTGTCAGGGTCAAGGCCTCCGCCACCCTTTGCGTGCCTGGCAGGAGTCTCTTCTCTGTGGGTGTCCATGTGACTGGAACTCAGAAATGGCTTTTGGGGTGTGAGGATTAATCAGAGCAGAGACAGATTAGGTGTCCTACTCTGGGGTGCGCTTAACAGTTTTCCCACAATCTCCCCAGCAAGGCTGCTCCCTCGCCAGGTGGATGCCTAAGTAACACCCAGGGATCTGCGCAAAGAAAGCCCCCTCCCGAGACCCGACAGGCGCCCCTAAGTGCCACAGAGCCTCCCTTGCTTGGGGACCCACAAACCCAACAGGCTGGCACAGGGCGGCCACGTAGGGGGAGTCCTTCTTTAGGACGCGAATAGCCTGGCTCTTGCCAAGGCTACGTCCACGACTACCAGCGGCCCAGTCCACCCGGAGTGCCTCGCCGGCTGCCCTCGCCGAGCAGTGTGCACGCGCCGACTCTCGGGGCCACGGGGAGAAACCCCGCAGGCCCACCAGCGCCCTGGGTGCCAGGCCCCCCGCGGCCGGCTTTCGAGGCGCTGCTCGGAGTCCCGGAGCTCTGGGGCCGGGGTCCGCGGGGCTGCGCAGCCCCGTTCCTCCCGGCCTTTGAGCTGGGGTCGGGCGGGGGCAGAGGCCTGGGAGCCCGGGCCTTCGGGACACGCCGCGGGCGACAAGACCAGCCGCCGCTGCGCCACCCCCAGTGGCCATCCGCTGCGGGTTCAGGGCACCCGGGCCCGACAGGCCCACCCCCGGGCTTCGGCGGCCTGGGAGTCCCACCAGGGTCGCCTGAGTCCCCGTCCAGCGAGCGACAGGTGAGGCTGGAAGGCAAGAGCAGCGGCGGGGCGGACCGGCCGAGCGAGGCCCCTCCATCGCTCCGCGCAGCCGGGCGCGCTCCAGGCTGGAAAGCTCCTCGCGGGCGCACTTGCCCCGGGCGGCGGATCCGCAGCTCCGCGGTGACTCGGTGGTCCCCAGCGTACAGGTCCTAACTGCCATTTCTTGGACGCGCTTTGCGCACCTGGTGTCTGTTTGATTCTCGCAGCGGCCACACAAAGCAGCTCGTCCTGCGGGTAGACGAACGGAGCCGGCGTTCGGGAGCTTGCCCAGCGTGGCGCGCCCCAGGGCGGCCGGAGCCGCATCCGAGCCCGCTCTGCGCGCGGCCGCAGCGCGGCCCCCGGGGGTAGCTGGCGGCCGAGGCGGGCGCAGCAGCCTCCCGCGGGGACCCGGGCCTCGCCGGGCCGAGGGCAAGGGAGCCGACGGCGGGGACCGGCCCCAGACCCTGAGCGAGTTCATCTCCTTGAGCAGCGAGGCTCGGGATGATCGCGCCGGTTCCCGCTGGCCCGCTGCTACGTGGGCAGAGCGCACCGCGCCCCACCGAGGGGCTTGGACCCGTGCAGGTTACTCCCCAGGAAACAGGGAACCTTGGGACCCTCGGATGAGCCCGCTGCTACCTCCCTCTGCGCCCTCCTGAGCCTCTGACCCCGGCCCAGCCTTTTGGGGGACCTCGAGGGCTGCGACGTGCGTCTTGGGTGGGACGCCCTCCTCTTTTCCACTGCACCCCCGCTTCGTCCCGCGCTGCCGACAGGGCTCTGCATCTGGGGGGCAGTGTGTGTATTAAGACGTCACTTTATTAACCTGGATTTACGCTGGGACGAGAGGAGCTCAGAAGGGACAGGGGCTCCAGAGGGTTGGAGGATGGGAACCGACCACACTCATCCCGCCCTTCCCCCGACTCAGGCCCCCTTCTCGGTGGGTCCGCAGAGATGGTGGCGGTGCGAGCACTCCCGTTCCACCTGAGCTGCGTGATTCTATCACTTTCAAGACGGGGGATATGAAGTAGCCCGTTGTTGAGAGACAGACCCACTGGCGACCCTGGAAAGCCACCCAGAGGCACCTAAACTGAGGAGGGAGGTCACCGGTCCAAGCCCGAGGTGGGGCGGGTGGGGCAGGCCCAGCAAAGGAGGCCAGCCCGGAAGTGTGCGGCCTGCCTCCCTCTGCCTCCCCTGAGGGAAGAGCCTCAGCCCTCCGCTGGGCCGGCTTGGAGGCTGGCGGTTGGAGGGAATTAGAAAAGGCGAAGCTGAACGGTTTCTGAAAGCAAACTGGGTTTGCAAGTCTAGGTAGCCCTGGCATTATGTGGCAATCTGCAGGGTGGCGCTGGTTTCACAAACTTCCTATCATTTAATATTCTCACCTGTAGAGGATAGCAGAAAAGTGATTCTTATCTCCATTTGTCTTATCTCCATCTGTCTCGTGACAGATGAGGACATGAGACTAAGGAAGGTGTTCTGTGTGGCTCTCCTGAGGCTCCAGGGTTAGTAGAGGCTCCTTCCTCTACGCTCCATTGTTGAAGTGCCTTGTTTAGTTTGGGGGAAATAGCAGGTACCAAACCTGCCCAAAGATTGCTCCCCAGAGGTTAGGGGAAGGACCCCAGGGGTTAGGAGATGGCACAATAGATCATGAAGCCCTAGATGCTGCTACAGAAACTTAAAGCAAGTGTACCTCAAAATCAGAAAAATCTATCCCTGCAATCACTACAAGGAATGCCTCAAACAGGTCTCTCTGGAAAGGCCACTTCCATACCAGAGAAGACCTAGGAAGTGGGCAGAGCTGAGAACTAGAGCTTTGCTTTCTCATTGGGCTTAGGACCTGTCGGTTAAGGCTCCTTGCAAATGAATTGGGAGCCAGGAATTTTCTCAGAATGTAAGAATTTTGGAGGTCATACCCAAAATTGCTGTAGGCTTTTTAACTGGAGAAAATGGGAAGAGACCCAAGATTTCGGTTTACTTGGAAAGACTAACCCCCAGTGTCAATTCAGAGCTGTAAATGAAGAAGTCAAGACTCACTTTATCATTTACTGATTTTTCTTTCAAGGAGTTCTGTTAAGCCGTCACCCAGAAGGCAAATAATATTGCATACGAGAAATGAGAAATTTTGTTAGGGGCCAACTAGAAGTGAAGACAAGACTTCAGAGAAAGGGTGAAAATCCAGAATGGCTGGATCCAAGACACGGTCTCAGGGGTTAGGAAGGGCAGCCAGCAGTGTCTCTTTCCCTAGAGACCAGGAATCAGGAGGGCTGAAGGAGGCACAAACCAGCAGACTTGCACACTCAGAAGCAACTGAGATGAGACACCAAATTTGAGACCAGAAAAGACTGAAAATCCCACCATACCTGGTAACTGTGTCAACAAAAGTCTGCCTCACACTCAAAATCTCCCCAACATAGGTAGCTTCCAACCCAAACTTACCTGAAGCAAAGAGTAGGAAAAGAGACCCTATTGTGTATGGATATAACTCATACATGCCAAAACATGAACTTATTTTTCACCTATGTAACAGTCCAGTAGGGGTGTTTCTGGCCAGCAGGTGGCTTCCATGAGGTGTTTCATAGACCCAGGCTCCCTCATCAGGTGGCTCCGCCCTCACTTGGAACCTTGGAGTCCTTTGCATGCAGCTGCAGGTGGAGTAAGGAGCTTGGAGGGCAGGTGTGGGGAGTACGGGGTGGGGGGCTGTTTTGGGGTGGTGCACATCGCTTCCACTTACACTCTACTGGATCGGACTTAGTCACATGACCAACCCAAATGCAAGAGAAACCAAGGAATGGAGCTACCTGTGTGACCACAAAGAAATCCAAGGAAAATGATTCATTAAGTCTCTATGAGGAGTTAGTCAATCCCCAGTGATTTTAGACCAGAGAAATCTGTGTTCTGTAAATTTTCCTTTTTCTGAGGACCTGTATGTATTACTGTTGCTGTTTTTACTATTATGGGTTGGGATTTTGTTTTTGCTTTTTGTCTTGCTTATCTTGGGTTTTCTCTAATGAGGAATACATGTGGAGATACCACTCCTACATTACAGATCACTTCATTTCACTTCTGTAGGGCTCAATTTCCTCATGTTACATAGTATATTAGTTAAGGTAAGGGCCAGCTGGAAGTGATGAAAAAACAAGAGTGGTTAAACATAATAGAAGATTATTTCTCTCACACATCAACATCTAGGTAGGCAATCAAGGATTGGTGCAAGCCAAGCTCTTCCTACTTTGTTGCTTCACTGTACGTGACCTCAACTTCATGCCCAAGATGGTAGCAGTAGGAAGGAAGGAACGAAGAAGATACATAGGTCCACTGTCTCTTTTTTAAAAAGATTTATTTATTTATGAGAGAGAGCATGCATGCATAAATGGAAGCGGGGAGTGACAGAGGGGAGAGAGAAGCAGACTCCTCACTGAGCAAGGAAATGGCATGAGGCTTGATCCCAGGATCCTGAGATCATGACCTAAACAGAAGGCAGGTGCTTAACCAACTGAGCCACCCACACACCCCTGCCCACTGTCTCTTAAGACAGATTTGAAAAAAAAAGAAGATTTTATTTACTTATTTGACAAAGAGAGAGCACAAGCTGGGGGACTGGCAGGTGGAGGGAGAGGAAGAAGCAGGCTCCCCGCTGAGCAGGGAGCCAGATGTGGGACTTGATCCAAGGACCCCGGGATCATGACATGAGCTGAAGGCAGACACAACCAACTAAGTCACCCAGGTGCCCCTTAAGAAAGATTTTTAAAAGCTGCTATACAACATCTCAATGGCCATACCCTAGTTACATGATCATACTGCACTGCCAGGAAAGATATGAAATGTAGGTTTTGTTCAGAACAGCCATGTGCAACTAAAATTTGGCTGTTCTATTGCTGAGGAAGAATGGGAGATGTTACATCTGAACTCATAGGGAGTTGGACATAGTATTATTCTCCAAGGTCCCTTACAGAGGTTCAGTATTTCTATAAAAGCAATTAGCAAGCAAAAAAAAAAAAAAAAAAAAAGCAACCCAGCAAAGTATAAACAAAAAAGTTATTTTAGAAATCGAAAGCAATTTGTTATCAAAAGCTCGTGGCTAATTCATTTTAAAGTTAAAACTTACACCAGGGCAGCCCCAGTGGCCCAGCGGTTTAGCACCTCCTTCAACCCGGGGTGTGATCCTGGAGACCCGGGATCGAGTCCCACGTTGGGCTCCCTGCATGGAGCCTGCTTCTCCCTCTGCTTGTGTCTCTGCCTCTCTGTGTGTGTGTGTCTGTCATGAATAAATAAATAAAAATCTTTTTTAAAAAAAGAAAACTCACACCAATAGCAGTGATCTTCATCCTCCTTCCCCACAAAAATATAATGTAGTTCTAGAAATCTGTTGACGGAATTTACTTATAACGGGCCATTTAAAATTATTTCCCCAAGCATTAACACCGAGGTGCATTGTGGGAATGTGGAGAAACACTGGGGGCAGGCGGGCATGCAACCTCTTTCACTGCTAATGGAATATTGAGGGCCATGAAAACATCTCTATAATCATGTAGTAAAAGAAACACTTCATTCCTTCTTTCATTTATCTATCCGTTCACTCATTCATCTGTCCCAATTCTGTAAATAGTTCCTGAGCACCACCTTCTCCTGAGTTCTAGATGTGGGGATATAGATATTGTTTTTACCCATCTTCATTAGTAACAAGACTGTAGCCTGGCATATGGCTGACCAACTACATGACCTTTATCAGCTCTTTTTTTTTTTTTAGAGTTTTATTTATTCATGAGAGACACAGAAGGAGAGAGAGGCAGAGACACAGGCAGAGGGAGAAGAGGCTCCATGCAGGGAGCCCAATGTGGGACTCGATCCCGGGTCTCCAGGATCATACCCTGGGCTAAAGGTGGTGCTAAACCACTGAGCCACCAGGGCTCCCTATCAGCTCCTTTTGTTAGGCTTGGCCTTGCAAGCAGGTGCTCCCCAAAGGCACATGAATAGACATGATGTAGGCTACTTCAAGGGCTGGCCTGTAAAATCTCCCACATGTACTTCCCCTTGTTCCCTTTCCACACACTGGAATGGCAATAAGTAGAACCACCTTGGAAGTCATGCACTAAAGATGGCAGTCACCACTAGCCTCGATCCCTAAATAACTATGTGGAGTAGAGCACTGTACACACACATACACACACACCCTTACTTAGAGAAAATGCCCTGGACTAAATAAGAGATAAATAAATGTGCACGTGTGTGTGTGTGTGTGTGTGTGTGTGTGTGTGAGTGTGTGTGTGTGTTTGACCCAACATGGTATCTATTTGTTACAGCAAGTTAGTCTAACTCAGTTCTAGAGCATCATCAACCCTGGTAGGGACCATCCATACAGTATTCTAGGTGCTCCTGGAACACAACAGCCTCATTTACAAACCAGATAAATACAATGTGCGTGCTAGACAAGGCATCTTCGATGTAGACAGATGACTGGATCTGTGTCCTCATTTGTGAAGTAAAAGGTCATCCTCTCCAAGTCCAACATGTTTGATTCTCTGAGACATACCACAGTAGGCAACAGAGAACTCTAAAAGAATGGACTTTTCTGGAAGCAATGCTTTGGGTGAAAATACTTACTCTTTGGTAGCCAGGAGGGGTAGTATTCTATTCAAGAGTGCTAAGAAATCCTTTCTTCATGATGTGTGGGAATGGGGAAGTGGGAAAATGGGGAGAGGAAGGGAGAGTAGGGAGAGATCAACTGAGGCCAACGCTTAATCATAATGTAGAAAACAATATTTTGTTTCAGCCACACAGAGCAACCTGCACACCTGTCTCTAGCTTCATGCCATAGAAATAACACTTGGTGGGGAGACAGGAGATGTGGGGTTTTACTTCGATCCTCACATTCCTGTGCAACCTTGAGCATGTCAGCAAGACTCTCTGAACTTCAGTTCCCCTGACAGCAAAGAGAGAGAGAGCGGACTCTCCATAACCTCTCATTGTATAGATGTGACAGAGGAAATCTAGTCAGTGTGGAGGGAGAGCAGCCTAAAATCTTTGGCAGAAAGACATTGGGAAGGATGGCATGGTGGCATGGATAGGAGCATTGCTCCTTTAGAAGGCAGTTGATCTTCAGCAGCACTCACGCTATTTCACTGAACACTGGGTAGAGGACAATTATTTGAACCTACTGTCTTTGAGCTCCTGTGCTGGGATTTTTAAAGTAAACTTCAAGAGGTAGAAAGTCTCCAAGGAAGATGGCAAATTAAGGAGCTCCAAAAGCCCACCCCCTCCATGAAAGCAATGCCACAAAAAGTTGGCAGAAACTGTCAGCAGCTGAATTTTTTAAATTAATTATTATTTTTAAAAAATATTTATTTATTTATTTGACCGAGAGAGCATGAGAGGGAGGAGCAGAGGGAGGGGGAGAGAGAGAATCTCAAGCTGACTTCCTGCTGAGCCCAGAGCCCTAGTCGGTGCTCAATCTCAAGACCCTGAGATCATCACCGGAACTGGAAGTCCGTCACCCACACTGAATGTGCCACCCAGGCATCCAACGGCAGCAAATTTTTTAGAACTCTGGAAACTAAAAGCTTGAAGCATCCTGAGAGACCTCATTTAAGAATCTGGCTGAATCTTAGTAAGAACCTCAAACGTTGTGGCATTTGAACTTAACCCTGGTCCTATCCCTCTGTTCTCTCAGCTCCTCGGTAGCTTTGAAATTACCCATCTGCATTCTCAGTGCCAGTATGGGAGGGAGCAGAAAGGACCCCACTTACAAACTGATCTTAGTTCATCTGTAGGGTGGCTCTCTGGAAAACCTACTTAACCATTTGTCTTCATCTTGACTGCCTAACTGAAACTCATCTTTTGCTACAGTCACCAATGAAGGATCATTTTTCAGAAACATTTGGATTTTTTTTTAAGATTTTATTTATTTTCTCATGAGAGACAGAGACAGAGAGAGAGAGAGAGGCAGAGACACAGGCAGAGGGAGGAGCAGGCTCTATGCAGGGAGCCTGACGTGGGACTCCAGGATCACGCCCTGGGCTGAAGGCAGCGCTAAACCGCTGAGCCACGGGGCTGCCCACATTTGTAAGTGTTTCTGTTTCTGTTGCCTGAGGAAATGGATAATAGTGGGGCAAAGAATAGGCCACCCCAAAAGCTTGATAAGACAAAGCTGGGGAATGGGGTGCTTTGGGGAATAAGGGCTTTGAGAAGCTCCAAACTATTCCTGGGATTCTAGAAGGGCATATGCATGCTGAGGGCTATGCACACACTCAGGAAAGACCTAAGAAGGCCCTAAGCTTTATGGCTGCCCTGGGGCTCTGCATAAGTAGACTTCCTGGCTGATTTGCAGCCCCAAGCCAACATGCTCACTAAATCTCTCTGTAAAGGGCAGCTCTGGTGGCTCAGCAGTTTGGCGCCGCCTTCAGCCCAGGGCATGATCCTGGAGACCCAGGATCGGGTCCCACGTCGGGCTCCCTGCAAGGAGCCTGCTTCTTCCTCTGCCTGTGTCTCTGCCTCTCTCTCTGTGTCTCTCATGAATAAATAAATAAAATCTTTATAAATAAATAAATAAATAAATAAATAAATAAATAAATAAATAAATAAGTAAAGACTGGGAGAGAGATGTCTGGGTGGCTCAGCGGTTGGGCATCTGCCTTCAGCCCAGGGCATGATCCTGGGGTCCCAGGAGCCAGTCCTGCATTGGGCTCCCTGCATGGAGTCTGCTTCTCCCTCTGCGTGTGTCTGCCTCTCTCTCTCTGTGCCTCTCATGAATAAATAAATAAAATCTTAAAAAAAGAAAAAGACTGGGATTTTTTTTTTTTAAGTAATCTCTACACCCAACCGTGGAGCTCCACCCAACAACTCCGAAGATTAAAAGTAGAATGCTCCACTGACTAAGCCAGCCAAGTGCCCCAAGACTAGATTTTTTTGTTGTTGTTGGTTCCAGTTTTTAAGAAAATCCTTGTCCAATAATTAGCTCACCATGAAGCTAATGGAATATAGACTTCAGTGACTGTACATGACAAAGAATTCAGTTTTTACTAAATTAGTTTAGTATAGTTACTAAGCAAACAACTTTAACAAACAGCAAGAATAGCAACCCTAGGAGAAGGAGTAAAATGTGACGTCCAGAGTTGCCACATTATAATTATTAAAATGTTTACTTTTGAACAATAACAATGAAAAACTATAAGTTTCACACCCATTAGAATGGCTGTCATAAAAAAAAAACAGAAAATAACAGTATTGGTGGGGATGTGGAGAAATTAGAACCCTTGTGCGCTACTGGTGGGTTTGAGTTTAAAATGTAAAATGAAGAAATGAGTGCATTTGAGTCCAATGGTGTAGCAGCTGTGGAAAATAGTTTGGCAGTTCCTCAAAAAATTAAACATAGAATTACCATGTGTTCCAGCAATTCCACTCCTAAGTATATCCCCCCCAAATTTTTAAAAAGATTTATTTATGTATTCATGAGAGACACACAGAGAGAGGCAGAGACACAGGCAGAGAGAGAAGCAGGCTCCCTGCAGGGAGCCAGATGTGGGACTCAATCCCGGATCCTGGGATCACGCCCTGAGCCAAAGGCAGACACTCAGCCGTTAAGCCACCCAGGCATCCCCCCAAAAATAATTTAGAGACTCAAACATACACTTTCATACCAATGTTCACAGCAGCATTACTCATAAAAGTCAAAAGGTGGAAATAAACGGAAGCGTCCATCAGCAGATGAATAGATAAAATGTATATACATACAATGGAGTATTCATTTAAGAAAATCCATAAAAAGGAAATTTTAAAGATTTTATTCATTTATTTTTTAAAAAGATTTTATTTATTTATTCATGGGAGACAGAGAGAGACAGAGAGAGAGGCAGAGAGAGAAGCAGGCTCTATGCAGGGAACCTGACGTGGGACTCGATCCTGGGTCTCCAGGATCCCGCCCTGGGCTAAAGGCGGCGCTAAACCACTGAACCACCAGGGCTGCCCAGATTTTACTTATTTATTTGAGAAACATAGTAAGCAAGAGAGAGAGCACATGAGCAGGTGCAGAGGGAAAGGGACAAGTAGGCTCCCTGCCTAACACAGGGCTTGATCCCAGGGACCTGGGATGGTGACCTGAGCCAAAAGCAGATCCTTAACCGACTAAGCCAAGGCACCCCAGGAATGAAATTCTTATACATGCCATGGCATGGATGAACCTTAAAAACATTATATTAAGTGAAATAAAGCCAGTCACAAAAGGACAAATATTGTGTGATTCCACTTATGTGAAGTTTCTAGAATAGGCACCTTCATAAGAGATAGGGAGTAGAACAGAGGTTAGTAGGCTAGGGAAAGGGGATATGAGGAGTTATTTAATAATAACAAGGGTATAGAGTTTCTGTTTGGAAGGATGAAAAACTTCTGGATGTGGACAGTGATGATGGTTGCACATTGTGAATGTACTTAATTTTAATGTCCCTGAACTGTTCACTTTAAAATTATTAAAATTATAAATTTTATGATATATATATATCTTACAATTTTTAAAATATTAAAAGAAAAAGTTACAAGGCACACAAAGAAGCAAGAAATGGTAGTCTGTACACAGAAAAAAAAGCAATTAATAAAAACTGTCCCTGAAAAAACCTAGACATTGACTTTACTAAACAAAGCCTTTTATCTTTTTAGTATTTTATTTATTTGTTCATGAGAGGCACAGAGACAGGGAGAGAGGCAGAGACATAGGCAGAGGGAGAAGCAGGCTGCCTACAGGGAGCCCAATGCAGAACTTGATCCCAAGATCCCAGGATCACGATCTGAGCCAAAGGCAGATGCTCAACCACTGAGCCACCCAGGCAACCCTAGACACAGACTTTAAATAATCTATTTTAAATATGATCAAGGCTATAAATGAAGCTATATCTAAAGAACTAAAGACAGGCCTCTGGCTGGCTCAGTCAGTAGAGCACACCACTCTTGATCTTGGAGCTGTGGGCTTGAGCCCCACATTGGGTATAGAGATTACTTTTTAAAAATTAATTAAATAAATACATTTATTAAAAAAAGAACTAAAAAAAAGCATGAGAACAATAACCCACCAAATAGAGGTATCAATAAAGAAATTAGAACCATGAAAGAGTAACCAAATAGAAATTCTGGAGTTGCAAATAAGAGTAACCAAAATGTAAAAATCACCAGAGGGACTCAACAATCATTTTGAGCTGGCAAAAGAAAGCAGGAGCCAATTCTAAGGTAGGTTGGTTGAAGTTCTCCAGTTTGAGGAACAGAAAGAAGAAAGAATGAAGGGAATCCCTGAGTGGCTCAGTGGTTTAGCGCCTGCCGTTAGCCCAGGACGTGATCCTGAAGTCCCGGGATCGGCTCCCCACATGGAGCCTGCTTCTCCCTCTGCCTATGTCTCTGTCGCTGTCTCTGTCTCTGTCTCTCTCTCTTTCTCATGAATAAATATTTTTTTTAAAAAGAAGAAGAAAGAATGAAGGAAAATGAACAGAGTCCATGAGCAGAAGATAGTACAATGGCATATTCAAAGCACTGAAAGAAAAAAAAAACCTGTCAGCCAAGATTCTATAGCCAGCAAAACAGCTCTTCAAAATGTTACCCAGAGGAGTTGAAAACGTAGGTCCATACAAAAACCTGCACACAGATGTTTATAGCAGCTTTATTCAGAATTGCCCAGATAAGTTATTCAAAAACCTGGAAGCAACCAAAATATCCTTGAGTGGGTGAACGAGTAAGTAGGGGGATGACTCATGGTAGATACATGTCTATAAATTTGTCTAAACCCATAGAATATACAACATCAAGCATGAACCCTAAAGCAAACCATGGACTTTTGTGATTATGATGTGTCTGTCCATGGAGGTCCATCCATTGTAACAAAAGTACAACCCTGGTGACAAAGAGGGAAGTCTATACCTGTGTGGGAGCAGGGAATGCATGGGAAATCTCTGTACCATCCTCTCAATTTTGCTATAAACCTAAAACTGCTCTAAAATAATTGTCTTCCTAAAAAGAAAGGCAAGGGGCCCCTGAGTGGCTCAGCAGTTGAGTGTCTGCCTTTCGCTCAGGGCATGATTCAGGAGTCCTGAGATCGAGTCCCACATCGGGCTCCCCGCAGGGAGTTTGTTTCTCCTTCTGGCTATGTCTCTGCTTCTCTCTGTGTGTCTCTCATGAATAAATAAAATATTTTTAAAATCAAAAAAAGAAAAAGAAAAAAAAAAGAAAAAGAAAGTCAAAGGAAGAAGAAGGAGAAATTAAGGCATTTCCAGAGATAGTGAGTTTTGCTTTCTGGCAAGATCCTTAGGAGCTACCTTAAGAGCCTCTTCTTTGCCATAAATACTAGGTTACAAAACCATGACCATTGTACCGGGGGGGAAGAGGCTCTGGGCCTTGGCTTCACCCCAGCCCTTAGCTACCAGTTAACATTCAGCATATCTCACTGTGAAAAATCATACAAACTATCTCCCTTTCTTTCCAGTTGAGAAAGTTAAGGGGTGACGAGTTGTGGGATGGACTGCCTTCCTTCATCTTCTCTTCCAGTGTGATGACTGACATCTGAAGCTAGAGGGTTAAGATGAGAAAAAATTAGGGCTTTGAAGGAAAGGAATGGGGTAAAAAGATGAAGGGCCCATTATACTGGGGAGGGAAATGAATAAAATATCAGAGAGGACAGAGAGGTCTTCTGAGGTGAAGGACAAACTATTGCATCTGGCCCCTTCTACAGCCGAAGCGAAGCATGACATCTATTGGGCCTCTGAATTTCAGAGGCATCATGTTCCTCATTAGGTGTGTTACTCTGGCCCGTTTACTGAGTGACCTGAAAAGGTGCTAGTTTCGAGTGGGGCTCAGAACAGGAGAAGGCACTGCAATAGGTCCAAGCTGCCACGTAAGCTGCTCTGACACGTGCCACATGACCCAGGAGATCTGATGGTGCAGGAAGTGTCAATGGCAGACAGGGATGCTGTTTGGGACCTTTGGCACACTCCTATAGGAGAACTGCAGCCCAGGCCTTTAGGAATTTGGAGTGAAGCCCTGCTTCCTCTGCAGGTAACCCCTCTCCTTTTAAGTAGCAGCTTGTGGCCTGTGACTGGGCCTTAGCTGAGATGAAACACTTAACCCTGGGTCACATCAAGTTCCCATGTGACCTGAACTGCTCAGCACAACTACCACACCACAAAGTTGGGCCTACACTTTGGCACACTGTGGCACTCCATCATCAAATGAAGGTCCTGAACACATCTTGAAGGCACAAGTTCCATGAAGACATAACACAAATGCCCATGGTCCTTACCCCTGCCACACTACCTGCTCTCTCCCTGCCTGCACCTAGAGCTTCATGGGGAGTTCCCTCTAATCAGGTGACACAGAAAGAACTCAAACGTAGTTTACAGATGGTTCTGCATGATATGCAGGCACCACCTGAATGCAGACAGCTGCAACACTACAGCCTCTCTGTGGGTCATCCCTGAAGATGGTGGTGAAGGGAAATCCTCCTTATGGGCAGAACTTTGAACAGGGCACCAGGTTGTTCATTTTGCTTCGAATGAAAAATGGCCAGATATGTGATTAAATACCAATTCATGGGCTGTGATCAATGCCTTGGCTAGATAGTCAGTGACTTAGAAGGAACACAATGGAAAATTGGTGACAGGGAAGTCTGGGAAAGAGGTATGTGGATAGACCACTCAGAATGGGTGAAAACATTAAGATCTTTGCATCCCATGTCAAGGCCCACTGAAGAGTGACCACAGCAGAGGAGGATTTGAATAATACATGAATAAGATGACCTGTTCTGTGAATATCAGTCAGCTTCTTAGGCACTTCTTTTCCATGAACCCCCAATGGGCTGGGGTGGCAAGGATGGAGATTATGCATGGCTTCAGCAACATGGATTCCACTCACTAAGGCAGACCTGGCTATGACCTCCACTCAGTGTCCAATGGGCCAGGAGCAGAGACCAATGCTGAGTCCCTGATATGGCACCATTCCCCAGAGAACAGGTGATTACATTGGACCACTTCCATCATGGAAGGGGCAGGGTTCTTACTGGAATAGACACTTACTCGGGATATGAATTTGTCCTCCCTGAATGCGATGCTTTTGTGAAACCACCATCCACAGACTTGTAGAATGCCTTATCTACCATCATGGTGTTGCATATAGCATTGCTTCTGATCAAGAAACTCACCTTATGGCAAAAGAAGTGCAGCAATATGCCCATGCTCCAAGAACTCGCTGGTTTCACTAGGTTCCCCACGATCCTAAAGCAGCTGGCTTGATAGAAAGGTGGGATGGGGGCACCTGGGTGGTTCAGTCCATTAAGCATCTGCCCTCAGCTCAGATCATGATCCTGGGGTCCTAGGATTGAGTCCCACATCAGGCTACCTGCTCAGTGGGGAGTCTGCTTCTCTCTCTACCCCTCCCACCTCCTTGTGATCTCTCTGTCTTTCATACTCTCTCTCTCTCTCAAATAAATAAAAAAAGTTTAAAAAAAAGAAAGGTGGAATGGTCTTTTGAAGGTTTAGGTAAACCAGTGAGGTAGCAATATCTTGGAAGGCTGGGGTGAGATTCCCCAGAAAGCTAGATATGCGTTGAATTCATCTCCAATATAGAGTGCTGTTTCTCCCATAGCCAGAATTCAAAGGTCCAGGAATCAAGAGGTAGAAATGGGAGGGCACCACTCCCTATTATCCCTAGTGACCCACTAGCAAAAATTATGATTCCTGGTCCCATGACAATATGCTCTTAGAGGGTCTCATTCCAGGAGAAATGCTTCCACCAGGAGACACAGCAATGATTCCACTGAATTGGAAGTTGAGACTGCCACCTGCCCACTTTGGGCTTCTCATGCTCTGCATCAACAGGCAAAGAAGGACATTACTGTGCTGGTTGGGTGATCTGCCCCGACTACGAGGGGGAAACTGGATCGTACTCCACAATGGAGGTAAGCGAGAGTATGTCTGGAAATCAGGAGGTCCCTTAGGGCATCTCTTAGTATTACCGCGACCTGTGATCAAGGTCAGCAGAAAATTACAGCAACTCAAACCAGGCAGGACTACTGATGGTCCAGACCCTCCAAGAACCACCCCACCAGGCAAAGAACTATGACCAGCTCAGGTGCTTGCTGTAAGCAAGGAAACACGGAATGGGTGATGAAGGTAATTAGAAATACCAGCTACGATCATGTGATCAGTTACAGAAATGAGGATTGTAATTGTCAAGAGTATTTCCTCCCAGGGGCACCTGGATCCAGGCTCAGTGGTGGAGCATCTGTCTTTGGCTCAGGTCATGATCTCAGGGTCCTGGGATCAAGTCCTGCATTGGGCTCCCCCACAGGAGCCTGCTTCTCCCTCTGCCTGTGTCTCTGCCTCTCTCTCTCTCTCTCTCTCTCTCTCATGAATAAATAAATAGAATCTTTTTAAAACGAGTATTTCCTCCTTCTTTTGTTATGAATACATCTGTGTGTATATATGTATATATATGTTAAGCAAATAACTGGGTTTTTCTTCTCTCTTATTCCCTAATTATGTAACATAAGATGTATTGACTTTATATCATAGCATTTCAGGATTGTTAATCTTACATCATCGTATTTCAGTTACAGGAAATCAAGAAGAGTACACATGACTCAAGGGCATCACCCCTCTTCTGGGGAAGGCGGCAGTGCATTTCCAAGTGTACTCTGGGTAGTTGTATCTCCTTTAGAATTATGACCTTGTTACTGGCTTTGTTTGTGGAGTAAGTATGGCTTGAGGAGATACAAGCTGACAAGGGGTGGACTTGTGATGATTGACATTGTGTATCAGCTCGACCAGACCAGGAGGTAGGCAGATACCTCATTAAACATTATTTCTGGAAAAACAAACAAACAAACAAACAAACAAAAAAACATTATTTCTGGGTGTGTCTGTGATTAGCATTTGAATCAG
Source organism: Canis lupus baileyi (assembly GCF_048164855.1). Taxonomy (NCBI): domain Eukaryota; kingdom Metazoa; phylum Chordata; class Mammalia; order Carnivora; family Canidae; genus Canis; species Canis lupus. The sequence goes on along the minus strand of NC_132848.1, from coordinate 50,113,728 downwards.
TAGACCAAATAAAGCATATTTTTCTCTCCAGTGTAAGTGGACGTCATCTAATCTGTTCAGGGCCTGAACAGAACAAAATGACAAATAAAGGGAGAATTCTCTCTCTCTGACTTTTTTTTTTTTAATTCCCTTTATTTATTTATGAGAGACACAGAGAGAGGCAGAGACATAGGCAGGGAGAAGCAGGCTCCCTGTAGGGAACCCGATGTGGGACTCGATCCAGGGATTCTGGGATCACAACCTGAGCCAAAGGCAGAGACGCTCAACCCCTGAGCCACCCATGTGCCCCCCTCTCTCTGACTATTGCATGAGCTGGGATGTCAGTCTTCTATCTTTGGACTAGACTTATGCCATCAGTGTTCCCTATTCTCTCAGGTCTTCGGACTTATTCTGGAACTTACTATCGGTCCCCTGGCTCTAAACCCTTAGACTTGGACCAGAACTTCCACCATTGGTTCTCCTGGTTCTCCAGCCTTCAGACTTGAACTGGAACTATAATAACCACTGAGTCTACAACAACTTGCCTGGGCCTCCACTTACAGATGACAGACTGGGGGATTTCTCGGCCTCCATTCTCATGAGGCAGTTCTTCATAATAAATTTCTTTCTTGATGATAAGGCCTCCCTTGGTTCTGGTGTCTCTGAAGAACCCTGACTAACACCCCTCCTAATGCCTCCCTAAGATGAGCCCAATATAGACTGATGAGGTGACCCAAGGGGAAAAAATGAGGACAGAATTATTTTTCATACTCGTTAGTGGTTTGCAGGCTTAGCATAATTTTCCTTCTGGTAATGGACTCCGCCTCAGCACACAGTCCTCTTGGTCCCCTTTATTCAGTCTCCACTTCTCCTGTAATAATTGAACCTGCAGTTTATAGCTGAGCACATGGCTGCCCAGAATAAAGACTACATTTTCTGGGCTCCTTTGCAGGTAGCTGTACCACATAACTAAGCTCTGACTACTGAATCCAGGTGGAAATGGTGTATGCAAATTTCTGAAGTGTTCTTAAAGGAAGGGGATTCTTTTCTCTACCCTTCCTCCTTCTTGCTGACAGGACTATAGACGTGATGGTGGAGCCTCCACAGCCACCTTGGACCATGAGGCAGCATGCTAAAGTTGGTGGAAAAGCCAGGCAAAAGGAGTCTGAATTTTATATAACTTTGGAGTAGTTATTCCAGCCCTAGACTTCCTATGCCTGACTTCATTAATATAAAAGAAAAATAAACACCTATTTTATTTAAAGCCCTTGGGTTTTCTGGCACATGCAGTTGTATCTAACTAATTTTAACTACCTTTCCAAATTCAGAGTATAATCTTCCTGCTTGGAACCTACACTATGGCCCTCTTATGTATGTAATTTACATTTATTCTCTCAGTATTTCTCTGACCTGTAGCATTTTAAGTCTGACCATTCCTAGTTCACAAAGGTACAGTAAACTCGCATACTTCCATTTACAGTGTTGCCTAAGGCAATGAAGTCAGCTGAGCTGAGACCTACCTTCTAGTTCCCCAAAGTGCATGCCGACCCCACCAGAGGGTACTGTGAAAAGGCACCGGGAACCCGAATACAGAATATCGCTTTGCTTGCTTCAGCAGCACATATGCTAACACTGAAATGATGCAGAGAGAGGTGCTTGGTGACTCAGTCGGTTAAGCGTCGGCCTTTGGCTCAAGTCATGATCCTGGGGTCCTGGGATCCTGGGATCAAGTCCCGTATCTGGTTCCCTGCTCAGCAGAGAGACTGCCCTCGGCCTCTGCTCCTCCCCCTGCTTGTTCTCTCTCTCTCTCTCTCTCTCTCTCATATAAATAAATAAAATCTTTAAAAAGAAATGATGCAGAGAAAGTTCTCAGCCACTCAGATCCCTTAGATAAATTTGTCTGAACTCAGGAAGCTACCAGAGATGTTTCCACTTACAAGTCAGGCTTTTCTCAGGCTGGCCCTCTCAGGAAGAGTCCAGAGACAGAGACAGAGGGGAAAACCTGGAAGTGTGTCGTAGTGGCTCTGCGGGGTAATGAGCCAGTGGAAGCCAGAGAGAATGGACTTTATCTCCTTCCCAGCCTGTAGGCTCAGTACCCAAATTATTTTACCTCATTTGTATAAATGCTCTGGAGGAATCATGGTGAAGTCTCCAGATATGCAGATGACACTCTGCTCTCCTAAGGAGTGAAGGACTAAGAGGATGAGAACAAGTTTAGGAAGGTCTCACAAAGGCACATGCGTGGGCAGAGCAGTGACAGGTAAACTGAGGCAAGCAGCTAGCAGCCTGAGGGTAAATAACCCAAATTCTTGGGCTGGGGAGCTGAAGGTAAAGGCACAGGGTTTATCATCAATTAACCAATGCGCTGGTGTAGTCAAGAAGTTCAAAGCAACTCAGTTGCCCACTGTCAATCAAGAGTCTGTGATGTGCCAGGCATCATACTCAGAGCTAGTTTGCAAATACATGCAAGACGTCCACCCTGCCTCCATGGGGTGGGGGGTCTAGTTCCAAGTGTCACCAGGAAGGGATCTTGAACTATTTTCCTTTCCTGCTTTCTGACACATTGTTCTGCTTGTATTATGTGTTTAGTTTTTCAACTTAAAGATTATTTGCAAAATCCTTTTAAGCACTTCTTAGCCATCTGGCGATGGGTAATATTATTTATTTTTATTTTTTAAGATTCATTTATTTCTTTGAAGGGGGGAAGGGCATGTGAGAGGGGAGGGGCAGAGGGAGCAAATCCTCAAGCAGACTCCCCACTAAGCACAGAGTCCAATGCAGAGCTCAATCTCATGACTCTGAGATCATGAACCAAAACCAAAAGTCAGATGCTTACCTGACCGATCCACCCAAGGGCCCCTGGATAATGTTTTTTAAACCAGATATGATCACCCTGTCACTCAAGCACTTCTGTTACACAAGGAATACAAATGATTGAGATCCTTTTATTCTTTTTGGGAGAACATCCAATATTCTCTTGGAGTTTCTTATATATAGCAGTTAATATATTTCCACCTGGAACTGGACCTGAATATGAGTACCAGCCTCAATCTGTATGTGAAATACCTAGTAAATTTTATTTTTTTTTTAATTTTTTTTCATTTTAAATTTTATAGACAAAACTATCAAAGTTATTTTCTTGTCTTATCCCAAAGGGTCATTTTGTGGATTGAGTCCTAGATCTAAAGTGTATTTAGGGAGGCTGTCTTGAAACTTGAATAGAGTGACAGCTGGGTGGCTCAGTGGTTAAGCATCTGCTTCGACAGCCATCCCAGGTCCTGGGGTGGAGTTCTGCAGCAGGCTCACTGCGGGGAGCCTGCTTCTCCCTCTGCCCGTGTCTCTGCCTCTCTCTCTGTGTCTCTCAAGAATTAATAAATAAAATCTTAAAAAAAAAAAAAGGGACACCTGGGTGGCTCAGCCGTTGAGCATCTGCCTTCAGCCCAGGACGTGGTCCTGGAGACCCTGGATCGAGTCCCACGTCAGGCTCCCTGCATGGAGCCTGCTCCTCCATCTTCCTATGTCTCTGCCTCTCTCTCTCATGAACAAATAAAATCTTAAAAAAAAAAAAACTTGAAAACTTGAATAGAGGTTTTGAATAGAGAAAAACTAGATTTAGTAAGCACAGAGAGAGAGGCAGATACAGAAAACTCATTTCAATTCAGCTAAGTATTGGTTTCAAAACACTGTAGCAAATTTTTTACACTTCTTCCATCCAGAGGCAGAAATCCTTCCCCTAGAGCCCCAGGCAAGCCTCTGACTACTTACTTTGACCAACCAGATACGGTAGAAAGGGCATGATGTGACTCCTGAGGTTAATCATGCAAGGCCATGCAGCTTCCACCTTGCTCACTGAGCATTCACTTCTGGAGCTCTGGGCCTTCACTTAAGAAACTCTGCCACCCTAGGGCCATGTGCTAGAGCACGCAGAGGTGCTCTGGTTGACAGGTGCAGCCCAGCCCAGTCTTCCAGCCATCCCTGCCAAAGAACCAGGAATATAAGAGAAGCTCCTGAGCAGCTCACCAGCCAACTAAATGCTATGGTATGACCTCTGTCAACGCCACACAGAACAGAAGTATCAGCCAGGCAAGTGAATTCCTGACACATAAACTTGTGAGTTACAAGAACACAAAAAAATGGTTGTTTTAAATCACTAGATTTGTTTGTTTTTTAAGATTTTTATTCATTTATTTATTCATGAGAGACACAGAGAGAGGCAGAGACACAGGCAGAGGGAGGAGAAGCAGGTTCCATGCAGGAATCCAATGCAGGACTTGATCCTGGAACTCCAGGACCATGTCCTGAGCCAGAGGCAGACGCTCAACCACTGAGCCACCCAGGCGTCCCTAAATCACTACATTTGGTGATAGTTGCTATGCAGCAGAGGATAACCAGACAATAAGGCAAGTGTTGCTCAAAAATCAGAGCTACCGAACAGTGGGACAGACTGTCTTCGGAGGGAATGCTTGTAGGCAGTATGCAGTAAGGGCTGGACAAATGCTGGCCTAGGGAGGTTGGGAGGTGACTGTGCTGTCCTGAGAGTGCTGACATCAGGTGACTCCAGTAGATCCTGCCCCTAAGCAGCCGTGAGTCCTGTGACAAGTCACTTTACTGTGCACCTCACAGGACCGTAGCAGGCATTGAAATAGATGTGAATACCATCCGCAAACTTCGAAGGCCTCTGCTTCCCTCCGCTGTCACATTACAGGAGGGCCTCCCGCATTGGATGAGCAATTGGATTAGGTGAATGAACTCCAAGGTTCTGTAAGAAAGAAACTCCAGTTCTACCTCATGTAGTAAGGCATATACAGGTGCAAAACTATATGCTCCCATGTATGACTTTGAGGTCAGGATTTCACCTTTCCAAAGACGTCTCAGAGTTAAGTCCAGTGTTCTTGCTCCTTCCCCAGCCTCTGTAATGGGAGTGTCAGACAGGCAAGAGATCTCTTTATCAGGTTGAAAATATAAGTAGATTTTATTTATTTATTTTTAAAGATTTTATTATTTATTCATGAGAGACACAGAAAGAGAGGCAGAGACACAGGCAGAGGGAGGAGAAGCAGGCTCCATGCAAGGATCCTGATGTGGGACTCGATCCCAGGAATCCGGGATGAGGCCCTGAGCCAAAGGCAGATGCTCAATGGCTGAGCAACCCAGGTGTCCCTATATAAGTACGGGTCGACTGGGTGACGGGTACTGAGGGGGGCACTTGATGAGATGAGCACCGGGTGTTATGCTATATGTTGGCAAATTGAACTCCAATAAAACATATTAAAAAAAAGATTTTAGAAGCACTAAATATGGAAGGCAAATCTCTCTAGAAGGAGGCTGAGAGGTGTGGGGGGGAGGTGCATGGGTAGCTCAGTGGCTTAAGCAGCTGTCTTTGGCTCAGATTGTGATCCCAGGGTCCCTAGGATGGAGCCCTGAGTCAGCTCTCTGCTTGGCAAGAAGCCTGCTTCTCCCTCTCCTTCTGCCTGCCATTCTGCCTGCGTGTGTTCATTCTCCAAATAAATAAATAAATTTTCAAAAAAAAAAAAAAAAAAAGGAAGAGGCTGGGGGTGTTTGGGGAGAGCTCCAGAATTTGAGGGTGATAAAGAGCATAATTCTCACTTGCCCAAATTCCTCCAGGGGGCCCAGTCTAGAAGGCCAATCAGTAAGTATTTCTATCAAGTGTGTTTATGATGCTCCTTTTAGAATTAGAACTATTGAGGCTGTTGGGAGGAGAGTAGGATGAAGAAGGTTAGTTGGAGTTAGTTTGCAAAGCCCCAAATACGGAAAAAGGGAGTCCCAAGCGATGACTCACATCCCGGGTTTGCAAACTCAGGGCTGCCCTCCCTGGCGCTCAGGCTCCGAAGGTAAAGTTATGGCGCCACCTGCTGGAGAAACAGAGGCTGGTTCCCCGCCCGCGCCGGTTCTGTTGGTCCCTAACAGCCCTAAAGCTCAAGGCTCCAGAGACCCAGCACCTGCCGAGAGCCCCCCGCCCCCACCCCCGCCCGTCCCAGCCAGATGGGAAACCACTATCCTGCTTATCAATATGCCTTCAGCTTTCCAAAGCCAGTGTTTTTGTGTCGGAGAACAGGAATGTGCTAAACCTAGCAGGCTTTCTTCAAAGCCGACTGGGATAGGATGAACGTGCTCCAGAACTAGGGCCAGAGGAGAGATGAGGTCCCCTGAGATTGCCCGCCTGCAAACCAGCAGCCCTCCCTGCCAGCCCACCATGGTGAGGGGCCTCTTATCAGAGCTTTCTGGAAGGGCCCTGCTCTGGGTCTGAGGGAGGAAGCACGGGCAGGTAGGAGATGGCATAACTTTCTGGCACACGAGTGAACCCACAGAGATCCAAAGCCCATCCCAACACTCCTGAATTTGCCAGGGCCCCGTTCTGTGTGGACTGGCTCTAAAAGGCTCTGTAATAACCCAATAATGGCCAGCGGATGCCTTAAAAGTGGCTCCCTCCTTTAGGGATCATTAGAAAGCTATTAAGGTGTCTAGTTATTTCCTAGTGCTAATAAGGGTGCTAATAAGCCAGGCAAGTTTTCTCACTTTTATGGAGATAATTAGAAGGCAATTATTTTTTATGTACATAAAGGAGTGAGACCCTAGCTGCAATAGCTCTACAGCTGGGTTTTGTTCTGCACTTGTCACGGAAGCCGCTCTGCAGCACTTCATCATGCATTGACAAGAATCTTGGGTTTTTAAACTCCATAGCACCAGTCCACCTCAATAAAGGGCTAGTCTGAAAGAAGCAGAGGGAGAGGATAGAGGCAATCTCTCCTTCTCTAGGACTTTGGGGTAAGGGACCATCTTGGCTGTGCATTCTGCTTCAGAAGTTGAGTCTCATGTAGCTCTCAGACAGTGGTTCTCAGACTGGAGCACCTATCCGAACCATCTGGAGGCTTGCTCGAACACCGATTGCTGGGCCCCACCCTGGAGCTTCTGACTCACCAAATCTGGGGAAGGGGGTGAAAATTTATATTTCTGGTGAAAACACTGCTCTGGAACACACATTTCTAACTTGGAGTCCATAAATACCCTCTCTGACTCCCTCCCTGCCAAGAGGTTAATGGGTAGGATTCAAAGCGCTACTTGGCTTTGGGAGGGAAAAATGATGTCTCTATTTTCACTAACTTCTGCCTGAAACTTAGCTTTTTCTTAAATTGTGAACGGAGGCAATCAACCACAATCATATTCGTGGTGATAACAGATAAGCTCCAATCCTACTACCGCCTTAGCAGGTATCTGCAAATACCATCTGTGTGCATCACTGCTTCAAAACGCCAATGGTTATCCATCCAGTAGATTTTATTATGTAATTATTGGAGAAGCACATATATTACTATATCACTACTTTTAAAAATATTTTGATAACTGTATTTCAAAATGATTGGTTTCCTTTGTGGTCCTCTGTACTTCCTTTTATGCATCTGAAAATGTTACTCAGGCTGTCCAGGGAGGAGCAGGAAGGGAGGCGGGGCCTATAGCACAAAGAGTAAAAGTCTTGTTCTTACGGTGTGAAATTAGTCCTCAAGGAGAATTCAAAGCTTGAGCTTCCTTCAAGGAATAAGTTTGAAAGAAGTGATGTTGGTGTTTGTATGGGCAAGGAGGTGGGTGGTCAGGGAGGTGGCCTACAGGCGACAGCATGGATAAGCAGGTTGTTAGCTGGAAAGGCGAACTTCATGTAGTAAATCTTCCCTAGAATTCGAATTTTTCCAATATGTTTCATAGCCAGAAGTTGTCTAGAGTGTGCTTTGATTTTTTTTCTTCCCCTCTCGTGTGTTCAGACAAATCTCCGAACCTGTGGCTTTGAGTACAGCCTCCATACGTCTGCATCATCCCCCTTCTCAAGCCACCCACTCTTTCTGGCTCCAGAGAAACACACTGAAGCTTTGTCTAAGAACTGGAAGGAACTGGTATCATTAATATCTCAAGGTCCTGCATTCAGACACTTTAATCCTTTTATTTGCTCTGTGTCCTTAGGGAAGTCGCTTATCCTTTCTGGGCCTGGGAGCAACACATCTGGTAGTCAGGAGAGACAGCTGCTCCATTTTCCCAAGTGTTCTAGGAGGGGAGGATGAGGGATTCTTTTAAAGTTTGAGAGCAGATGGCTGTTGCTACACCCAAGATTCACAGAGCTCTTCCACAGCCTCTTTCCCATCCATCCATTCAGCCTTGATGCCTACCTTAAAAAGAAACAGAGGGCAGCCCGCGTGGCTCAGCAGTTTGGCGCCTGCCTTCAGCCCAGGGCGTGATCCTGGAGACTCAGGATCAAGTCCCACATCGGGCTTCATGTATGGAGCCTGCTTCTCCCTCTGTCTGTGTCTCTGCCTCTCTCTCTGTCTCTCATGAATAAATAAATAAGATCTTAAAAAAAAAAGAAAGAAAGAAAGAAAGAAAGAAAGAAAGAAAGAAAGAAAGAAAGAGAAAGAAAGAAAGAAAGAAAGAAAGAAAGAAAGAAAGAAAGAAAGAAAGAGAAAGAAAGAAAGAAAGAAAGAAAGAGAAAGAAAGAAAAGAAAGAAAGAAAGAAAGAAAGAAAGAAAGAAAGAAAGAAAGAAAGAAAGAAAGAAAGAAAGAAAGAAAGAAAGAAAGAAAGAAAGAAAGAAAGAAAGAAAGAAAGAAAGAAGAAAGAAAGAGAAACAGAGAACATGACCCCTAGGCCTTCAGTATGGGAGAAAAAGACTTACACACAAAAATGACAGCACGCTGGGGTAAGTGCTGTCCAGGACGTCTGTAAAACCACCCCAGGTGTGGATGAGCAAGTGACCAATTCTTCCTGGAATGGGAATGGGAATGGGGGTGGGAATGGGAATGGGTTGCACCCTGGCTGCATGTGGTGAATGAAATGAATGGCTGAATGAAAGGAAGATAGGGGGTGGTGGTGACATATTGGTGGATGACGTTCCACTCACCAAACTGGGGCGTTTAGGAAAAGAAGGTTTGCAACAAAGGATGAGAGGGAAAATGACGTAAAATAAAAATTAAATAAACAAAAATGCATTTGCATTTAGGCATGCCGGGTTTTGGAAATCAGAAACCAAAGCTTGAAAGCCACAGCCCACAGGGCCTGCCAAGCCCTCCTGAGGGAAAAATGTGCCAGAAGATGAGAGACAAGACAGCAATCACGACTGTTATTTGTTGAGCGCCTACTGAGTGCTAAGAGCTTGCTCAGTGTTTTGCTCTTTATTTAGCCTTCATCACAAACCCACAAGGTGGGTATCATTGCTCTCCTTTTACAGAGAGGAAACTGAAGCCCCAGGAAACACCGAGCCTCTGATCACCTCCACCACATGCCCAAGCCCTTATGTGGTGTCTGGTGAGAACCTGTGGGACCCCCCTAGAAGATTCTTTTAACTCCAGCTACTGGCCACAGGGCCAGCAACCACCTGGGCTGAATGGCCCCTTTGCTGTCCCCTCCCAAACTGGCTTTGAGCTCTAGTGGCTCCATCAATGAGAAAAAGACCATCCAGTAAGAAAGAGTAAAAGCAGCTATAAGAGAGTCTCAGCCTGGGAACCAAGGTGGACAGCCCGGCAGGCGGCCCCAGGCTCCAGGCCCACACCCACCTCAGCTGCCCAGGCTGGTGGGAGCTGCCGACAAGCAGGGCAGGAAGGAAGGGAGGCGGCCAGAGAGACCCGGAGGAGGTCTCCAAACCCTCCTGGAGCCTTCCTGGCAACTCAGACCTCAACTCAGCTCAACTCAGACCCTCTTCTTACTCAGCTGGGGAATTACATGTCCTTGCTGGGATGGGATTCATCAGTGAGGGGGCTGGGAAGGAGGTGGAGGGAAGGGAGCGGGGAGAAGTCTCAACATCCCCTCTTTCTGCCTTTCGACAACTGACTTGGAGGTTGGGTAGCCAAGCCTGAGACAGAACATCCACCCACCTCCAGGCAGGACCCCTTCAGTGGGTGTGCAAAACTCACCTTTCACTTTGTCTGAGCTCCCCTGGCCCCACACCAGGTCACAGAGACAAGCCCCAGACATGCCCAAGAATGGAGCTGAATGACAGGCATCAACAGGGCAGCTGGCTCAGGGTCCTGGGGGGACCCCAAGGGCCTGGGAGGTGGGCTAGGCCAGGGCTGAGGGCTGCTGACCCGCACACCAGCCACGGCCCCCACGGCCAGCAGCTTCTCTCTGAAGCGCTGCAACTCCTCCTCCCGCACCCCCGTTCAGAAAGCCCTTGGGCAACTCTGAGAGCCTGGGACCACCTTCTGTCTCCTCCTTGCCCCCCACCGCCCTGGGTTTGGGGGGGAATCAAGGAACTGCTGCTGCTCTTATTACCACCGCTATTCAAGAAGTGAGATTGCAGCAGTTCTTGCTCATTCCAGACTTCCATCAGGAGTTCTAACCCCTTAATTTCTCCCAGCCTCAGTTTCCCCATCTGTCAAGAGGGACTAAGGTCAAACCCAGTTAATACCCTTCATACCAGTAAAGAGCCCCGCATAGACGGAGCCTGGCTCAGCCGTAGGTGGCGCTCAGTGGCCACCTCGCACAGCCGCCCCCAGCACTGCACTTGCCCCAGCAAACTGCTGCTGGGCTGGGGGGCGATGGTCAGGTCTGGGTACAGGGACTTCTAGACAAAGAGTTTCAAAAGCCAGGATGTTCACCCTCAGGGTGACTGGATACTGGCCTCCAATATTTAAACAGAGTTGCCTCGTCCTTAGGAGCCCCAAGAGGTAGCTAGTGGACCCCTTAGAGGGTACGATCTGGAGAAGCAGTTGACTTGGTTGGCTTCCATGGTGGTGTGTTGTCAGTCCACCAGGTGTTCACACAGAGGCTGGTGAGGTCAGGAGGGTTTGGGGGTGGAAGAGGGAATGGAATAAATGACCTTATACTTCCCCTAATCTGGAGCTTCTTTTTTTTTTTTTTTTTTTTTTTTTTTAAGATTTTATTTACTCATGAGAGACACACAGAGAGAGGCAGAGACATAGGCAGGGGGAGAAGCAGGCTCCCTGCAGGGAGCCCTACGTGGGACTCAATCCCAGGACCCCGGGATCACGACTTGAGCCAAAGGCAGAGACACTCCACCACTGAGCCACCCGAATGCCCCTAATCTGGAGTTTCTGAGTCTGTTCAAACAGGTGACTGCTAAGGGGCAAGATACAAGAGGAACTTTTCACCCCAAATCTCTCTGCGTCCATTGCTGATGCCTGCAATTCCTGCACTGCAGATTCATCACTTGGAGCTAAGGTACTGTCCCTTACAAAATGCCAGACTCCCTAGTTGGTGTCACAGTGATTCATCAGGGCCCTGGTGAAGGTTCTGATCGTGGAGGTAGGAAGGTGAGGATGGGGCACATTTGTCCTATGTCGACCCTTTTTAAGGAGTAAAAAAGCCCTCCTGTGCTTTTAAATAATGTCAAGCATAAGCCCAGTGTGGGAATGGATATGCACATCCCACGTTTTCTTTCCCATTTTAATCAGTTGTGTTGATTCATGCTTTCAGTTCTTACTCGATTAAAAACAAGGCACATTAGGGACCCCTGGGTGGCTCAGCTGTTGAGCATCTGCCTTCGGCCCAGGGCGTGATCCCCAGGTCCTGGGATCGAGTTCTGCATCAGGCTCCCCGCAGGCATTCTGCTTCTCCCTCTGTCTATGTCTCTGCCTCTCTCATGAATAAATAAATAAAATATTTATAAAAAAAAACAACAAGGCACATCAAATATATCTTCTTATTGCTCTATAAATGTAATAAGGAATGGCAATAAAACACCAAGGCAGTTACAACAATGACAGCCCAGCCTCAAACACAGTGTTTAACAATCTAATCTAGAACAATAACCCAAAACAATACTTGAAAGTGCTTTGTATGAAAACATACGATGTGCATATCCAGTCCCGCACTGGGCTTATACTTGATATTCTCTAAAAACACAATATGGTGTTTTAACTCCCTAGAAAGCGTTGACATAATAAACAACAGTACAAGTTATTGTATCATCGGAGACCCAGGTTCTCACCCTGCCCTGGGGCAATTCTCCATTTGACAGGAGCACAGTGTGTGTTATGGGGTCGGAGGGAGAAGTTCTTGGGGCAACATGTAAATACACACTCTGGACTTGAACAGATGCTGAATACGCCTGCTCATAGCAGCATTGTCCACAAGAGCCAAAAGGTGGAAATGACCCAAGTGTTCATCGATGAATGAGTGGATAAACAAAATGTGGTATATGCATATAATGGAATATAATTCAGCCTTAAAAAGGAATGAAATTCTGATACATGTTACAACGTGAACACATTATGTTCAGTGAAATAAGACAGACTCAAAGAACAAATACGGTGTGATTCCACGTACATGGGATACCTACAGTCCTCAAACTCACAGAGCCACAGAGTAGGATGGTGGTTGCCAGGGGATTGAGGGAGGGAGGAATGGGGAGTTATTGTTGATTGGATTCACAGAGATTCACTTGGGGGGCATGAGGAAGTTCTGGAGATGGATGGTGGTGATGGTTGCCCAACACTGCAAATGTACTTAATGTTACTGAACTGTACTCCTAAAAATGATTAAAATGGCAGGGGGCAGGGGGCACCTGGTGGCTTGGTCAGTTAAGCAGCAGACCCTTGATTTCAGCTCAGATCATGATCCCAGGGTCCTGAGATCGAACCCCAACATGGGGCTTTGCAGGAAGTCTGCTTGAGGATTCTCTTTCCCTCTCCCTCTGCCCTTCCCCCTGCTTGCACACACACACACACACACACTCTCTCTCTCTCTCTCTCAAATAAATAAATACATCTTTAAAAAATGATCAAAATGGTAAATCTTATGTATATTTTACGGCAATATTAAACACACACCCGCACTGGAAGGTTAGGGTTCGGAAAGCCTTAGTGAATGGGCTGTGCATTCTGTTTCCAAAGACACAGCCTACTAACCCTTTGCCATGAACACCTGTCTGTCCACCACACCCCAGTGGCTAGCATGGTGGCTGGGATCCAGGCCTTGTGCTGATGGGAAAAGAGATACTAGTAGGGCTTAGGGGAACCCAGCAAGGGTTTCAGGACAAGCACTTGGTGTGCCAGAGGCTGCGAGGAAATAGCCAGCAGCCCCACTCAGTACTGTGCCCTACGGACCTGGGCCAATATCAACCTGGCTGCAGTGATTGCTCCTGGAACATGTTGTTGACAGGTGCCTGAGGGGCAGTGGAGGCAAGCTGCAGAAGGGACACCAACCCCAAAGTACCCTCCCATTAGGAAAAAGTCTCCAGTGTCCAAAGACATATCTTGTGGACTGGGGGAGGTGCAGATTTCCTATGACGGTGGGGCTTCCGGTTCCTCGGTAGTAGGAGCAGCAGGCTTTGCAACATAACCCAGGGAAGAGCAGGGAGGCTCTTCTTTCTATTTATCTATTTATTTAGAAAAAGAAAAACAGAAATAGAGACAGAGAAAGTGCAAGCGAGTGGAGGGACAGAAGGAGAGGCAGAGAATCTCAAGCCGACTCCTCACCAAGCACAGAGCCCCATATGAGGCTCGATCTCACAACCCCCAGATCATGACCTGCACAGAAACCTAGAGTTGGTTGCGTAACCGACTAAGCCACCCTGAGCCACCCAGGTGCCCCACAGGGAGGCTCTTCTGAATCAGTACAAGGAAGAAGTATCTAGAACCTTGAAAGGTGGTGAGTTCCCCATCACCAGGGGTGTTCCAAGATAAGCTGTCCTCTGCAGAGTCGTAGCCCTCCGTACAGTGACCTTGGTGAAGAAAGGAGGCAGGCGATTCCCAGAAGAGGAGGTTTTGTCTGAAGGAGTGTCTGCGGCTTTGTCCCAGGAAGCCACTAATCCTCGCGGGGAGCCTATCTGGCCCAGGGCACTAGATAATCCCAAACTGCCATTCTGGGGTTTACTTTCATCCTGGTGCCTGGCGCGAGGGGCAGGGCAGCAGGGCCGTTTCAACACTTCCTGGCAACAGTGTGGGCCAGGGGCAGACAGTCTGGCTCCCTGTGCCTTTGGCCTTAATTCCGGAGTGGGGAGGGGAGACGGCAGGAGGATGGCACAGAGGAGGAGGAAATGTCACCCTCGCTCTCTTAAGGCCTGCTTCAGAGCTGCGGGTGGAAGGAGAGGACACGGATCCCCGGATACAGCAGGTACAGGGGCGCAGCCCGTGACACAGACGGACGGTCCTGGGCTGCAGGAGACGACAATGCTGGCTCTTGGCAGCCTCCAACCTTTGGAAAGAGAGATGAACACTCTTAAGATTTTATATTTTTAAAGATTTTATTTATTTATTCATGAAAGACACACAGAGAGAGAGAGAGAGAGGCAGAGACACAGGCAGAGGGAGAAGCAGGCTCCCTGCAGGGAGCCCTACGTGGGACTCGATCCCGGGTCTCCAGGGCCATGCCCTAGGCTGAAGGCAGGGGCTAAACCGCTGAGCCACCCGGGGATCCCCGAGATGAACACTCTTGAGTGCCACATTTTTAGGAATTTTCTGAGAGGACGATGCGTAGCCAAAGACTTGGATGACGCTCCACGGTGAGGTCTGAGGCGGGATTGGCAAGGGAGGCTTTCTGGGCACGGGGCCCTCCTGGCGCTCTTCTCCACCAGCCCTCCGCTGCCTCCTGGGGCCATCTGGCCTGCAGACCAAGCACCAGTCAGCAGTCGTGGGCAGGAAGGTGTGTGTATACCTGAGGGTCCCAAAGGAAACCACACCTCAGAATCGCCTCCAAGGCATGTCAAAAATACTGCGGCCTACCTGCCAAGATGCCTCCGCGGATTGTCTCTGGTAAAAACACAGGGCTCCGTAGCAAACGGGTCACCTCAGGGAGGAGAGGCGAAGGCAAATCGCTGCCCCTGCTGGGCTCCTGCGCTACCAGGTGGAGAATGGCTGGGGGGCGGGGGGCGCGGGGCGGGGGGCAGTGAGAGGCTTCCCAGGCCAGGGTCATGGGCCTCCCACGCAGCCGAGGAGTTGGGGACCGGACAGTCCGCAGCTTCACGGAACAGTCAGCAAACTAAGGATGTATCCAATTATCCGTGTCCCCCAAGTGGCCCCGGGAGCCCCGACCCCCGAGCCCAGTGTGCAACCACCCAGCAGCCCAGCTCCCAGGAGGGCCTCCGTGGGGAGTCAGTGAGTCTGCAGCGACCCTCTCCACCCGCCCCCCCTCCCAGAACCTTAGCCCTGAATTCCTTCTCCAGCCCCTCCGTGTCCACACCGGGCTGCCCGTCCTGTCTGTGGCTGAGTCACTGCCCCAGCTGATGAGTGTTTAGAGAAGCCAGCAGAGGCTGTGTCCTCCCAGGGACAGGCCACCAGGAGCAGGCAGCTTGCGAGATGTCACATCCGAGGATGCGCAGGTCTGTCTTGTTCGCATCTCTGTGGCGGGCTTGCCAGGGCACCCGATCCCAAGGTCAGAGGTGAAGCTCAAAAGGAGTCCAAAGAGTCATTTTGTGGGACGCCTGGGTGACTCAGTGGTTTAGTGCCTGCCTTAGCCCCGGGGCGTAATCCTGGAGCCCCAGGATCGAGTCCCTCATCGGGCTCCCTGCATGGAGCCTGCTTCTCCCTCTGCCTGTGTCTCTCTCTCTCTCTCTCTCATGAATAAATAAATAAAATCTTTTTTAAAAGCCCACGCATGAGCAGGATTGTGTCCTCTTCCCCACGGTGGGGAGCGGCAGGGGGCTGGAGCTCATGAAAGGGACTCGTCCCTAAACCCGGGGCCCTTTGCTCAGAATTGCTTTGACCTGGCAGGGATTTATCAAGGATTCCTCTCCATCAGAGTCTCATGGACTGTAGGTTCTTCTCAATGATGATCCGATTAACCAAGGGCTCATTTCTCTAGCTGGCCTTTCACGTCCTAATCGTCAGTGCTCACCAACTGCTGCTCATACAGTAATCAGTCATCTATCATTTGCTGAGTTCTTACCATGTGCCAACCTCTGCGGAAGCTGCACGCGTGTTACCTGACATTCACCCCGTCAGCCTCCTTCCTGGCTACGCTTCTTTGATTTCCAAGACAGCCCCCTGTTGGTTTTCTTCCTGTCTCCCTGTTCGCTCCTTCTTGGCCCCTTTGGCTGGTTCTTCCTCTTCGCCGACTCATAATAACTGGAGTGCTTAGGGCAGGGCTTCTTGTTCCTTTCCTTTTCTCCATCTATTCTCTCCCTTGGTGAGGTCATCATCCCTCTCCATGGCCTTAAACATTTATATAGAATATGTAACTCCAACCCACCCAGACCAGTCTTGAATGCCTACTTGTATATCCTACTGCCCACTCAACCTCTTTACCTGGAAGGTTCATAGACACTCGGACTCAACACGTCTAAACTGAACTGCTGATCACCCCCATCCCTTCCCCAAACATGCCTCGCCTTTGCCTTTAGCCTTCCCAGTTTCAGTGAATGGCACCTCCCACCTTCCATTTCTCGGAACCTTCCTAAGGATAAGCCCTCACGGACAAGCCAGTTCTCTACAACAGCTGTATGGCCTGGCAGGACCAGTACCACACCCAGCATCACTTCTGTGACCAAGTCTCCAAATGCTCCCCACTCAAATCACACTGGCCTCCTTGCTGTCCCTCAGACACAGCAGACATGCCCCTGGGCCTCAATCTTAGCTCTTCTCTCTTCATAGCACACATTGCTTCCAGATACTTACTTGACTCACCTCCTATGAGTCAGCCCACATCTCACTCTCTCTCTCTCTCTCTTTCTCTCTCTCTCTCTCTCTCTTTCTCTCGACTAAGCTGACAACCCTACTTTTTGCCATGTCTTTGCCCCTACCACATTCTTCCTGGTTCTCTTCCCTTGTTCTACCTTTTATTGTTCCTATAGCCCTGGTACCTTCAAACACACTGTATGTTTATTAATTAATATATTTATTTTAGGGGGTCATCTCCCTTCACATGAGGACACCAATCCTGGACTGATACAGCCCAAGTTCCCAGAACAGTGCCTGCTGCATAGTAGATGCTCAATAAACACTGTAGATTAATTGACATAAGCTGAATCTCCTCCAGGCTGATTTGAAGCTGCATAGCAAACATAATGATAATGCACCCATATTGTTACCAGTCTCACATCATCTCCTGCTTAAAAATATTTTGTCTACAGAATGTTTGCACATTTCATTTATGATTAGTTTGGATGTCTCCATCACTGGGCATACTTGGAAAACCTTGGGAAGTGTGAGATTCCAGTTTAAAGTTCAGTCTCAAATCTTTTATGAATGTTAATGGACTTTGGGGATCGTAATAAAATACGAATTTGTTGTGATTTTGCAGTCTTCCTTTCACATTTGGAGCCAGGGTGTATTTCTGAGATCTGAAATACTGTCACAAGTCCTAGGCCACGTGACACTGTACCTGCAGAGCAAACAGCCTGATGATGTTAGTAATAGAACTGAAGAGTGGGCCAGTCCTACCTGCTAAAGGACGGCCATGTGTCCTTGATTCTCCTGATGCCTTCAATCCTGAGCAACCTTCTGATATCTGAATAGCTCACTCTTCAGTGTCTGTGAGGCTCTCCAGGCAGCTCTCCTCGGGTTCCCAGAGGCCCAGACTCACAGTCAAGACCCTTTTCAGGGACGCCTGGGTGGCTCAGCAGTTGAGTGTCTGCCTTTGGCTCAGGTCATGATCCTGGGATCCAGGATCTAGTCCCGCAACGGGCTCCCTGCATGGAGCCTGCTTCTCCCTCTGCCTGTGTCTCTGCCTCTCTCTGTGTGTCTCTCATGAATAAATAAATAAAATCTTTAAAAAAAAAAAAAGACCCTTTTCAAGTTCATTTCCACATGCATCTGCACTGGGAGTACTGGTTTCTGGTGAGAGCACATGACTCTCTACTCTGAGTCAAAAGAACCCACCAATCCTGTCTCCAAACTCCTGGAGTCCTTTCTGCAGATTGGGTTGCTGGAGGGACCCTGGTATCCCTCATTACCTTCTGACCTGGGATCCCTTCAGGTGTGGGATATGCACACAATGGGCACAACATGCAAAATGTGCTCTGTGCAGAGCCTGTACCAGCACAAGGCTCTGCACAGTCACAGTTTAAAGAATCTTTGTGTGGAGGGCACCTGACTGGCTCAGTCAGTAGAACATGTAACTCTTGATCTCGGGGGTGTGAGTTCAAGCCCCATGTTGCTTGTAGAGATTACTTTTAAAAAAAATAAAATCTTTATTAAAAAAAAAAAAAAGAACCTTCGTGTTTGTTCACTCTCCCGATTCTAAAGAGCTTGGCATCCTAACAGCATTAGCCTGTCTCAGGAAGTGAGGAAGTTGCTTCCTGCAACCCTTACCGTGTGTTCTCATCCCGTCAGTGCTGCCCACACAGACTCAGGCTGAGCCCCAGGCATGCTGGCAGCCCACCAGTCACCCATCTGGGTTCTCTGCGATGGTCTTTTGGTTTGGCCTCTGAGCTTGCAGCTCTAATTTCTGGCTAACCTGTACTCACTCTGCAGCTGTCCTCACCTTCTTTGGAATCCTCCTGGTTTCTTCCCATTTCTTCTGCAATTCCAGGTTCACAGGGCTGTCGACCAGCCACATCTCAGTAACGTTGCAGGCACAATTTTCCTTCACCATGATGCTCCCTTCCTTCTGGCTTCCAGGAAGCCCCGTCCTGCCTTCTATCTTCTCTATCCCTAGCTCTTGACTTTGAAGCTATATGCAACATGTGCTATAAAAGGAACATGAGCTTTGGAAGCATACAAATCCAGGTTCCGATTTTGAATGTGGCTCTTACAATCTCAGGGACCTTGCATGTGTCATCTGGTATGTCACTTAGCCTCTCTAACCTTCATTTTTTTTTTCATTAGTTGGATAAGTTTAATAATATTTATCTTAGGGATGCCTGGGTGGCTCAGTTGGTCAAGGGTCTGCCTTCACCTCAAGTCATGGTCCCAGGTTTCTGGGATCAAGGCCCACACTGGGTTCCCTGCTCAGCGGAGAACCTACTTCTCCCTCTCCTCCCTGCTCAGGCTCATTCTTGCTATCTCTGTCTCTGTCTCTCTATATATATAAAATAAATAAATAAATAAAATCTTTTAAAAATATATTTATCTCAGAGTCTTGGAGAGAAATCATTGATAAAAAGTACCTTGGACAGTGCCGAGTGCAAAGTAAGTGCTCCCTCAAGAGGGGTCTTCCCCTGGCCTTGCCTTTCTGCCCTCTGCCTAATATCTGCAAGTGCTTTTTTTAAAGGATGTGGTTTTGGCTTTAGTCTTGAGTCTCAGGCTCACATTGTCATCCACAGCCAGTGCACTAATTCCTTCTGTCTTCTGTCTTTCATCAGTCCTTCTTCGAGTCTTGCCTAGATCCTCAGTAGGACCATGCATATGAGGATGCTGGAGTGGGCCCCTCCAGGACCAAGGTTCACTATGACTCTGCTTGCTTCACAAATCTTCAAAAATGCCCTCTTTGGGGATGCCTGGGTGGCTCAGTGGTTAAGCATCTGCCTTCAGCTCAGGGTGTGATCCTGGAGTCCCGGGATCGAGTCCCACATTGGGCTCCCTGCATGAGGCCTGTTTCTCCTTCTGCCTGTGTCTCTGCCTCTGTGTGTGTGTGTGTGTGTGTGTGTGTGTGTGTGTCTCATGAATAAATAAAATTTTTTTAAAATTCCCTCTTAAAAAAATAAATAAATAAAAATAAAAATAAAAATTCCCTCTTTTCTCTCCTCCATACTAGCCCCATCTTCTATGGTCAAGGGAGGGAGAGGTAAGAGGCTGTGTCTTTCCCACATTTGACATTAATTCTGAGTCTTACAGATAGTGAAGTTAAAAATCACTCTTCTTTGATAGAAGTAAACGCATTACGTCTTTCTATTTACAAATAGACATAGGGCCCAGTTTTTATATCACTCGGGCAGCCTCCAAGATTCCTGCAAGGCCAGGCACTTTACTCTGCTGTCTCCCCCCAGGCCTCACACAGGCACAAATACCTTCAAAAAACTTTCTTCTCCAAGAGTGTCAGCAATGGCCTTGGCCTGTGATTCACTGGATATCAGATTGCTGAGATGACTTTGTGATGCCATTTAGCACTTGGATATTTGGCTCAGATTAGATACTTTCCCTTCACCGATGGCCCTGGCTGACAGCATGAAGAAGATCTGAAGTTATTCTTTGGTAGGTGCCCTGAGGTTTGAGACCAGCTCACACAACTCACCTCAACAGAGTGAGTCCTGGGGGTGTGGGGTTCTATTCTCACTCCATGCTCTTCCTAACCCCAACCCTTGTTCTCTGTAGACAAATCAAATTAAACAGAACAGTCTCAAATGAAGTTGCAAAAACACAGTGTGAGGGGAAATGGGGAGGAAGTAAACTCTCATCTACTTGGGGCTGGGGACGAAAAGGTCAAAGGTTCCATACTTCCTGAATCCTGTCTATCTCAGACCTCTTGGGGCCCAGCTGGTCGAGATTCCCCACGGGCTCTCATGGGAGCCACTAAATCTGAGACGACCGGTCTCAAGGCCCATGACAACCAGTTCTGCTTTCCACACCCTAGTAACTTATCAGATCCTTTGGGAATCCTTTAGTATTTGATAAAACACTAATAGTTCTCAAGGTTTTCCCCTGCCAATAAATTCTGTTTTATTCCAGGGGCAGTGGGAGCACAATAAAAGTATTTATGCAGCAGTTATACACCTGCATTCCCTTCGTGTCTAACCACCACCCTGAGTCTTGCTGCAGGAGGGACAGTGCAGGTACAGAGCCACATCAGTGCAGGGGATGGAGATGATGTCCTCTGACACCAAAAGAGACAGCTTACATTTGACCTTATGCTCTGTCCATCAATGGGCAAAGCACATTTTAACAAGACGGGTATCCCTCTTGGATCCTTTGAAGTGACGCCACCCTTGCTCTACCAACGATCCCAACACTTAGTCAATACCAAGCTCCTTAGAGTTTGCCCACGAGGTATGAATATTGGGGACCGAATAATAAGAGAGGTAAAAGTGAAACTGAGGCAGGGGCAGAGGCCAGGCCAGTGAGTATCGCTGCTTCTGAGGCAGCTGGGGAGGAGGTATTCCATTTCCTGAGCTGTGCTTGTCCCATTTCAGTTTGAACAGATGGAAATATAGTTCAATGTTTCAACATCATTTGCCTCTCTCGTGCTAAAATATTGATAAGTGCTGCCCAGGCTGATGCCCCGCAGTCACGAGCAGTAACTGGAGCATGATGTGTACTGAAGTGAGACACGGCAAAGCCTTTAACGAGTGTTTAAAATTCCTGGAATAATGCTCAACACTGGCTTAGCTCATTTGGCTCCTGTAAACCCCCCCCCCCCCAGACTCCTAAGCTACACGACAGGAGGAGTGTGAGCCCGGCCCCCACCCCCTGCTGGTGGCATTTTAGTGCGGCAGCTGCTCGTCTTCAGGATGGGAAACAAAGCAGGAGGTGCCCGCAGATGCCACAGAGCCAGGAGGGGGGCAGATGCGCTGGGGAGGCAGACGGGACAGGGGGACCCGGGGTGCTGGCTCTCCTGCCTGCAGGGGCCTGTCACCCGGAGCTCAGGCCCCAGGATGAGGGGCACTGGGCAGGTCTCTCAAGAAAGACAGGTGCAGGGAGACACCTGGATGGCTCAGCGGTTGCACGCCTGCCTTGGGCTCAGGAATCCTGGGATCGAGTTCCTTATAGGGCTCCCTTCGGGGAGCCTGCTTCTCCCTCTTCCTATGTCTTTGCCTCTCTCTCTGGGTCTCTCACGAATAAATAAATAAAATCTAAAAAAAAAAAAAAGGAAAGCAGGGTCTGATAACTATGCTCAACTTCTGCCTTCAATAAAATAAACCTCAACGATGTCCTGTAAATATGACGATCCTGTCTTCTGAGATTAAAAAAAAAATAACTGGAACATGTGACTGGACACACAGGGGGACATTTATGGGAACAAATAACAGATGATAAAACTGAAGGTGTGGGAAAGGAAAATGTAGGCCACACAGTTATCATGAATAGCCGGACTGGGGCCCACCAAGGGGCTCCAGAGACCCACCCCCCTTCCCCCCGCAGTTCTATGGGACAAATCCTAGTAGAGGAGAAACTGTCTGGAGCCAAGAAATGCCGTGGGATCTGGGGTGATCTACAGCAGCCTCGTTCTCCTTCCAGAAGGCAGTCCCACTGATGGGGGAACACCTCGGCTGGTGGCACAACACACACGTGGGCTCACCCTGTGATGCTTCAGTAGCTGGTCCGGTCCAGGCCTCCTGGAGCCCTAAGCACATCTGAAGTCCTGCCCGATTCGCAAACCAGCTTCCATGGGGGTGGTTTCTGGGGCTAGCCCCGTTGCTCTGGGCTTCGGCCTTGGCAGTGGGTCTGTCCCTCTGGGAACAGGGCTCTGTCTGTGATTGTTTTCCCCATCCTGCTGCGGTGTGCGTGTCCAGGAGGTGGTGGGAGCATCCAGTTTCCGTGGCGGCGGGGTGGGGGGGCGTGAGAGTGGCCCAGGTGACGACCCACATGATGCCACCCACCTCCTCCCCTTAGCGCGGTGGGCCTGGGCACTGGGGCAGGGTGGGAGGCCAGCACCTGCCAGAGGGCTGACGGCATGGGGAGTCCTAGAGCGGCCAGAGTGAAAGGAGCAACAGGAGGGCTCGGGCCAGACAACAACTCTAAACCTTGAGGCGCTTCCAACTCAGCATCCTACAGGATCAGCACAACCTCTGGCAGATACTGTCACCACCCCTATACAGAGGAGGAAGGCAAGAGCTTATGGTGCAGACACATGACTAAGATCACAAGGCCCGAATTTTCCACCTGCACAATGTCACCTCCTTGAGTAACTGCAAACCCAGGGATGCCGCCTTGGGTGGAAATCACCTGAGGGTCTCATTAAATGTGTGTTGGGTTTGAATCTAGGACCGCATTCCTCAGAAGTCCCCAGGTGACATCAGTGCTATGCAGACCACACACACACACACACACACACACACACACACGCACTCTGAGCGCCTAGGTCCTGGAGCTGGGTTTTCCCATCTTGCTTGTTTGTAAGAATCACCCGGAATGCCGGGAGATCCTGATGCAGTAAGGACTCAGATTTGTGACTGTTTGACAAGAGCCTCAGGTGCTCCTAATGGTCAGGACAATTTGGGAAAGCTGCCCCAGAGGTGTGGGAAAGATGCAGCCACAGCTGGGAGGCTCTGGTACCAGAGGCAGGGCCTTCTTCCCTGGGCTCCCATGTTTACCGGGCGCCCTTTCCTTAGCAGGGGAATGCCTGTCTTGACCTTGACTTTGCCTTGGGCTTCAGTCTTAGGCAAGCTCCTTCCCATCTCTGCCTCTGCTTTATCATCTGTAATAGGAGAACACGGAGACAGAGCCTGTAGACAGAGCCTGGGGCACGTGGCAGACAAAATGGGGGGAGGCACCAGGGGAAGGGGTGCTGGAGAAGCAGCCAGGGACGAGGCCGTGTCCGTATTGTAAGGAGGAGAGAGATGGTTGGAGAAGAGAAACAGCAGAAAGGGAAAGGAAAAAAAAAAAAAAAAGAAAGGGAAAGGAGAGAAAACCATTGTTGTGCTGGGTATAGAAGAACACACGTGGGCGGAGTACTTGGGTGCAAATCACCTCCAGACCACTCTCCTTCCCTGCTCCCCCTGCCGCAGTCTTGTTTCACTGCTTGTCCAGGGGCGCCCGCCTGGCTCTCTCTTGTCCTGCCTGGTCTGTCAGCACTTCCTCCTGGAAGCTGCCTGGTTGCGGGCCCCACAGAATCCTCCTATTGGTTCCAGGTTATCTTGCCTTGCCTGGGCAATCCTCACCCCCACTCTTTTGGGGGCTATCTCCAGGTTCAGCATGGCCTACCTGGGACACCTATTGGTTTCTCTAGGCAAATTCTGTGGCCCACAGGTAATGCCTGGGTTCTCAGTCCATGACCCTGAGCTGGTGCTTATTACTCACTCATTCACTCACTCACTCACTCATCGGTTCAACAAATGCATGCCAGGCTTTGTGTTAGGTGCCATGGGTAATCCAAAGGGGCATTTGATACACCCCTGCCCCCAGTCTAATTAGGGAACTAAGCCACATACCCAAATCCCTCTAAGGCCAGGGAGAATGTGACGGTGGCTCCTTGGTGGCCAAGGTAGCTCAGTGAGGACATTGTGTTTGTCTAGTACTTTCTGCACCAGGTGTAACTCCACAGACTGAGTGAGTCCCCCCTGCTGCTATTTAAACACCCCCCCACCCCACCCCCCCCACCCCCCCACCCCGCTCCCTTTGGGTCACCTGCTGAGTGCCTGTGACCTCTGCTTCTGGACCCACCAGGATGACGCAGGGCTCAGGTTACCACCCCGCCCTGGCTCTGAGCTGTTCTCCTGTGACTCAGGCACCCAGATGTTCCAGGACAGGGCAGCTCCAGACTCTCATCACCCAAGTTTTAGTATTATATCTTAAGCAAACATCGCAAACAACCCAGCCCGAGTTCTCACGGAGTGCCAGGGCCGAGAGGCAAGTTCGGCCCCAGGCAGAGATGCTGAACACCTACAGGAGGAGATACGGGCTGTTAGAGAGGGAACAGCCTTACCTGGGGACACGGGGATGTGTCATCATTCTATTTGTCTCTTTCCTGGGAAAGGAGCTCCACAGGATTATCCTTCAGCTAGGCCTTCAGGGAGCAACCCCTTTGCCCCTAGAACTCAGGGCCCCCCAGACACTTCCTCACCAGGGATGCCACCCTCACCACCACCATCAGGCTCTGAAGAAGGACAAGAGGGGTGTCTGTGATGGAACTCCTCACCCCCTGCAAAGTGACTTCAGACAGTGGAGAAGACCAGCCAGTGCTCTACAAACAGTTCTCTCAGCCTCTCAACATCTTCAACTGTAAAATGCTGATGGCCAGGATGCTGGGACCCTTAAAGGAAATAAAACAGTGAAAGAACCCAGGACACAGCCTGCTGCCTCATAAACAGTCAACTCAGGTTCCTTTTCTTCCTCTCTTGGCGCCGTGTCTCACGTAAAGAGTTAAAGCTTGAGGCATGTACCTGTGGTTTTATGGTAGAAATGAACTGTGTCCCGGGACACCCAGGGATGAGACTGACCCAGGGGCTGGAGTCCAGTGTTTCCCTGGGTTTGGAGAAAGGGTGATGGCTGGCACTAAGGGCAGAGTCCCACTCTGGGAGGGAATGACAAGTAAAACTGAGAGCTGAGGGGATCCCTGGTTGGCTCAGAGGTTTAGCGCCTGCCTTTGGCCCAGGGCGTGATCCTGGAGTCCCGGGATCGAGTCCTGCGTCGGGCTCCCGGCATGGGGCCTGCTTCTCCCTCCTCCTGTGTCTCTGCCTCTCTCTTTATGTCTATCATGAATAAATAAATTAATTAATTTAAAAAAAAGTTTAAAAAATGAGAGCTGAAAGTCCTCATGGCAAGAAAAAACAATTTGTAACTAGGCATGGGGATGGATGTTCACTAGAGGTACTGTGATCATTTCGCAACATATATAAGTATTGAATCATTATGTTGTACACCTGAAACTAATATAATGTTGTCAGTTATACCTCAATAAAAAATAATGATGAGGGAAAAAATAAAATATAAAAATAATAATGCTGATGATGAGGGATGCCTGATGGCTCAGTCAGGTAAGCATCCAACTCTTGATTTTGGCTCAGGTCATGATCTGAGGGTTGTGGGACAGAGCCCCAGGTCAGGCTCCGTGCTCAGCAGGGAGTCTGCTTGTCCCACTCTCTGCCCCTCCCCCCTCAAATAAATAAATAAATCCTTAAAAAAGATAATGATGAGAGCTGGCCCCAGCCAAGGGGTCATGAGACACCACACTCAGTCTGTGATGGGCCAAACTTGCCTTGGGAGGCAGCCAGCCCAAACAACCATGACATGTCCAGTAGAAACCCACACAGGGCTTGGATGTGCCAGGGGAAAGGAGGGTGTTTGGAGACAGGGGCCTGGGCCCTGGCAGTCCTCCAGCTGGATGGCAGGAAGAGATTTTCCCAGATGCCCCTGTGGCCTCCTCTCACCCCTAATGCCAGGAGCCAAGATTTATCTGCCTTCTCCAGCTCATGTAGAAATCAAGACTCCAGGCCCTTGGGGCCATCCAGGATGTCACCAGCTCTGCTGTGCTGGCCCTGTGATTCTGGTCTGCAGCCTTCCTGTGGACTTGACCCTTTGTGGTTTATCCACCTCCATGATTCACATTCCAATTCTTCCAACTTCCTCTCCCACTATGAACTTATTTATCCTTAGAATATACACAGTCAACCCCATGGACCCCATTCATTTTCCCAAAATGATGTGTTTGGGAATTCAGAATTCTGGAGGTCTCAGGAAGGCACATACAATGGTACCTACTGTACGTGTTATGCAACACCACCCTAGAGGGGACAGAGCAGTACCTGTAATCAAGCACATTAATATTTCCCCAGTGAAACATCTGATATCTGTGCCAAGTGGGATAAGTGACGGCTATAAATAGATTCACATCAGTTTAGCTCAGGTTTCGCTGCCAAATAGTTTTGGCAGCAAATATAACAAACAAACAAGCCGAAACAAAGCTTTCAGAATTCTGGATTTGTAGAGAAGAGACGGGGGATCGGTATTTATGCTGCATAAGGGAGAATAAGGCAAACAAACTATCCTTAAGAGAATAAAAGGAGGGACGCCTGGGTGGCTCAGCAGTTAAGCGTCTGCCTTCAGCTCAGGGCATGATCCTGGAGTCCCGGAATCGAGTCCTGCATCGGGCTCCCTGCGTGGAGCCTGCTTCTCCCTCTGCCTGTGTCTCTGCCTCTCTCTCTCTCTCTCTCTCTCTCTGTGTCTCTCATGAATAAATAAATAAAATCTTTTAAAAAGAGAAAATAGGGGATCCCTGGGTAGCTCAGTGGTTTAGCGCCTGTCTTTGGCCCAGGGCATGGTCCTGGAGTCCCGGGGATCAAGTCCCACATCAGGCTCCCTGCATGGAGCCTGCTTCTAACTCTGCCTGTGTGTCTCTCTCTCTGTGTCTCTCATGAATAAATAAATAAAATCTTAAAAAAATTAAAAAATAAATTAAAAATAAAGAGAGAAAATAAAAGGTAAAAGCTCCTCCTGCCCACTCCCTACCACCCGCCTTTCTGAGATCTCCTGGCATTGGAGCCCCACCTCCTTTAAGCAGTTTGGGACTCTGTAGAGTTATGGGCCACCTAGCTGGCTGTGTGCTTAAGGCCAGAAACTGGGCCATTCTCAGTCTTAGTTTCCTGATCTCTTTAAATGGGAAAGGAAATGATTCCAAAGGTTCCTTTCACATCTGATTTTGCCATCCTACTCAATACATTAGCCCGAGCTGGCCAGACTGCTCAGAGAGAGGCAGTGCCTTCTCATCAGTTTAGCCCAGGTTTCGCTGAGCTGCCAACAGGAAGAGCCCAGGAAAGCGGCTCAGCATCCAGTGCTCCCTCCTACCTGAGTAGAGGGGAGGAGAGGGTGCCAGGTGGGTATGGCTTCCCGCCAGAGAGACAACCGCATTGGAAGCAGAGCCCCACATTTCCCCTGTAAGAGACCCTGAAGCATCTGAAAGAGAAAGCAAGCCTTACCAGGAGACACGGATGGCAAATCCAGG
Source organism: Canis lupus baileyi (assembly GCF_048164855.1). Lineage (NCBI taxonomy): Eukaryota > Metazoa > Chordata > Mammalia > Carnivora > Canidae > Canis > Canis lupus. The sequence continues at coordinate 50,086,322 of NC_132848.1, read as the reverse complement.
TGGACAGCTCCGGGATCAAATCGTTAAGAGAGAGGTGGGAGCTAGACAGGTAAACCCAAACCCCCACAGGTCAAGGGAGAGAGTCCTTCAGACGCAAGACGCAAACGTTTGGTCCATGGAAGACCCCTTTAAGTGTAGGAAGAGGCTACTCTGGGGTAAGAGGTGCTGGGGAGAACGAAGCGGGCGGGAAAGGACCTCAGGGTGAGCCCCCCCCGCCCCCACCTGCACATCCAGAGCCCGCGGCGCAGAGGACTGGGCCGCTGCGCGCCGCCGCCGCGAGGTGGCAGCAAAAACCCGCCAATGGCCCGCAGCGCGCGGCCTCCCGCCGGGGACCCGGTTTTCCTTTTTTGCCTGGGCACGCACCTGGAGAGCAGAAGGGGTAACCCTTCAGACGGGGCGGGGGGCTGGGCTCCCCGGCCGGGCTCTCCCGCAGGCGCAAGACGAACTTTCCTCCGGTGTCTTGCTCATAAAAGCCTCTAACCTGGTGTCTGGAAACTTCTCGAGGGAACTCTTGGAGGCTAGATTCCCTGACCCACTCCCCTCTTCCGCGTTCCCCCCAGCCTGCCACCCCCACCCCCACCCCCACCCCCACCCCGGGGAGAGGGGAATGGATCCAATTCTCCCTCCTCCATCCCTGCTGGCTCTGCAGACGGGGTCAAGCCCAGGAACAGAGGCTTCACGCTCACAGTTCAGGCGAGGACGTGAGAGTGAGTCTGGAAGCTGAGGCTTCCCGGTCTTGCTCCCCGACACCTGTCACACCCAGCCACGCACCCTCATAGACACGTGTGGGCGCACACACTCAATCGCACACACTCGCCCCAGTCACGAGGAACAGCCGTGAGAGGCTGCAAGGGGCAATGGGAGGCTCTCGAGCCTGGCGCGGAGACCCTGGAGTTGGACTTGGTCTCACTCCGGTTCCTCCGGGTCTCTCCGCGGAGCTCGCGTCCGATACCGAGAGGGCTAAGCTGCCTGGATGCTCCGGAGCCGATGCCTCCTCTGCGCCCAAGCGCCGCCGCAGCCTGGAAAGACTTTCCTTCACGTCCCAAAGGCTCAAACGGAAGCGCCCGGCGCTGGGCTGCCTCCCCTCCCGGGAGCCCGAGCCGAGGAGGACGCGCCGAAGCAGTTTGCAGGAGGCTGCGTGCGTGGAAGTTGCGCAGAGCCCGTTGCGCTAAGACGCAGGCTCTCCAGGCGCGCAGAGAGGCGCGCGGGCCCTGGGTCCCCTGCTTCCTCTCTGACCCTTGGGGACCCCTCGCCCGGGGTCACACTCCCATTCCCCTAGGGTGCTGGTCTCCTCTGTCACTCCTCGAGGACCCTTCAGGCCTGGGACCTGAGACTCCAGCTTTCCCCCTTCCTCTAGCGCCCACTTTGAAACGGTGTTATTGGGCAGCCAGAGAACTACAGCAGAAAGTGGTGGGTATGGGAGGAGACCTGTCCATCCCCATCTCCGTCCTGGGTAGGGGATGGGTTTCCCAACCAGGTGCACTAGTCTGATTGGCTCTTGGGATCCCCCGACAGACCCCTCCAAGGAACACAGGTGAACTTTATGAGAGGCTGAAGGACATGATGCTTCTGGAGGGACTGTGGGTCAGAGGATGAGATCTGGGAGCAAAGCACAGATCCATGAAGAGGGGGCAAACACTGAAATCACATCACGAGGGGGCCCATAGGTCTCCAACTGGTCAGGTCCTTCCCCACTCCTCCTTGGGAATGTCTCTAACTGGCTCTGCAGCCTTAGCTCAATCCTCCCTCACTTCTTGCCTGCTGGTTGGGAATAGCTTCCTTACCCACCTTCCTGTCTGCAGCCTTGCTCCCTCCAGCCAAAGTTTTTTAGCAGAGCTCTGGGTGTAACCACTTTAGCTCTCCATAAAGCCACATCTGGCTTCCCAGTGCCCAGGGGATCAAGGCCACACAACTTGCCTGACCTTGTAGCTGACCCCCACTCACCCATCTCTCAGACTGTTACCAGCCTACCTAGGCACCAGGCACCAGCCACACTGCTCTGTTCTGGAATCCAAACCTTCTCCATGCCTTTGCTCCCTCTGTTCCAGCCTGGAATCTCCTCCAAGCAATCCAATTCATCTTCCTGGCCAAAGCCACCTCTTCTGAGAAGCCCTTCCTGTTCCAACTCCCAAAGCTGTAATTAGTCTTGAAGTTCCCACTCTCTGAGACACCTCTGTCTGCAACTACAGTGGGCTTGTTTGTTTTCCAGTGATGACTTTGACCATCCGCTGGACTATAAGTAACTTGAGGGCAAGGTGTAACTGTGCTTGTCCCTACCCCCTCGGTTCTTCTTTTTGGACAAGGTTGGATGTATTCATACCCACAAGCATACATGGAGTCTGGACACTGTCTCCTCCCCCCTCAGGCACGTGTGCAAGTAGATGTGCCCCCAGGTCATGAAACCAATATTTCTGCTGCATCTCATGGCAATCGGTACAACAGTCTCACTGCACACTCAACAAAGTTCACATAAACACACCATGGAGTCCCATGCACTGGGGAGAGTTGGTGGTGCAAGTGGAGCTCAGTCCAATCTGGGAGAGGAGCCGGCTGAAATCTCTGCTCATCCTCTGAGCTCCGGAGGAATGCCAGCGTGCAGTGTGGCCCCTCGCCCAGGGCGTCTCTCAGGTCCAGTTCCTGTAGGAGGTGAGTTCTGGCTGGGGCTACATACCAGCAAAGCCCAAGTGGAGGAGCGAGCGGGAGTGTGCGCCCAGACAGGCAGGGCCTAAGGCGGCCGCTCCCCACCCTTTCCCACTCCCTTCTCTCGCATTGGCCTCATCTTGCGCGCTCAAAAGCAGGATCCTAGGAAAGGATGTCCTCGTCCTCGGCCACGGGGAGCGCTGCGGCAAGAGAGGTCGGAGGGGGGCACCGGACGCACAGGTTCGGCGGAGCGTGCGAAGGTAGGGGCTGGCTGTGCGGCCGCCGCCGAGCCCGGGCCCTCTCTGGGCCTCGCTCTCCCCCTCGCGCGCCATCAGAGCCGCGTCCGGCCCCGACACGTCGGCGGGGGCCGTGGCCTGGACGCCAAACGCCCACAGGTGCACTTGCATCCGTGGGTCCGTCCTTCTCCCAGCCGGGCCTGGCCCTGCGGCGCCGGCGCGTCCCGGACGAGGTGGGGGCAGGGGGCAGGCGGCGGCGGCGGACCTCGAGGCGGACCCCTTCCTCCCTTCACACGGGTGTGACCAGGCCGCAGAGCCAGGGGCGCGCACGCCCGTAACCAGCAGGGCGATCCGTCGTTCAGAGGCCCTGCTAAGAATTTCTGTTTAATAATGGTCGCAAATTAGTTATAATGGTAAACAGTCATCTCAAAATCCAACAAACGAAAGCCAGCGCCGTCCTGGAAGGGCTCCAGGCCGCCCCCCGGGCACAGGACCCGGGTGGGGCAGGGCGGCGCGGCTGGAGCAGCGGGGAATCGCGCCCGGGGGCGGGGGCGGGGGGAGACTTCGGCCACAGCGCCTCCCAGCGGCCGGAGAGAAGAAAGACGGAGTCCGAGCTAGGCAAGCCGGGACAAAGGCCCCGCGCCCGAGCGCCGCGGAGGCCGGGGGCGGAGCGGGGGCTCGGGGCGCGCACACCCACCGAGCCGCGCGGCCTCGCCCAGACCCCCGCCCCGCGGGCCTACCTCCCACGCCCACCTCCCGGCCTCGCGCCGCCCTTCGGACGTGGTTAGGTTCCCGGAGCGCGCACACCCTCCGGCCTGCACCTCCAGGGGGCCCGGCACTCCGCCCCCGCCCCAGCCTCACCTCTTCCAAGGGGAGGAGAGCCGCGGGGACCTCCTGATCGAGAGCGACCCCAGCCCCACTGCCATTTCCATCCTCCCGCGGAGAGGCTCTCCCCGCCCGAGGACAGACGGACGGGCCGACGTGGCTTTCCCAGTGCCGTCCTTTCTTGCCAGCACAGTCTGTAAAGTCCTCAGTGCCCGAAGGGTTGCACTCCTGCAGCTTAAGGCCCTTTCCTTTTCCAACAAGAGTGTGTGTAGAAATCGGTCGAGAGTCTGGGCTTATTTGTAAAAAGTGGAGAGAACTGGCTAGGAGTGCAGGCTCGCCTCTGTTCTGCGCTCGGATGCGCGCCGGGGTCTACCGTGGGAGGCGGTGTGTGCCCGTGTGGAGGGGGCCGTGTGTCATGTGAGTGGAGTCGCAGGCGAGGGTCTCCGAGAGCGCAGTGCGGGTGGGGGAGGCCGTTGCTGAATGCAGACGGGGTGTGTTCAGGGTTGGCCTCTTCTGGGCACAGGAAGCAGCCTGTGCTCCCGGCCCGCAGGGGAGGGGGCACTGTGCCCTCCTGTCGCACAGCCGCAGCGCTCAGTTCCCTTCCCAGGTCCCACCTGGCATCGGTCACTGTGCTCGCAGGGACACCTCCCTGGAAACCCGATTTGTTCGTGCGCTTACAGCCAGCACCCTCTCCTCACCCAGGCCTGGCCCTCTTGCTGCCTGAGCCCGGGAAGGAGCTGCTCGGCACTTTCCCTGGCCCTTCACGTTCCTATCCTTCTCCACTTTGGGTCTCACCCCTGCTCTCCTTTCTCTCTTTCTTCCCCTTTTGCTTTTCTTCCTCCTCTATAATTTCTCCCCCTCTTCTATTTTCTCCCTTACCTTCTTGCTCAGCAAAACACATGCCCTTGAGCATTTGGGGGTGGATTATAACATGGAGACCCCCCATTTCCTGACTATTCCCAACATCATCCATGTTTCTCTGGAGGTGCTTATCTTATTCTCTGCCTATATTCGTTGCGGTCCCAGCCTCCCCGGGGTGTGGGGTGTGTGTGTGTGTGTGTGTGTGTGTTCTGGGAATGGGTGAGGTTGGGCTAAACAGTGGCCTCCAATATCTAGAGTCAGGCAATGTGGTTTGGGGGTTGAAGTGCCTCTGGGGGACATTTTCCATTATGTCTTTGGGTTGTCTCATGCCTGTCCAGTGTCTGAAGGCTTCCTCTGCATATCCTCTGTGTTTTTGTTTTGGTGGATGGGTACCAGCTGTGTTCCCCGACTATATTTATTACTTATCTGCTCCTTTTCTGGTATGCAAACTTTTGGCAAGCCCCGGCCATAATATATAGCAGGCGGAACACTAAATATTTTTTGGTGCTAATGCCATTTTATGCAGCCGCGTATTTCTTTCACAGAGTGGATAGTTCTGTAGAGGGTGCAGTTGTGAGATGGGGCATGTTTGCACGTGCATCTGTGCAATTTGGAGTGTATGTGCCCTAGAGGGTGTGCCTGCAGGAGAGGGAGGTTGGTGAGTTCTTGTGTTTGTGTCTGAGGATCAATGTAGAATCTGTAAAGAGGAATCAGAGAGGGGCCTTAAATGGTGTAGGGAAGGAGGTCCATGGGTGCTGGGAACCTGCTCTGGGGGCAGGCGGGTATATAAGGGAAAGGCCTATATAGGGTTTACAATGAAATGGACCAAGGGTGAGGTGTGTGCATAAAATGTGAGTTGAGGGGTATATCTGTGTCAATAACTGAGCATGCATGTGCGTGTGTGTCGTAGGCTCTGTCAGCCTGGCTGTTCCTGCCTGCTCCTGGGGAGCCCCGCCCTACACTGCAGAGCTCAATCAGCCGCTGCATGAATACACTCGAATGGAAAGTTGTGCTCAGCTGACCGGAGAAATCGGAGCCGGCTAGCACTGCTCCCCCCTCCCAGGCTCCCTCCTGCCCTTCCTTGGGGCTGCCCACCTGCCTACGCATGGGGACTGAGGAGGCTCAACTCAGCTGGGGTTAGATGGGCCCAGGGTGGTGGGGAGTTGGGTGGGCCTGAGCTCCAGGACCTGGGGGCTCACATCCCAGAGGGCTGGGCTTCTCACCCCCTGTGCTTGGGCACGCAGGGGATTGGTGAGGGCTCCGGGAAAGACCCCAAAGCAGCAGCCCAGTGCTCCAGGTGATAGCCACACAAAGACATCGGTAGGGACCTAGATGGCCACAGAGGCACACAAGGACAAGGAGAGGGAGAAGAGACTGGGTCATCCCCTGCTGGGGGAGGCCAAGTAGACCCAATGTGCCTCAGGTCTGAGCCTAGGCTTCGGGCTCCAGTGACCCTCGCGATGGGCTAGATCCAGAGTGTGCCAGGCTGGTCAGTTCTCTTTTCTAAAGAAGCTGAGAGAGTCACTCTGCGCCACGGGCCACAGTAGGGTTCGCATTCCACCCCAACTTGGCCCACCTAGGCCTGGGCCTTGCCCTCCCATTACCTCACTGGAGCCCTCCCCGCATCCAAAGTCCAGCCATCCCTGGCTGGTGCCACCACCTTCAGCCTGAATCCCAGCCCGAACCAGCCAGGCTCCTACGCCTTCAATTCCACTATTGATCAGCATCCTCACCCCATGCCGTGGCAGCTTCCAGGTCATTTCATTTTAATCAGCTGTATGTCTCACTTGGGATAATTAACTGTGTTGGTGCTGGGCAGTCGATGCTGCAGGATTTGAAGAGGGCAGGAAGAGGGGCTGAATGGGGTCTCAGGGCCAGAGCTCCGGGTGCTGGGGAGGCGGGGAGGTGCAAGGAAGAAAAGGTGAGCAGGCCGGAAGTGGTAGATTGGCCTTTCTCACCTCAGGCAGGGAGCTTCTAGGGGCCAGTGACTTTGGGATAGATTTTTCCAGCTTTGCTTCCCATTCTGTGGCTTCAGGTTTCCCATGCAAATCCAGGATTGCCATTGTTTTTCACTGAGGGAGGCAGGAATGAAGAGAATATCCCCAAATCGGCTGCTAATCTTCAAGCCCCTTATCCCAACAGTAGGCAGCCCAGGGACACTCAGGCCTCCGCACACAGGGAGACTTCAGGCGCTCCTGCTGGGGCACCAGGCAGAAACGTGCTGTGCACAGGGCAGGGGCACACACGGGGTGGCTTGTGCCAGAGCTGAAGTACACCAGAAGGAGGGGAGCTGATCCCTGGGCCTGAACAGAGAAGATGGATGGTCAATGTTGAGGCCTGTTTACCCAGCCTGACAAGGCTTATGAGGACGCACATACCGGTATACACCCTCTCCCCCTCCAGACACGGTCCACAGCATTCCCAGGCTGTGGGGGGCTGTGCACAGTGGCTGAGCTGGCTTTTCTGCCAGCAGGGGCTTCAGTCAAGCCTCACCCTTGAGCTCCGCCCTGGCTGACCCTGGGATGTTGACTGTCTTGGCCATAGCTTTGAGGGACCCAGAAAGAGAATGGGCAGACAGCCCATGAAAAGAGAGATCTGGCTAGAAAGGGGCCTCTTTTCTCTCACTCCCATGTTTGAAGGGGCGGGGGGCCAAATCCAATGTAATATCCGTATTGATCAGGGTAAAAGGCAGACTGGAGAAGCCAAAGAGCCCAACTCCAGTCTGCCCTCTGGTCAAAGAATACAGATTGTGATCCCCTTGCCCCCATTCCTTAAAGGCAGAAAGAGGAAGGTCAGTGATGGCTGGGTAGCCTGGGAGTCATATCGTTGGGTTGAGTAGAACAAGGGAATCCACCCAAATGGACATCCACAAAACATGTGTCCACTGCACAGAAAGGCCCTGTACACACAGCACCCTATAGTACCAGAGCCACCTCTTGACGAACTAGGTAAATATAAACTGCCCAAGCTACATGCAAATAATTGCCTTACAGGCAATATAAAAGAAAACACATACTGGACACACATCGATGCACTATACACACATGTATAACAAACATCACACGCACATGCACACACACACACACACACACACCTTTATATGTAGACCTTGATCACATGTGGAAGCCCAGCATTTGGAATCGCAAACATCTACACCACTCACCACAAGCACTCATACTTCTCCTGCAGGGAATCTGTAGGGAAGGTCAGAAAGTGCAGAGTATAGAGTATTGGTATTTGCACAGACCTGAGTAGAAACATAGGGGATGAGGGAGAGTGATGGATGATAGATAGCAAGACAGACAGGTAGCAGGCTGGTGGCCACCCAACTGAACCTAGGCCCCCCAACGCTGAAGGTTGCTGTGGTGTCTGATAGCCTGTTTTCTGAAGTGGAGCGAGAGGAAAGGGTACTGGATACTACAAACTTGCTTTCTTTCTCTGGTATGTTGAGACAAGGAGGCATTTCAACTTCACAAATTTGTCCTCTGTCCCAGGACAGAAAGGTATCTGCTCCCTAGTTTACCAATCAAAGACCTCCCAACAGTCACTCTCCAGCAGTGCCACCCCTGTCCTTCCACCCATCAATTCTAGTTAGCCGGTTGGGTAGGGTCCATCCAGAATCTTTACACTGTCTGAGGCAGCCCCTCCAGCCCCTTGGGCCCCTTTGGATTGCAGGCCCAAGTTCTGGGGCAAGTATGAACCATACATTTTAAAGTGCAGGTAAGAGGACAGAGCCTGGCATCCAAGGCATTCTATGCACCAGAACATTGGCTCGATCTGGGGAGAAGCCAGCAGCCCCTTCCCAAATTCCTGCCACCTGGGTCAATGTTGCCTGAAACGTGGCATCACCAGGAATGTTTTCCAAGGCAGAGAATGCATGCAGAGATTCTGACGCAGTGTGCCAGGCCTCAGAACTTGGAAGCTCTCAGGTCATCTGAATGCCCTGGATCTAAGTAAGGACGCACACAGAAACCTTCCCCTCCAGGCAAGCTCACCCTGGGTACACCAGGCCCCACTTGAATGCACAGGGCACCTCTGGGCCTGGCAGCATTTCTGCCTGGCCAGGCCCTGTGTAAACCTCACGGCGAGACTGGAGATGGGGACAAAAGGAAATCGGAAGTCAAAATTAGTTTGGAACCAGCGCGAAATTCCATGCACGTTTCTCCCTAATCCTCCTCCCTTTGGAAATTGGACTTTTCAAGTGAAGGCAAGTTTTCTGAAATTACCTCTTTGGCTCCTCCGGCTCAGGCTGGCCTGGCCCAGAGCGGCAGGGGCGCGGTCAGCCACTCCATCAGGGGGAAATGTGGGGGCCCCGCCGGGCAGGGCAGGGAGGCCTGGGGCTAGTGGGAACCTGGTTAGCCAAAGGCTGTGGTGTTTTTTTTGTTTTTTTTTTTTTTTTTTGGTTTTCATTTTAAAGTGTAAATCAGCCCTGAAAATGTCTTAGGAGCTGGAAGAGACTCCAGTTGATCCCCAAAAGACGGGAAGAAATTTCAAGGATTTTTGATCCTCAAGGATCAAGATCCGTAAGGCAAGTAATACAGTCACACAGACCCAAAGCAGGAGTGGTGAGGAGAAAGCCCGCCCCAGCTGTAGGCCCTAAACTCCTTGCACTACCTCTTTCTTCGCTCTCTCTACCCTCCCTACCCTGGCCACTATGGTTGCCCCCAACTCCACTTGGGCAAAAAGAAGACAAAACCTGTCAACTCTGCTCTGGATAGGTGGATTGTTGGTTTGATGACCTTGTGTGTTTACCCTTAAAAACACACACACACAAAATCCAACAACAACAACCAGAAGATGCCAAACACACCCCCCCCAAAGACCCACAGGGCCGCAGCAGGCTAGAATTCATGCGGATCTCGGCCTGGCATCTCCTTCTGAAGAAACCGGCGGGAGCCCCCCTCCCCTCTGCGCCCTCGGAGCCTTTCGTTCCAGATTTGGCTCCGGTTCTCCTCCGGAGGGCCTGTTCCCATCTCTCCCCCGCCACCCACACCCCCACCATCTCCAAGGAAAAGCTCCTACCCAGCCTTAAAATGCTGCCCCAGCTCGAGTGGCGCAGGGAGTCGGAGTGGAAGTGAAGGCCGGGCGCTGCTCGAACAAAAATACCAGTCTCGGGGAGTGATAAGAAAATGGAGAATACTGTATTTGCTTTAGAAAGTTTTTACATATAGATAAACACGCAGTTAAGATAACAGTAAAAGCGCCCTACGGGGAGTGAGAGATATCTCCAAAGCAGCTAAGAAATACTTGAAATAGCTTTTGCATAAGAATACTACGGACTCACTCTCCGCTTCCGCTAGCGACGGGGTCCCTCGTCCTAACCCAGCCCGCCACGCCACGCCTTGACTGCCAAGTCGACGCCAGGAACACCGAGTGGGAGGGGAACCCCAAAAAGGAAAGAGACAGGTGAGCGGGGAGGGAGGCAGGGGGTGGGGGGGAAGAGAATGAAAAAGGAAGAGGAGAAAAAGCAATATCATATACAGGCAATTTCTACACATATATTACAAACTGGGAAAATGACCGATCATTAAGATATACATAATTCATATAAAATTTTGAAATAAAAATAAAAATCTGTTACAGTCATAACTATTCTTTTTCCACATTTATAACCAGTACCCACACAGGCAGTGACAGAGTGGAGAGAAAAAGGTGCTTACGAAGAAAATGATTGTCTGCTGAACAAAAAACAGAAGATTGCATCTTGTTTGACCAATACTTGGACTTAAAAACAGAGAAAGAAAGAGAGCGAGAGAGGAAAAAAGAGAGAGCGAGCAACAAAAGGCGAGAAACATTTGCTATTTCCCTCTCGAGGAGTTCTTTTTTTTTTTTTTAACAAATTCTGAACGGAGATGGCGGTTTTATTTTTTTTTTCTCTTTTTGTCTGTTTTGCTTTTGTCGTCTTGTCGTCGTGGTGGTGGTCGGTTTTTGTATAGTCGACTCTTTTTTAAATCGTTTTAAACTAGAGAGAATATTTTCCCAGATACAAATAAATCGTCATGCAGGTGGGGTGCCGGGTCCGTGGGAACCGAAAGGAGAAGCCGTGCTTGTCCTAGAAAGTATACAATTGTCACCTCTTTTATGTTTTCTGCCCGCAACATCAGCGTTTGTAACTGTCTGTTGGCGTCGCGGTCCTTTGGGGTGGCCGTGGTGGTAGATGGTGGTTGGGGTTGTTGATAGTTTGCGTTTAATTTGTTATTTTTCTTGGTTTTTTATATATTTTTGGCTGGGGTGGAAGTGTGTGTGTGTGTGTGTACTTTGTGTGTGTGTGTGTGTGTGTGTGTGTGTGTATGATTGTGTATCCTGATTTCGGTTTGTTCTGGGTATGGAGGAGGAAGAAGAGGAAGAGGAGGAGGGCGAGGAGGAGGAGGAGGAGGAGGAGGAGGAGGAGGAGGAGGAGGAGGGGAAGGAGGGGGAGGGGGAGGAGGGCGGCCTTGGCTATCATACATCACATTCCGAGTCGCTGGAGGTTACCGAGAGGATGGAGGTGCCGGTGTCCGCGCGCTCCGTCAGGCTGGACACGCTGGTGGTGGGGCTGGCCGCCGTGGACGGCGACTCTGCCGAGCCGTGCGTGGGGCAGCCGGGCTCGGCCAGCGAACGCATGCCGCTCGGTCCGATGGCCTGGTGTTGGAGCCTGCGGGAGACAGAGAGCCGCACCAGCCCTGACACGGCGGCTCCGCCACCGGGCTCGTCAAGCCGCCTCCCCGCGCCCGCGGCCGCCGGGCTCCCCAGCCTCCCAGCCTCCCCAGCCGCGCGCCCTCCGCCACCACCCCGACTCGGCTCCCTGCGCTCATTTCTCGCCCCCTTCCCCTGCCTCCAAGCACCCCACCACTCGTTGAACGCCGCAAAGCCCCCCCCCAGCGCGGGTCTGGGCTCTCTTCTCTCCTTCCCGGGGCTCTTCGGGGCTCCCCAAGGCTTCCCAGTTCGCAGCCGGCCTCCGAGGAGAGGTAGGACCCGAGGCCGGCCTCCTGGGGAGGCCCCGGGAGCACAGCGCAGGACTCGGAGCCCCAAGATGCCCAAGTCCGAGAGGGACAGGGTGCTTCTTGCTCCCCCGCCCCGGGGACTCTTCAGACTGAACCGGGTGGCCCAGCGGCGGGTGGCCACAGTGGCTCCCGCCCCAGCTCCCCCAACACACCCAGAGCTGTGGGTTGCTCACCCGCAGCCTCTCCCCAGTAGGACCCGCTGGCTTTGCTCTCTGGCTCCCTGTGCTGAGCGCAGGAGCAGGGCTAGAGAGAACGGAGAAGCCGGAAGCGGAAAAAGTGGGGAAGAGGTGCAAGAGAGAAAGGAGAGAGAAGGCGGCAGGAGGGGGGTGTGCAGAGCAGTCTCCGTCTTCCCCTTTCCCCGCACCAGGCAGCTGCTGCCGGAGCCTAGTCTCTGAGTTCCCACAAGGAGGCCTTGCCCTGGTCCTGGGCACTCCCCCTCTCAGACGAAAAACTGGCTCGGCGGGCACGGGTGAGAGGGCCTAGGGCTCAGGCCTGGGCCACCTGAACGCAAACACACTCACTCACTCCAGGAACTCAGCCCTGGCCTCCAGCCCCTGGCAGCTGTCAGCAGCTGGGGCCCTGCTCCCTGCCGTACACCAGGCCCAGCGCCTGCGCAGGCTAGGTAGGGGCGCGGGCTTCTCACCAGGGCTTCTACCCCACTTCCTTCCCCCTTCCCTCCCATTCTTCGCCCCTTCCTCCTCCTCTTTCCCTCTTAGTTCTTTTTCTCCTTACCTTCCCCCAGGCCCAAGTGCGCTGACTGGTGAAGCCCAGACAACTTTATGATTTTGTGGCCAACTTGCTGGCAGTGGGTTTGCTCCTGCTCCTCCTGGCTTCCCAAGTTAGTGGACCAAGGGGATGCTCCTTGACTGGGGCAGGAGGGCTAGCACCTGTGTGCTCTTGTACACACACACACACACACACACACACACACACAAGGCCTCTCTACTTCCCCGCCTGGTTTTCCTGCTCCCACTCAGGCAATTGGCAAAACTGAGGGAAAGAGGCCTGCTCCACGGTGGCCAGCGACCTTTCTTTTTTTCCCTTTGTGGCAGAGACCCCACTGTTCAGTTTCCTTTCCGTGACTTCGTGGATTCCTCTCCGGGTTTTTGCAATGCATAATAATAAGAACCGGTTGGCAAGGACGGCTTTCCTCCCTTCCCTGTCTGCAGGCTGCAGGGGAGTGCGGAGCCGGGCACGGGCTGCGGAGGTGGCACGGGTGCAGCGCGGGGCCAAGGCTCCCGGGGCTGGGACCGGGGGGCCTGTGGACGGGCGCTCGGGACCTCACACCCCCACACTCTCCACCCTGCCGAAAGCCCCTCTCCGACAAAGTAGTCCATAAGCCCGCCGCCCGGCCCTCTTCTGCGCGTCTGGGCCAGCGGAAACTTTCTCCAACCGGCCAGGGGGTCGCGGCTGCTCGCGCGCCCGGCGGCCCCCGGCCCCCCGCCCCCTCCGCCCCCTCCGCCCCGGTTTCAGCCCCGCTCCCCCCGCTCCGCGGCCCCCCGAGACGGTAGCCAGGCCGCGGGCCCGCCACTGACCTGTTCTTGGCCGCCGCGGCGCGGTCGCGCTGCCTCCGGTTCTTAAACCAGTTGCCTACTTGTGTGGGGGTGAGGCCGGTGGCCTGCGCCAGTTCGCGTTTCTTGCTGGGGTTGGGGTAGGGGTCCTGCAGGTACCACTCCCGCAGCAGGCTCCGAGTCCGCTCCTTGAAGCAATGCGTCTTCTGCTCGCCGTCCCAGATGGTGCGCGGCAGCGGGAACTTCTTGCGCACGCGGTACTTGTCCACCGGGCCGAGCGGGCGGCCGCGCAGCTTCTCGGCCTCCTGGTAGTGCGCCTCGAGCCACATGGCCTGCAGCTTGCCGTGGGACTCCTTGGTGAACTTGTGGTTCTCCAGAATGTGGTAGAGGTCGCGGAAGTTGCCCGTGTGGAAGGCGACCACGGCGCGCGCGCGCAGGATCGACTCGTGCTTGTTGATGGCCTCGCACGCCCCGGGGGCCACGGGCAGCGACCAGAGGAAGCGGCCCAGCCGCTCGATGTCGCCCGTCTCCTCCAGCGTCTCGCAGACGCTGGCCACCTGCTCCGGCGAGAAGTTGAGGGTGGGCAGCTGGAACATGGACAACTCTTCCGGGGGGGCCCTGGAGCCGCCGCCGCCGCCGCCGCCGCCGCCTGCTCCGCCAGCACCGCCGCCTCCCGCACAGTTCCCGCCGCCGCCGCCGCCGCCGCCGCCGCCCGCGCCGCCGCCGCCGCCGCCGCCCGCACCGTTCCCGCCGCCGCTACTCGCCAGAAGTAGGGAGCGGTGATGAGGATCGGCGAAGTTTGGCAACAAGAAGTGGGAGGAATAGAGGTCTAGGGGGGAGCGGAATACCATGGACTGACCTGAGAGGAGAGGAGAAAATTCAGGGAGAGGAAGAGAGAGGGGAGGAAGAGGAGGAGAGGAGCGATGAGGACCAGGAGGAGGGAGAGGAGAGGGGGGAGGAGGAGAAGGAAAGGAGGGGGGAGCGGGAGGAGGAGGAGGGGGAGGAGGAAGGGCGTAAGGGACACCCACACCCCACACACATCCACACACACACACACCCGCGCAGCCACATAGAGAGGGAGGAAGGAGAGCGGCCCGGTGCGCGCGCGCAGAGAGAGAACCCGAGACAGAGAGAGGGAGAGGGAGAGGGAGAGAAAGAGGAGAGCGAGAGCCAACCACCGCCGAGTCAAGATTCAGCGATTCCACAGCAATCGCCCTAATGACAACAGCCTCATAATATCTCCCCTAAATCCACAGTGAGTGCAGCATTGAAACATTTTGTTTCGCTTTTCTATTGGTCTGCGGCGTGTCGTTGTGGCGTTGCCACGGCAACCGCTGCCAATCACTGTCAGCCCTGCCAATCAATACCGAGAACGTAAGGACGGTTTTACCACTTAGCCAGAGTAGGGGGGAGGGGGAGAGGAGGGAAAGAGGGAGAAGGGGGAGAAAGAGATTTTTTTTTTTAATCTTTGCAACTCTTAATCTCGCCACTTCCCCCTCTTTATCTATCTCTCTCTCTCTCCCTCGCTCGTTCTCTCGCTCTCGCTCTCTCTCTCTCTCTCCCCTCCCCATGTCTCTGAGCTCCCTTCTTCCCTCTTCCCCAAAGAAGTTGATCCAGAAATTCAAAAGGCCATGGACCTAGAGTTGTTGAATGGGATGAGCAATTAAAGGGGGGATTTTGTTGGGATGTAAGAGGCTCCCCACGCCGCATGAAGGCCGAAGGCCAGCCCTCAAGAAGACGCCGAGGGCCGAGGGCCGGCCAAGCAGGCACCGTTTGCACATGGTGTGCACGTCGGGCCGCCTCTTTCTGCCTATGTGAGCACTAATAGTGGCGAGGAAGAAAGAAGAGATGAGATCATGGGGCCCACCACACACTGACCCTGTCTGCTGCTCCCGGGATCCCGAATTTCGAGGGGTAGCTAACGCCTGAGAGCGAGAGGCCAGGACCCAGGGTGTCAGAAGCCGCTCTGGTCTCTCTCGGCCTCAATCGTTGTCCACATTTATCCCACTTTCATCTGCACTGGCTTCTACCCGCTTCTCTTTACTCTGCCCCGGTCAAGAAGTCTTGATTTCTACTATTGCCCTGTATTTTAAAATAACAGTACACTTCTTGTTTTCACCTTGAAAAGCAAGCCACCTCTTTATTTCCCCCCTAGGCTTCAGCTGTGTCCCCTGGGAGCTGACAAGTCTGGAACCCTTTGGAGCCCCCTGACATGTTCGCTACTTCTACTCCTCCAAAGAGCTCTGGATCTGCCTACCAGCCCCAGAAGGACACTCAAACTTATGGAGGCTTCTCCAAAGAAGCAGATAGGCCTGAACATTGCGTGTTTGCTCATATTGTAAAGAAAAAATAATAAAACTAATTTATCTAGGCAAAGTAATGTGACAAGCCTAAAACAGACCGCCAAAGGCCCGTAGAATAGAGAGAGAGTCCTCCCTCCCTCCCTCTGGCCACTGCAACCCTCCCCCCCCCTTACTCTCCCCCCACCCAGGGCCGGTATGGGTATTTATTCTAAGGTATGTTGCTTTTAAGAAGATGTAATCAGCATCTTTAGCGGGGCCTCCCTTTGTGAGGCTTCTGTAACTATGGAAGTGTGATTTACGCAGATTTGTCGGGGTCAGAGACGTCTTTCCCCTGAGCACTGTGTATATTTAGACAGGACTCGGTTTGGTGTTAAAAAGTGTATATTTTGAATGAGTTCACACACAGTAGCCAACAATGCCCACATTGTCGGCCCGTGTACAACGCGTATTGAAACGCAGCGTCCAGACTTCAACTAATCTGCCCTCAATAAAGCTGAAATAATTATCCTAAGCTGCCTTTCCAGAAGAAAAATCATTAAGGAATTCAAAACTCTTTTTTTAAAAAAAAAAAAAAAGATCTTTTCTACATTCCGATGCAGATCTGGGGGCGAGGCACCGAGTCCACACCACTTTGGAGATCTCAATGAGGGAGGAGAGAAAGAGATTGAGAGAATTTAAATGGGAAACCTAACGTGACTGGGGCTGTGAGTGTCCCACCCCTAAACCCCGAGCTCGGGCCCTGCTTAGGCCTTGACTCCCGCAGAGCCAGGCCTCCTGGGCAGAGAAGTGCAAGCTGTGATGGATGCTCCACTCTGGCAGAGAGGCTCTGGGCTGGGCCAGGGGGCCTCATGGGCCCCCCATCCCAGCGTCACCCCTGGAAGCCGAGGGTCCCCGGTCCTAAACCCAGTGACGGAGGCAGGGAAATATTCGCTCAAAGGGAAGACCCGCCAAGGCCCACTTCGGGTGATCTCTCCCCTCCAAGTATCTTGCTCCCAACCGTGAGTCCTTTTCCGTTCAGCTTCGAAGCTCTGGGCGGTCGTGCACAGCCGGCCCAGAAAGAGCCCTAAGGTTGGGACACAAAAACAGACGCTTCATCTTTTCTTCCCGATCCCTTTCTCTCGCAGGGGAAGGATTATAGGCTGAGGGGTGGGAGGGGGAAGGGGCAGGAGGAGGAAGCGGGGGAGGAAGGAATGAAAAAGGGGAGGGAGTGGGTATTGTGCCGCGTATGGGGGTAGAATTCCTACGGGTGGGTTTCCGAATATTGTGTTCAACTTTTTGAAAGCAGCTCGTGACCCCCGAAACTGCATCCCCTGGAGCCGAGGACCCAGGCGCCGGGCGGGCGGGTGAACCCAGCCAGTCCCCTCCCCGTCCCCACAACCCCCGCCTCCGGGTGGGGGCGACCCGGCCTCTCCCCGCCGCTCGCCGCCGGGCCAACCCCGGAGGGAGGCTGGGCAGGTGCCGCGGGCTCCGCCGAAAGTGCTGAAATTGAAAACCGTCGCCGCGCGGGGAGAAGTGAGGCCGGTGGGGCTGAGCCTCCGCTCGGCGACACCCCCGGCCCCAGCCCCGGCCGGGGCGCCTGCCGACGCGCCGCACCCCGCCGCACCCCGCCGGCGACTCGGGCGTGCAAAGCCGGGCGGAGGGCGGCTGCGGGGCGCGCAGCGTTGTGCGCTGGGACGGGGCCGGGAGCGGCGGGGCGGGCGGCCAGCCCCGGGCTGTCAGAGACGCCCCGCGCAACCGAGCCCCGCGCCGCCCACGGAGCCCGCCGCGCTGCCCCGCGGCCGCCGGCGCCTCTCCGCTCCGCTCCGGGCCCGAAGCACGACGCCCGCCGCCGGGAGCGCGTAAGTGGAGCGTCCCGAGAGCCGGGAGGGGGAGGCGGGGCGGCCGGCCTTCGGTGGGTGCGGATGGCCGGACTGGCTCCGGGTGGAGCCGGGAGCGCAGGCTCCGTGGGTCCCGGTCAAGGAGCGCGGGCCGAGTGGGGGAGGGGGCTCCGGAGCCCCAGAGCTTCCTCTCCCCAATTCCCAGGCGCTGGGCGCTGGGGAGGGGCGTCGGAGCAGAAGGACCTCGGGCTCCGGGGCCCAGGCGCCTTGCCCGCCGCTCTGGGGGCCCGAAGCACTGGGTAGCGCGAGGGAAGAGGGCTGAGCTGAGCTGGGGGACGTCTGGAGGGGTGGCGCGCGGGGGGGCGCCAGCACCCTGGATCTCTCAGAGAGTGGAGGAGTTTGGGAGGAACGGGTCAGCCCGCGGGGCCCCCCTGGCCGCTCCGACTTCCGGATCTGGGGTTTGGAGCCCGTACAGTCCGAGGTCACAAAATTGCCACCACCGCGTCTGCTTTAATCCTGGGCCAGGCAACTAACTGGCAAGACTGCGTACAGGTGGTGCGGGGAGAAAGGGCGCTTGAGCTGGAGAGTGTGTTTCTCCTACGAGGACCTACTGGGCGTTGATTTACAAAATCAGCCCCAACCCCAGCAGTCTCAACTCCACCCGGAGAGGTGCCCGAGAGACTCAGTCCTTGCTTGCCGTTACCCGGAAAGCCAAGAGGTCCGCAAGCCTCCCGGTTGGAGCAGCTGCACCCACTCGGCCTTGCTCGGCTCCGTGAGGCCAGTTTGTCCTGGGGGGCCCCCAGGACTTCGGGGGGCGGGGGCTGGCCCGGCAGCCCGCGGTTTGGGCCTCCCCGCAAGCTACAATCCGAGGCGCTTGGCGCGGGCGGCCGAGGAGGGCGCAGGGGAGTGCAGCACGTAGGCGGGGAGGCCGCGAAGCCCTTCAAGGACCCCGATTACTTTCCTTTGAATGAAAAACAACAACAACAACAACAACTGCTCCCTCCCTGCGCCCCCGCCCCCCGCCTTAGCCTCCGGGGACCCGCGCTCCGAGCAATTGTCGCCCCGGACAGTAAACACAGCTCAGTTGCCTCAACTTTCTCCGCACATAAAAGTTCCTGGCGTGCGGGGAAATTTGAATATTTGATCAGCCCCTTTGAGTGACCCTCATTAGCTTGGCGCCCTGCTAAGGCCCCGGCATTGCAAGAAAGCTGCTGGGCAAGGCATTTGTATGCCTTGTTAGCGCCGCTTAATGAAGCTGCCCCGACGGCTCAAAGGCGGCCTCCGGGGCCGGCGCTGCGCACCTCTCGGCACCCCACTCTGCCTAATGAGCCCCACCACCCGCGCAAGGCCCCTCCACCCCCCACATCCTCAAACAAGAGAAGTTGGCTCTGTCTTGGCCCACCATACCTCCCACTGCCAGGCCCAGGAGAGTGGGCACAAACCGTTCCCAGCTGGCTGTGGTGACCCAGCCCCAAGAGTGAGAGGTGGGAGGCTTGGGGGTTGTGAGTGATAGGGGCTGGGGAGGAGGGCTGTGGCCTCAGGTCTAGTCCAGGGAGTGCACTGGCAACCTCTCAAGAGGGCCAATTTCCAATCGTTTACTCCAGGTGCATTCGGACCAATGCTGGGGTGGCAGAGGGCAGATGTCTGGGGGAAGGTCAATTTTCAATCTCCCTCCCTTCCCAAGTTTCTTTGGGCTCCACTGCCTAGGAGACCATCAAATCCTTTGCAGAGATCCCCTTGGGAGAGCCAGAACTGGTATGCTAGGGCTTGAATTTGAGAAGGAGTGGGTACACTCAACTCCTCAGACATTGTTGTCCCTCCAACCCGGATGCCAAACAGTCAAATGCAGTTGGCACTACTAGGAAAGGCAATGGCACAACAGCCTACCTTGTCCCACTTCCCCTGCCCCAGAACACCAAGCCTTCTGTGGTCTCTCTTTAATCCTGCTTCCAGTCCTTGGGAAGCTTATAGAAAGCATTTTAGGCAGGGCCACCCTTTTCAGGACCAACTGGCTGCTAGGGCAAGATGGTACTAAAACAGACCTGAGGGCGAGGGAGAGAGGGAGAACTCTTTAAGGTAGGGGCACCAAAGCCACCATCTACTTCTCCTTTTCTCAGTGGGGCAAGTGACACGGTTGGCCAGCAAATCTAAGGAGCCCTATTAGAAGTTGTGTTTCAGTTCTCTGGAAAAGGAGTAGACTCTCTCTGCTCCATCTCTCCTCCAATGCTCATTTCCCTTGGACAGTTGTCACTCAAGGTCCCTCCTTGCACACCCAGTTTTTGGGTTTTTAAGCATCACTTTGGGGGGGGGGAGAGATTAATGCACTGTGTTTAGGAAACAAGCTTCTCTCAGATCCATGCTCTGGGCCTTCTGGAGGTACCCCCCACAGTCCCTCAGATATACAGCAGGCTGGCCAGGTGCCTAGCCTCAGGACCCCATTCCAGGGTGGCCACCTCTAGGAATGAGTGGCACCCAGCCAGCCCTCACCCTCTGCCAAAAAGCCAGCAAGGCCCTGGGATAGCAGAGCCTTCAAAGTCCCTCTGGTCTGCTCCTCTTCCCTTTCCCCCAGCTCAATCGGCTTGCCCCACCCCATTTCCCATCCCAGGACCCCCTAATTCAAGCCCAAACTGAGGATCTTTAGGGATCATCTCTACCCCGGCAAGACGGTGCCTGGGCCTTGATCCATCCAAAGGGCAAAGGTAGGAGCCGACAAGCGAGGAAGGAACGATGCTGGAGAGAAAAGGGACCTGAAGCGGGGGGTAAAACTCAGCCCTATGGCCCTAAGGCCAGGCCCACCAACTGCTCAGGGGAGGAGGTGAAGGGAGGGGGCTAGGAGTCCGCAGGCATCGGTCGGGGCAGCAGGGACCTAAGGCTAGATCCAGAGCAGAGGGGCGGGGAGGCGGGGGTCGGGGGAGCGCGCAGGACGGAGGGGGGGGGGGGGTGCGGCTCTTTAAGAGCCACACGGCTGGCAGGAGAAGCGCGCGGCCCGGTGCTGGTAGCGCATTGACCCCGAAGCGGATTTAGCGGGAAGGGAGCGGTCGGGCTCCGGTGGCTTTGTCCGGGGGCGACCAGAGAGGCCGAGGCACAAGAATAAGGAGCGACCGCGTCATGAAAGGCCGCGCCAAGGCGGCGGCGCTGCTGCTCTTGACTTCTGAGCAGGGCTTAGAAAGCTTGTCCCGGCTTAAGCCGAACTGCCTTCGCTGGGCCCTGAGCGCCGAGTCCGCGGGCTCAGAGCCCCGGCCTCGGAGCCGTGGGATGAGGGGGAGCTGGGGTGGCGGGAGACCTGGCAAAGCTGCTTTTGGCTCTACAGCCGCCTGGCCGACCGGAGCGTAGAGCTGCTAGCCAGACTGGCCGCGCCAGGGGACTGCCAGAGAAAGAATTTCCTTTTTCCAACTTCGGCTTTTGATTTTGTGTGTCCACTTGGAGCAGCTCTGGAGCCGACTGACCCCAAATGAATTCCCAACAGGTGGCCGGGTAAGTCCATTTAAAAATTCTGGTTATAGCATCAGCTCCTCCCCGGCTTCCTTCCTTTTGCCCTACAAGGTTCCCCCGTGGCCTCCCCGAATTCCCTTGTGCTCCTTACTCAGGTGAAGGTGAGGAAGGTGGTGGTGGTGATGATGGTGGTGGTGGTGGTGGTGAGAGGCGCCCTCCCCCTGGGGGTCCTCAGGCTCCCAGTTCCAGCCCAGGACAGCTGACTGGCGGCCCGTGAAGCTCCACCCAGTACCCCTAGGTCCCAACCACCCTTAGGTCCTTTGTGGGCCGCGATACCCCAAGGTGTGCGTGTGTGTGGCAGGGGGCGGGGGGATGGGAGAGTCTGGGTAGGGGAGGACGCGCCGCAGCATCTCAAGAGCAGAGCCAACAGGAAGGGGGCGGGGGACCCCGTGGCCCGGCGGCCTTTGTGTGTGGGGTTACTGCAGAAACCCAACTATACACCCTCTTTTATGGGAGACCTGGATCCTGCCCGGCCCGGGGGAGCCCGCGCCAGTTGTACAATAGCCCGAAGAAGAGCTTCGGGGCAGCCCCGGGCGGGGGAGTTGGAGGGGGCGAGCAGAGGGAGGAGGGGGAAGCCGAGAAAGGCAAAGGCAAGAAATCCCGGGCGTCCGAGTGAAAAGTCGAAAACGTCCTCGGAGCGCGCGGGAAACAGGCGCGCGCTCTCGCGGGCGCACATCCTCCTGTGTCACCCACTCTTACACACGCACTCACACCCACTCCACACAGGTTGCCCACGCACGCGGTCCTTGCAAGTACGGGGTCGCGAGCCTCAGCTCCCGAGCCGAGCCGCGAGCGGAGCCGCCCTCCTACTCCCCCCGCCCCCCCACTCCCCGGCTGTCAAGAGCCCTTCCGCCCGGCCACCGGTGCCCCGGGAATGACTGGGGGAGCTGGGAGGGCCCCCAGGAATGGGGCTCAGGGAGGATCTTACCTGCGGAAAGGTAAGGGAAGCCGGGAGCAGGAAGCAGCGGCGGATAAATATTCATTAGGAAGTGTAAGTGTCTCCTTTTAAACCGCGCGGCGCGCGCTCTCGCTCCTCTCTCTCTCTCCCTCCCTCCCTCTGTCCTCTTCTGAGGCTCTCTCCCCCTGTCGCTCAGTCTCCCCCCCCCTTTCCTGCGAAATGCCGGGTGGATCCCCGTCTAGCTAACCTGTTGGGAAGCCTGAGCCCTGGGCAGCGCCTCCACAGCTGTTTGCCTTCGCTCTTGGGGCGCGCGTTCCCCATCCTCCCTCCCTCCTTTCGCCCAGCCCCTCACCCCTCCTAAATTACTACATCATTAGCTTTATTTTCCAGGGTTGGGGGGGTGGTAACGGCGCAGACCGACGCACCTCCCCAGAGCAGGGCGAAAAGCCGGCGCTATCTGAGTCTGCCCCAACTCCATCCCCACCCCACATCCCCATCCCACATCCCCACCCAGTCTTTCCGTCTTTTTTCCCCTCCTGCCATCTCCACCTCCATCTGGATCAACCTAACTCCTCCATCCCTCCTTCGCTCGCCACCACCAGTCTGGATCCCCGGCTGGGGACTGGGTCGGCAGTGAGATGCCAGGTCTGCAGGTTCCGCGCGCGGGATTGGAACTTCAACCTGCACTGGGTGTGTGGGGGTAGCTTTCTGAGTCCCCCTTTCCCACGTAGGTTTTATAGCTTCACCCTGAGTAGGCACCTGGGCATTCCTGGGCCTTAGGATCAAAACACGAGGCACACATTCAGGACCTCACCTCGCCAGGCCTCAGAGTCCCCAGGCCTTAGACCTTTGGCCGGGCCTGGGAGGTTCCATGAAAGGTGGGGGAGAGGTGGCCTCACTTTATGCGATTGTGAAGGAGACACAGACCCACCGACTGACGGATTTACCATGGCCTTTTAGGAACAAACTGACCTGAAGTTAGATTCAAGTCCGCATCTTTCTCCCTCACGCTCATGAGAAAACACATCAACGGGATTCCAGGAAGGCGCAAGTCCCCGCAGGATCCCTCTGAGAATCGCTTGCAGCGGCAGGCGAGCACGCACACACCCCCGTCCCCACCCCCGCACACCCCAGGCCCAAGCTTCTCGCGCCCCCAGACTGGAAGGCGAGCCGGCCCTCAAGGCGGCTCCCGACAGAGGTATATGTCTGTGGACTGACGCAGGACGACCTTGGCCACCCTTCTCCCCGCTCCAGGCCTCTAGGGCACTCCAAGGGCTCTAAGAGGTGGCGGGGTCCCAGGGTGCTTGGCGGGGGGGTGGCGGGGCTCCGCGCTGCGGCGGGGCGGCGGGCTGAGCTCCGAGCGCCCAAGTGGGGGCGGGAGGAGGGGCCGAGGGGGCGGGCCCAGGCAAGTTCCCAGTTACAAATACGGCTGCTCTCGGAGGCCTCGGTGGAGAGCTTCGCCCCCAAACATGCGGATCGCTCGCCCCAAGGCGTCGTGACTTCCACTCTTGGGTCCTGCACCTTCCCCAAGATCCCCAAACTCCTTTGGCCGTCGGGTGGCCTGGAGGTGGGGTGTGACCGCTAGCCTCGAGGGGACCTAGCGACCCCGCCTCCGGCCCTCCCCCTCACTGGGCTCGGCCCCGACAAAATCCACCAAGACACGTCCCGGAGGCCGTTTGGATCCTTCCAGAAGGGAGAGAGGCGCAGAATCGTCGGAGGGTCTGCGTCCTCCTGGAATGTTATGAAGTTGGGCAGATGAACGGGTAGGAGAGGCCTAGAGGGCCCCGGGGCTAGGAAGCCGTATTGACTTCGCATCCTACCCAAAACCCGAGTTTGCACTTGCACACCTCCTCCTCCCTAAGCAGATCCGGCAGGTCGCACACTCAGGCTGAAGTTGAGTCACCTGACGGACCCTGGAAAGTACATGCAGTTGTCCCGGAATACACACGGTAGAATTAGGGGCAATTTGAGGAAGAAAGAAGGGTCCACAGACAGGATCATTCCAGCACCCGGCCCAGTTGTCCAGATGCTGACAAAAGCCACAGTGCCGGCGCAGAGTGACCCCGGCCACACGGGGCATGGGGCATATGTACAGGAAGCCACACACCGGGAGAGTGGTCGATTGAGAATGCAGGCTGCGAAGCTGAGGGCTTCCTGCTAGAGGGACGCTGGCTCCCGAGGGAAAAACTTTGTTGAGCCGACTGGGTGAAAGGTTTCAGGTCAAGTCCAGGAGACTACAAAGAGCACGTCCTCCACCCCAAAGCTGACGCTTTTCCCTTCCTCCTAGTCCGGCTGGAGACACACAGAAGAGGGCAATTCAGGAAAGGTTCATTTGGACCGGGATGATTTATTTGTTATTATTGTTATTGGTTTAGGAGATTGCATTCTGAAGGAGGATGGGGTGGACCGCATAGGTGCGCTCACTCAGTGCCCCGAGATTCCTAATACCTAATGGAGACCTTGGGAGCTAATCAGGTTCTCTTAAGTAGCGGGAGGGCCCTGGTTTTGCCCCTAACCCCTTCTAATGCTAAATTTAGTCTTTAAAAAGAATGGTGGCTCAGCTCCACACCGTCCTGCCTTCACTTCCAGCCCAGTCCCCTTTGTATTAAATAAGTATGCAAGAGAACACTCCAAAGAACATCCAACTATTTGGTTTATTAAACTACTTTTCTTTGTGAAATATTGGGAAGTTCTCACCCCCTCCTTCCCGGGTCCCAAGCCGAAGTCCCTGTCGGGGCCCAGTGAGGGTGGGGATTGAAGAAGAGGGAGTGATTCCCAGAGTAGCTCTCTCCTAGAAAGGCCCAAACAAGCGCACATACTTGTTTTTGGTTTCAGCTCCGTTTGCCTGCCTAGTCTGGGCGAACCTTCCAGACAGGAGCCACCATGGTTTCCCTGCAGAAGAGGCAGGCACGCTGGACGCCATGGTGCCCTCCCTTCTACTTCACCTCCCTTCCTGACTCTCTCTCTCTCTCTCTCTCTGAAAGCAGAGGGTAAGTTTGGGAAGATTCTTTTAGACAAAAAAATAGGAGAAAAAGAGGACGTTCTGGGCCAGCAAGTCGGATGACCGCCCTCCAAGGAGCAGAGGAAGGTCTGTCTTCTGAAGAAGAGACGAACCATCTGGAAACCACGGCAGGAGGACACTTTTAAACAAATGTGGTTGCCCTAGAAATGGAGGGGTTTGAGACCATGAGTAGGGAAGAATTTCTTTCCTTTGGAGAAGACTGTGTCCTTTTAATTTCCTCCCGAATATACACTTAATTCCTGGAAATTGTAGTAAGAGTTTGTTCTTTATAGATGTTCTAAACAATAAAGAGTGAAAATCATTTTAGACTCAATCTTCCTTGGAAGGGCAGTTTCTCCCAAGATGTTTTTTTCTTTTTCCAGGTTTGTTTTTCCTTATTCCCCTAGTAAGAGTCCACATCTCGGGAGGAGACTCTGGCCAAAAGAGAGAGAAATGAGTAAGGAGGAGACCGTCATTCCCAAACCCCGAGTGACTGCCATTCCCTATAGCTGAGATTTGTGTCACAAAGAAGCAGACTCCTTTACCTTGGGGGCATTTCTCCCCTCTTTGGGTAATTTCTTTAGAGCCTTTCTAATAATACATAACCAACAGCATTTTAGAGTTAAAGATGTTTGCTCTTGCTTACCAATTAATTGTACAAGATTCTTCAAAGTCTGCTTGTGTGATTTATAAAACCGGGTGTAGGTAGCTAAAGTCCTTGCAACAGTCATCACTCAAGCAGAAAAGCAGCTCGGCTTTCTCATAGCCCTAAATGCCCCCATGTACAGTGGCTGGAGCGAATTCCTTTTTCTCTATGTTTCCTAAATGCCCTGGTCACCTCTGCCGCAGCCACAGGACTCAGGGCCAAACCTCCGAGGTTTGTGACCTCTTGAGAGGAGAGCACTGTGTTTTTAGGGGTGTTTTTTGTTGTAAGCAATTTTTAGTAATGGTGTGAGTTTCTCTCTGTCTCCCCCCTGCCCCCGCCCAGTCCCTGTCTGTCTGTCTGTCTGTCTCTTGCTCTAAAGGAGCCCAGTGGAGTTGCCTGCCTCTTCCTCAGCAGAAACGGCCTGCCTAGATAGAAGCTAACCATTTCCGCTGCCCGGGGCAAAGGGCTGAATGTCGTTGTCCGGTCCCAGGCTGGGGCGGGAAAGGGGGGGGTGGGTGGGCAGTGTCTGCGGGTTGGGGAGGGGGCAACCATCACCTTGGACAATAAAATAATAAAATAACCAGATACCCCCTTAATCCCTTCTATTAACAGTGTCAATGCGCTAGAGAGGCCGTCTCACCTCCAAAGGCGTCTTCACCCCCGGAGGGCCCAGGCTTCCAGGCGAAGCCCAACACTGGGCCCGCGCGCCCGAGAGGAGGTGCTCCGACGGCAAAAATCCCATACATTTTTAACTACAGTGATTACTAAATTAATAGCAGGCACTAAGACAGATGTCAAAACGTCTTGAAAATGTTTATCTGTGAATAATTGAGAAGGTGGTGGGACGCATTATCTGATTGTGTAATGAAATATGTATGAGGAACAGCTGTTTGCGACAGTCCCCTCCCGCCGCCTCCTCAGCCGGGGCCCTTCTCCTGGAAGCAGGGACCTCGGCGAATGTGGTGGCCCACCTGGGAGCGCGCTCAGGCCCTCCGGGGCTGCCTGCGAGCTGCGGCTCCAGCGGCCCCGGAGTCCCCCGCGTCCTGCCCGAGGCCCGAGGCCTGGACTCAGCCCCCAGCCTCGCTCTTTTGGCTTTGGGGCGGGGGTGAGGCTCAACTACCGGCCGGCCGAGCGGTCCTCGGAGCCTTCGGGGGCCCGCGGGCTCGGCGGGCGAGACTCCAGGAGGGCCCGGCGCGGGCGGCGGTGGAGGCCCGGAGGCCCCGAGGCCCGGCGTGCGGCGGCCGAGCGGGCGGCCTGCTCCGAGGCTAGGGCCGGGGGCTCGCGGCTCAGCGGGGCGGGCCGGGGTCACCGCGGGGTGACGGGGCTCCCGCGAGGGCTTTGTTCGGCTCTCCTGCCGCACCGCCACTTCCGTCCAGCCCCCAGCCCGCCGCCCCAGCCTGGGCGCGCGCCCCGCTTGCTCCTGCAGCCCCGCGCCCTCCGCCCGGACGCGCCGGCAGCCTTCGGGGCTGCGTCCGCTGCTGCCCCCGGGTCCGGAGCTCGCCGGGCCGGCCCCCCAGGAAGCAGAGCGAGGGGGCGAAGGAGCTCTGCGGCCTCCTGGAGCCCCGGCGGGGACCGGGCCTCCCCGGGCGCACCACCTCGCTTGGCGGCCGAGGCCCGGTCTTGGGCTCCGCAGCGGCCGGCGCGCCCTGGGCCTCGCCCCGGGTCGGCGGGAGCGCGGCGGCCGAGGGGGGCGAGACGCCGAGCGGGGAGGGGCCCCCGCGGGCCTGGACCTTGAAGGCGGGGTCAGCCACGCGGGTCAGCCCGCCGCAGCCCGGCCGCTGCGCACGGGGCTGGAACCGGGGCCGCGCGCGCCTCTCCCCGCGGCCCCCGCCGGCCCGCAGGCCTGCCCGCGCCTCCGCCTCTGCGGCCTCCGGGCCCCGGGCCTGCCCGAGCCCGGGGGCCCCGTCCCTGGAGCCCGGCGCCCCGGGAGCGTCGCCCGCCCCGCAGCCCCCGGCCGTGCCGGCCCTGCCCGCGCCGCCGCCCGGGACCGCTCCGAGCCGCCCCAGCTCTGCGAGCCCCGGCGCCCGGACACCCAGCGTCCCCGCGGTTCCCACCGCCCGCTCGTCGAGATGCGCTCCGGCGTCCTTCCTGGAGCGTCCCCCCTTTTACCTAATCCCTTATGCTTTTATTCTAATCCTGCACATTACAGTTAATCTGTAATGATACCGCTTCGGAGGAACCTGTTGCATACGAGGCACGGTAATTTGTCACCTTGGAAACAGTTTTAAATAAAGATTATAACAGTGATGTCGACTGTGTTTATCCTCGGCGCGGGGGGTGGGTCGGGGGCCCGGCAGCCCCTCGGCGGAGAGGACGGATTTCGGAGGGAAAGAAGGGAGCGAGGCGCGTGGGGCAGAGCCGAGCGGGCCGGGGTCCCGGAGGCCAGGCGGCCAGAGCCCGCTCCGCTTGCTCGGGTCCTGCGCCTTGCGGGCTTTGGAGTTTTTCCTTTCTGGAAATCCTGTGGTCTTAAACCGCGAGGCTTGGAGACCGAGCCACGGTTTGCAAAATTGAGGAAAACTTGGTGAACTCGAGCCCCTGCTCCTTGTGAATTCGCGTGCGGCCCGGCCCTGCGCCCCTGGGAGGCCGAGGCGCGGCGAGCGGAGGAAGCGAGGCTTGCAGGACCCTCGGCTGCAAGAAGGCAGAGCCGCTGCTGTGCCGATCCCACCGCTCCCGAGCTGCCTCCTCTGTTAAACACGCCCGCCGCAGCAGCGGCAGCAGCAACCGAAAACTGTGCGCACACCTAAAGCAAAATGAAACATAATTGCTTTTATTTATCTGTTGCTTTTATATCATTAAAATATTTTTAGTCACTTTGTTCAAAATAGCATCCACTCTGTGATTATTACCTGCCGTATCTGTTGATCTGCTCCTTGTGTGCTCAGCACAGCAATATTAACAATTAAGGGGAAAAAAGCCCATCTTCTATATTGTATCTGTCAAGATATGTTACAATTTCCATTAACAAAAAAAACATTATTCTTGTTGAAGAAGCTATGAAGCATATCTTTCATGAGAACTTTATTAGTAATCATAGTTGTCAGAAAGAATTAGATATGCATAGATTGTAGATGCAAAGGAAATATTAGATGCACAGAATAAAATATACAGTGGGATTGAGGCATAACTATTTTTCTTTTTAAAATAAATTTTTACTGAGGTGAAAAAAAAAAACCCAAGCTATTAAGCTTACTTAAAAGATGGCTTTGTTGGTTTAATTATACTGTAGTTATTTTATAAATATGTTTCAAAGGAAGCTTGCCATATTGCATGTCAATGAGGACTGTAAAGAAAAGCTCACAAAAGCTAATGCATACCAAATACCAAATTTTAGTCATTAGCATTCCTATTTATTACAAACTAAAGGAACCTATTAACAGACAAGAATTTCTATTTAGCTAGCATTACAATGTTTGGCCATTAAAATAAAAAGGGCAAAGTATATACGTATTTTTTCCCCTTGGAACTATATGTTCTTTTTGCCTAGAAGCTGATGGAGGGATTGGGAGATGTTTCTGATTGGGGACACAAGATTCTACCGTGGGACTTAGGCCAGAGGGCCCAGAACCACTATTTTTAGTTATCCAGCTTAATGCTATTCATTTGGAAGAACAGTGCTGGGCTGGGGCTATGCAGCAGAGCTGCGTAGTAACCACAGTCTGCGAGGGGCCCTTTGTATTTAATTTGTGTCAGGAGCATATGCAAATTATTAATTGTTTTTCCTCTGGGCGTGGGAGTGGATGGCAACCGTAATACTGCTTTTGTTTGGATATTAAAATTTCTTTAAATGCTCCCTAGACGGGGTACATCCCCCAATGCATATTCCCCTGGAAGGAAATCCCACCACGACAGTGAATACAAGCATCTTAATTCTAAAAATACGCACATAGAGATTTGTGTCATTTCAAAACTTTTTCCTTTGAGCAAAAGTCACGGTTCTGCTCTCACATCAGATGGAAGGGACTATGTAAATATATTTTTCTGAATGCTGATTCAAGAGGGAAAGAACTTCTGAAACATTCTTACATTTAGAAACTTTAAAGATCCTTTTCTTCTTAAAATCGAGGCAGATTTCCCGCCCCCCCCCCATCTGAATAGGGAAACAAAGTAAATATTACAGGAACTGAAATGAAACATTTGGCGTGATAAGAAAGGTTATTTCAAATTATGCTAGGTGAGGGTTTTTTTTTGTGTGTTTGTGTGTGTGTGTGTGTGGTTTTTTTTTTTTTTCTTTAGGGCCCAACAGGAAAAAAATAATACCTACACCAGATTGTTAGACTCTGCGCACTTACCAAGGGACTGGCAGCCCAGCTTTTCCTGTCCTGACTTTCGACTCCGACATGATACATTCTGCTCGCTTTGGGGGACTTTTTTTGCATTAACAAGACTGAAAAATTTTAAGAAAGGTGCTTCCCTGAAAGGCCTGGATGAAAACAACAGGTGTTAAAAGGCAGGAAGGGCATCTCTGAATTCCTGATTCAAAAAAGAAAATCTCTCCATCAAGAGTTATTAACATTTGCAACCCTCACACAAAATCTTCGTTTTCAACAGGAAAATTCTCTGTGCTGTGTTGAGGGAAGCAGTGGGTATTCTCTCCCTGGTGATTACTTGAGCGCAGATAAAGGAAGGATAGTGTGAGGACTCCTATGTGGCAAACTTTTCCTTCGGGGAAATAACGAAAATCAATGTACTAAGAAGCTTGGGTGCCCCAATGTTGATAGTTCTAGAAAAGAAAATGTGAACTCTCCTCATTTCTAGCCTGCAATATCTGGATAAGGAGTCAACCCCCAAGTTTCTAAAACATATTTGACACAGAAGTGGGGAAAACTGTTTTAAATACCTAAGTGTGTCAAAAACGATGACACCTGCCAGCAAAGACCAGATTCACACAATTATCATCTTCTTTGACTGTAAATTAACCAGTCTGATTTTTGCCTCCTCCACGGGTGAGAGGGCCCATATTATCTAGATGGGACACCCTCTTGCCTCTCCCTCATCTACATCTTTTCTGTCATTGAATGCTGACTACGACTAATAGCCAAGGAGGAGAAGGCTGTTTCTCATATATTTAAACCAAGGTGGCTTAATCTCAAGTGGGTGAAAGATAAACCTGCTTTCAGTTGCCTTAAATCCCCTTCTCAGGAGCATATTAGGGAAGACCATCTCAGAGATAAGTAACATAGAGGCCCTTCTCTCAGGGAGCTGATACTTATACGGGGGTGTGGAACATACCTAGGTCAATAGCACAGAACAATGCTGTCCTGTGGGTGTCCTGGCTGGGAGCACATTGGAAGGAAGCATGGGAGAAATCTCAGAAGGCTTCCTGGAAGTGGTGGGGCTTGAGCTGAGCCTTGAAAGTTGAGGATGATTCGAGATGGTGAGGAGAATGACACATAAGCAAAACTGGTATGCAGTTAAGATACAGTGACAGGTCTCCCATAACGTAGGCATTTAAAAGTGCTTACTTAAATCAATGAAATTATTTAGAAGCCTGATAATAAATTCTTCTAAACATTTCTTTTTAGAATCGTCTGCCTACTACTTTAACCTGGACCTCTCTTATTTCTCTCCATCATTAATGGTATATCTTTTCTTCAGTTAGGTTGAGGGAGTTCATTCTGAAGCTATGATGGTGTCTAGGGCTGACAAAATGACTCCTGTTGATTCCAGGGAGGGAGGGTGCTTACTCAGAGGACACTTCTCTACAGCAAATGTTCCCTCTACTAAAGTCTCCTTCGTGGTCTTTGCAAGAATGAGGGGATTACTGAAATTCTAAGAGGTTTCCTATTTTTAACAAACCCTTCTCTGATGGTTCCAATCTAATGTTTTGTTCCAAACATCTTGGAAAGCAAAATGGTGAAAGGGGGCTCGTTAGGTTTTTATACACAGAGCGGAGCAGAGTCCACTGAAAATGGCCTATGGATTAGAAACAAGGAAGCCTGGTAGTGTCACTAATTAGTGCGTGGGTAAAGTGGCTCACCCAACCTAGCTTCACTTTTTCTCATCTGAGAGAAGGAGACAATACTGGCTACCCTCATCTATATGACTTTTGGTTTTGTTCTTTGGAAACCCACCTTCCTGTTGTTGTATCTTTATATAGCTCTGACCTCCAGCAGGATTTGGGTGATATTAATCAATTATGAACAGTTTTCCACCCCCTCTTCTGGAAACAGATGCTTACTAGTTGGAGCTTGAAGATACCAATTTTAAACTACCACGACCGGAAAAACAAAGCAAAACAAAACCAATCCTGGCAAGGGAGGAAATCTCCATCCA
Source organism: Canis lupus baileyi (assembly GCF_048164855.1). Classification (NCBI taxonomy): domain Eukaryota; kingdom Metazoa; phylum Chordata; class Mammalia; order Carnivora; family Canidae; genus Canis; species Canis lupus. Next base: position 50,054,836 of record NC_132848.1, on the reverse strand, counting down.
TACTATCTTTTCTTCAGAATGTGTTTTTAAGCTTTATTAGGTCTTTGGGTCTGGAAATGTGATTCACGTTAGGGCATAGCAGAGAGTTTCTTCAGAAAATGCCTTAGCTGAGTAAAGCAGTGTCAGGCTCCCACCCCCAGGGAGCAAGACATACCACATCTCCATTCCCCTCTACTTTCTTCTCACCTCCACTTCTCCAGAAATCTGGCTTTCTTCTGCAGCTTCTTTTCCTTTTTTTCTAAACAAGCCACTGTTTCTTCCTAAATTAAGCATGAAAGTCAACGAGTTGAGGGCAATTCAGTCTTAATAAACAGATGTTTTTTTGAGTTCCCAAGACCTAAGTAAAGGCCATTCCACAGGAGGCACCCAATTCAAAAGGAGGAAGCACTAAGGATTATGGAGCATTCTGCAATGCGTGTGGCTGAAGAGGAGTCAGCCTTCCACCTCTCCTCCATGTGCCATCTCTCCAAACTCATCAGAGGGAAGCTTGCTTTCCCAAGAGCTCATTTTTGTCTGGGTTGTAAAATGTATTCAGCTCCACCATACACAGGCTAAACATATGGCCGAACAGTGTGAAGAGGGAAGTGTGTCCTTTGGCACATTGAGGGGCACAGACTGGCATGCACGTTCAATAAAAGGCTTCTTGTATGGGGCCCTATACCACAGGATCGCTCCAGGAAAAGCTGAACTGACCTCAGTTGGTGTGGCAATGTGCTTGTGCGCGTGTGTTGTGTATTTACAAGGCCAAATTCCAGCTACTCTGTAAGACTCCTGGTAAAAAAAAAAAAAAAAAAAAAAAGGAGGAAAAAAGTATTGGATGACCCTGTGTGTATGTGTTGAGGGGGAGGAACCCCCAGAGATTAAAAACTGAACAGGGGCTGGAATTTTATTTTAATTAGTCTCACATTTCCCTGGAGAGCTTTTCTGAGAATATGATCTTCTTTCCCATTTGCCTCCCTGCAGTCAACTATGGAGACTCACCAAGCTGAGGAGGAGGAGGAAACCATCTCCATCCCAGCTGAATTCTGAAGAACACTTGGCCTTAGCTCCCAGAAATTCTAAATTACACACAGGCAAAGTCTTGGCCCTGTCACCAAGAATGAAACAGAAGCTGAATCTGTTACTCACATTTTCAGACTAACCAGAGAACACACTGAAAAGCCTTTTTCTTGAGTAAGAGATGGAAGATCTGGCTCAAGGGCAGGACGTTGGGTCTTCTCATGACACGGCATGTGCGGGCTGCACCCTCAAGTCCTGGTCCACTGATCACATCTTCAACAACTCCCAGGTCGTAGTCAAGGGAGGGTAGACCAGGAGCAGGGGAGGGATCCATGGAATCGGCAGAAGCAGCGAGAGGAAGGGACAGGAAAAACCCACCCAGTGGGCCTAGGAGACAAGCCAGTGTCTCCACACACCAAAGGAAGGCACCCACCTGGGACAGAAGGGGTTACTGGGTCCTCCCCTGAGGGCCACCGTGCCAATGTCCTTACCAGGTCTCCAACCCTCGGTAGCAATCTCCAGCATGCGTCAGTGTGGGTGGAAAAGCGTCTTCTATCAAGTTTAACAACTTTCTGGTGTAACTTCTGAGAGGGATGATTGCTTATTCATGCGGAAGCAAGACGCCCAGTTCATTTTGCCTGTTTTTGCTACTCTTTGTTGGGTTTGGGAGGCTGTTATGGTAGCTGCAAATGGCTTCTCAAGTGACATTTGCTGACATTCAGTGAAGTACATTTATCAGTATTCGCCAGCTCACCTCTACACATGCAATCCATTTTGTTTTGTTCTTCATAGCAACCTCCTTTCCGACACCCGTGCCCTGAAAATGATAAATGGCAAGGTGGCATATTTCTCAAGCTGCACTCAAATGTCACTGTGAAAAATCTTTAATGGACTAAGTGTAGCTCTTCACGTTACAACTTGTCAGGTACTGAGAAATTCTAGAGTTTCTCCTTAATCCACAAGTCTTTGGAACCACACATCTGCAAGCAGAGACTAATTATAAGCTACCCCAGTCAGACCTGGGCAAGCAGAAACCGAGGAGAAAACATCTGATATCAGCTAATTCTTTTTTATTCTTATTCTTCTTCCATTTTTGCTACTTCCTTTCCTACTCAGAGAATATGCCAGGTTTGAGCAATTTGTTACTCTAATTAAGTGGGGGACAGTCCCCCTAATCCGTCCCCCAACCCCACCCCATGCAGGTTTATAATCCAGTTGTACACTCAGCCTTCTCCATAATAGCTTTTACTCTTCTCCAACACTTAAAATCACTAGGGCTTCTCCCCACCTCCCCAACCAATTCACCCCCAAAATAAAACAAAACCCCTACCTGATTCTGAATCATAAATCCTGGCTTCTAAATATTGGCTACAATGGGGTGGTTCAGAGGTGTCTGAGATATCTGGCTGGAAGAGTCCTTTCTCCTGTCTCCCTAGCCATTCCTCTTCAGAGTGTATGGTCATCCTTCAGATTACCATCTAAAAAGCCTCTCATTGTCCCCTGTGTGCATCCCTGTCCACTACCACCACCATGCCACTCTCAGGGGAGCAGTCTATAGGCAATCACTCATCCTTGAATATGGCTTGCTCACTCGGGTTCCACCTTTTCCTAGTCCCTGGAGCATGCTCCAAGGAGGAATCAGCCCTTGCCCACTGTAGTCAGGGGAGAGTTTGTTGATTTGCCTGTTTGAAATGTGTTCCAATGAGAACATTGTCATCAGTTCACACTGATTTTACAATCCATGTTTGAAGGTCAAAGGAATTGAGAAAGGGGTGACTGAAGCCAAAGAGAAGGAATGCTACCACCCAACACTGTGCCCGCCAAGGTCATCTTTGGCCAGATGCTAAAGACTGGGATGTTTGGGATTTACTCCTATTCTTTAAAGCCCCACCCAAGCTCTAACCTTGATATCTGCTTCTAGATTACCCAAATTGGGCATCTCCAAGGCTCTCCTGGTTTTTTTTTTCCCCCCTAACATCATCCTTGGCTTTTCTTCTCCTTAAACTTGGCCTCCTGTCTCCTGGGTTGAGTAGCTATCATAACTGTCTCCTAGACCTCAGGGACCCTTCCAACAAGTATAGGTCTTGGCCCACATGGAGGCTCAACAATCTAATTACCTAACAATCTAAAATCTGTAAATGTCTCCATTTCTACATTTGTGTGAATTGATATCACTCATTTGTTGCACAAAGAATCACAGAGCACCCCTGCAGTGTCCAGCCTTGTGAGAAACTCAAAGAATGTCCTGGTAGGTAAGAGAAGTAAGAGAGATGCTACTTTGACATTTTAGTGTCAAAGTAGCATCACTAAAATGATGAAGGATTTTCAGTTAAGGACACTCTTTGAGTTTCTCACAAGGCCGGACACTCAGAGGTAAATAGCAGCAGGAGTACTTGTTTCAGAAAGGTCTGGGACCAGAAGTAAAGAAGGCATCAGAAGAGAAGTGGCCACTCTCAGCCTCACTCACTCTTGCCTCTGCTTAGTTCATGCCTCTCTACTGATAGCCATTCTCTGCTTCTTTGTGTGTATGGAGGACCAGGGCCTCTTCCTTTCTAGAACTTATATATTTTCACTTAAGGTAATCAGGAGATCCCCCAACTCAGTTTTCCATTGGCCAACGCCAGACTCCCTAGAGAGAGAGTTTGTGTCGTCTGTTGGGTTGGAAGACCATTGAGAGGACTGAGTCCTTATGTGGGTGGGGACTTGTTCTCAGAAGAGAATGTCGTGGATTAGATTGTCTATAATAAATTAAGATCTAAGAGCTCACACTGGGGTATGGGATCTTTAGCTTAAATCTTCTGTGGGGTGGAGGTGTTAACTCTTATTAGTTGTTATCACCTGTAAGTGAGTGAATTTATCATGTTCTTTCCTGAGGTCTCAGGGAAACTTGGAAATAATTAAGAAGACATCAAGCACTGAAGGGATGGTAGGGAGGACCTTGTGAGTTGTTGAAAAGATTGCACTATCCTTCCAAGGGCTCTGTGAGGCATGTAGACAAGCAGAGGCAAGGGATTTGGGAAGCTGTGTCACGAGAGCCATTTGAACTTGAGGTTAGAAGAACATAAGCTCCTTGAGTGACTAAATCCACATGGCTTGGTACTTTTAGTTGCTTATATAGTTCATAGAAGAATTTAACAGGATTAAGGACACAGGCATCCTCTCTAGAAGCCCACTCCTCATGGCCCTGGGAGATTCCCTTGTTTGTCTGTTTGAAAACTTATGGGCACTATTTGCCTTTCTCTTCTTCTCATTTCCTAGAGGGTCAGCAGGCCAGGCCTGGGGAATCAACAGAGTGGAGTGTACTTTATTCAGGTCTAGGAAACAGACCTGTGGAGACAGGTCCACAATCAGAAGTTTTGAGGACGAGGACTTTTTTTTTTTTGGCTTCACAGGAGCCAGTAATTTAATCTGAAGTACTCCCCTTTGTAACATCCTCTTCTTAGAAATATCCTTTTTCTTTTTCTTTTTAAGATTTTATTTATTTATTCATGAGACAGAGAGAGAGAGAGAGAGAGATTGAGAGAGAGGCAGAGATACAGGCAGAGGGAGAAGCAGGCTCCATGCAGGGAGCCCGACGTGGGACTCGATCCCGGGTCTCCAGGATCACACCCCGGGCCAAAGGTGGCGCTAAACCGCTGAGCCACCAGGGCTGCCCCAGAAATATCCTTTTTCATAAATCCAGTCTCAACTTTATTTTCCCCACTTGCTAGCTGAGCTGAGATTATTGGTCAGAGAATCAAACACTCAGACAGGAGATCTGGTTCTGCCTCAGACAACATTAGGGTCTTTGGAAGGGAGAGAAACAATTCCTCATGGGGTTTTGGCTCTGTTATCTACTGGGCCAGGGACAGGTGAGCCAGGTTGTCCCTGGCTTAGGAGCAAGGTTGCCATCCCTCTAAGGGCCAGGCCACAGGATATAATGTTTCAAGCTCCATTTATTGCCCTTCTCATAAAGGAAGAAGCAGGAAGGAGTTCCTGCCCTGGTTCCCATCCTTCCTCAGAGCAAGAGAAGCACAGGTGGAGTAATAGAATCAAGAGTCTTTGTTTCTTGTTCTAGATCATTTGTTCCATCATTCATTCCATCATTCATTCATTCATTCATTCATTCATTCAGCAAATATTCACTAAGTGCTTATCACACTGGGCTAAACTCAGAGAATGTGCAGTGAGGGAAGCAGACACAGTTCGTTCCATGACCAGAAACATGGGCTCATCCCAGGCCTCAGTTTCAACTGTTCTCAAAGTTCAGCCTACATCCAAATCACCTGGAGGGCTTGTTAAAACACAGTTTGCTTGGCCATACGCCAGAATTCCTAATTCCGCAGGCTTGAGAATTTGTCTTTCTAGCACATTCCCATATGATACCGACACTGCTGGTCCAGGGACACACTTGGAGAACCACTGGATTAGATGAGCTCTCAGTCCCCTTCTAGCTGTGACAGTCTGTGATGTGGATTGGTTGGTGGTCACTGAAATAGCCCAAGCAGAAAGGGATTGTGGAAAGCTAGCCTGGAAATGGCAAAGTCCCATAAGTTTCCTGAGCTTAGGGGTAAATGGATCAGAGATAAACCTTAACAGAGCCACTAAAGCCTTAGCCTCATTATTTTTTTAAAAAATGATTAAAAAGTAATTCCCTTACATGAAAGTTCAATCAGATGCTGAAGAAATTATTTCAACTTTCCATAGGGGAAAAAAAGGCTCCACTAAAAAGCTACAAGGGTATTGATGTCTATTAAATATTTGCTTTTCTCTCTAGCCCACACTAGACTGAGTAATTTGTATTTGGCAGAAACCAGCTGCAATTACATTAGTCAATCCAAAAGCCCAACTTGCTCATACAAAATGCAAACAAATTAGTTAAAATGGCCTAATTAGTAGACTGTAAAAATACAAACTGAGGCTGGCAGCCTGATGTGTGTTAGTCAAGAACACTGTCCTCCCTCCCAGGGAGGCCTGGTGCTAAGCAGACCATTGGACTCGGCTCCCAGCTGATTGAGGGTCTTCTCTTAGGACCCCAATAGACTGTGACCCAGCCGAACCCTGGTGGTTCTGACTTAAGTAACAACATCCTCTCCTGGCCCAATGCATGGCCTCATCTTTGACCAAATCGGTATAATGGAAAGGATGGGGGATTTGAATCTAGATGAACCCGAGCTTGAATCTCTCAACCAGCTATTGCTTTAGACAAGCTGCTTAACTTCTCAGAGTCTCTTGTTTCCTGTTTAAAATGGAAGTAATGCAGGGACGCCTGGGTGGCTCAGCGGTTGAGTATCTGCCTTTGGCTCAGGTCGTGATCCTGGGGTCCTGGAATCGAGTCCCATATCAGGCTCCTAGCAGGGAGCCTGCTTCTCTCTCCACCTATGTCTCTGCCTCTCTCTCTGTGTCTCTCATGAATAAATGAAATCTTAAAAAAAAAAAAAAATCAAATGGAAGTAATGTAGCCTGTTACTGAAAAAGTAGTTGTGAGAATTGGCAATTATGTATGTATGCGCCTGGCCCTTAGTGGTTCTGTTATTAGTAAGTGTAGGTCTGGCTTTCTTCTGGCTTCACATACCAGAATGGCCCTACAAGCCAGCCTTTGGAGTCAGATGTGGGGCACTAGTGGGCAGTTTTGTAGATATTGGATGAGGTAATGACCCTCAGTATGGACCAAGGTCAAGGATTGTATTCAGAGTATTGTGGTGTGACTCAGACAACTTATCTGTGCTGCGTCCCAAAGGGCCACAGCCTGCAGCCTTCTACATGCCGGGATCACAGAATCAGAGAACTGGAAAGGACTGCAGACAAAGTCCAGTATGGGGGTTCAAAACCCTCCCTGTGCCTCAGAATCTTTTGGGGAGTTTATAAAAGTGCTGGAGTCAAAGCCCGACTCACAGAGATTCTAATTCAACCAGCCTGGGATGGACCAAAGCATCCGTGTATTTTAATGCCTCCCCCGGTGATTCTAAATGAAGTCAAGTTTAAGAATCATTCCTCGAGTCCAAATCCTTTATTCGGTGGAGAAAAACAGAGACCATCAGACATGCAATAAAAAAATTTTAAAAACCACACAAATAAAACAGTAACAACTGAGAGGTGTGGATTATCTAAAATCACACAGAATTAAGTTTTCCTAGGTTTACTTCTTATGCAAATTGTTGCATCAGATCATTGGCTCCGATGGGAAGGATTGTTTGCAGGATGCCTATAGACAATTGGGGCTTTCTACCAGACTCCTAAAGGAAGATAGACTTTGGTGACAACCAACATCTTGTATTTTATAACACTTTCTCACCAGAGCACATTTCCTGCTCAGTTTTGGTCACATCATCAGCCAGATTAAGACCGAAGTCCCAGGGAACTTAGACAGCTAATCAGTGACAGACGCAAGACCGAGATGCCTAGGGTTGGGTGTTAGACAAATAGGGTCCCTGCAACTCTGGCCACCAGACTTTGTGAATCATGTCACATGATTTTCATTCATTATTGGATTCCATCCAAAGGCAGACAGCGAAGTTACATACTTATTTAGAGAGGAGCAGAGATATAAGCTTTCTTTCTTTCTTTCTTTCTTTTTTTTTTTTTAAGATTTTATTTATTTACTCATGAGAGACCCAGAGAGAGAAGCAGAGACATGGGCAGAGGGAGAAGCAGGCTCCATGCAGGGAGCCCGATGAGGGACTCCATCCCGGGACCCGGCATCACGACCTGAGCCAAAGGCAGATGCTCAAACACTGAGCCACCCAGGTGCCAAGATATAAGCTCTCTTGAGTGAGTGGAGAGAGAGATGTTTAGTTCCCTCCAAAAGAGAATATAACCCTTCACGGGCTGTGCCTCATTTATTTTTGTCTCCTGTATTTGATAAGTGCTTTTCTGAATCCTGCTTCTGTGCTCCTGGGCCTCTGATGCCTCCAGCAGAGTGGGACACTTGGGCTCAAAGAGGCTGGAACACAAAGGAAATCTAGGAAATCCTTACCCTGAAGGAATGGGCAGGAAGGGATCGTTCTGCTCCTGTCCTATTTTCCAACTCCAGGCTCTGTCCTTGCCACGCCAGTTCCCAAAACGAAAACCTCAGAGACTATGAAAAGATACTATCATGTCTGACTGTGTGGCATTCAATAATTTCATCAAGACTTAGGTTTGGATTTCTCTTAGATACAACTGACTTTCACAATTCAGATTGTGGAAAGGCAGCAGGTTGAGGTTAGATCCCTGGCTCTGCCTACCTTCCTAAGTCAGATGTTCAGCACATTAATTCTTAGTCTTTATTTCCTCATCTCTAACCTCATCATTGAAAGTTAAACATTTCTTTCTAAGAACAACTTTAGCTGATTTTCACATATTTTGAAAGATACTATTTGATCCTACAGTATTTGCTAATTTTCCTAGTAAGGGTCTGTCAGAAGAAAAATTCATTTGTCTGCAAATGCTTTGAAATGTGTTTTTTTTCTAAGTATAGACTTTTAGGTTGCTAAGTATTTTCTTTCAATACAATGAAGATGTATCCCCCCACTATCTTCTTGGCTTCCACTGCTGATATTGGGAAGCCAGTTGCTACTCCAATGATCATTCATTTGAAAATAATGTTTTTTCTCTCTGGCTGCTGCTAAGATTTTCTCTTTGTCTTTTGTGTTCTGTAATTGCAGTATGATATGCATGGGTGTAGTATGATAGGACATGCATGACCACTGAATTGGTCTGCACTGATAAATATCAGTAGTAGGTTGAGATTGAAAAAATTAATCAGACACAGACTGGGATAATTCAGATGATGTCTGCTTATCTAAAAAAAATACAGGTAGAAGTCAGTAAAGTGAGAATACAGAGCAGAGAGAGATAGATTAACTTCTGGACCCCAGTTTTCATAAGATTATCTTATTATAATGGCAATTTCTAAGTGAGTGAGCATTGCATCAGACTCTCTGCAAAAATATTTTCCTTTCCAAGCTCAGTCTCACTTGCAATCTTGGTGTTATATAATATAGAGTATGATCACAAAGTTCAGTACAGTATAATACAGTACACTGGTATATGAATGTAAATCTTACTAATCCCTCCCAGCTTGGTCTTAAACCTGTGACATGAAACTAGAAAAATCAGGGACCTTCTGCAAATCATACTAGATATTGGGCCCTCATTGCCATATAGTTTTATTGTTCATCTTCCCTGGCATTTTGGGGGTTCAGAATCTATGGAAAATTCTTATCTCTTTGATATTATCTCTGCCCTATTCTTCTCCTCCCCTCTATAATTTTCTTTTTTTTTTTTTAAGATTTTATTTATTTATTTATGAAAGACACAGAGAGAGAGAGGCAGAGACATAGCAGACTGAGAAGCAGGCTCACCTCAGGGAGCCTGATGTGGGACTCGATTCCAGGACTCCAGGATCACGCCCTGGGCCAAAGGCAGGCCTGAGCCACCCAGGCGTTCCTACCCTCTATAATTTTCTTGAGCCATGTGTAAAACATATTCATTCAATTCTACATGACTACATTTTCTTTGACATTAGTTTTGTCTTTCTGAGCAGCATTCTGGATCATTTTTTCCAAACCTATATTCTAGTTGTCTCTTTGATCTATATTCTAGTTGTCTAGTAACAAAATGTGTCTAATCTTCTGTTAAAGCCATCAATTGAGTTTTTAATTTCAATAATTTTATTGATTGATGGATGAAAACTCTGTTGGAATTCTTTTCCAATATGTTTGGGTGTTTTTATAACCTCTTATTTCTAGTCATACTGTTAATCCTTTATTTATTTAAATGTATTAAACATAATACTTTATATTTATATTTGATCATTTAAACATCTGATATCTTTGTGGTTTTAATTTTGCTGTTTGCCGACTCTTGCCGATGGCACTCTGTTTCCTTGAGTGCTTTATGATTTTTAACGTGAGTTTGTAGCTTTAAAATTTCATCGAAAAAAAAAAAATTTCATTGATGGGAATTCTTTGAGGTCTGGCTTAAAGTTTCTCCAGAGAGGTATCATCTGATTTTCTAGGTACCTGGGACCACTACTAATTTAGATTCACTTCCTCAAAACTTTTACTTGAGACTTCTTAGACCACCCAGGGAGTATGAATTTGATGCAAACTCATGGAAAGCTGGCTATAGTTATAAATTCTCAGAATAATTCTCCCTCTAGAGTCAAAATTAGATATATGTAATTTTCTTTGTAGTTCCTATGGTAGGAATAAAGTCTAGTTTATTTTTTCATTTAGCAATAATTCAGGGGTCTCAGTTTTATGTACAGCGGATCTTTACTATATCCCCCACCTTAGATAAGCACTAGGCTTTTTCTCCTTTCCCCCTTGCTCTATGAGGCTGTGAAAACTAAAACCAAATTTTACATGATTTGGCAAATGCCCTCAAGGTCAAAGCCAACACCAATGCTTCACTTATTTCTCTGAATTTTCACTTTCATCTAGTTTTTGGACTGAATATTCCTTAGTTTCTTTCCAACTCATTAGTGCATTTTAAAATGTTCTTTTTATTTTATCCAGAATTTATAGTTGTTTTCATTGGGAAGGTTGATCAGAGTGTCTAGTCTCCTGTCTTATAAGAAATGGACATGGCCACCTACTATCTTTATGATTTGAGACAATTGACCTCTCCACACCTCAGTCTCCTCATCTACAAAATCATGTATTTCCTAGGACCATTTAAGGATCAATTGAAATACTGTACAAGAAAGATCTTTTAAACCATAAAGTAAAGCAGTACACCAATATTAGAGCACTTTGTGAATCTGTATCTAATTAGAATTTTTTTTTTCATTAGGATGAGTGAAAAAAGCTAGCACAGGCTATTTATAGACAGGTCAATATTCATGTATTCATTCAATAAGGATTTGCCAAGCACCTTCTATGTGGTACTTTCCTAGCCTGGAGTTTACCTGATTCAATTATTCAATTCAATTATTTTGGGAGGGGTAAACAAACAAACAAACAAACAAACCAAAGCAAAATTGTGGTTTATTTAAGAATTAAAACAGGGGATCCCTGGGTGGCGCAGCGGTTTGGCGCCTGCCTTTGGCCCAGGGCGCGATCCTGGAGACCCGGGATCGAATCCCACGTCGGGCTCCCAGTGCATGGAGCCTGCTTCTCCCTCTGCCTGTGTCTCTGCCTCTCTCTCTCTCTCTCTGTGACTATCATAAATAAAAAAAAAAAAAAAAAAAAGAATTAAAACAAAACCCTGGGGCACCTGGGTGGTTCAGTGGTTGAACATCTGCCTTCGGCTCAGGTTGTGATCCCATAGGGAGCCTGCCTCTCCCTCTGCCTATGTCTGCCTCTCTCTGTATGTCTCTCATGAATAAATAAATAAAATCTTTAAAAAACAAAACCCAGGGCAGCCCAGGTGGTTCAGAGGTTTAGTGCCACCTTTAGCCCAGGGCCTGATCCTGGAGACCAGGGATCCAGTCCCACGTCAGAGTCCCTGCATGGAGCCTGCTTCTCCCTCTGCCTGTGTCTGTTCCTCTCTCTCTCTGTCTCTCATGAATAAATAAATAAAATCTTTAAAAAATAATAAAAATAAATAAATAAAAAGCAAAACCCAGAAAACTTGTGCTGTTTACTTGTATCTTTTTTTTTTTTCCTTCTAAAAAACAGACACAAAACTGACCTGTCTTTTGCGGCACACCCCCATTTCCTTTGCTGGACAAAAAGCATTTGCTTCTTTAAGAGCACTTTAAGAGTCCTGATACCTACTAGGAATTTTTCTCAACTACTGTTTTGATACAGTTATTTGTGTACAACCAGGGGCAGACCTGGTAGGGGCTAAGCTGTGTGAGTCTAGACTGGGAGTGAGAAAACCAGGGTTCTAATTCCCCTGTTCACTATTGGACTGAACCTGGGAAAAATCATGCCCCACAATTCTCAAGACCACAGTCCCATTCCTATAAAAAAGAGAATCTAATCACAACAGCATTGTGAGGACCAAGTGAAGTAATGTATATGAAAATACTCTGGACATTCTAAAACTTTCTATAATTTATGGGAAAGGAATCATTATTGCCCAGCATTAGAAATGATTTATTGTCATACTACCTCCCCTCCTGCCCCACTCCCCAACTAATAATAATATCAGGCCAGAAAGAATTTGCAGGGAACATTCTCTTAGAAGCCAGAATCTGGGGATCCCTGGGTAGCTCAGTGGTTTAGCCCCTGCCTTCGGCCCAGGGCATGATCCTGGAGACCCGGAATCGAATCCCACATCAGGCTCCCTGCATGGAGCCTGCTTCTCCCTCTGTCTGTGTCTCTGCTTCTGTGTGTGTGTGTATGTCTCTTGTGACTAAATAAAAATCTTAAAACAAAACAAAACAAAAAAAGCCAGAATCTGAGAATCCTCAAATCTGTGTGTAAGGGTGGGACACATTCCTGTCTGGCTGCAGGCCCCTAGCTTCAGGGAAGAGTCTCGTTCCCACTGCCCTTGGCTGTGGCTGCACCTGTGTCCTTGCCCCTCCCCAGCTGCCTGCCTTGCTGGGGGCTTGAGCTCCGGGGAGAGGACAGCACCTCCCACGGCAGGCAGCCAGGCCGACCTGCCTCCCCTGTGCTGGGCGCAGAGGGCCGGAACCGGCTGATCTGCAGAGGGCTTTGGTATCAGGGGGTCAGTGTCAGGACGTGCTGACTGCGGAGGACACAGTGACAGGCTGAGCTCGGGCAGTAATTAGACAGTGAGAGCTTCCTCCAGCAAGCCACAATCAATAGGTCCGCTTACCAAGGGAAAAAAAGATTAAAGTAAAGCAGATGGCAGAAGATAATAGCATCTCCCACTGAACTCGAGTTTTCTCTGGTCAAAGCACTTTCACCACCATTTTCTTCTTTGGTCCATGGTGCTTTGGTTCTCGGTTCCTCTGGTGGGTGTAGCCAGAGCAAGAAAGCCAGGGTACAGAGAGAGCAGCTGACCAGCCTTGCTGTGAGAGCTGAGACATTTCCATTCTCCTGTGCCAGCCTTCTCGCCATCAGTGTCGCAGAGAGAATGCAAACTTATGGAATAATTCAACACATTTTTACTGAACACCTGCTTTGTACCAAACAATGTTTTAGGCATGATGGTTATAGTCACTACTGAGACAAAGTCCTATTCTCAGGGAGGTTCCCTTTTAGTAAGAGAAGAAGACAATACACAAATAAATGAACAAGATAGTTGCTACGAAGCCCATAAGTAGGTCCTATGAAGACCATAAGATAGAACAATTTGGTAGAGGGGAAGCAGCAAGGCTGATTGAGCCTGGAAAGAGCTCTCTGGGCAGATGAACTCTGAGTTGGGACCTGTATATCGAGAAGTTGCTTGAATGTCAAGAAGAGGAAGAATAATGAAGAAAGTGGGAAGAACAAATGCAAATTAATAGTGAATTAATAGTGCAATAGGTCTAGTGGTCTCTCCATATTGAAAAAGGAAGCCAAGAAACAGGAAGTCCTATGAAGCCCAGGGATGACGCCTTGGAAAGTTAGAAAACTTCCCTTTGGAGCTGCCAACTTTTCTTTACTCAGGTTACCAACTTTTCTTTACTCCTCACCTCAGATTGCTCATCTGTGAAACGGACACATTGGTGTCAGTCACCAACTCACACCTCCGACAGGAGGCCACGGTGAAGAGTTAGGAAGTGTTAGACATGTGCTATCCGACCATACCAGCAAGGGTTGGCAAATGCTTTAGACACTCAGTGAATATTAAATATTTCCTCTCTGAAATAATGCTACCAAGACAGGTAAAAGGTAAGCCATTCTAGGCGCAGCTGGCTGGCTCAGTCAGTGGAGCATGTGACTCCTGATCTTGGGGTTGTGAGTTTGAACCCCACATTGGGAGTAGAGATTACTTGAAAATCTTTAAAAAGAAAAAGGTGAGCCACTCTATTCTCCTTACTTGGATTAAGTTCAATTTGGTCTAGTTGGACATGTTTTTCTTTCTTTTTTTTTTTTTTTTTTTATTCATGATAGTCACACACACACAGAGAGAGAGGCAGAGACACAGGCAGAGGGAGAAGCAGGCTCCATGCAGGGAGCCCAACGTGGGATTTGATCCCGGGTCTCCAGGATTGCGCCCTGGGCCAAAGGCAGGCGCCAAACCTGCTGTGCCACCCAGGGATCCCATAGTTGGACATGTTGATACCAGTTTCCTAAGGCTTCCTTTCCACTATCTCTTGACTTTATATAGTATACCCCACTGTACAGGGCCCATGGACAGCTCTTAGTAGACATCTGCTAGATTATAAGCCCCTTGAAGGCAAGAACCCTTTCTTAATCATCTTTGTCCACATTGTAAGGGTATAGTAATTGTGAAATTGATATGACAACACTACTTTATCCCCATTACAACCTTTTCTCCATCCCCCACCTTCATGTATCAGGTGAGGAAACTGAAGCATAGGGAGTTAGAGACTTGCAGTCTCTACATAGACTCACGGACTTGATTGGAAACTTTTCTTGGTGACTCTAGCCCCAGCAGCAGCAAGTGCATCGATGAAGTTTTCAGAGACAGACACAAAGGTAGAGATTTCTCTCTGCTTAAAAAGTCTGAGTCAGTAATGTCAAATCTTAGGATCTAAGTGGAATTGCTTAAAGGGAACTGACAGACCCAGAACTCAGAAGTTCTTCATAGGAAGGGACCGATAAGATTATTTAGCCTTGGTCTGCAGATGGATAACCAGACCAGAGTTACCTGAGCTTGTCAAGGTCATCTAGGCGGCTAAATACTTATTTTTAGTGCAGCCTCGCCTCCTTTACAAAAAGTCCCCCATGGTAGGGTGATGGTGTTTCATGTCATTTGCATTTGGATTGCCTCAGATGTCAATTAGTTCTAGCCACCTGCCAAGAAGGTTGCAAGCCTAAGACATTCTTTAAGGAGGGAGAAAGGAAGTGATAAAACCAGTTTAGCTGTTTTAACAAGACTGGAGAAAATGTAGTCAGTAGAGTCAGATAGAAACACAACACATTTGGACATCATTGATTTTACCAAAACACGGACTCTTTTTGAGGCTTCTAAGATAGTTCAAGCTGCTGAACAGACACAGCTGAAGGAAGCCCAATCTCAAGAACTTCCTGAAATCATTTCTCTTTTTTCAAAAAAAAAAAAAAATATATATATATATATATAAAGTGATCGCCATACCCAAAGTGGGGTTTGAACTCACAACCTGGAGATCAAGAGTCACATGCTCCTCCAATTGAGCCAGCCAGGCACCCCTGAAATCACTTCTATGCATTGGTTCTCACTCTTGGTTGCACACTGGAATCATCTGGAAAACTTTAAAAAGCACTACTGTCTACATCCTATTCCCAAAGATTTTGAATCAATTTTTCTGGGATATGGCCTGGACACTGGCCCCAGATTTTAAATCTCTGCAGATGGGATCCCAGAGTGGCTCAGCAGTTTAGCGCCTGCCTTCAGCCCAGGGTGTGATCCTGGAGTCCCGGGATCAAGTCCCACATCGGGCTCCCTGCGTGGAGCCTGCTTCTCCCTCTGCCTGTGTCTCTGCCTCTCTCTCTCTCTCTCTCTCTCTCTGTCTCTCATGAATAAATAAGTAAAATCTTAAAAAAAAAATCTCTGCAGAAGATTCTGTGCTACAGCTAAGATTGAGAGCAATGATCTATAAGGGGGCCATTCCAAGTGAGCAAAGAAAGAGGATGTTAATATAAAGAAGAAGAGAATGTGTCATTTCCTCAATAGCTTGTCCTCTTTGTGCCAGGACAGTTTTTTCCTCTAAGGGGACCAACCATCCACTTTGTTGTCCTAGTTTTAGTACTGAAAGTCTTGTCCCCCAGCCAAACCAAGAAGGCTGTTAACTGTATTACCCCAACCGTAATGCAGGCTGGCTCAGTCCTGCATAATGAAAGTAGGGGAATTTGGGGGGTGACAAGCAGCAAACGGAGTGAAGAAAAGGAAGCTGATGAAGGCTGGGATCTGCGATCCCTCCAACCCACAATTTCACGATCCCCTAATTTCATGAGAGTCCACCAATTCAAAAATACCCAATATGAATAACTTTTTCTCCAAAATTGGAAAGTAGGCTGGGTTTCACTCCAGGGCTGAAATAGTATGGGACACAGACAAGCGTCTGAACTTGAAGTGGCTGGGTAAGTCCCCAAGAATATGCACACTTTTTGTGAGAGGGCTTAGGATTGGGAATTGGTGTGGTTTGATGACTTTCACACTGAGACCTTGGACAAGGTGGCTCCCAGGTAACATTTGAGTCCAACTGGCAACTATCACTAAATCTTTCATGTGCCAGACACTGTGCCTGGGCTCATACCCAAGGTGACTGAAGCTGGTGGGGCACCGTTAAGGGGTTCTTTGGCGTGGGACCAGGTTGGGGGGGTAGCTAGACTGGCACAGCTCGGGCATCCGAAGAAGGAAAACAGCTTAGCTAGCTTCACAGAGAGGGGGACCCTGTTTTATTGATCATATTATAAATAACAAATCATGCCAGCTTGAATAGTGGCCACTGGCCAGGAATCTGACATAATTAAATGTGAAGAAATCACTTACAAAATGACCTCACAGGCCCCAGTCATCCCCTAAATTGACCAGACAAGTGGTTGGAAACAGACAATTTTCTTTCCTTTTTATTTAGCTCTCCACTCCACCTCACCCTTGCCACCCCTGAGGGACTGGATTTGAAAAGTTTCCGACTGGCCCTTGGTGCTCTGATTCTTCAGAGGGAAGGAAAACACCTATTAAAAATGTTCGTTCCGGGCGGATGGTTGCTCCCAGCAGCCTCTGGTGCCAGAGTAATGAATCTAGAATCCTCGGTCCTTGCCCAAATCTCAATGGCTAGTAATTAAATTTCCACTAACAGTTTGTTTTATCACCTCAGTTAGCATGTTGACATATAATAGTGCTGCTGAGAGGTACAGCTAGTTAATGATTTTCTTTTACATATTGATATTAGTACCTGGAGTGGGAACATCTCCTCTTCAGAATATGATTACTATTTTTGAAATCTTAAGCACAGGAGGGAAATCCGTTTCTATAAATTAAACAAGAAGTTCTGAGAACTTCTATCTTCAGTTCCCATCCAGACACTAATGCATCTCATTTACTTTGTGCTGTTCCCCTGAGTTATCTGTGTCATGCAGGCAACTCTTGCATGTCGCATTAACTATCTATTGAAAAAAGCTCGAAGTGTGCTGGTAACAGCGCCCTGAGCCAGGATGCAAGGTAGGGAGCACCACGGGGAAAATTCATCACTGTTCCATTTCAAGTTGCTCGGATATTTTCATTCGCAGAGGAAAGAACCCATGTCGGCTAACGATGGAGCTATGAGGAAACTGATATGAGGTTCTCAACTGCCTTGCAAGCCCACGCCAGTTGTCCTGTTTCTTTTCCCCATCCTCACACTCTGAGACATCATTGACCTCCGCCAACCAGAGGTGGGGGTTCTATGCCAGCCACTTCCTCCTGAAGTGAAGAAATTATTGGGTTCGTTACTGATGTGAACGACTCTTCCGACGGCAAGCCCGGTCCAATTCTCCAGGGGGTGGTTTCTGGAAGGCACATGCCCCGGCCTCTGTCTCTGGCGCCCGGGCCAAGGTTCTTCTGCTGCAGGTGCCGGCCTGGGGAAGGAGTACGGAGTACAGCGCAGAGCCGCCTTCACCTTCACAGTGTGGCTTTACTTGGACTGACAAAAATGTTCCCCGCATACCCCAGAGTGACAGCTACAGGGTAAAGGGGGGACAGATGTCCTGGTCTGAAAATTCCTCTGGTGTGTCGAGGATGCCAGCCACCTGGAGCGGTGATGGGCACTGGTGTGCACAGGATCTGAAATGGAGTTGATGCGATGTCATCTTGGCTCTCTTGTAACCTGGTTATCTCTCGCCAAGACTTCACGTCCGATTAGTGCGCTTGGAGGGGACAGCGGGCTTTATCAGCCTCACTTCCCGACACTCCGTCAACTTCAGAAATTCGGTGAAGGAATTTAAGATGAGGTGTCACCTCTTCCTATCACAGTGTCTCGTGAGCCACCCCCGAGTCCCTGGGAGAGCATTAATCAAGGGGGGGGGAATGAAGTTTCGGCTGGCTTCGACCTGGAGGTGCGTTCTGCACTTCCATCTCCCTGGGTTAGGGTCCCCGGGTTGGCCCCCGGGCTGTCTCCTGGGAGTCCTCTTTGTCAGCCACACTGGTTGCGGGCTGGACGTTGGTGCCCACAGCAAGCACCCCGAGTCTGCAGCTCGCAGGAAGGGTCAGGGCTGCTGGAGACAGGCGAGGCTGCTCCTACTGATATATCCTTGCCTGAGCACAGGGAAATCATCCAGCGGACTGCTGACAGTCAGTGCTCCCTAGCTGCCTCCTCTTTACCTAGTCGGGTAATATTGCCACTGTAGCTCCAGGGTCCCTGGCAAAGCCCAGACCACACAGGGTGTTTTAGGGCCCCAATCCTGCCAAGTTTCCTGGCAAAGGAGGGAGGCTGGCTCCTGTGCCAGTTTCACGCTCTTAAATCCACCCCTCACCCCTCTGGCTGCAGTGGTTGTTCCTACAGTGGATCAGCGACCTTCTCCCACCCTGAAGAGAAATGATGTGTGATAGCAGGGTTGGCCGTTAGAAACATTATAGTGTCCAGGGAATATCATTGGCATTGGTTGATTCTTCCCCTGGCAAGTGCCTTCTCAAACTCATTCCCCACTCTCCACCCTGTGGGCATCGAGGGTTTCTATGATGCCCACATCCCTTTTTTAAAATAAGTAAACTCTATGCCCAATGTGGGGCTTGAACTTACAACCTAGAGGTCAAGAGTTGCATGCTCTGCTGACTGAGCCAGCCAGGCACCCCAATGATGCCACACCCCTTTTACTAGGAACAAGACTATAAACCTATTGATAGTGGCCTGTCAGGAACTCTGGGCATGGCCTCTGATCCCAGCTAATCTGATTTTAAAAGAAGAACCAGTAAGGACCAGTGTTTAATCCAGGAGAAATCAGTCTCTAGTGGTGGAACTGCAGCCCTTGGAAGATCTGACATTTTCAAACTCTGATGAAATATTTATCAGGGTCTATTGGATCATACTCTCTGAACACTGGGAGAATGGGGATTATAACATTAGGCTTGCTTCTAACTCTTGTCAGAGCTACAGGATGTGATGATTGAGGACATGCAGATAGTGCTGCACAAACAGTAAATTGCATAACATAATGACATTATTTTCTATAAGAGGATGTAGTTTCGCTTAGTGAGTAAAGCCTAGACCTACAATGATTTAGTCCAAGAAGGAGAATCTACCTGCTGACCTTGAAGCAGTAATTCCATCCCACTAAATTCCATGTAGGCTTCAAGGAACACTTCTACCCTTTGATGCTCTGTCCTCAGCAGGAACAATGTGTTCACCTTTGTTTCCCGTATCAGACAGAGCTGGGTGGCAGGAGACGTAAGCCACTTTATAGATTTTAAGCACAGGGTTAAATATGAAGTCATTAAGGGCTATAGGAGCCTGTTCCAGCTGGTTCCAGAAATGACTCCTAGAACATCACCACAGAACTGACCCTCCTGGGAACTGCTGCTTCTGCCACTGCCTGAGAGGAGGAATCTGGAGACCAGCACCAGAATCAGGCCAAGAACACACCATCAAGGTGTGAACCAGAAACAGGGAGCACACATCTGCCTCTCACCTCCACGTGGGACACTGGAGGTCTGTGCCGAAAAACCCAGTATTTCTCTGAATGTGCTTGCCAGGAGCAACAGCCAAAGGACAGAAGACACGCCCCCTCCCCGATTCGCCTTCCAAATCTCATGAGAGTGTATATAATCGGTGGAATGTGATGGACACCCAAAACCCCGTGCAAAGAGATCTATAGTTTTTGGCTTTTCAGCCTCTCTAGTTTGTCAAGAAAGAAACAGAAATGAATGCTGAGGGTGATTCACCATATTATAGCTCCATGCTGTACCCCTTAGCTTAGCTGAGACAGGCAGGAGCACTCCAAGACTTCAGTAACTTTGAAAGAGGACAAAAGGGCAACAAACATAAAAAGTGTAAGGAATTTAAACAGCCCACACAGATTTCCTGTTCACCCTCCTGCTGGTGTCTTGAGGAAGATTCACTCTTGCCCCAAAGATTAGCACCTCTTCACAGACATCTTGCCTGGGTTCCCTACACCTGACTTCTTGGACCGTCCCAGGTGACAGGCTCTACTCCTTTCACCTTCTTTTCAGTTCACAGTAAGACAGATAGGCAATCCCCGCCCCTCCCACTAGGGTCTGTCCTTTTTACCCATTTTCCCATATAGTAGCTGTACTTCTTCCTCTAGTATTGGCAACCGGAAATGACTCACTCATCAGATGAAACCCACTTACTAATCAAAGTGGATAGGATAGTATAGATAAGATAGCAGGGGCATATTGGCTGGGATGCTTTGGATTGCAAGTAGAAAAAATAAGCCAATCAAACCAACTGAAAAAAATGACTTGGATTTATCATTTCATATAAAGCCCAGAGAAGGTATACTTTAGATGCAGTTTGATTAGAGAATCAACTCTATTTCTCTGCATTTCTCTTGGCTTTACCTTCCTCTGTGTGTAGGCATAGGCTGACTTCCCTCATGGCCACAAGATGGCTGCAGAAGCACTAAGGACAATATATTCTTTATTCACTCCAAGGAGGAGAGAGGGTATCATCCGAAAATCACCCTTCAATGGTCCTGAGTTTTTCTCTGATTGAATCACCTGCAAACCAGTCATCAGGACCTGGCCTACACCTGCTGTTCTCTGACCTTCTTATGCTGTGGATGGAATCAATTCCACCCAATTGATTTGCTTGCTACCCTCTGGGAAGGGACGGAAGAGAGCTGGGATACAACGCACTTGCAGAGACTGTGGCTGGCTTTCATCGTGCAGGCCTGGGAGCCAAACAGCACACTGATACCATGTTGAACCTAAGATATAAACAACTGGAGACACGTGCATAGGCATCAGGGGCAGGACTGCCCATTTGGTGATTATGGGTGAGGCTGGTGCTGGGGGGTGGGAAGAATCAAAAGTTGAGCTCTTGGGGTTCCTGAATAGCATGTGTCCTGGCCACCATCTCCGCGGCTGAAACACACGTGGCTTCAGAACCCAAGGAAACAGGTTTCTATCCCAACATCAAACTTGAGATCCCTTCCCTTCCCTTCCCTTCCCCTTGGGGTCACACCTGCAGGAAACAGCACAGAAGAGGTCTGCATTTGGTGTGAGGTAGACCAACTTTTAACCTTGGCTGTGCTGCTTAGCAACCACATAATAGGTCAAATAGCTACTTTTCTGAGCCTCAGTTTCCTTATCTACAGATGGGCATCATGATACCTCCTTGTTCATAGGATTATTGTGAGAGCTGAACAAATAATGTCAGCAGATAACCCAGAACAATTGGCATATCGGTCTGGCATATTGGTGTTTCTTAACTATCTTTTCCCCTTCAACTCCCAAGGACTTGAAACAGGCACCAACCTGGTAGATATTGTTCTCTGGCCACCTCTTAGGCACCGGCTACCCTCCTTAGAAGTCCAGGACATCTGCAGTTATTTGGAAGGATGTGGACATTGAGTAACTGGTCAACACTGAAAGCCTGTGACGTCTGATGTCTGTGCCTAGTACTATTTAAGGTGCTGTGGAGTGGACAGAAGAATGGGTAGTTGCTGGTTTTTGCTTTCAAGGAACTCAACTCTGTCAGTTCAATAAGAGTTAGGCCAATGAGGATCCAGGAAATTGTGTCTTTAGGCCTCTTTGGCCTCTTATGATCTTCTGGATCAATGTCAAGGTTGGAATCTTACCGTCCTTGTAACTGCTGAAGATAATCATAGTCATGGGACAGTGTGCCCTCTGAAATGCTTCCTTCACTCTGATCAAAGCTATAAAGGTGGCCAGGTTTGGCCACAGGGCTTATGAGCTCAGCTGTCCTCACCTGACCTCCCAGAGACCTCTCTCATCTCTTTCCCTCCAGCCTTGTTCCCAGGAACATTATTTGAGCAACAAATTTGCAGGCTAAGGTTATTAGAAGTCAAATGCTTAAGGAGTTTTTTTGCCTGTGATATTCAGTTGTTAAAAAGGACTCTTAAAGACTCAAATTCTAGCTGATGACTTATTTCATAACCTCTGAGTTGAGAGAGATGCTCTGGAGCATATGACCCAGATCTGACCAAGGAAACAATGATGATGATGGTGATAAGGCTATTAAAAGTGATAGCTAATGTGTGCTAAATACTGACTATGAACTAGGAAGTGTTCTAAGGAAGTGTTCTAAGACCTTTATATAGGTCTGTTACTTTGACAGTTTTATGGGCATTGAAACAGAGACACAGAACTTTCCTAGGTCCACACAGTTAGTAAGTGGAAGAGTCTATAAGTGAGCTCAGAGCCTGAGACCTTCTATCCACTCCTGTCCCTCTGTGAGATATGGTGGGAAATCTGTGGGAGTTTCAAAGGAAAAATTTTCTTCATGATGATAGAGCAGCACAGGGAAAAAAAACTATTTGCCCCCTTCTCTCTTTCCTTGCATGTTCTTGAGCTAAGAGCAATGGCAGCCATCCTGTAACCATGAGACAACAAGCTTGAGGACAGAAGCCAAGAAGTTCAAGACAGTGGAATAAGAAGATAAACAGCCTGGTGTCCTGATGACAGCACTGAGTTGTTAAACCAACCCTTGGACCACCAATCTCCGGACTTTTTTTTTTTTTTAAATAAACAATTAAAATACTCATTAGTAAACTACAATTAGTCAGATCTTCTGTTACTTGAATCCAAAAGCTTCCTAATTGATATGGAGGTTTTCCATATTGCAGCTTGAAAAATCTCTCCACAAGGGCAGCCATCTATCCTACAGCTTGTCAATTAAAAATTCTAACCCTATTTGGCCATTAGGTTACTGATACCAGTTCAGGTTCCTTATTTCACCAAATCTGGCAACAAGAGTATTATCTTCAGGAGCAAAAGCTGGAAAAATTTCTTGTGGTCACGATCAGCAATACTAATGTAACTTTCCTAAATCAACTTGAACCCAGTTTCTGCAATGGCCCAAAAGGGACATGGAGGTGGTGATGGTGGGGCAGGGTCACAGCAGAATCTAAGAGCCCCACCAGAGCACTCTTCTTGGGGACCACCGTCAGCATTTTCTCTGAGTTTCTGAGTCATTATCCAAGACAGCAAGGCCAGAGAGAGTTCTGAAGAGCCCTTGTAAGCTGGCAATTCTTTTGAATGTCATGATTCTCATTGAAGACCCATTCCCTGCCTTGGGTTGAAATCAGAAATATCTACCTGCTTTACACCTGCACTGAGGGCAATTAGGATTTCAGCACAATTCAGTCAAATCCAACGAAACACACACTATTCAATACAGCATAGTGTATAATACAGCATAATGAATCCAACGACCAGAACTAGAGCAGATGTGTGTGCCTGCACACGTGTTTGTGTGTGTGCACGTGCAGGCAATGACTTTTATCTTAGCTGCATGCTCCTTCCTTCCTGGGTGATTTTTACCACCGGAAGATTGCCGCCTTCCTCACCAACAGCTCTCCCCTTCAGGGTACTGGGAAGAAGTTGCAGTCAACAGGGGAAAAGCACATCCTCTCCCAGTGGGCCCTGCCAGGGTCCTGAGGCCCAGGGCCTTCTCAGCTTGAATGTCACCAGGCTTTTGTCTCCCTTTTATAAGCTGATAACTCATATTTCTATATAGACATTTTAAAAACACTTGACTTTTTACAACACAACACATCATTCAACCCTTCTTTTTCCATTAAGACGTTATTCTGCAACGTCTCTTTGCTATTTTTAGGACCATTGATTTCTTTTTGAATCATTCTGCCTGCGTTGTTCGTGATGTCCTCAGACAATACTTTTGGTCTGACTCTTCTATCGACACCTAGCAGAGGCATCCTGCCGATCAGTTAGCAGACGCGGCAGGAGGGATGGGGCTAGGGAAGGAACCTCAGCTCCCTGGCCCCTCCTCTCCTTCCCCTGCAGAAATAATCATGATAACAATAACGACACCACTGCCCTGCATTTACACGGAACATTGTACTTTTCAAAGAGCGTGCACCTTTCAATGAACAACACATAATATCTTTCAAAGAATGAGAACAGAACAGTATGCCAGAGGAACAATTTTTTGATTGGAGTAGGTAAGGGTGGGTAGCAGTACTTGTACCTGGGCTTTTTGCTTACCAGTTTCGCCTCTCTCTTGAGGAAGGGAAATCTATTCTGTTGATCATCTCATTTATTCCCAGGTCTGGTCCTGTGGTTATACGACTGCTCTGAACAACTTGGCCCAAGGTGGGTATAGTTGCCTGCCAGCCCTCAACACATCCGAGAGCCTAGAATTTTCTAAAAGCCCTATATGCTAAAGCAAGCAATATCCTCAAGGTATTGCAATATCCTCTCTAAGGTAATTTAGATTGCCATCAGATGCAGGGTGTTGAGACAAAACTTGCTCTAAGGACTTAGGGAGAGGGCTTCCACTGGAAGGTAGCTGTGGTACAGTGGAAAGAGTGCGGACTTGGTGGCAGGCAGCCTGATTTCAAATCTGCTGCTTACCAGCTGTGTGACACTGGTAAGGGGAAATGGCAATACCCAGCTCTGCTTATAATGAACGTTAAATGACTTGAATGTACGAAGAAGCACTTGGCCTATTGGTAAGTGGCATATAAACACAAGGTTGCAACAGGAGGTGGAGGAGGGAGCTTGGGATTTGCAGCCAGGCACTCCTGGTTCCGAATCCTGACATTGCAAATTATGAACAGTTCAATCCTGGACAAGTTACTTAGCCTTTCTGACTCCTAGTTTCCACATTTGTAGAATGGGGCTAACAGAATAGATAGAGATAAGCAACATGAGATGCACAGCACAGTGGCCCGGGCTTGGTGAGTGAGAGTGGCTTTGACTACCACTGTTACCCATCTCTCAAAACTTGGTCCAAATTCCATCACGAAGAGAAGAGGAGAAGAGAAGAGAAGAGAAGAGAAGAGAAGAGAAGAGAAGAGAAGAGAAGAGAAGAGAAGAGAAGAGGACAATGACATGTCCATACATACTAATTAAAGCTTTTTCACATCAACTCATGCTGGGTACTACAGACAAGATAACGCAGGTCCATTAAGCTGTCTGTGAGCCCTCTGCTCTTGGGAAACTGTTTCGGGCAGTGACCACAATAAGTTCAAGTAATAATGATAAAACATAAAAGGTAAGGGCAGATTTGCAAGTGGAAATGGGAGCCTTGCTTCAGGGGGATAGAAGTTTTCACTTTTGCTTCCCTGGCTTTCTACCTGCATCAACATGGTAAGGGTTGTTCATATTTGACCTCTTTTCTTCTGCTCCGAGTTTGGTGGGTCCCATTCTAAAGTTAGTTTTAACAGGCTGGTTGAATCTTTTTTTTTTTTTTTTTTTTTTTTAAGATTTTATTTATTTATTCATGAGAAACACACACACGCACACACACACACAGAGGTGGAGACACAGGCAGAAAGAGAAGCAGGCTCCATGCAGGGAGCCCGACATGGGACTCAATCCCGGGTCTCCAGGATCAGGCCCTGGGCTGAAGGCAGGCACTAAACCGCTGAGCCACCCAGGCTGCCCCCAGGCTGGTTGAATCTTGAAGTTAAAAGTGACAATTATTGTGATTTTTAAATCGCTCCGAGCCTAATGCAGCACACAGACTCACAGTTCTGCATATGACTGCACAATGCAGTGTACACTTTCTCTGAGTGTATGCTGGGTGCAGTTGCCTATAAGAAAAGTTGGTGTGGTTTCACGAATAGACTACGAGACAACGTGGAAAGCCTTTGGGCAGAATGGCTGCTTCACTTCTTTTTGTAAACCCAGTGGAATCCGAAGATGTTTACTTTCAATTAGGAATATAGGAATTAGGAATATTGCTTGGATCAAGTGCCCACAAAGACCTATTTCAATTTGGAAAAATTACAATTGAGTAATTTTTGAGAAATTAGCATTTGTGCTACCAAAGGGACATTGAAAAGAGTATCTCTAGCAACTTTCCTCATAGTAGTCCCAAGTTGGAAACAACTTAGATGTCCCTCAACAGTAGAATGGGTAAATAAATTGTGGGTAACAGTAGAATGGGCAAATAAATTTAATGGGTAAATAAACAGTAAAATGGGTAAAAAATATATATATATATATAGTCATACAACAGAATATTGAACAGCAATAAAAAAAAGAACAAAGTACTGATTATTGTTGAGTGAAAGAAGCCAGACATACAAGAGTACATACTATAGATATTATTTAACTTTTATGAAGATCAAGAACAGGCTAAATGAATCTTCGGTGACAGAGGTGGTGACCTTTCCATGGTGGCAGGGAAATGCTGACTGGGAAGGTACACAGGGAAAGCTTGTGTGGTACTGTTTTATTTTTAGTTTTAGTTTTTTAGTTTTTTTTGTGGTGCTGTTTTATAAATATTCTTATTGCCCCTCTGAAAAGTGATTTGGAAGTGGAATAAATTTAAAGGAGCCAAACAGTTTCTCTAAACTTGTGGTTTCACATTTCAAAAGAAGATTTCACTGTGGCCATGTGAACATAAATTCTGAAAGGAGCCCAACGTTTGTATTCATTTCAATTCAGTTATTAGCCTCTAAAATGCTGTAGTATGGAACAATCGTTAATAGCTAGCTGAGTTCTTTTCAACTATTTATGTCAGTTTATATGGAAATGAGCTGTTTGCTGGCGAGCCACCATTTTGTGCTTTGGTTGACCCTGAGTCAACCAAAATATTTAGCAGTGCAGATTCACGAGGTAAGATCCAACCAAAGCCTTCTCCTGGCCCAGGTGTCTGGGAGATCCAGAGACCTGGGGCCGGACCACAGGAGCATTGAAGGCCTTGGTTCTTGGCTCCGGCTGAACTTCATCTGCTCTTTGGACTTGAGGCCTTTGAACTAAAACGTGCCCTTGCAAGAGTTCCTGGCTTCCTTGTTTGGACTGGCGAGGAATGAGAAACACCATTCTTATGGTATTTCAGGATCTTGTCTTCCTGTCCAGTGCCTTAAGGAGGAAGTTCAGAAAGAGGCAAGGGTTCACGCCAGTCCCACCATTTACAGGCCATCCGGCCACCCCTTTGCCTTGAGCACGTCTCCCTTGAGAGTTCATTCCTTCTGCCAACCTGAGCCCCCTTCACATTGTTTTTCTAATACTTGTCAGAGCCTTTTTTTATTTCTTAAAAGAAAAAAGCAAAAAACAACCTCCAGAAGGATTTTTCTATTCTGACTAGAAATTTTATCGTTTGTTTTAGCACAAATAATTATCACAATAATAAAAACCTGGTGACTGTAGCTGATAACACTGTATTGTATAATTAAAATTTGCTAAGAGAGTAGAACTGAAATGTTCTCACCAAAAGAGGGTAAATATGTGAGGTGACGGATGCGTTAATTAACTCAACGGGGGGATCCTTTCTCAATGTATACATATATCAAATCATTACATCACGTGCTTTAAATATCTTACATTTTATTTGTCAATTATACCTCAGTAAAGATTAAAAAAATAAAATAAAAATCTTGGGCATTTGGAGGGACCCTAGTGTTTTCAAAACCCTGCACATTAGGTCATGGTAGGTATTATTTCTCTCACTTTAAAAAAGTGCAAAACAGGGACTCAGAGAGGTTAACAGACCCAGCCAAGGCCCAGCAGCAGGACTATAGAGGAACTGTGGCTGGAATATGGGCGTTCTCACCCTGAGCCCATTTGAAGCTTCTCCTTGGCCACCTCCACCTGTCTGTCCATTCCCAGTCTCTGACTTTCAATGCCCACTTTGTAGGTGGAGACTTGCTTTGGGAGTGAGAAAGCCCCAAGTGACCAGAGAGGTTATACTAAGAATTTGCTTTAGTGCCTGTCAAGGGCCCATTGTGGCCTCTGAGGACCTGCTCTATGTCCCAGGGCCTGGCTCAGAGCTTGAAACACAGGGCTCCTCAGTAAACGGGTACTGACGTGAGTTAGCTGCCGGTGCTACAAGCTTAGTACTCCTGAGCTTCTAGCAAGGGGTGAAACCATAGAGCAGAGAGGACGGATTAGAGGCTCTGGAGTCAGCCTGGCATTCTCTAATAATAACAATTACTATTGTTATTATTCATTGACAGCTTACTGTGTGCCAGCAACTTGAAAAATTTTACATGGGTTATCTCAGTAATACAATGATTTTTGTGAAATGGGTAATTTTTTTTTTATCACCGTTTTACAGGTGTGGAAACCAGGGCTCAGATAAGTGGTTTGCTTGAGGTTACTCAGGCAGGATGTGGGGGTCAGGAGTCAAACTCGGGCAATCCAAGTCCAAAGACCATGCTCTTCGAGTCAGAACTGGTTCCCCCACAGAGAGCCTGTCCCAAGGCCAAGGGGATTTTTAGACAACCCTAGGCTTCTGGTTACCCTATTCCCCAGACTGATACCCAGCTCCCTCAACATATTCATCTCCTTAGCATTTGGAAGTCCCTTCCATTCCCTGCCCCTTCCAGTCCTCACTTGCTTATTTGATTTTTTCATCCTTCCTATTTCTCATGTTTGTTTGTTTTAAGAGTTTGATTTATTTAGAGAAAGAAAGAGAGACAGCATGAGTGGGAGGGGAAGATGGTGAGGGAAAGAGAGAATCTCAAAAAGACTCCATGCTGAGCACAGAGCCTGGCATGGAACTTGATCCCAGGACCCGGAGATCATGACCTGAGCCAAAACCAAGAGTCCGATGCTCAACCATCGGCACCACCCAGGCACCTCTATTTCGCATGTTTTAAAAGGTGGTCTCCTTGTATTTTCCCTCTTCTCCTTCTCTCTGTCTTTAGCCTTTTCTCTCACCTCTCCTCCTTTTCTTCTTGCCTATGCCTACCCCTGTCATCTGTCTCTTTCTCCTGCAGCAATGTTGGCGCTACCGTAAGTTGTGGTCGGAAAACATCTAGAGGTGAGTTGAGATGCCCCAGAACCATCATCAGTCCCTTCTCTCATGCAGGATGAGTCAACCAGCCCAGGAGGTCACCTGCTCCTATTTACTGGACACACAGTGGTGAGAAGAAGCAGACATTAACTCAACACCCACACTGCAAGTGTAAAATACAATTGGATTAGGACAATTGAGTGACACTGGCCCCTGAGCTAGCCTGGAAACAGTCCTAGCTAGCGAAATCCTCAGGAGGACTTACTGCCGCATCTGACACTGACTTACTGCTATAGGTGGCATCATTGTGTCCGTGTATTGCATATTCTCAAGGATCCTCTGAGCTGGCTGCTATTATTGGTCCCATTTTGCACAGGAGGAAACTATAGCATAAAGAAGTTACATGATTTGCTCAAGTTCACAAAGCTAGTAAGGAGCGGGGTCAGATTTCAAATCCTAATGATGGGTCCCAGAGCCTGCACTCTCAAGCCCTAAGGTATGTTGCTGAGAAGTCATGGCGGGCTTTCTTGAGGAGGTGACAATGAGGTGAGAACTAAAGACAAGTAGAGCTGTGTTCGGGCTGCTCTAACAAAGTACCATAGGCCAGGTGGCTCATAAACCATACACGTTTATTTCTCGAAGTCCTGGAGTCTGAGAAGTCCAAGATCAAGATACTGGGAGATTTGGTTTCTGCTGAGAGCCAGCTTTCTGGTTTGTGATGCGTTGTCCTCTCCGTTGGCTGAAGGGACGGGGACCTCACTGGGAGCTCTTTTACAAGAGCACTGATTTCATTCATGAGGGCCCCAACCTCATGACCTGATCACATCACAAAGGCTTCACCACCAGGTTGGCCATTAGGTTTCAACATGAAAAGTTTGGTGAGATATAAACCTTCAATCTATAGCAAGCTGGATTACCAGATAGGCAACATAATGCTCTTCCCTCCTGCCCATGTCAAATGGCAGGCATCACTCACTGATTACAGCACCCCCTTTCTCAGATAGGGACTCAACCTCAGATTCTTCAAGAAGGTAAGAAGGTGCCCCAAGACGCCCCCACCTCCAATCAATTAGAATTGGCCCTAGAATTGAAATGTATTTACCACCCTAAGTCTTGCTAAGCCTAAACCAGAAGACAATCTAAAATCGCTTTGCTGTAGCTTTGAAGTGCCTTCTCTGTGATGATGGGGCAACCACATTGATTAGGCACTTACTGTGTACAGTAGTTTTGTTTTTCCCACATGGGAGTTACTTGAGCTACCTGGATCCAGTCTCCATTTTCTGGGAAGACAGTGACAGGAAAGGGCAGAGGACGTGGAAGGTCTGTGAGCTTTGAGGAGAGTTGTTTGGAGGATGAAAGTCACCTGTGGACCTAGCATCCAGCACAGGACTCCATGTGATTCACAGCCCATAGAATGCTTCGTTATCGAACCAACTCAAGATCCATCTCAGGGCTTCTGAGTCCTCATTGACTCACAGCCAAATCGAAATTATGCCCAGAATGACAGTCGTGGCTGGTCCTAAACATCAGCTTTGGTGCAGAGAATTCAAAACATCTGCTCAAGTGCTGACCTCCACGCGACATCCCCCCCGCGTATTCCCGCCCTGCCCAGCTGTTTGTCGGCAGAGCCCAGCTCCCTGTGAAAAGCCAGAGCAGAGGCCACTGTGCGATGGGGTGGGGGTGAAGGGGGAGGGTTGTTGGGGCGGCCCCTGGAATCCCTTACACCTTAGATGAATTTTACTTCAGTCCATTGTTTCAAGCCAGCACTCACATTACATAGTGTCTTTAAAAAAAAATGTATACTTTTAATGTAGTTATACTTGTGTGAATAGATCAGTATGATATAAGTGATCTTTAGTAACCGATAATTACTGCATGTTAGCCATCTGCTATTCCTGAGGGTTTCTCCAAACCCTTTCATAAAAGCAAAATGATACTCCGCAGCCAAATTATATAACATTAACGGAATATTTTATATGCGAGAGGCTGTATTTCTTTACTTTTCATTCAACTAAAAATGTACACAGTCAGTAACAAGCCATTTCAGCTGCATATTTATCCAAAACATTTCATAGGCAAAAAAAGTCAAGTGAGAAAAATAACAGTTCAGCCACATGAGGGCTAGAAAAACACATTAGAAAAGGGATCCTCATTACAATAATAAACGAGAGCCCAATTAAGGCTGCCACATGCAGGGCGGGTCCATACTTGGCAGGGAAAGCCGGTGCTTAGGAGGTTTTGCCCTTGACTTTGAGAGTGTCCCCAGCACCCTAACCAGCATTCCCAGACTGGAGCTGCCGCAGCTGCCACAAAGCAAACGTCAACAACTCCTGCCACTTTGCAGCCTCGCTTCTTCAATGTAGGCAGATCCTGCTTTCCAGGCACGCCTGGGCCCCCACCCTTATCACCCTGTCATTCTCACTCTTCTCGAGCTTGTCATAGGCGGGTGCACAAGGAGCAGCTGGGCAGAGGGGTGCGGAGCTCTGTGTCCCACAACGTGTTCACGGGAAGACACATCTTGGTGCCCATGAACCTGGGCTCCAACCCCCCTGATGAGAAAGCACGTTGCATTAGTGTTAGTGGCATTTGCCAAGTCTGCGTGGCATGTGGAGCCCTGGGCGGGAGGGAGGGAAGAGCTTGCACCGGGCTCCTACACAGGGACGTGAGCGCAGTGTACTTAGTACTCACACAGTGCTCACCTTGTCTAAGCCTCAATTTCTTCATTTGCAAAATGGGAACATATTTACCTCTGGGGTCGTTTAAATG
The DNA here is from genome assembly GCF_048164855.1 of Canis lupus baileyi. NCBI lineage: Eukaryota > Metazoa > Chordata > Mammalia > Carnivora > Canidae > Canis > Canis lupus. The sequence continues at coordinate 50,023,266 of NC_132848.1, read as the reverse complement.
AGATTATACATGCCAAATGTGAAGCACAGCGTCTGGCCCATAAGAGTCACTTAGTCAACGTTCGCTGTTATTATTTTTGAGCTTTATCTAGTTGAGTAAATAAAATATAACACATGAAGTAGGGAATAGTCATGGAACAACCTGGCAGTGAGCGCAAAATGCTGAAGTACGGCCTCCATGTGAGGTGCTGAAAGGTTGGCAGAGGGACAAGGTGAGCAGAGGGCAGTTGGGGCAGAGTGTGAAGGCGGCCCAGAAGAGGCGGGTTTCACATGAGAACGTCTCTATTTCAGATACTAGAGGATGCCAGTCACTGCAGTCCCTGGCCAGGGTAGGAAGGTCTCCTGGGGGCTGGGGCGGGGTGCAGATTTGTTCCTCAAGCCTCGTGCTTACCACCAGGGCTCCAGCTATTAGGTCAACAGTGAGGCCCATTTATGGTAACTTGGGCTCAATAGAATAGGCTTTCTTCCAGGGTGGATAATTGAGAAGGGCAGGGAATTCATAGACACAGTGTTCTGTGTCAGCTGTTAACTTCTAATTAATCTTCCCAGAATTGCTCTACCCATACTTATAGGAGCTTCAAATGTTTACCTCCTGACCTCTTAGAGGGGCCGGGTGGTTTTTCATGCAAACATTCAAGAATGTCCCAGATAATAGAAATACCTATTTTTTAACTTAATTTTTATTAAACATGGGAACGAATGCCTTCCTTTGCCTGTTTGGGGATCAGATCGCAATGTTGGTGTTAGCGTCACATTCTACCCAACTGAGCTAACTAGCCACCAGTAGAAAATCTATTTTTCACTCCATTACATGGTTATGTCCCTTCTCCCATACAGATGGACATGGGGAGGGAAAGGGGAATCAGATGGGGGATAGAAAGAGGAGCAGACGGGTTGTGAGAGACCCGGATGACCAGTGGCAAGACAAGGAAGGCAGTGGGCAGCATTTTGGCCTGGGGCTTGATTGTGGAGGCAATCCTGTTGCCGCACTGCTGGAGAATTCCAGCTGCAAGGTAGCAGGACTGCACCCCTGCTGTGTGGGGCATGATGCTGCCCCAGCTGCCCCCCACCTCCCACCTTCTTACCTGGAAATCCAGCCCCCCAGAGCTGTTGGATCTGTATGCCCACACCTGTCTGCCCCTTCATTCAGCCGGCCTGTGTTTGGTGATAACTCACCAATTACAGTTCAGATTCAAGGGTAACTCTGCTGGGCTATCGGCTCCTTCAGAGATCCATATTGTTTGTAAGGCAAGTGAAACACAAGAGGGCCTTATTCTCTGCAGTTTGACATGTCCTGAAAACTTTGGTTTGAATTCAGTGTGAAAATCCAATCTTACCATAAATATAGCAGCTATTTAAAGGAGCCCTGTGTTTTAGTTTTTTTTTTTTTTTAAGATTGTATTTATTTATTCATGAGAGACACAGAGAGAGGCAGAGACATAGGCAGAGGGAGATGTAGGTTCTCTGCGGGGATCCCGATGTGGGACTCAATCCCAGGACCCTGGGATCATGACCTGAGCCGAAGGCAGACACTCAACCACTGAGCCACCCAGGTGCTCCAGCCCTGCATTTTAGAAAGAATAATTCATGTTAGTTTATCAGGCTCAGGAAGTCGGCATATTAGGTTTTCTTAAAGTGAGGTACCTGTACATTGTGAATACTGTGAACACAGTCAATTAAAATGAGTGTGAGACAAGAGTTTATAGCACAGGTGTTGTAGCAAATGCTGGAGCAAGGCTAGATCCAAGCAGATGGCTTTGGTATTTTTTGAGCATTTTCTATATACTCACCCAATGGAGGAAGTCTTTGGGAAGATGGAAGAGAACATAGTCCACCTCTACAGGCTGCTGTTTCCTCAACTATAAAATGAAACGTTAGAAGAAATGATGTCTAACATGACTTCTAGCCCTAGATGTTCTATAATTAGTGGTGTGACCTATGCCCTAAAGGGCCTCTGAATCTTGCTGGAAAGATTTCTGATTTCTTCCAGTGAAATAATAATATCTCAGGGACTAGAGGTCAGGGAGGGAGAGGCTATTGGTGTTGGAGAAAACCTAAAAGTCTTTTCTCCTGTCTGTGGGACATGCACCACCTTCTAAGATGGAGACAAATCTCCAGGCGACTAGCGGAGGGTTGAGTCAAGTGGGAAGGGGCAAGCATAGTGATGGTAGAGGGCCAAGAGGGCCCCTGCCTAACAGGGTTGTTGGAAGATTACATGAGATAATATATAAAGATCCAGAATAGTGCTGGTACATAGGAAGCACTAGTTACATGTCCCAATACAACCACTAGTGAGTGACTGACACCCCATCTTCTGTTCAATCTGCGTGGGTGCAACCCGTATGAGGAAGGAGCCCCAGGGGAGCAGCTGGAGAGGGCTGCAGAGGGAGCCAGGGGGGTGGCTGCACTGAAGGACGAGCATCCCTCAGAGACGGAGAAGGGTACAGACCTGGCACCAAGATCCTCTCCATGGAGTTGTTTTTGCACAAAAATGACTTGTCAACCTGCATAAACAGCCCAGATCTTGGAGAGCCCTTTAGACAAAATTTGAGTTAAACTGATCTCTTGGCGTGTTCAGGACAAATTTCATTTTTTAAGGGAAATGAGCTCTGCACATTTTTTTCTTTATTATTTTCAACCAGGGCACAAAGTTGTTTATAGAACTGTGTGTGCTCTCCATGCTGTTCCCAAGAGGTAAGTGGGTCCAGCAAACACTGAGTTTCTAAAGATGTCTCCAAACCAAAATGCCAAGAGGACTCATTAAAGAACTTGCCTGCCTTCTGTGACCAGCTTTCAGGATGTTCTATGACTCTGAGTAGATTCCCAACCAAGGGTATTCACACTGGTATCCCTCTTCTTTGAATTAATTAAGAATAATTCATATTCTTCTTAACTGTCGCTCTCATTTATTGAGGTTTTACTATGACCTAGGTACGTATATGGCTTATTAAATCAGATTATAAACTACATCTTGTGGAGATAGGTAGAAACAGGTCCAAAGAGGCTAAGGCACTTGCCTAAAGTCACACAGCAGGCAACAGCAGAGCTAGGACAAAAATCCAGGTCTGTCTGATTCTGATTCTTAATAACTATACTCTTGCACCTCCTGGATCCTATAACAATGGGGGATCAGGAATACAAAGGGCATGTGAGCATATGGGGGAGAAAAAAATGGAAGGGTTTCAGTGCTGCCTCGGAAAAGATGAAGGAAGATAAGAAGAGCAAAGAGAACTATAGAACAGTACTCCTGGGGCTTGAGGACAGGAGGTACATGGGTCAGAGGAGCCCATGCCTCATGTTCCAACTAGACGTGTGTACCATGGACAGAGCCCACATCCCATAATCTGGAATGCTTAGGAGCCACATGGGATTGAAAATTGCCTAAGCAGGGCACCCTCAGCCTTTGCAATCTCAACCATCTGGATTTATTGAGGTCTTGGGGGAGGGAGGGGAATCCCTGTCCTGGGGAGTTGAGGCCCCAGAGATGCGTGGCAGCTGCCCAAGACCAGGGTGTCACAGAGTAGAAAAGCACTGGATATTTGGAAGGAGGAGAGATATAGGAAATAAAACCCCTCTTAGGAGTGCATTATCAGCAACAAAGCAAAGCAAATTTACAAGCATATTATGGAAACTGCAGGAGAGGGAAATCATAGAAAGTTTCTAGTGAACAAGGAAATTGGAAATGGAAATCGGAATCTCCCAGTACAGCGCCGGTTATTATTAATTTGAACTTTGTAAAATGTTATTGATAGTGTCTGTTAGTATCTCCTTTCTGCTGTACCTTAGTGATTACACACATATTCGAAAGGGCTCATTCTCAGCCTCCTTGCCCCAATCTCGTTTCTCCTAGAACATCTTAAATTTCTTAAATCTCAACCCCACTACGTTGGACATTTTCATGCCTGGAGAGAGCCTAGTGCATATGTGATGTGTTCCTGGTGGGCTGAAACCATGCTTTCCCGTCTCAGGCATCACTACCAGGCTAAGCCTGGAATGGGCAAACAGTACGTGCTCAATAAATACCTGCTGTGTGATGAACACTTCTCAGCTTTGCCTCTCCTGGTCCGGTGACAGTTCTGAGACTCACCCTAGGAGGCAGCAGGAGAAGGCAGCTGGGCTTGGTCTCTGCCAAGACGGGGCGCTGAGCAAAGGCCTGTCCCGCGTGGGTGTGGGAGTGGGAGCGGGCGATCGTCTCCAGGCCAGGGTTTGCCTGACATCTCTGCCTTTGGAGGGGGACGGAGCCAGGGCTGGGGGAAGCCCCCCACGGCCAGGAAGATACGCATCGAGGGCAAGCTTGCGCCTCCTGGACGGAGGGGACCCCGTGTGAGACACAGAGAGGGCTCCAGGCCGGCCTGGAAACAATTCCCTTGGTTTGGACTCCAAACCTGGAAGAAAAATTGAAGAGCGGTCACAATTTCCCACTCACGAAGAAAATGAGAAGGCCGGGTATCTTCTCAATGAGTCAGCTGTAGGCAGGGGGATTTATTTATAATATTATTATTTGGGAGAAAAGAACTTACTATGGCCGAATGTAAAAAGTATTTTTTTTGATAAGTTAAAGAGATTAAGAAAAATCGGGCCGATTTTGACAGAGGATGGTGTGTAAACGAGAGGTGTTATCAGTGAGAATCTGGCACCCGCTCCATTTTGTTATGGTGAAAAATATCAGTATTATTTACTAAGAAGATTAGGGTTGAATTGGAAGAGAGGCTGGTTGTTGTGTGCAGATGGAGATAAGATAAGGATTTTACCTTCCCTGCACAGCCAAATGCGGCGTACACAGCGCTGTTATCTCGGGGCTGGCAAGCAGGGGGATATTAAGATGTACGTTGTAATTACCAGTGGCAGGAGCAAATTTCATAGCGACTATTTTAAACCCTAATAAAACGCCGGCCTTTAATTATACAGCTTTGAAATATTTTTTCTCAGTTAATTGCAACGGGGGAAAATAAAATCAACCTCATATTTGAAACTGATTCTCACAGGGAGAGCCCTCGGCCTGGCGCTCCAGCTGCCTCTGAGCGCCGCGCTGCAGGGCCGGGGGCTGCCTTAGGACTCAGTGTGCAGGTTCCGTGCACCCCCCTCGCCCCGGGGCCGCCCCCCCCAACCTCATATATGGGAAGACAGACTAGGAAAGGGTGAAGGCTTTCCGTGTAGCATTTGTTTCCCCCAACAGCTGAAGCTGCATGCTCGTTCTTTCTGTGGATGAAGCCTGATTTCTGGAAGCTTCTGGAGGCAGGTGAGAAGAAAGGAAGGCTCCTGCAGGCCAGCGGGGGGGGGGGGGGGCTTCTACTCCACAGATGTAGCCCCTGGGGGCTCCAGCCCTTGGAGCTCAACACTGCGTGGCCTCCACACACGGTGCAGTTAGGGTGGGGCCTTCTTTCAGGTTCAGAGATCGGAGTCTGGCGTCTTTAAGTCCTCTGTCCCCTGTAGCCTGCATTCATGATAATAAGTAACAGCAGTAGTGGTTGGTGTTGGAATAGCTCCTGCATGCCAGGCCCAACCCGACGCACCTTTTATCCCTGCTTCCCAGCAGGAGGCAGGCACCTCTACTGCTTACACTTTTGCCTTAGATTTTAAAGTCCTGTTCCCGAGGTCCACAGAGATAAAGTAACTTGCCCCCGATGGCAGCCAGCGGTGCCATCCAGGTCCGTCTGACCCCAGGACCCCGCTCTTCATCATCAAGGATAGACCCACCTCTCCATCTGTCCTCTCCTTTCCCTCGGGCCACCAACTCCCACCTATGATGAGCATCTGTGATCTGGACTCCATGCCCCTGTCACCTTCGGAGCCCTGCACCTGCTCCCTTCATTGCTCAGAACCAGCAAAGACCCCTCATTAGTCTGTTGGATGACAGTCCAACCTTGCACCTGCCCCCAGGCCCCTCCACGGTCTGGTCTCGATTACCTTTCCTCACTCATGAACCCCTTCTTCCCCACAGGGACCTTCCAGTCCTGGAGAGTTCACTGGCTGCCAAAAGGAACATGCACCACTCCCCACCTGGAACCCCTCGAAGCCTCTCCCCACTCAGCTGCTCTTCAAGCTCAGTTCCAACTGCTCTGCTTCCAGACTCGTCCCAGCCACTGTGCAAGCCACTCCTGTGCTCCCTTCATGCTCACGTCTGACCCTCTTTCAGCATGTCTTTGCATCACTTGGAATAGAAGCTCACTTGGGACAGGTTGCAGCTCCACTTTGCTCCGGGTTATACACACCCCAGGCATCTGTGGCTCTAATTCTCTTTGCATCAGTTACCCTTTCGTAGGTGTGCTCTGTTTTACCCGGTGGATTGTAAACCCCCTGATGGTGAGAACAGTGGATGAATTTCTCTTACAATCCCAGCCCAGACTTGCTGATGTGCCTTGTTGGGAAAGGGGCTAGTTTTGTATCTGGTCCCCTGAGGTGGAAACACCTGTGGGCAAGGGGGCAAGAAATGGCACAATCTTAGCTCATTTGTGTCACCTTCCACCATGTGACCCTAATCTCTTCCTCTGTGAAATGGGACCAGTAACACCTACTCGGTGGAGTGTGGGGAATCTGGATCCAATGACTATACAGAGTGAGAAAGACTTGGTCAGGACGTACACAAGCAGGGCATGTCAGTACACACCTTCCTCCGTCTCCCAGGAGCTGCCAGGCCATTTAAAGTCTATTTTGTTGGCTGGGACCCAAAAGAAAATAGCTCACCTTCCACCACTGGCCTCTGGTTTCTGGCCACACACCATGCTGTGGGTAGGTACGGGGGTATTACCTTGTGGATGAGAGGGTGATCTGGCTTTGACATCTGTCACCCCACTGATCGCCAGGGTTGCTTGGCTGCTCTGGCTGGCTGGGCAGGTGTCCCCTCCCTCCCTCACCACTCCACATGGTGCTGAAGCTGCTAGCTGGGTCCAAGAGGAAGACTTTCTTCAGTCAAGGGTATATGAGTAGCTGTAGTCCCCTGCTAGAACCTCCAAACAAGCTTTAAAGATCTGTTTGTAGGAGAACATGGGGTAGTCAATCTTCCAAGATTCTAGACACATCCAGATGAAGTGCCACATGCATGTGACAGTCTGATTCTCTTAAAAAGAAAAAAAAAAAAAGAAAGAAAGAAAGAGAGAGAGAGACACGATGGGTCCTCCCAGAATCTCCCCTGGGGCTGATGTGAGGCAAGGAGAGCGGGGTGCCGAAGCCTTTATCCACAGGAAAAAGACACCCCAGATACTCAGCTGTTTGAATAATTTCCCATTCAGGGCTAGAGGTGGAGGCAGGCCTCTCCACTCAGGCAGGGCTCTAACTTCACGATGGAGGGAGAATCCATCAAAGCCACCTAAGTACCCATTAGTACCCTTTTTGTTGTCAAACTCCTATTTATGGGAGAAAGTTGCCTTCATCCATACAACTGGATGTCCTGTGTTCCTAACAGTCCCTCTCCTGAACTCCTGGACATGCTCCTCAATCTGAGCGTGAAAGGAACTTTATAAAGCAAATGCTTCCTCTCCATGAAGCTATACCCTATCGTCTCAGAGTTAATATGTTTAACTTCTTTTTTTACTTTATTTTATTTATTTATTCATGAGAGACACACACACAGAGAGAGAGAGAGAGAGAGAGGCAGAGACACGGGCAGAGGGAGAAGCAGGCTCCATGCAGGGAGCCCGACGTGGGACTCGATCCCAGGTCTCCAGGATCAGGCCCTGGGCTGAAGGCGGCGCTAAGCCGCTGAGCCACCCGGGCTGCCCAATATGTTTAATTTCTATGGGACCTTTCTGTGCCTTAGAACTCCAACCTTTCTGTCAGATACTTAGTGACCTGAAAATAGACACTTAAATATACCAGGAGCCCCTTTCCTCCTGGCAGGACTCTTTCCAACCGAAAGGAAGAATTCTTTAGTCCACAATGGTTGTCACCATCAATACAAACGTTCATCAAGTACTGATTAAATGGGGATCCCCGGGTGGCTCAGCGGTTTGGAGCCTGCTTTCGGCCCAGGGTGTGATCCTGGAGTCCCGGGATCAAGTCCCACATCAGGCTCCCTGCATGGAGCCTGCTTCTCCCTCTGCCTGTGTCTCTGCCTCTCTGTGTCTCTCATGAATAAATAAATAAAATCTTAAAAAAAAAAAAGTACTGATTAAATGCACCCATTTGTAAATCTCAATTATTATTATTGATATCGGGAGCTAACACCAGTGGATTTTTTGGGTCTTTTTTAATAAGCAAGGCCCTGGGTTAGTGCTCTTTACATGTGGCTTCACCTAATCCTGATAAAACCCTCTGAGGCTGGGTATTGCTATTACTCGTATTTTACTGATGAGAAAACTGGGGTTTAGAGAAATGAAGTAACTGACAGCTGGATGGAGTCTCATTCTAGAGCCGTGCTTTTAACCACTGTGTTGTAAGGCCTCACGCATCCAGGGCCCAGCTTGCTCTCGTTGTGTGTCCATGAGGACTCTTTCATTCATATATTTAGTGCACGGCCGTGGGTGGGCGTGTTTGCAGATCTTGTGTGTCCCACTGTCACCGCTCCCTGCCCTATGGACGACAGTGAGCAGGTCTTTGTGATTCCCCAGCTTTGGGAGGTCAGGGCCATCAGCCACAGTGCCTGGCAGCAGCCCTTTAGCCAAATAGCGGGAGCCAGCCAGAACGTGCTCTCGGTCACAGAACTCGGAGATTGAATCCTGAGCTGGTGTCTATCACGGGCAGCTGCAGCTGGCCCTGGGCTTGCAGCCTTTGTGGGTGCTGGCTGGTGTTGGGGCTCTCACTGTTCCAGAAATGATTAATACTCTGATACTATCTTGATAGCTTTAGGAGACACCCCTCCGTGGACTGGGATGCTACTGGTTGATATAAAATGATGTATTTTTTTCAATCTATTTCATGGTGGCAGTAATTCAGACAAGGAAATGTCTTTGCCTTCTGCTGGAGCTTTATGCTGCTTAGAAAGGGGGAAAAATCTACAGAGAATGATGAAGAGAATTTTTCAGAGAACTTAATACATTAGTAACTAGGAGCTTAGAAAATGAAACACTTTCTAAATTTCTGATACTGAACAAATGGCTTTTCCTCCCTCCTGAACTATAATGGTTATCTCCCCCTCTTCCAAAACCCAGGCAGCCCAAGGGAAGTATGGTGAGATAGAGCACAGCCAGGGGAAGGTCTGGAAATATTACAGTGTTTTTCTTACTTTTTTTTTTTTTTTACTCAGAAGCAGCTCTGTTTATTGGTTTCTCTGAGCAATTCCTCATTCTTTTTGCAGCCTGCTTCAAAGGGATAGAATTAATTTGCAGCCACAAACAAAAATGAATTTTTAGATTGTATTATATCTTTGTTCCTCCTACATTTACAATGTTCTTAAGTTGCTTTGTCCTTGGTTAGAGCATACCACAACCAAAGCAGCCCCTCATGACCTGCTGCCATGCTGGCCCTCCCCCCGTGCCCTGTTTGCTTTCCCTTGGCTACACATGACACGCTGAGGCCATTAATAATAGTATATTTTAAGAAATTCCCAATGCTTCTGATTTTGCAGCAAACATGGAATTCAACAAAGTCTGAGCCACCCATTTGCCAAAGGACCTAGTAGCTGGTAGTCAGAAGGGTGTGAGACTGAAGGGATTTGGTGACAAGGGATTTGGTGACATGGAAACAGAGAACAAAGCTTGAGCACTTACTATAAACCCATGTAAAATATTATTTTTACCAAAGTTATACAGGTACATAGTTTAAAAGAAAAATATGTCAGGCTTCCTCCTGGCTTCCTTCTTACACTCCCCAAAGGGCACAACTTCAAATCGTTGAGCAGCTTCTTTATTTAATTTTCATATATTTAGATAGCATGCTTATACTGTTTGCAGATTTTAGCCACTGTCCACTAACTTCCTACTGAGGAATATGAGGTTTGGGCTGTCTTATACCTCTTTTCCCCCAACCCCAGTCACACATGCTCCTTCTCCACCAGCCCTTTCTCTGTTCTAGGCTCATGACATAGTTATATCCTAATTTTTTATAAGGTCAGTGTTTAGTTTTTACATACTATGATTATAAAAGGAATTATTTGTTGTGGAGCTATATGTATTCTATGGTTATACTTCCTTTCTTGTACTTAATGTTCTTTGTTTTCCATACAGTTAATAATTCCCTCTCTTCCTTGGCTTACTATATATTTATCACTAATTCATCCCTACATATTGTAAATCTTCTCTCAATATGTTTAAAATATTACCAATTTTATTTTTTCCCTAGAAACTTTCCATCTCAAAGCTCTCTATCCTCCTGTTTCAATCTGGATGGGATATTCCAAAAGCTGTGGTGGAGTTAGTGTCTTAGATCTTTCTTATTACTATCATGGTAATTCCCTGAGCTTTTCTCTTATATTAGATTCTCTGATTCTTATACCTGTATTTTCCTTTTTCTTGATTTATTTCTTCAGATGTGAAAAGATATGTAAGATAAGAGGGAGGTAAAAAAAAAAGAGGGAGGTGATGTTTTGAGCATCAAATCATATAAGTGAAAATGTCATTATTCTGCACTTCTCATTTTTTGATAGTTTGGCTAGGTATAGAATTCTAGGGTGCAAATAATTTCTCTCCAGCTTTGTAAAGCATTTCTGTACTTCCTGAGATTTCATACTGACTCTGAAAATATTGAGTCAACTTGACAATATCAGTGATTATCATAGTGGTAATATACCGGTAGATTTTTGGGAACTGGAGAAAAATTGAAGGGCAAGAGATCACCCTTTAGCAGGTTTATATTGATTATGGTAATAAGAATGGTGGCATTGACTTATTTTCTTTGAATTCCCTTCCTTGTTCAATGACTCTCCATGTCTCTCACACTCCTCTATCTATAGGCTCAAGTTCAGTTTTCTCTAACCAGCCTTCCAAGCTCCTATGTACCTCCCACCTTTCTCACCTGCATTCTCTAGTCCAGTCCAGAAAAGCTATTCTTCTCATTATTCCCTGCTCAATTTTTCTTTTCTCCAGCCAGGAATTCTCTCCCCTGAAAATTTCCTTCTTAAAAGAAATCCTATGCATTTTCAAGGGTTATCTCAAAGCTCAACATCTCCATGAGATTTGATTACTCTCATCTGCCATATACTCTGGATTGGCTTACTCAACTTCCGTTTGCAGCTGGGGAGATTAGAAAGATTAAAACTACATTTCTGAAATTTTCTTGCAGCTATGGTTCTGGATCTGAATTAGATTTTGCCTAACTAGATACATCCATGCAAGCTTAGAAACTGAAATGAATTGATTGGTTTGAAATTTGGAATTGAATTATTCACCATAGCATTTGAAGAGGAAAACAATAAATGAGGTCTAAAATAGAAGAACAGAGTTTCCCTCCAAGCTGATCCTCAAGGGATTAGTTTGTCACCTTCAATTTGGCTATTTGGATGAATCAGGATCTGCTTACTTCATTCATTAAGTCACTCAATGCATGTTTGCTGAGTGAAGAAAGGATTAATGATTTCTAGAAAGCTACTAGAAACTTTAAGGACTGAGGTCCTCATTAACCACTACCCTCAAAGAAAAAAAAAAAGAAGGAAAAAAGAAAGAATATTTCAGTAAACAGATATTGTCCTGGAGAGGACCTCACCTACAATGATGGCCAAGGGATTGATGGAAGATGTCAGAGTGGATGGTTAATTAACCCTGCACATTGCATCTAAAGAGTCTCTGCTGGCCTCCAGTTCTGCTGGCTGGAGGCATTTTTTTTTTTTTTAATTCCTTTTGGAAGCAAGTTTCTCTCCCCTCAAGTATCTTTCACTTCATCTAGTTTCCAGTTCATTTCCCACTTGCAAGTGTCATGGGAATATCACTCTATTACAACAACACTTGTGTATTCTCCCAAACTGAGCTCTGTGAAGTCCTTCATTGTTCTCCAGGGAACTGATGCATATCTCCCATTATGTCACTTCTGACACAGGGAAGAAAGAGAGGACTCTGTTGAGAGTGGTTGACAAGGCTAGGACAATACGTTCCCAAATTGGACAAGTCAATCTTACAGCTGTTCACAAGGACCTCTTTGGAAAATGGCATAAATCTAAATACCACCTCAAATTCTATCTTTAGGGAGGCAACAAATATATGATCAAATATATAAATAAATGTTTCAAGTGATCACTTACTAACAGCTAATGAAATGACCACTGACCAACACCGCGCTCACCAAAAACCATGGGGAACCAGAAAGGATGGAAGAAAGCAGGAAAATCAGAGTCAGAAACAATAACTAAGTTAAAACGTTCAAACATGACTGAGCAACAGGGATCCCTGAGTGGCTCAGTGGTTTAGCACCTGCCTTCGGCTCAGGGCATGATCCTGGAGTCCTGGGATCAAGTCCCACATCAGGCTCCCTGCGTGGAGCCTGCTTCTCCCTCTGCCTGTGTCTCTGCCTCTCTCTCTCTCTCTGTGTCTCTCATGAATAAATACATAAAATTAAAAAAAAAACATGACTGAGCATCTATTGTGTGCTGTTTTTAAGCACATTATCTCATTAATCTTTACCTTATGAGTTAGATATTACCAACTCCATTTTGCAAAGGAGGAGACTTAAGAGTCAGTGGAGTTAAATAATTTGTCCAGGGTCACACAGCTGGTATCTGAACTAGAATTTGGACCCAAGCATCTTGATTGCAAATCATGGGCTCATTTTCAGTCTTTGTGCAATTATATCCCAAAATATGAACAGATGGTGAGAATCAGGGAAGGAGTTGGAAGGGACACAATGTCCATTAATGGTTTTAGGATGAGTGCTGAGGGGAAGGTAAATGGATAAGCATTGTTCATCCTAGGAAAGGGAATATCTTATGTTGTTATTATACTCTTTACTACAAGGACACAGATGGAAGTTAGACAAGCAGAAGCCCTCATTAGCCAGAAAGAGTTAGGGGTATTTCTCAGGAGCCCTTTGATCCTGGAATAAATTCTCTTGTCTAAAGCTTTCTGGGAGGCTTCCAGAAACTTGGAAGCAAAGGGGAGGAGCCTCAATTCGTTTACTCCAGCCCACCCAGAACACCTCCAAACCAAAACATTGGTTTTCCCCATATAAATAGTTTGAAAACCAGTATGGCACTGCAGAGCTTCCAGTCAAGTGTCTTATCAAGATATCTGTCATTTACTGGTGAGTCATTCACCTGGTGAGTATTTATTGAGTTCCAGTTAAATACTCAGCTGTTTTTAGCCCTATGACTCATAAAAGAAACTACTTACTATCTCAAGAAGCTTACCATCGTAGAGAAAAGATTAGAAACTTACAAGTCAGTTAAGGAACAATCCAGAGTAGGAATGATCAAGTGCCCCAAATAATGATATGAGTTATAAATACTATATGGTATATATTTTTAGAGTAAATGGAATGGTTAAATGGCAAATTTTATTACATGAATATATGTTTTTTAAACACACACTCATATAGGTGCTGTAAATGGGACTTAAGTCTTTCATGGAAACTGAGATAGAAATTTTGAGCTGGAATCACTGGAAGTTCTAAAACCATCATGAACAATGTCAATCTTAATTTGGAGCCCTGTCCTCTCATCATATCTAACATATTAAAATGTACTCACACCTGCACTAAATACATGTGTGTGTTTTATATATGAAACATTTTGCACAAAATGCTCTTTATAGTTTAAATTTTTTTCTTTTAAAATTATTTGGATAAAAGCAACTCCTTTAAGTCATAATTGACTACTGTATTCTGGCAAGATGATGCTTGCCCAAGAATTTTGGGAAGGAACAAAATATAATTTACAAATAGATTTTTTGAATACTGAAATTAATAATGAAAAATGATAAAATATGGCACATTTTAGATATCTAATCTAGCAAATTTTAATTTTGATATTGCAGTTTTCTTTTAGACTCAAGAGCCAATAAATACATTTTACGTATAACTGCTGAAAAGAAAACATGTAGGACCCTTGGACTGTATTCACATGGCCTGGATTTGGTACAGAGAACAAAAATAAAAGCAAAATATATACTAAAAAGTATATATATATACTATGAAATGGAAGCTTCCTCTACTCATTTTTGCTTAGAGAATCACACAAAACATGAACAGCACGAGTATAAAGGGTTCTGATTTCCATTGTGGTCTTTCACCACATATTCTTGGAATTATTTAAGTGTGGTGATACGTAGAGGCAGAGGAATGGACTTGGTGGCCACTGGGGAGTCCTGCAAAGATTGGGTGCTCATCAGTGAGGACACCAATGAAGACCACCATGCACCATCCTTGGTCACTACCAAACAGCCTATAGTTTCTAGTAAAGTGATTGGGGTCCCCACACTGGTCCCTCAACTCTCCATCAGTTTCAGGACCTGCAAATCACACTAAAATCTCCTAAACACCACATTTCAGATGTCAGTAGTGCGCACCAGCTGAAATATTTTATATTGAAGATATTTCACCTTTCTATCTTGGAGTTATGTCCAGAATGAAGGCCTCTCACTAATCTCCACACACCCTCAGGAAGACAACATGGCTATTGCCCACCAGGACAGCAGGGCAGATTCTCTCAACCCTTTCTATGTACCATAGGCAGGGACACGGAGAGAGGGAGAAAGTGGGCTGATCCCTGAGGTTCAAGGCTACTGGGTTGCCAGGCTGTCCTGGGTTTGTGGGCAGGAAGCAGGATAATGTGGGCTGATTCAGGAAAGAATACCCCGAGGGGGTTGTATTCAGTGGGGGGAGGGGGGGACACCTACAGTGAAAGAACACAACCACCAAGAGGTAGAAGGAAGTCCTTGATCATGTGATAGCCACAGCAATTCAGGGAGGGGAGGGATGGAGTCTCCAAAGAAATTACAGTGATTGAACCAGGCAGCACTTGCCCCCTGTCTGGCATGGCATGCTCGAGGCTGTTTATCTACCCTGTTGAATGGCTCAGCTTTTCCGAGTTTCCATCTCGTTAAAGACGCTTTCCACTCTCCCCCCTCCCAGAAATATTGGCAAGCTTCTTTAGTCATTTGTGTTTCTTTACATTACCAAGGCCAGAGGTATATCTTCTCTGATAGATAATGGCCCTCAGTTAAGGCTAGCAAAAGCTATTTTGCTTGATGTATTAGCGCCCTATTTTAGAATAATCCTATTCCCTTGATTCTTTAGTATTTACAATTTTTGTAAGTACCGATTATATTTTGTAAGTCAAAGTGGGATAAAATTAGTGCATTGTATCCTGTTGTTGCTGCTTTCTGGAGTAGTCAGTCTTACATATTTGAACAATACCACCCCAGTGTAATTTTAAAAGGTAAGAGCTTGATTCTTTAAAAAACACTTAGACGGGCAGTGTGAGCTCTCTCTGAGGATCCTCACATTAGGAGTGTTTTACATATATCACACAAAAGGAAAATGCGTTCTGAGGGGATCGAGGCTCATCTGAGCTGAGAGCTGAACCTGCGGAATTGTGACAAATGGACCCTTTTCTGCCAGCTACACACTGTCAGCCAGGCAACACTTGAGGCCATCTTCTGTTAATGGGCTTGTGGTTTGGGGAGCAACTGGTGGGGGCATATGAAGTCCCTGTCAACTTCATAGTGGCCCTTGTGGGCTTTGAACCCCACTGCCTTGGATTATCTAAAACTCTTGAAATAAAGAATTTAGTGATACACAGTGAGCAGTGGCTTTAGGATTTCCAATAGTTGAGTAGAGGGAGAGATAAGTCTGAGCTGGAATAGTCTGAGAAGGCTTCCTGGAGTAGTAGGACTGTAGCAGTGCCTTAAAAGGTCACTAGGATTTAGGTGGGCAGAGCAGAGGACAGAGACAAAACTTGACCATGTGCTCTGATCCCAAGGATGGCCTTCACTTGGCTATGAGAGACTATCCCCTTGGAAACTTCTTAGCTTCCGGCTCCTTGCCTGTTATACTGGACAGATGACTTTGAGGAGTGTTCATCTATGGTCATAGACTCTGCTCTGCCTTTTTTTTTTGAAACCTTAAAATAAAATAAAACTAAATAAATAAATACATACATAGAGGAAAATAAAACAAATGCCCATGTCATCGCAAACAAGAAAAAAATATTTTATCATATTTATTCAGGTTTTCTTTTTTTTAACTTTTAGTGAGGTCCAAAGCCCAGTTGGTGTCAGGCTGTAAGTTCTAATCAGCCTTCTGTGGATTGTAGTTTCCACTTTTATTTTATTTTGAGAGAGAGAGAGAGGGAGAGAGCGCAGCGGGGGGAGGGGGGGAAAGGGAGAGGAAGGATGAGACTCTTAAGCAGGTTCCACACCCAGCCTGGAGCCTGACACAAGGCCAGTCTCTCAACCCTGAGATCATGACCTGAATCGATATCAAGCGTTGGACTCTTAACCAACTGAACCACCCAGGGGCCTCTATTCAGATCTTTTTATAATGACATGACTTTTACAGGTAACATATTCTCTTATGTCCCTCTCCAGTCCCATTCTCTCCATCAACAACCACTATAATGAATTCAGTTTATATCCAGTTCATGTTTTTATACTTTTTAAGTGGGTGTGTGGTTTTGCTGACCTGATTAAAGATTATTTCCCTTTATTTATTTATTTTTAACCAGGAAGTGGATGCTTCAAGCATCAGACACTAAAATGGGGAATTTGGGGTGCCTGGCTGGCTCACTCCATAGAGCACGAGACTCTTGATCTCAGGGTCATAAGTTCAAGTCCAACGTTGGGTATGGAGTCTACTTAAAAAAAAAAAAAAAAGATTCCATGAAAAAACAATTTTAAATAAAATAAAATGGGGAATTGGATTAGTGGAGATTGGAGGACAGAGGAGGCTGGGAATCTGGGGACCCTCCATTCATAACAAGTGTCCCCCATTGTTCCTTCAGAAGTAGAATACACCTATTGAAGCTGAGGTATTAGGAAGAAATTTGGGATCATGGCGTGTTAACTACTTCTTACTGTTTTTGGTAAAATTCTACAAGACAGAGATGACTAAAGGCATCCTAATGCAGAGTAAAGAGGGAGACTGAGCAAGAGAAGCATCAGTGTTTTGCCATCTCCCAGGTCCTCTCCTGAGATCTTTGCTCTTAGGACAGTTTAGAATTGCTTAAGACAGAGGCCAGTAAAAAAGAAGGCAGGGACTGGAGTTTCTGTTACTTGCATTAAAAAAATCCTAATTAACAGAGTATCCATAAATGTGTGTTTTATTACATACAGATAGCCATAAACAATGTATTGCTTTGTGTTCTCTTAGAATCACTTAAATGAACTCCCACAGTTTATAGTGTTACATAAGTCTTTTTTTCCTCTATGTTGTTTCTAGATCTGTCCATGTTGATACCTCTAAGTACAGACCATCCATTTTAACCCCTTGATAGTAGTTTGTAGAATAAACATTGCATAATTTATTTATTCCTTTTTCACAAACAGACATTTGGATCGTTTCCAATGTTTTGCTCTTCTAGTGCTGGAATGAACATTCTTATAACATCTCCTTGAATACACACGTAAGTGTTTCTCTACAATATTGAACTAAAGACAGATCTCCCCGGGCATAGGAGAGGCACATTGCACATTTTGCCGGATATTGCCAAGTCGATCTCCAAAAAACAGTTATGCCAATTTGCATCCCACCCCCCTCAGCATTGTGAAAGAGTTCTTATTCCCTCGTATCCTTTCAACAATCAGAATTTATTTTCTGCTAATCTGATGTGTGTGAAATGATCTCTCATTGTGATTTTAATTAGCACTCCTTGATTATACTTCGGCTGAACCTTTTAAAATGTGTTTCAGGCTATTCAGGTTTCTTCTTACACGAATCATGCATTTTTCTATTTGGTTGTTTGTAGTTCTTTATTCCAAATAGTAATCTTTTGATTGTAATATATGATGTCAGTTTCTCCTCCCAGTATGCTGCTAGGCCGTTAATTTTGTATAATGGATGAATCCACCACTGTAGTATTGCGCAGAATATTTTCACTGGGGCAGCCCGGGTGGCTCAGTGATTTGGTGCTGCTGCCTTGGGCCTAGGGCCTGATTCTGGAGTCTCGGGATGGAGTCCCACGTCAGGCTTCCTCTGTGGAGCCTGCTTCTCCCTCTGCTTGTGTCTCTGCCTCCCTCTCTCTCTCTCTCTCTCTGTGTGTGTCTCTCATGAATAAATAAATAAAATCTTAAAAAAAAAAAAAGAATATTTTCACTGCCCTAAAAATCCTCTGTTCTGTGTCTCTTCATCCCTCTCTCCTTGATAACTTCTGGCAACCACTCATCTTTCTCACTATTGCCAGTTTTGCCTTTTCCAGAATGTCATATAGTTGGACTCAAACAGTATGCAGCCTTCTCAGGTTGGCTTCTTTCACTTAGTAATTTGCATTTAAGTTTCCTCCATGTTTCTTCCTGGCTTGTTAGCTCATTTCTTTTTAGTGCTAAATGTTTCATTGTCTGCATGTACCAGTTGATTTATCCACTCAACTGAAAGACATCTCAGTTGCTCCCAAGTTTTGGTGAGTAGAAATAAAGCTGCTATAGACATCTCTGTTCAGGATTTTGCATAGACGTAAATCTTCAGTTCATTTGGGGCGAATCTTAAAGAGCACGATTACTGGATCACATGGTTAAAATACATTCATTTTGTAACAAAACGTCAAACTGTCTTCCCAAGTGGCTGTACCATTTTGCATTCCCACCAGTACTGAATGAGAATTTCATTTGCTCCATATTCTTGTCAGCATTTGGTGTTGTCAGTGTTTAGATTTTAGCCATTACTAATAGTTATGTAGTGGTACCTCGTTGTTTTAGTTTGCGATTCCCTAGTGCCATATGACATTGAACATATTTTCGTATGCTTTCTTGCCATCTGTATTTCTTTGGTGAGCTCTTTGTTCAGGTCTTTTGCTCATTTTTAAATTGAATTGTTCATTTTTTTCATTGCTGAGTTTTAGGGATTCTTTGTATATGTTGGTAGCATTCCTTTATTAGATGCATATTTTGCAAATATTTTCTCTCAAGCTGTGGCTTGTCTTCTCATTCTTTTGAGAATGTCTTTCACAGAGCAAAAATTTTTCACTTTCATGAAGTCAAGCTTAATAATTACTTCTTTTATAGATCATGCCTTTTGTGTTATATCTAAAAGATGACTGCCAATCCAAGATCATCTAATTTTTCTCCTGTGTTATCTTCGAGAGGTCTTAGAGTTTTGCATTTTACATTTAGTTCTACCATCCATTTTGAGTTCATTTTTGTGAAGAATGAAAGTTTGTGTCTAGGTTTATTATTTTGCATGTGGATGTCCAGTTGTTCCAGCGACATTTATAAAAGGACTATCTTCATTTTTTTTTCTTCTTTGCCAAAGATTAGTTAACTATAGTTATGAGAGTCTATTTTGGGCCCTTTATTCTGTTCCACTGATCTATTTGTCTATTCTTCTGCTCATGCCACACTCTCTTGATTACTCTAGCTTTATAGTAAGTCTTGAAGTTGGTAATGTCATTCCTTTGACTTTGTTCTTATACTAAAATATTGTGTTGGCTATTCTGAATATTCTGCCTCTCCATATGCATTTTATTTTTTTTTAAAGATTTTATTTATTTTGTTTATGACAGACACACAGAGAGAGAGACAGAGACAGAGACAGAGACAGAGAGGCAGAGACACAGGCAGAGGGAGAAGCAGGCTCCCCCTGGGAAGCCCCGGGACTCCAGGATCATGCCCTGAGCCAATGGTGGACACTCAACCACTAAATCACCCAGGCGTCCCTCCATATAAATTTTATTTTATTTTATTTTTTTTATTTTAATATTTTTAAAGTATTTTACTTATTTATTCATGAGAGAAACACAGAGATAGAGAGAGAAAGGCAGAGACACTGGCAGAGCGAGAAGCAGGCTCCATACAGGGAGCCCCATATGGGACTCGATCCTGGATCTCCAAGATCACACCCTGAGCTGAAGGCAGATGCTCAACCGCTGAGCCACCCAGGGATCCCCCCTTTTTTTTTTCAGCTTGTCAATATCCATACACTAACTTGGAACTTTGGAATTACACAGTGTATAAAGTTCTTGACTAATAGTTTATTATTAGTGTCTAGAAGTGCTAATACTTTTTGTATGTTGGTGTTGAGCCCAGCAGCCTTGCAGAGCACTGATTAGGTCTAAAAGGCTTAGTTTTTGGATTTTATATGTAGATAATCATGTTGTCTATAAATAATTTTTTCCTTGTGTTGTAAATAAAGTTTTCCTTGTGTTGTCCATAAATAACTAAAATTTTCCCAGTGTTACTGCATTCTCTGGGATGTATATATGTATACATATATACGTACAGTATAATTTTATGTAAGAGGAGCAGAAGAGGGCATCTATATCTCCTGACATCAAGGGAACTTCAAACTAAACTTCAAACATTAACTAAGATATTATTGTAGATTTTTAGATGATATTCTGTATCAGATTAAAACAGACCCATTCTATTTTCAGTTAAAAAGTTTCCTTTTTTTAGTTATGAAAGAGTATTTAATTTTGTCACATATATTCTGCATCTGCTAAGATAATGCTTTTCTCTTTTAATCTGATAAGCAGTCACCTATGTTGATATATTCTGTTATTGATTGATGCATTCCTAAAATAAATTCTACTTGATCAGGATATATTATTGTTTTTGAACACTTCTGAAGTTGATTTGATTTAGTACTTTCCACCTGTTCATAAGTTAGATAACCATATGTTTCTTTCCTTCTTTCTTTCCTTCCTTCCTACCTTTCTTCCTTCTTCTTTTGTTATGTGATTTTCTATTATCCTCATATCCTTGTCCAGGTTTACTACCAAGTATTTATTACCTGGTATATTACCATATAGCATAAACTGGCTATATGCAATGAGTTAGTGAGCTTTTTCTAACTTTCCACTCTCTGTAACAGTTGTTTAGATGATGGACGTAAGTACAGATTCAATTTATTCGATAATAATTCAGATCCCATAAAGGTTACAATTTTCCTTGAGTCAGTTTTGATAATTATCCATTTATCTAAGTTCTTAAGTTTAGATAAATGTAGTTTTCAAATGTCAGTAATGTCATCTATAGATTATTTTATAATTTAAAAATTTCTATTGCATCTGTAGTTAGGTTCTCTTTCATCATCCAATGTTATTATTTATATATTCTCCCTATCTTCTACTTAATCTAACAACCTGATAGAGATGTACTAGAATTGCACGCTGTAATTTTGGGTTTAAAATTTGTTTTCCTTGTAATTATGTCAGTTTGTATGTTATATATTTTGGGACCATCTTGTTAGGTACATACAATTCATGATAGTTACACCTTATTTATGAATTTTTTTTGCATTATGAAATATTCCACTTTATGTCTTTTTAAAAAGATTTTATTTATTTATTCATGAGAGACCCAGAGAGTTAGAGAGGCAGAGACACAGGCAGAGGGAGAAGCAGGCCCCTCTCAGGGAGCCCGATGTCAGACTCGATCCCTGGACCCTGGGATCACACCCTGAGCTGAAGGCAGGCGCCAAACTGCTGAGGCACCCAGGGATCCCATTTATGTCTTTTGCCTTAAGTTATAGTTTGTCTGATATGAATAATTATTTTCATTAGCATTTTCCTTGTATGCCTTTGGCTTCAGTAATTTCTATTTTTTTGGTTTGAGGTATACTTGTAGACAGTATATATTTGGACTTAAAAAATCTAATGTGATAAGTTCAGGCTTTTTGTAGTTGAGTTTTGTCCACTTATGTTTATGATGATTACTGGCATATAATATAGAATTATTTTTGGCATCTTCTTTTTATTTTTTTTCCATGCTTTTCCTTGACTTATTTTTCTGCTCCTTTTCTATTGTTGGATTGATGACGTTTTCTCGATCTCCATTTTTTGTTTTTTCTGCTAAATGGAAACCGCATATATCTTTTATTTTGTTTTAAAGATTTTAAAATTTTTGTTTTTTAAGTACTCTTTACACCCAACATGGGGCTTGAGTTCATGACCCTGAGATCAAGAATCACATGCCCTCCTGACTAAGCCAGCAGGATACCCCTATTTTTAAAAATTATTTTAATGGTTGTCCCTACTTTAAAATTTTTTACTATGAAATATTTAAAATCTATGGACAAATAAAATAAAATAAAATAAAATCTATGGACAGTTGTACAAAATAATAATATACTCATCAATGTACTTACTATTTAGTTTCATAGGCCATGTTTGGCTCAGATTTTTTATAAAAAAAATACAACGTGGGGCTCCTGGGTGGGTCAGTTGGTTAAGCAACCAGATCTTGATTTTGGCTCGGGTCATGATCTCGAGGTTGTGAGATTGAGCCCCAGGATGGGCTTCACACTCAGTGCAGAGTCTGCTTAAGATTCTCTCTCTCTCCTGCCATTCCACCCACTTGCACATGCAGGTGCACACTCTGTCTCAAATAAATAAATAAGTCTTTTAAAAAAGAAACAAAACATTACAAAGCAGTTGAAACTCTGTGTACCCTTCTCTAATCCCACTCTTTTCTCTCCAGAGGCAACCACTAATCCGAATTTGGCATTTACCATTTCCATCCATGTGATATATGTTTGTGTCTTTGTTTCCAATATATGGTTTTGCTTTGTGATTTTAAAAAACTTGTGTAAGTGATATTTTTTTGCTACATGCATAATTCTATACTGGTTGTTTTATTGTATAATATATTATTATCTAGTATTTTTTGAGATTTATTTATTTTAGCCCATGTGGCTTTAGTTGATATCTTTAATTATTACTGTATAGTATCTATTAAAAAAAAACTGTCACAGTCCATTCCCCTGTTGATGGATATTTAGGTTGTTTCTAATTTTTCACTGTCACAAATACTGTTGGAATAAACTTTGTTGTACATAATTCCTCAAGTGAATGAGTGAGAGTTTCTTTGGAATATTTACTCTGAAGAAGAGTTTCTTTGTCCTAGGGTAAGTGCAATTTCAACTTTACTAGATAGCACAAAATTGCTCTGCACAGTGGTAGTACAAACTTATATATATTTGGTGCATTTCCCAGATTCCTCTGCACCTAGCATTCCAGATATGGTCTCGTTCTGCCAATCGAATGCACTCCTTAAAAACCCAGAAGGGGGAGTAAGTCCTGCTCTGCAGAATCCAGAAGCAAGCACATTTGTAGAGCCATTTGTTTTCTGTGGTAGCATTAGCAGGGGTCCGAGGGCCTGGTCCCTAGCCTCAAGGGGTGGCGAGCAGAGTGCAGGACACTCACTCTGTTGGTGTAGATCATAGCACCAGCACCATTGGTCATGGTGACTCCAGATCAGCTAAGAGGTGGTCATTATCTTGGTGGCACAATTAGCTAGAAAATTAGTGGCCTTGAGAATTGTTTCTGAAAGCTCAATCTGGAGTCTGTTTCTTTGGTACAATGATTCTGTGAGCTATTTAATATCCCATAAGAAGCTCCTTTCTTTTTCTTATTTTTGAATTTTAGTTATTTATTTATTTTAAAGATTTTATTTATTTATTCATGAGAGACACAGGAGAGAGAGGCAGAGAGAGAAGCAGGCTCCATGTAGGGAGCCTGATGTGGGACTCAATCCTGGGACTCCAGAATCACGCCCTGGGCCAAGGGCAGGCGCTAAACCACTGAGTCACCCAGGGATCCCCCCCCCCTTTTTTTTTTTAAGATTTTATTTGTTTATTTGAGATAGAGACAGAGATAGCAGAGCAATAGAGAGAGCATGAGCTGGAGGAGGGGCAGAGGGAAAGGAAGACGCAGGCTCCCCACTGAGCAGGGAGCCCAACATGGGGCTCCATTTTGAGCCAAAGGCAGATGCTTGACTGACTGAGCCACCCAGACTCCCTGAAACTCCTTTCTATTGAATTTTCTGGAAGCGTGATGTTCCTTCAGCACCCCAGGCAATAGATTTTGTTATGGTTATTTTTTCAAGGGGCATTGTTTTCAATTCCTTTTCAGTAAAAGTCTATTTAAAAATTTTAACCTATCTTTGGTATGATCATCATTTTAAAGCTTAATCAATGCTTTAGACATTTTTTTTAATTTTTTTTAAATTTTTATTTATTTATGATAGTCACAGAGAGAGAAAGAGAGAGAGGCAGAGACATAGGCAGAGGGAGAAGCAGGCTCCATGCACCGGAAGCCCAATGTGGGATTCGATCCCGGGTCTCCAGGATCGCGCCCTGGGCCAAAGGCAGGCGCCAAACCGCTGCGCCACCCAGGGATCCCCTGCTTTAGACATTTTTTAAAAAGGTAATACACACACATGTTGGAACATCCAAAAAAGCACTAGCAGGTCCTCCTCCCATCTCTGTCCTCAAGCAGCTCAATTCCCTAGAGACAAACACTGCTATCAGTTATGTGCCAATCCTTTCAGAGGTTTGATGCATAGGGAAGGACATGTATGTATCTTCTTTTTTAAAAAATAAATAGTATCATACTATGCTCATAGTTCACACTACCTTTTGTGAAAAAGTTGTTGGGGAAGGCGCCTAGGTGGCTCAGTGGTTGAGTGTCTGCCCTTGGTTCAGGTGGTGATCTTAGGCTCCTGGGATCAAGTCTTGCATCGGGCTCCCCACAGGGAGCCTGCTTCTCCCTCTGCCTATGTCTCTGTCTCTCATGAATAAATAAATACAATTTTTAAAAAAATACTTTAAAAAATAAAAACAAAGCTGTTGGGGAAAAGGACATGCACATAGAAAATGCAAAATGCAAAGAACATCTACGTGGATTTAATTATGATAAAGTATACACCTGTGTAACCACCGCTCAGATCAAGACACAGAACAGCAATGACACTCCATAGCCTGGTGTTTGCCTCTCCTTAACCTCCATTCCCTCCCTCCCTGTAGAGGGAACCATTATCTTGACTTGTGTGATATTCACTTCCTTAATTTTCTGTACAGTTTTACCTCCTCTGAATTGTATCTCTGAACAGTCAAGTTTAGCTTTGTCTGTTTTTAAACTTTATATTAGTGGGATTATACTGTACATATTCCTTTGCATGTTTTTTTTTTTGCTTAATATATTTGTAAGATTCATCCATGTTGTTGAATGTAATGCACTTTGCTTTTTCCACTTACAAATACATCTTGGAGATTGTTCCATTGCCTTTCATGTAAGAGCAATAACTTGTTCAACCAGTGTCATAGTGGTATCCCTGGGTGGCTCAGACGTTGAGCGTCTGCCTTCAGCCCAGGGTGTGAACCTGGAGTCTTGGGATCAAGTCCTACATTGGGCTCCCTGCATAGAGCCTGCTTCTCCCTCTGCCTGTGTCTCTGCCCCTCTCTCTGTGTCTCTCATGAATAAATAAATAAAATCTTAAAAAAAAATCCAGTGTCATAGTGATGAGCATTTAGGTTGTTTCTCACTTTTTGCTATTACAAGTATTCTTCAGTAAATATTCTTGTATGTACCCGGGCAAATAAAGGAGTAGAATAAATTCCTAGATGCCAAATCCCTGAGTCAAAGATGATGTTCGTTTGTACTCTTGATTGTTATTGTTTTATAAAGATTATATTGGTATTTACTCCCATCATCAATGTAAATTTCCTTTTTCCCTACACATTCTCACATTTAAATCTTTTTCTTATTTGATAAGTAAAATATAGTACTTTATTGTCATTTTAGTTTTTATTTCTTTTATTATGAGAGAGGTTAGGCCTCTTTTCATTTTTTTAATTGTGTCTTACCAATTTTTTTTAGCTTTTATTTAAATTCCTGTTAGTTAACATACAGTGTAATATTAGTGTTAGGTGTACAATTAGAAATTCCCCACTTCCATACACCATCCAGTGCTCATCGTGTTCCCTTTTCATTTTTAAAAAAGATTTATTTATTTATTTGCGAGTTTGGTGGGGAGCAGAGGGACAAGCTGACTCCATGCTGAGTGCAGAGTCCCCAGTGGGGCTCGATCCTACGACCGTGAGATCATGACCTGAGTGGAAACCGAAAGTAGACGCTTAACCAACTGAGCCACCCAGGAGCCCCCACTTTTCATTTTTGAAAAGCATTTCTATTTCTTTTTCTATTAGTTGGTCTTTTTGTCATTGACTTTTAGAAACTTTTCATGTTAAGATTATTCTTTTTTTAGGTGATAGGAGTTGTGGGTATTATATTAATTGTATATTCAGCCATGTCACTGAATTATAATAGTTTTTCACGCGGTTCTCTTGCTCTTTTCCCTTGGTAAATGATCACAGCATATATGAAGAATAATCACTTGGCTTCTTCTTCCCTGTTTCATTTTGTGGGCTGCTGCTTCCAGAGCAGAGCAGTATTAAATGATAGTGCTCAAAAATGACATTGCCGATTTGTTTTTTACTTTTATGGGACTCCTTCTACTGTTCCACCCAGCTAATTGCAGTTTTGCTCCAAAAAGTTGGAGAAAGCTGGGCTATGAGGAAAAGATGGGGCAAAGTCTAGGATCCTCCCTGAAAGCCAGTGCCTCTTTCCCATTGGCTGGGCTGGGTTGCGGGGATGCTTCTACTCTGCCCAGTTGCCCACCTTACCTCTCCTCCAGGCAGGGTCAAAGAGAAGTCCTGTGAGAGATGGAAACCAGGTCAGGGGCATGGGGGGTGGGGATTTCAGAGAATCCTCTAGATGCCTCTGTACGGCCAAAGCTGACCATGGATAGTTAACAATCCTAGAGGCCTTGGCTCTTACTCCTCCAGTAAACCCCCCTGTGGCTTGTATGCCCCCCCTTCTACTCCATGGGTTGACTGGGAGGCTGCTTGGCTCATGCAGAAAGGAAAGAGAAAGAGGACAGGGAATATTTAGCTTGCCTTTCCTCCGAGCACCATGTAAGTTTGGAATATCTTTGTTTCTTTACTGTTAAGAACATAACAACCTATTTACATTTATCACCACTTCTCCTACATTACAAGACCCCTTCCCTTCCCCCCTGGTCATCGCGGGAACATCAGAGTAATACTCTTTTCTCAGTTAACCTTTCCTTCCAGGATAGTTTATTTTCAAGAGGAAACATTTGATAAAGCTCAGAGTAATTTTAAATACATGATTTGCCACGTTAACACTTGTCACTTATCATATGCACTTCAGTCCGGCCTTCCTGCCATTCTGTTAACCTTCAGAGGCACCGTTAAAGCAAGCCATTTGCAGTTGCCCTGTGAAAACTCTGCATTTAAATTGCTTTTCCTCCCTTCCCCAAATTTTCCATAACTATAAATAAATTTAATTACCATTCCAAGAAGTGTAAGCACATCTTCTATTACATTTTTTTAATCTTTTATCTCCTGCTTGTCCCTCCACCAAATATATGGTTTATCAGGCACCCTCCCTGCCTCCAGTGGCACTCATCCCTCTCCGCTACCTCCCCCCTAATAAAAATCCAAGTCTGTTTCCTTTCTGTCCAAGTGGGTTGCTTGAGAGTTTCCATCTGACCCCGCACCCCGGGGCCTCCCTGCGGACTTGAGCATTTCTGTAAAGGGGACAGTGGGGAGTCAGTGTCTAGGGCCCCTAAAATGCCTTTTTGGGCCACCCTTCACTGGTCTCTAAATGTGGCATGGCCAAGGTTCTGTCCTTATTGCACCAGAAGGCCATATTTCCCTCTGTCACCATGAGGTTGGGCCCAAATGACATCTTAGAAAGGCACACCAGTAACACTGAACCTTGAAGTCTATCTTCTTTTCAAAGTACTTTTTAGTGCATCATTTGATTTATTCTCTTTTTCTCCCAATTATATAATAGAATGTTATGGGGATCCCTGGGTGGCTCAGCGGTTTAGCACCTGCCTTCAGCCCAGGGTATGATCCTGGGGTCCTGGGATCGAGTCCCAGGTCGGGCTCCCTGCATGGAGCCTGCTTCTCCCTCTGCCTGTGTCTCTGCCTCTCTCTTTCTCATGAATAAATAAATAAATAAAATATTTTAAAAATAATGATAATAGAATGTTATCAGCTATATATTTCATTCGTTCCTGGCAAGATCTTCATGATCTCCAGGATTTTTCTTACCCTCTTGATGCAGATGGGGAAATTAAGGCACATCACATACACGTATGCACCCCTGTCCCTAGGTCCAGAATGGCTTCTGTGATGCTCACCTTCCGTCCTTCCAGGTGATCTTACTCTCTCCTCCTTCCCTAATCACATCAAAAGCTCCTTAGAGAGATAGCCATGGGGTTTAGGGCAGGGGCTGCTGGATGCCTCTCTCTGCAACTGCCAGGAGCAAAGTAAAAAAAAAGTAAAGTAAAAGTGTGTTTGACTGTATGTTCTGGTCTCTGGAGCTTTCCATGCCTGCTGGTTTCTCTCTCAGTTTAGCCCCTAGATCCTTGCTATCCTCATCTCCTCAGACTCCCACACAGTGAAACCAGGGTTCAGACTTCCTTTATTTACTCTTTTCCCTCCATGCTATCCAGAGTTACACACTGATGTTCAGATGCCTCCCTCCTTGAGTCCAGCACTCTTGCAGGGGTGACCTGGCTGCCCAACTGCCCACTCTTGGTCTTCTAGCCCACAGCACCAGCTGCCTCTGGGCCTTTAGGTCCTGGGACTCTGGAGTCGGCCCAAAGACCCAAAGCAAAAGAAAGACTGAGAAAGACTGGGGAGGACTCAGAACCTTCATTCCAGACAGAGCAACAAAGGCAGGGAGGGGGACCCATCCCAGATCTGTCTTGTAGTGGCCAGCTGAGAGTAGGATAAACTCATGTGTGCATTCGGGGAAGCTATCGAAACTGCTCATAGCCAAGAATGACAATAATAGTGATGATAAGAATTGCTGTGCGCCAGACACCCTTTAAGTGCTTTATATGTAATAACTCATCTAAGCCTCCAGCAATCCTAAGCAGGAAGTAATATTATTAATACACATTTAACAACTGAGAAAATCGAAGCATAGAGAGGCAAGCAAATTTCCTAAGGTCACACAACTAGTAAATTGTAGAGTGAGGATTTAAAATCAGGGATTTGGATTCTAGAGTCCATGTTCTTAACCATTACACTTGAGAGTCACTGATGGCAAGATAAATTTTAAATCTTGGCTTTTGTGGGTTTTTTTAATTAAAAAAATTTTTTTTAAATTTTGGTTTAATGGGTTTATAACTTGGAACGCCTTGAGCTGCGAATATCAGAAACTCTTTCTCAAAATTACTTACACACTCATCATGGAAGAACTTTGAGGACATTATGCTAAGTGAAATAAACCAGTCACAAAAGGACAAATACTGTTAGAGTGGCTATTATTAAAAAAAAGAAAAGAAAAGGCAAGAAATAGCAAGTGTTGGAGAGAGAAGGGAATCCTTCTACACCGTTGGTGGGAATGTAAATTGGAACAGCCAAGGGGCCAACAAAAAATTAAAAGTAGAATCACTATACCAGCAATTCCACTTCTGGGTATTTATCTGAAGAAAATGAAAACACTTATTTGAAAAGATTTCTGCATCCCCATATTCATTGTAGCATTATTTACAATAGCCAAGATAAGGAAACAACCTACGTGTCTGTCAGTGGGGAAATAGATAAAGAAAACATAGTCCATATACACAGTGGAATATTATTTGGCCATAAAAAGAAGGAAATCTTGCCATTTGTGACAACATAGATGGATCTTGAGAGCATTATGCTAAGTGAAATAAGTCAGACAGAGAAAGACAAATACCATACGATCTCACTTAATACATGGAATCCAAAGCAAACCAACCAATCAACAAAAAAACCCAAGCTCCTAGATAGAGAGTAAGTTCATGGTTGCTAGAGGTAAGGGATGGGCAAAATGGGTGAAGGGCAGTCAAAAGTACAAATTTTCTGTTATAAAATGAGTAAGTCATACAACATGGTGACTATAGTTAATAAGACAGTATTGCATACTTGAAAGTTGCTGGAAGAGTAGATCTTTAAAAATTCTCATCACAAGAAAAAAAAATGTAACTATGTATGGTGATGGATGGTAACCAGACTTAGTGTGGTGATCATTTCACAACATAAATGAATGTCAAGTCACTATGCTGTACACCTGAGATTAGTACAGTACTGTATGTCAACTATACCTCAATTTTTTTTTTTTAAAGAGGACAACTGCTACATGATTCTGCTTGTATGGGAAATAATCAAGTTCATAGACCCAGAGAGTAGAATGATGGTTTCAAGGGGATGGAGAAAGGGAGAGGATGGGGAATTAATGTTTAATGGGTACAGAATTTCATTTTGGAAGGATGAGCAGTCTAGAGATGGACGGTGGTGATGGCTGTACAATAATGCTAAGGCATTTAATGCCACGGAATCATACACCTAAAAATGGCTAAAATGGTAAATTTTATGTTATGTATACTGTGGCACAACTGTTTAAGAAAGACAAAAAGTGACTTACAATAAGTACATTTAAAATGATCGCACAGCACACAAAGTCCAGGGGTAGAGCAACTCCATAGTGCGTGAGGTGTGACGTGGTGACAGTGCGGAGGAATCAGAGCCATTCGAGCTCTCTGCCCTGCCTGCCCTGGGAGTGTATCTGGCTCTTCTGCTCACAAGATGGTTGTTACACTTGGACACATCACACCCAGACAGGAGAAATTAGAGAGACCATTTCTTCCTGGGGAGAAAGGGGTTTTCTTAGGAGAGAGGAAACATATCCCAGAAGGCTCCCAGCGCACCTGGCCCCACTTCCCTGACCAGAGTTACATTGCACCCGACCCTGTGCCTAAGGGGGCTGTCATGGCCATCTCAGACCAACCAGCTGCCCTTTGGAGCTGAGATCAGAGCCAGCTTCCTTTGAAGCCGAAAGCCACATGGAGTAGGGTGGAACATGAGCAAAATAGGTTCTGTAGGATAGTGGGGGTGGTGGAAAGGATGCTGGAAGCCACCAACTGGGTTTGCTACAGCTTTGCCAAATAACACTTAAGAAGGCCGTTTACTAGTCATGCTAACCATGATCTTGTCACCCTCCCTAAAACGTGTGTCATGAATACCTGTTAGATTAAGCTGTTTTAAGTTTTTTTTTTAAGATTTTATTTATTTATTCATGAGAGACACAGAAAGAGAGGCAGAGACACAGGCAGAGGGAGAAGCAGGCTCCATGCAGGGAGTCTGATGCCGGACTTGATCCCTGGACCCTGGGATCACGCCCTGAGCCAAAGGCAGGTGCTCAACCGTTGAGCCACCCAGGCATCCCATGCTGTTCTAAGTGTTTAAAAACGTGTGTATACACACACACACACACACACACACACACACAGCAACAATATCTCTTCTGTAGCTCATTTTCTACAACCACTTTCTCATAACAGCTTAAAAATAGAAAAGTAGCTGGGGTTACCACTGCCATTTTGATAATACATGGTAAGCTTCTTTTTCACTGGACAAGTTTAGGGAGAGGGCAGACGCGGGGAGGTCCATGGAAGCGGTGAACACAGACTAAAGCATCCGGAAGGGGTCCTCTGCTGCCCCCACCCTGCATACACAGTGGGCCACGGGGCCGGGGTGGGGGGGAGTCCTGGCTACAGAACCAGAGTCTGGGTTCAAAACCTGGCTGGTGACAGGCACTAAGGGGGGCATTTGATGGGATGAGCACTGGGTGTTATTCTATATGTTGGCAAATTGAACACCAATAAAAAATAAATTTATTAAAGAAAAAAAAACCTGGCTGGGACAAAACACAAACTGCTTGACTTTGGGCAAGTGACAATCTTTTCAAACCTCAGTGTCTTTATTGTAAAAGAGAGAGGAAAGCAGTGTCAAACTGTAAGGCACGCAAGGGGTTGGGGCGAGGAACTGAGGTAATCCTAGACTCTTCCCTTTCCCTGGCCACCACATCCCTTCAGGATATGCAGCCCTTCCTCTCCTTCACCGCCCTGCACCTGGCCTTGCTCTGAGAGTTCCCAAAGTCACTCAGGTCTCTGATCTTCATCCCCCCCATCCCACCCCTCACCCCAAGCCATTCACTCACCCTGCAACTCTCAGGAAGACCTTCCAGAAACATGGGGCTGATGGTGCTGTGACTCTGTCATTGGCAGGAGGAAGCTGAGCTGCACGGCAGGGGCCACCGGACCCTGGGCCTGGGACTGTCCAGTGTCCTGGTCGCGCCGCCTACCTGCCCCAGCCCCAGCTGCCCCTGCACACCCTGGAGGCGGCCCTGCTTACATTTCTCCCTTCACCTGAAATGAATGCCGTCTTCCTGCCTGACAGGCAAATACATCCTCCTTTTTTGTGGAGTTTGGAGTCCCTTGGGTCTGGATTCTAATCCCGGCTCCACCACTAAGCAGCTGTGAGACCCCGGGCAAGTAGCCTTACCCGTCTGAGCCTCAGATCCGAGATGGGTCCGTGAGAATCAGACAACAGGCAAAGAGAGGGTCCAGGACGAGGCCCTGCTCTGGTGAGTTCCTCCGAAGGACAGCTGTTCTTATGACCAGCTCATGCATCCCAGCACCAAGCATCACTGCCCCAGGAAGATTTCCCGACCTCCTGGGCTAGAAGAGGCCCTTCTTCATTGCTGCCCAGAACGCCTTGTGTAGGCCTACCCCAGCATCCACAGCACGTTTTAAAATAGTTGAGCACCAACTCGCATCCTCGCCCCCGAGGACTATAAGCTCCTGGAGGGCAGAAGCTCATTCCTTCATTCTGGAATCCTTAGCACCCGGCCCGGGGTGCTTCAAGGGGCAGCTGCCTCCCTAAACGTGTGTGCATCCCCGACTATGTAACAACCTGTCAAAGGCTCTCGTGCCCCCCCACTCCCTCCCCCAGGCTGGGCCCCGGTGCCAACTTAGCCCAGGGAGACACCAGAATCAGGGCTACATTGGGAAGTAAAGCCCATGACTTCCACTGTCTGTGTCCCCTGACACACCTGGGTGACCCCCCACCCCGTCCTCCCTGCCCACTAATGCCCAAGACTGGAGGTGAACTTCTTTAAATACCCACATAAATACCCAAATTGCTTTTCCCTCTCTCTTCTTCTCTAGTGAATGGAAAGTAGCATTCCAGGGCCTTTGTGTGACCGAGATATCTCCCGAGTCAATTTATCAGTCTCATTTTCAGATGAGGCAAGTACTTCCACACATGCCCAGACCTACAGAAAGGTCTCTGGGAAGGAGGGGCGTGAGGACCCAGCTGCCGTGAGTTGGGGTCAGATTGTTGGTTGGGTACCTGAAAAGAGTCTTCATGTCCACAACTTTTTTTTTTCCGAGCCTGTGGACAAGGCTAGGCTGAAAGTCTGGTTTACCTCTGCTCCTCCCCCCAAGCCCACTCCATTTTTATATTGCTCCGAGGTTAATAGCCATGTCGTGTGGGGTCATAGAAGACATCTGTGTCTCAGATAATATGCTTACGGTGATTACCACACATAATTGACTGACCTTCCCTCATTCTTTCCCTGCTGCAGGCCGCGGCTGATAGGATGAAGCAAGCCACAAGAGTTTATTTTCCATCACACGCCATTGTGCTGCTGAGCAAATATTTTAGCAAGCTTTGAATGAACCACCTTTTCAAGCTCTAGGTTTTCAGAGTTAAAATAGGAAGCCATGACCAACCTAATAATAGTAGATTTTAAATCAGCTTTGGGCCACCCTACTTAGAGCACTATTGTGGGTCTCCTGGAAAACCAGGTTTGAGGCATGAGCATCACAGGACCCTCTTCCCCTCAACTTTATCCTTCTTCACGTGGCCTCGCAGGGAGTGGGGGATCTTGATACTCCTCACTGCAGCGACTGGGTCTTTAGAGGGGAAAGGAAATTTGCCTTTGGGTGCCCAGCCAACTAGGTCCTAAAGGATAACTTTGAAGTCACCTCATTTCATCATATCACTGGCCACCCGAGACCCAACCACCAGCTTCTGCATCCACCCACCATCACAGGGCCACCTGGATGTCCTTAACAAAGAGCATTGTAAGTTCCCAGCAAATGGATCCCCCCCCCCTTCTGCAAAGAGACAGCTAGGACTCCTGATCCCAGAGAGGATGGAAAACTAGGAGCCTGAAACGAAAAAAATTTCCCAAAGCAGATTTCAAAATGTTACATTAAGATTTTAAAACTTTTTAATAATGTTTTACCTTAGCTTGATTCCATCTATCTAGCAATTAATCCATCAGCCTTCACATAACACACACCTACAGGAAACGCGATTCCGCGTCTCTGGGCTGGATTCCACTGTGAATTACTAATGTGTTAACACTCGGGAACTCCAAGCTCCCTTGATTTTCAGCATCCCCTCTCCCCGTCCCACCCTCCTTGAGTAAGTTCCTATGTGCCACAGAGGGCAAGGTCGGGGCTCAGCGGCTTCAACTAGGGTCTGGTCCCAGCCCCAGAGAACCAACCAGGGTCTAGCTCTCAATGGCACCACCTCACCCAGATGGAAAATCTCAGTGTTTGCCCTCTGAAACCCATATCAAGCCCCCAGACCTCTCAGTGCTGCATCTCAGGAGGATTACCTGGAAAGCAGGTGTCAACAAGAAAGTTTTCGGCCACAGCTTGTCACATGAGTGCTGCTTCAGAGTCATTTTAATTTGTGCAATAACCTAAATCGGGTTCTAGTTGCCACTTAGAGAGATGCACCTGGAATCATCAATTCACCATTTCACGTAAGTCATCCATATCTTCTGTTGGCAGGGGAGGGACCAAGGAGAAAGGCGGGGTGGGGGGGGGGAGGAGATCGCAACTGCTTAACAGAAAAATTATACATATTCTAAACATATGGGTGATCTTTAGAAAAATCTCAGCATCACTTCATAATTATATACTACAAGTTTTAATTAACTAAAGCTCTGCAAATCATAATGCCTTATTAAAATGCAATTAATCCTTTGATTAAAAAACAAAAAGCACAAGTATTTACAACAAAAACACAAGTAGAATAATTACAAATATCATGTACCCATTTCTTTTATTTGGGTGTCACTTATGATGTCGCCTGCTCCCTTCATTAATTCAAACACACACATTATCTCGCATCCACAGCAGCGTGAGTGACAGTGGCCACCAAACACACAGCACTATATCCTATTGATTTCGGCAAATCCTGAACAATGCCATTTGCATGCTTGTTTCTGTAATAATAAAGATATGCCATTCAGAATTAAAGCCCGGCCAGGCTAGTGGCAACTAATTGTGTTGTATGTAATGAGTGCAATTTCAATTTGATATCACCCTCAGCTTTTCTTGCCGCACTCGCTAAGTACTTTCAAGTCTTTGTGGGGAAATAATTGATTTTTTTGTGCCGTGGGCACAAGAAAATTATTATGATCTTTTGAATAATGCCAAAGAAAAGACCATGAATGATTTAAATTGGTATATGAAGAAGGCTTCGCCGTGGACTGCGGCTTGACTGACATCCTGCTAATGCAGTATCCAGATTAGCAGCTTTTAAGGAGGCAGCTAATATGAAACTAGTAAAACAGAAAAGGTTGCTCCCGGGATTGGGTGGCGGTGGGGGTGTCGGTAGTGCGGGTTGTTGTTCCATTTTATTTGTTATCCGGGGAGGACCAACAATTTGGGGATTTGAGGCACGACACGATTACATAATTGCCTGGCCCTCACCACCGAGGGTATGTTTCCACTGATAAATTACACATTCGAAATGGGCAGATAGGAGAGAGAGGGCTGAGCGGGATTGTTAGCACGACCGCAGTTCAGTTGGGTGGACCCACCTGCGGTGGGCAGATCGCTGGGTCTGGAACATGAAAGTTAGTTAGCCTCTTTTTCTGACATTCAACACCAGGAAGAAATTGGGAGTACGGTGGTAAGGGAGCTACTTCATTTATGCCTTAATCCCCATCAGGAGCAAACTGCTCTGTCCCACTGCGAGCATGGCTTGGGTCTAGCAGAGGAGCTAAAGTCCCCTTTTAACCTGGGGTGATAACAGGGAAGGAAATCCAAACCTAAGACAGGCTTCCTTTGTGTTCATGAAACCTTGGATGTGCAAACCCAACCAGGACAACCAGTCCCCCTCCCCTTCCTCCCCAGCCTCCAGCTGAACCCTCCGTCCCCACTGTGGCAGCCTCCTGCTTTAACGGGTGAGGGAATAAGCACCTTAGAAAGATGGATCACCAATTCAAAACACAATTCCACCTTAAAATGCATCCACCTTCCAAATCTCATTCTTCAGAGGAGGGAGTGTTGTTAATTTAGTTGGTCATAACTAAATAGTTTCTAATCTGGAGCAGGAGGCTGCTGGGAATATTGGACAGTTTAAAGGTTAATCACCATCGCCTGGTTACACAAGTGAGGCAGAACTAATTCCTCCAAAGGCAAATGGCTTGCAGTTTTATCAGCAGTGCAGATTAGAAGTGTTAATATACAGAACAGAATGGACGCTTAAGGGCCGGTTTTCCCCTTATCGGCAAACTTTGCAACAGAACTCAGCTTCTGCGCAACCTCTGCACTTCTATAATAAGACCCCTTATTTTGCCTCTCGAGCAGAACTATCAAACAATCCTGTCCAAACCACTGCCACCAAAATCAGGGTATTACAGACCACGGCTAATTGGAAGATCACTATAATGAAGGAAAAGATAAAATACTTTGGCTGTTGGCCTAAAATGTGGATCAACACAACATAGGAAGCTATCTTGCTATGTCACATTCTGAGAGATTTACATAAACAATAAACTCAATCCAACTGCCCCCTCCAAAATACATCTTTGTTTACAGTAAATGCAACCTAAAGCCAGACTGGAGGAGGCGGGAGAGGTACTTTACATAGGCAATATGATTAGGCCAGCAGTTTTGCAACTGTGTAGGGGAGCGGGGACTGTGTGTATTTCCTCTCTTGCAATCAGCAGGGAGAAAATGGTTTTTAATGTTCTCCACGCTTCCTATATCATAGATATTTAAATATTTGGACCACTCAATATGCTAAAACGCTTGTGCCAGCCGCACAAATTGACAACCATTTTTCTGCTAGGGCTGCAGGTGCCCTTCTGGGGGAGGAGAGAGGCAGGGCATAGAAGGGGAGGGTGCTACAGGCTGGTATCCAAGCACTTTGGTGGAGTTTCCTTTGGCTACTGGAGGAGGAAGGTGGATGCAGGTGGGGGAGGAGGGGGTTTTAAGAGAGCAAAATGAGAGACGACCCACCTAATTGAGCAGGGAATGAAATGTTTCTTTGATGGTAAGTCTTCTATCATAACAAGACCAAATATTCCAAAGGCACAAGGAAGAGACTTGCAGGGCTCGTGGGGGCCAGTGGGTGGTGGGGTGGGGGGTTGAAAGCAGATCCATCCAGGTAATACATTCTGAAACCAGGTTTATCTTTTCCCCAGGTATACCAGCAGCCTGGATGGGTCCATCTCCCAGGCATTACTCACTGATTTGTTCACCGTGGCTGCTGGCTCTCTCCTGGACTCCAAATCTTGCCTGAGTCCTGAGGTGGTTGAAAAAGGGGGCGGATTACTATCTACTGGCAAGAGACTTCTGCTATCCTGTTACTCAATATTCCAGTCCCTTATCATACAAGCTCCTTCCAGAAGGAGACATGTCTTTTGTCTGATGGCCCATAGCACTTGGAAGAGTGTTCCCTTGAGGTATATCGTAATTCATACCAACTGACTGGTGAGCTCAATGTAGTTGTTGGATGTTGGGGAGCGTATAGGCTGCCCACGAGGAACCGGCCAGCTTATGGGAGAAAGCCAAGACTGATGCCTGAGAGCTGGTACACTCCAGGAGATAACTGGCCACGTGATAAAAGGAAAAATGTGACATGAAGGTGTGGTGAAGTGTCAACTAGCACTTCGGAAGTTGAGGAGGGTGAGGCCTATGTGGTTAAAGTGATCAGGGACCTTGAACCGGGTCCATAATTCACTCAAATGAGTTTAGTCATTTGTTCACTCAACAAACACCTACTCTTCTCCTTCTATGTGCCTAGCAATGTTCTAGACCACCAACATGCAGAGATGAGTAGAGGAAGGTTCTGCTGTCAAGATGCTCCCGGTGGGAGGTGAGGGAGAGGGATTGGTCCATAACCAAATGATCCCAATATATCAGCGGGCCCTGGACTCTCTGAGATTCAGCACGTGATACTCTGGGTTTGTGTTGGGAATCAGTGCTAAGGTCCATGAAGTGCAACCATGAATGCTGAATGGTGGCAACAGGGAGGCCTGTGTCTGGAAGGTCACACTTGGCTGATGATGGAACTTGACCAACTGGCAGTTTAGCAAGCAGAGTAATGGGGCAGTAGCTGAGGGAATGTGAGGCCTAGGGGGGATTTTTAAAGGGTGGACAAATTCATAGCATGTTTATGCACTGATAAGACCCATCCAGAGGAGCAAGAAAAAAAAAAAAAAAAACGGTGCAGGCGAAAGCACAATTAAGGAATGGTGTCCCCAATTATAGGAGGAGATGGAATCCAGGATACCGTAGGAGGTAGGGTGACCAACTCATCCTGGTCTGTCCAGGACTTGCCTGTTGTTTGCACCGAAAGGCTCACCTCCCAGGAAAACCCTCAGATCCCAGCAAACTGAGATGGTTGGTCCCTCCTGGTGGAGGGGGCCGGGGGTAGGGGAGGGAGAGCAGGTGACACAGGTGTGGGGGGGTTGGTTGATCAGTGACAGGATGAAAAGATTCTTTTTTGATGCTTCTATTTTTTTCTCAATGAAATAAAAAGTATTGTATTAGCTGAGAGAAATGAGCAAGAGGAGGGCATTGAAGGTTTGAGGAGAGAGGAGAAGGAGGGAATAACCACCTGGAAGAGGAGAGTTCAATAGTCTGGGGAAAGCTTAGGACTTTTCGACAGTGCTGAGTGTCCACTTGACATTTGTGGTGTTAAATTCAAAGTGAGACCCGTCAGTGCGGCCATCTGCTTTTCTCCAGACATGTTCAACTGTTGAGGAGCAGGGACCGTATAGGAGGGGGATTGTATTTGTCCAGAGCATACAGTCCTGGGTGGGGAAACTGAGAACCGATTGCATGCTGGAGCAGATTTCATGCAGGAGCTGAGGCGGAGCCTGGAGAACACGGCTCCCAACTTAGTGCTCTCTGTTTGCCAGGAATCAGCACTCAGGTGTCACTGACCGCTTGGCCAGAGGTATTCCCGTGATCTTCAGAAAAACTGCCCCTGCATGCCCTGAGGCCCCAGCCTGGGTGAGCTGACGGGCAGTGGGCAGCAGGAAGGAGGAAGGCCCAAGCGGGCAGTCTGAGTAAGGGAATGTCCAATTGGCAGGCACGGATCACAGGCAGGCACATCTCGGGAATGTGTCCCTATTGATAGGAGCAGTGATCTGCCAAGGGATTTAATCTCATGTGCCTATGGAAGCATCCAAATATATAATTACAGCATTTCATTCTTCAAACCAGAGCCGAGGCGATGAGACAGCAGCCTGCTCCCTCTGCCATAACCCAGCCCTGCCACCGCGTTCCTTGGATTCTTTCTCTGAACTCTCTAGCACAGGTGTGGTCATTTCTTCTATCTCTGTTGAGGGAAAGGGCTCAGAGATCCCAGGGGGTGTCAGAAGAAGAACCTTGGACAAGAGAATTTTACTTCCCCGTAGGGGATCCATCCATGATAGTTGAATAGAAGGGATGTAAAAAGTCTGCCAGTGTTGACTGAGCCCCTCGAGTGTGTGTGTGTGTGTGTGTGTGTGTGGCTCTGCAAATGCAGGCAAGAGCAGAGGTTCACAGCCCACCATGCTGGGGCCTAGGATGGCTGAGAACGCTTGTCTGGGTCTGTCGAGAACAGAGCACAAGAGAGAGGCCGGAAGCCACTTCACCTGGGCTGGGTGAGCTGTGGCTAAAACCCCCGCAGAGGCTCACAAAGTTCACCTGTGCGTGCACTGCTGTCGTGAGCACTGGGGAATCCAGACATCAGTGTCCGTTACCGTCCATTTGAGGTTTCCCAAGAGATCAGTGAAATCCGTAGCAATGGATAGGCTCAAGTTAATTCAGTATTTTTCTTTTAAAAATTTTATTTGTTTATTAATGAGAGACACACAGAGAGAGAGAGGCAGAGACACCGGCAGAGGGAGAAGCAGGCTCCATGCAGGAGGCGTGATGCGGGGCTTGATCCTGGGACACCAGGATCACACCCTGGGCCGAAGGCAGGCGCTAAACCGCTGAGCCACCCAGGGATCCCCTAATTCAGTATTTTAAAAGCCCAAATCATGTATATTTAACCACTATAAGCAGAGCAAATTTCAAGCTTTTTTACTTTTGGCTAGAAGAGAATCACTCCGTGTGGCATCTCTTGGTGGTGAGAAGCTTGAGTGGCAATTCTGTGCCACTAATAACAATGGAAAAGTAGTTACTTAAAATGCCATTTGTTGCAGGGGCAGTCTCTTTTAAAATAGCCTGCTCAGGGGGGTAAACTAATAAAAAGACGGAGAC
This sequence comes from Canis lupus baileyi, assembly GCF_048164855.1. NCBI lineage: Eukaryota > Metazoa > Chordata > Mammalia > Carnivora > Canidae > Canis > Canis lupus. Next base: position 49,983,116 of record NC_132848.1, on the reverse strand, counting down.
AAAAAGTTAGGCAAGTGATGATCTGTGCATAGGGCTTGTTGTCTAGGCTATTTATCTGACCCAGTTACAACTAGAAGTTTTGGTGCCATGTTAATGAAGCAGATTATTCCTCAGCACTTTCATGTAAGTAAGTGCAATTTGCACACATGCATCTCCTTCCTTTTCCAGTTGGGATACCTCCCTGACTCCTCACCAGCTCAGCTGACCGCCTGAGCCCGGAACGTGGCTTCCCATGTTGTGAGTGGTCATGGACGGTTCTTTGCTGAAAGTCGCTGATTACCTGTGCTCCCTTGTGTGCAATGATGAGTGCTTCCGGGCCCTGCCTAGTGTTTACTCCTCTCTCCTCGGTTGAATCCCTTCCTGCAGGCTCAGCCTCAGAAAGGACCAAGTCCCATCATGGCAGGCAAACTTGCAGACAGTCAGAGAACCATTGCTATTGCTGTTGCTATGAGCCCGGTACAGACTCTTGGAACTGGGCTTCTTCCCTGATTCTATGATTCTTTCATCAGATATTTATTGAGTGATTGTTAGGAGCCAGGCCTTGTGCTAGGCACTCTGGCTATGAAAATTAATAAGTAATCTTTCTCTCTTCCGCTAAAGAGCTGTCATTGTTTCTGGGAGGAACACACGTAATGGCTCCTCCATTTATTGGCACTGCCATTGTGGTAAAGGTTCTAATGCACCTTAAAAGGCTGTGACACGCCTTCTGGAGAAAATAAGTGTGTTAGATAAGCTTTGTTCAGGCATGAGTTGTAGAGCTGTTGGCCTTGAATCCAATGTTAATGAATCACCCACATACATTAAATAAGATATCTTTAAACAGAAACACACATGAAACAAGGTTATGCATTGACCCATTCATGAAAATGTGATCAGAGGCTTGCAGGAAAGTAACCCTGTATTTCCCCTAGACCCAATGGTTCAGTATTTGCTGATTCGGTGAACAGGTGACTTTATAGAACATAACTACCAATAACAAGAATTGACTGTAAATAGGGTAAGGGATTTGTGGAGTTAAAGGGGGGCCCCAGGCACTCTGGAGTTGGAGTCCTCCAGAGCACAGGAAGTGGTCTGGCAATAGCTACCGCTTTCAATGAAGACTCAAATGATATGGGGCTTTTGGAAACACTGACAAAGATGTTCTTTATTGTGTGTGTGTGTGTGTGTGTGTGTGTGTGTGTGTGTGTGTGTTTAAGATGTTCTTTTCCTGTCTTTAAAGGAGAAGCCCAAAATCTTGGCCCATCTTGGTTCTGGTTATAGGATCCATTTGGGTGAATCTCTGTCCAAGATTTTCAGAACTGGAACCCTGCTCTGACTCAGCCACTTCCCTTCTACCGTCTGCCCTATCTTGTCTCTGATCCCAGGGACCCAGTTCTCTGCCCATTTTCTGTTCAGATGCCAATTGCTTGTCTGCCCAGACTTCCCTGGGTAAGCTGCCCCTGATTTCACAGGGTCCCTGCACTGGCTCTGCCCTCAGGTGCTTGTTTCACCCAACGGGGCATGTCCACTGGTAGACTCCAGCTCTCTCAAACCATCCCGTCCTGCCACCACAGCTAGGGTCATAGTTTGAGTCAGAGCTCAAAGGCTTCCAGGAACCTACAGTTTACTTAAGAAAAAAGATGATTCCTAAAAGGAGGTAGAAGTGTCTTCTAGAAATAAAGTAAATTCAGGCCCTGTGGGAACTGAAGCTGGCAATGAGAAGCCATGGGGAGCCAGAAAGATTCTCGGCCTCCTCTGGATTTCTCTGGCTCTCTGCACCTGTCTTTCCTTCTTTCCATTCTCCTTCCCTTCTTTCCCACTTTTTGTCATCCTTGGTTTCTTTTTCCTGCTCGGTCTTATTCTCTTTACAGACCATTTTGCTCCCTCTGACCACTCCTCCCCTCCAAGCATGAAGCTTGGCTTTGCCCTGCCATTAATTCCAACACCCATTCTACATGGCCTTTCTCTCCAATGCCTGCTCCCAAATATGCTTTGTTTGCATAGAGGGGAGAATCTGGAAGGCTTGCTAGCTTATGCACACTCCTCTTAAGTCTAGTGCTCACCCCTGGTCCAGTCAGCTGACGCTGGAGGGCGAGGAGAACATAAGACAAGTCATGGCCATCTACACCTGCTCCTTTTGTGAGGGTAGGAAGTCCCATAGGCAGAACTCAGTTCCCAGAAAAGGGGACAGAGCCCCCAAATATGTTGTCTACAGTCATTTCATCATTCAGGCCATATTCTGAAATATGAGGAAACGCTCCAGTGGCTAATAGGAATCCTTATTCACTCTCCATTGTCTAAAGGAGAGAGTGGGCTAGTCATTTATGACACTTGACCTTGTGGTTTAGGACTGTTCTAGGAACAGAAGTTCAGCCCTCTGGCTCACCCCCTCCTCTCTTGTCAGATCTTCCCACTGTCTTTCATCAACAATTTAGGAGGAGGGACAGAATTGGCAACCAAGGACCACTGTCTCCTTTGGGGAGGCCTCAAGTGGGCGAAACAACACAGAGAGCAGTTTCAGAGTTCCTGCTGCACAGGAGGGTCAACCTAGGGAGATGGAGGGATGAGGCTGTGCTTATTGACAGGTAAGAAGAAGACTTTCCGAAGGTTCTCCAAGTGAAGGCAGATGAATCTCAGAACCACAGAGGTTAGGGATGGTATGGATTCAAGGTGGGGATGAATGAGGTCATGTCTCAAGGCCAACCTTCCGTCCTTCCTTTCTATTGGGCATGGCCTTGCTGGGGAGAGAGGAAACTTCTCTCCATCCCCTCACCCATCGTGCTTCTGCCTCTCTATGTGGAGGAGGACAGAACTTCTCTCAGTCCTCTTTCCCACTCTGGTGGGTATTGGGGGGAACATTCACGCCCCGCTTTATAGGTTCTCTCTCCATAGGAGGAAGGGTGGCTCTCGGAGGTAGTAGTCACTGTACATAAGAGGTTTGTGAACACTTTTCCACTTCTTCTTTTACTTCCTACCTCACATCAACATGGCCCCGGGATGGGGGTAACCCAGCCAGCTTCACTGGTGGACATCGGAAGCACTGACACATTCACTATTTTGTCCCACTCTTTTTTCTCTACAAATATGCTTCAAATTGGTCTTTCAGGGCAGCCCAGGTGGCTCAGTGGCTTAGCGCTGACTTCGGTCCAGGGCCTGATCCTGGAGACCCGGGATTGAGTCCCACGTCGGACTTCCTGTGTGGAGCCTGCTTCTCCTTCTGCCTGTGTCTCTGCCTCTCTCTCTCTCTCTCTCTGTGTGTCTCTCATGAATAAATAAAAATCTTAAAAAACAAAACAAAACAAAACTGGCCTTTCCTAGCACCGTATCCTTAGGTTCTGGGCTTACACTAGGCAGATTTGGGAAAGTGGAACAGTTGCCACTTTGACCTTTAGTTAACATCCATCACTTCCCGTAGTTACAATTGTGTGTGTGTGTATGTGTGTGTGTGATGAGAACTTTTAAGATTTATTCTCTGCATGTAAGTGAGATCATACAGTATTTGTCTTCCTCCAGTGGACTTCTTGGAGATTTCTCATGGAGTGAGTAGCAGCTCAAAGATCAGTAGCCAATTGTGAAACAAAATGCAGCTAACTAAACTTATTGTGGAGATTGTTTTGCAATATAAACATACACCAAATCATTGTGTTGTATACCTAAAACTAAAACAATATTACGTGTCAGTTCTATCTCAATAACATCGGGAGAGGAAAAAAGAATCTTGGAGAAGGAGGAGACCCAGAGTCTAGAAGTACAACGCAGGCCGAAGGTAACTTAATTTGTTTCACCAATGATTTTATCCTTCGTGCTACCTAAATCACCTCAGGTAAAAATGTGGGACACCTTAGAGACTTCCATGTTCGCTAATTCATGATGGAGGAAGGAGGATGTTTAGAGACAGGCACTGAGGTGAAAATATTTTGGTTTTATGTTCAAAAATGGTTTAATTGCTTGTCGGCTTCATCAGAAGGTTTTCTCCACTGTGACCTCAGACAGATTCAGGTTATGCAGTGTATTCTCTTTTACCTGCCTGCTCTTCTCATGTTACCTGGGTGGCATGAGAACCCACGAGGGGCTCCCCTGAAGGCATGGGCCAAGTGATCTCAAATGCCCTGGTGGGCACCTTTCCCTTTCTAGGGGAAAGAGTAGGGGCCTCTGAGATCCTGAATATACATCCCTAGGGCCTTCTAGAATTGGGTCAGACCCTCTGCCCCAGCTGCCTGTGCTTCCTAGGAGATGGTGTCTCCTGGTGATCTTGCGGGTAAATGGAACAAAGAGAAGCAATCCATCGAGAACCTGGCCGGTGTAGACCATCTTTGGCTCACCCGCAGCCCTTCACCCAATGTCCCCCACATTGCCCTTTAAAAAAATGCACAGGGCAGCCCCAGTGGCACAGGGGTTTAGCGCCGCCTGCAGCCCGGGGTTTTATCCTGGGGACCCTGGTGAGTCCCATGTCGGGCTCCCTGCATGGAGCCTGCTTCTCCCTCTGCCTGTGCCTCTGCCTCTCTCTCTCTCTCTCTGTCTCTATGAATAAATAAATAAATAAAATCTTTGAAAAAAAATAAAAATATAAATAAATAAATAAATGCACAAAACGGAGTTATGTTGGGACAGAGCATCCAGAGGCTCACAACCTCTGTGGTCCGTAGGAGCCACTATGAGGAGAGGCCCGGGAAGAATTTGCCATTTTCAGTGGAAAACAAGTGGAGGCTACTACTTATGATGACTTTGTATTTTGGATCTGGATTTTTTTTTTATAGTAAGACACCAACTGCTTAAGAAATAAAGATATTTTAATTGATCCACTAAACAGATGTGAAAAGGAACATTTTAAGAGGTGCACTCTCTGAAAAATGGATCAAACTCTTGAATTCAACATACTCAATATGTTTGTAAATAAACTTATGGCATGAATCTTTAATGCCTCTTCGCTGAAAAAAAAATCTGCACAAGAGCATATACTACTCATTATATAAAATTTAGAAAATGAAAATAAGCAAAAAGAAAACAACCACCTGAAACCCCACCTGCTGGGTGGCCACTGTCAACATTCTTTTTTTCACTGTCAACATTTTGATATGTATCCTCTTAGATCATGTTCAAGCACATGTGTGGAGTTTATCTACAAAAAAAAAAAAAAAAGGAATCCTGCTATGCAATCCTCTTTTGTAACCTGCCATTTAAAATCTAACAACATAAAAAAATAAAAAAATAAATAAAAATAAAATAAAATCTAACAACATATTGTGACGCTTTGTCCTTGGTGCTATCCGTGAGTCCACAGCAACATTTGGAGTGGCTGAATCCTCTTCCGAGGCAAGGCTCTGTACAATCATTTATTAGCCAAGCCCATCACTGGATTGTTGGGTTTCTCCAGTGTTCTGGTGCCGTTATGAACAGCAGTGCCATAGCGTCCTTGTGCATTCCCCTTCCAACACTACTCGGTTATCTCCCGTGAATGCAATCCTGGAAATGCAATTGCCAGGATAAAGCGCTGTACTTGCTTAAGGCTTTTGTTGCATATTGCCAACTTAACCCCCCTCAAAGGTTACCAACTGATGCTTCTACCACAGTATATGGGAGGGCCCGTTTCCCCATAGCCGTGGCAACAGTTGACGTCCTATCTGCCCACGCAGCGGTGGTTGAAGAATCACAAGTGTGTGGGAGAAAGTGCTCAGGGATGGGGGACCCGGCTCCACCCTAGCAAGTCATGGCTCTCTCCTGGATCTAAGCTTCCTTTGTAAAGTATCCCATGGGCCTAATAACCAGCAAGGCCTCCGGCAGCGTGGGCCTGGGACGGTGGGCCTCCTCAGATGGGGTCTGGACCCGCTCCCAGGGGTTTTGCTCCTAACGGTGAGCAGGTCTCAGGCCATTGCTCCTACCACCCGGCCAGGTGGCACCCGTCTCCCTCCTCTGGCCCAAGGCCCCTTGCCCCGGGGGTAAGCCAGGCCTGGCCCCTCTGCAGCAGGCTGGAAGGGGAAAAGGATAAGCACAAGAGTCATAGCTTCCCCCAGAGCTGTGCTTTCACAAACACGTTGTGGGTTGTGGCTCCCTCCTTGGGTCCCTGCTGGCATTCCACGCGGTTTATTGAAAGTTTGCAGCTACTTTATCCGTATATTGAGAAGAAAATCTGTGCCATCAGTCAGCAAGCCCCAGAGCTCATCCCAGACCTCGGGACCTAGAGAAAGCTGAACAAGGGGGAAGAGCGAATGGCCCCCACTGTTCTGATGATGTGTTGCTTCCCCTGTGCTGTGCGTTCCTAGCCAGCTCCGCAGCAGCAGCATCTCCCTGCAGCCTGGGAGGAGGTTGGCTTCCCTCCACCCCCCACCCCCCAATCTGCAAGTTGCGGGTCCATGAGGCCTCGAGTCTCCACGGGGAAGGCAGGTGATTTATGGGGAATGGATCTTCAATCAGCTTCATTCCGGCTTCCCGGGCTCTCCACCCCCTCCCGCTGGATCCTAACTCATCAATCCCGCCCCCCTCCCCGCACTCCCTGGTCCCATGACTCTCACATGATACACCCCTGGGCTCCTTTGCGCAGCGCTGCCTCCTCGGGTGATAGCGCCTGCCCCTGCACCTTGTGCCGGGAGACGTGAAGGGGCCCATGTGGGTCCTTCTCGCCACCCCGGGGACCCCGGATGGAGCAGCAGAAGGAGAAGTGACAACAGCGGGGAGGCTCACGGGGGTAAGGGAACTTCTCGGCTTTCGGTTCTCTGTCCATTATAGAGAAGTTTCAAAACTTCTCCCAACTGCATCTTCAGAAGACATGGAGCATCTGCAGCATCTCTGGGGTCTTCATCCTGCAGGATAATGCAGTGGAAGGTTCGAGAGGGAGCCTGCCTGTCTACACAGCACATGCACTTCACGTAGGGCGGGCTGACCAAGAGCTTGGCCGGAGCGCTGGGCTGGCAGTTAGCACATTGGAAACGAGGCCTGCTCCATCCAGAGCTAGGAAGGACTCCAGGGTGATTCTTGTCAAACGGCCTCATTTCTTTTTCTCATTCCCCCACCCGCCTTCCTTCCTCTCCTCATAGCCATCCAGAGACCCGAGCAGGGCGGTGAAGGAATATTGGCCTTGGACGCAGAACCCAGGCGCTTGAGCTCCACCATGGGAGTGTGCAAACCGGGTCAGAGAAGGTGAGGAGGCCCCAAGAGGCTTCTGGAACCCAGGCGTGAGGGACCCAGTCTCAGGCTGGGCTCCCCAGTCGTGACCGTCTTCACGGCCCAGATCTTAATGGCAAGGCTGCCATTTAGGAGGCCTTGATGAGGCTCTGCAGATTCACGGCAGCCCAGAGTCCTTCCCCTGGAGAAAGTGGCCAGGCCTAAGTGGGGACCCCGGTGATACGAGCCCCGACCTCCGACCCGAATCTCTTGCTCCTTTTTTCCTCACCTGTGCTTTCTGCCCCAGCCCCCTCATCAGTCAGGCCATTCTCCTTTCTCTCTCCAGTTTGTCACCCTCAGCCCTGCCCCTGGGCCTTGTCGCCAAGGCTGCCAGGTGCCTGGAAGGCCGCGTTAGGCGCTTAATCCCACCTGCTCCCTGAAGACTTCTCTGACCACTTCAGACTACACAGCACTTCACGGGCAGCACTGATGGACTCTGTAATTATATTACAGGCGTCTCTCAAGAGTCCACTCTGGGGGGGCCCTTGCCTCTCCTTCACTTGTAGGCAGAGTGCCTCGTCCTCTGAGCCTGGAGCTGAGCGGAGCTTCTCTGGAGCCCATGGCGTTTGTGTCCACCTTCCTCCAGGGCTGTCAGCATCTTTGGGCCAGGCCTCTGCCGTTTTTTTCTTTGTGCCTGGCACTTATTCATCATACAGATACAGGTCAGGGCTGGGGGAAGAGTAAAGAGGGGAGATGCTGCAAAGTTAAAAGAAGCTTCTGGGGGATCCCTGGGTGGGTCAGCGGTTTAGCACCTGCCTTCAGCCCAGGGCGTGATCCTGGAGTCCCGGGATCAAGTCCCACGTCAGGTTCCCTGCATGGAGCCTGCTTCTCCCTCTGCCTGTGTCTCTGCCTCTCTCTGTGTCTCTCATGAATAAATAAAATAAAATCTTTAAAAAAAAAAAAAAAGAAGCTTCTGTCCTCTTACAAGAGTTAGTTCCAGTGTTGGTTACAACAGTCCTCAAAGTGTGGTGTGGAGATCACTGGGGGCCCTCAAGACTCTTTCAGGGGACTCTGCAGTCAAAACTGTTTTCAAAATATATATTAGGATATTATTTGCTTTTTCCCCTCCCATTCTTTCACAATGCAGGCTGGTGTTTTCCAGAAGCTACAGAGTGTATGATATCACAAAAGATTAAAGGCAGAAACAGATACAAGAATCCAGCTGTCCTCTACTAAGCCAGACACTAAAGGGAGGATTTGCAAAAATGCAATACAATGCCACTCTTCTCATTAATTTTTTTCTTTGAAAATATAGCTGTTTTTCATGTTTTTAAAAAAGATTTTATTTATTTATTTGATAGAAAGAGAGAGAGAGAGCACAGCAGGCAGAGAAGCAGGCAGAGGGAGAGGGAGAAGCAGACTCCCCACTGAGCAGAGAGCCCGCTGGGGGGCTTAATCTCAGGACCCTACGATCATGACCTGAGCTGAAGGCAGACACTTAACTGGCTGAACCACCCAGGCTCCTCATAGCTGATTTTCATAAAAACATGCTATTAATGCTAACATGTAATGGGCTCATTATGGTGACTTAAAAAGTAAGTTAATAAATATTTTAAACATTTCTTAGTTTTCATTTCTAATACAGTTAACATCAACAGCCATAACCCACATAAACAAGAGTTCTTTGGGATCCCCAATAATCTTTAAGACTGAAAAGAGGTCCTGAGACCCAAAAGTCTGATTCTTTCTTTGCACTAGAGCCTGAATATGATTTGCAAGTCTGGTAGTCAGCACCCCTTCCTCTCTACACATGCCCAATTTCCAGTTCTCTTTTATTCCTGGAGCCTGTGACTGAATTTTGGGGTTACTCTTAGCTCTGGGTAATCCACAAAGTGTGGCTCTCAGTGGCCCTCCATGGCCGCATGCTGATGAGGACAGACCAGCTGTGTGAGAAAGGGAGTTTAGGGAGGGACTCTGGGCACTCTCCCTCACAGTGGCCAACAGGTCTCTCCCCCCACTCCCCCATTCCTTGTAAAGGCTCACGAGTCTCTCTTATCACCTCAGAAATTACTTATCTCGTTCCACACAACTTGACCAATCCAACAACCGGCCCCTCTCAGCTCACAAACCCTTTTCCCGGAGCAAGACCTGAGAGGGCATTTCTCAAGGCCTATCCTTGAGGATTAGCCGAGCCCCAATTTTCACTCTCCCTTGGAGATGCCAGGGGGAGTGGGGAGAGTGAGGAAGAAGGGCACGTCCTTCCCAGAAAGCAGCTGCAGGGCACTGGCCCCGATAAACCTACACAGAATGAACTGCACACCTCAGAATCCCCAAAACCATCTAAGCAGAGGCCCAGACTGAAGGACGATACGCGTGAGCCACTGTTGCCATGAGAAGGTGGAAGAGCTTGCTGCTCCCTTCCACAAAGGAATGGAGATTTGTCTGGAGGATAAAGGGCAGGGGAAGAATTCAAGGGGAGAAATGCTACCCCCACCTCCATCAACAACAACAATAATAGTAACTAATGCTTATGGTTAGCCGGAGCACACTGATGAATTTCCCAACAACCCAGGGAAGCAGGTGCATCATCACTATCACCTCCACTTTACAGCTGAGGGAGTCGGATCTGAGAAGGTGAAGTAACGTGCACCTGCTAAGTGGTGGGGCTCCATTCTGGCTGCAGAACCCTTGCTCTGACCATGGCCTTTAGGGAGTAGGTGCTCTGGGAGAGGCCCCGAACAGGCAGTAGGTTCTCTTTGCTAATTATCGCCCTAAGGAAAGGAAAGAGAGCCACTCTGCTGCAAGCCACAGTCACTGGTTGGGAAATGTCAGCCTCACACTTCACGGGGCTGCAGCGACGTTCATTTCTCAAGCAGTGCATCCAGGGGACACATCAGGAAGTGTGGGCAGGCTGGGCAAACATTCTTGAATTCTTTCTTGGCAGGATGGTGGGGGGTGGATATCTGGTTACACCTGCCTTAAACATTTTTCAGGCTAGACTGTTGGGCACACTGCCTGGGGCACACTGACTGTTGGGCACACTTGACTGGGGGTGCCTCTGTCACTGGGTATTTGTGTGTGAGAGCTGATTCCAAATGCTTTCTGAGGAGATACTGGGCAGGGCAGTGAGTCCCCCTGGGCCCATCCCCAGAGGAGGTGGGATGGCTGTGTAGAGGGGTGAGTCTGCAGCTTCTATAAGGGAACAGCCAAGCCTGCTCCCAGCTGGCCACCATGACCCCAAGAAGACATGGACGGTTCTCCTAGGCACCTGCCAATGGCACAACCCGCCTCTCAGCTCCCTGTACTGGTCACAGGCTTAGCCACGGCCAAGAATCGTTTGCATGTCTTTGCTTTAAGGACACATGGCCTCTTTACTCTTCTAGGGGCTGAAAACCCACCTCTGGGCCAGGCTCCGTTGGCAGAGAGCAGGACCTGCCTGCAGCAGTGGGGCTCGTGCAGAACTGCTTTGTGAACTGGGCCTTGCTGTGATGCCATTTTTAAAGACTAGTCATCGGGGGTGCCTGATTGGCTCAGTTAGTGGGGCAGCCGACTTTTGATTTCGACTTAGGTCATGATCTCCGGGTGGTGAGATCGAGCCCTGCGTCTGGCTCTGCCCTCAGCGGGGAGTCTGCTTCTCTCCCTCTTTTTCCCTCCACCTCCCCCTGCTCGCTCTAAATACATACATACATACATACATACATACATACGTACATACGTAAAATCTTAAAAAAAAAAAAAAAAGGCTAGTCACTGGCTGGTGGCAAAGCTGTCATAAGGAGGTTGTTCATCATGTCTCACAGCAGCAGGACCAAGGGTGGCCCCCACCTGTCTTATCCTTATAGACAAGTTTAGGTAAAGGTACCCAAACGCAGATTCCTAACAAATAGCTTTCTCCCCCAACCACACACACACACACACACACACACACACGTGCACACACCACATACACAGCCATACATATGCATGCAGGCTCCTGGCTCCCATAGAGACATGCTACAGCCACCAATGCTTCTGGGGTTCTTAGTATCAGTTTCTGGGCTTCTCCAAAGCCAGGTTAGGCTTTCACCTGGGGACACTCATGACACCATGAATTATATAACTGACCTGGCTTTTCTTTATATAGGCTTTTAGAAAGCTTAGAGATAAATTTGTGGTTCCCCAGAGAAGTCAATACAGCATTGAGGTAGTCTTCTAAATCTCTTTCCATTTCTTTCCCTTTTTTTTAGAACTTGAGAAACTTTTAAAATTCTGCAAGGCTCATAAAATAACATCATACCTGATACCTGCCATACAAAATTGACAACTGTTAATATTTTGTTATATTTGCTTCAAGTCAACAAAACATTACAAATAAAGTTGAAATGCCCATTTTCCCCTCCTAGGGTTGTTTCCTATCCCCAACCAGTGCAATAGCCATATCCTAAATTTAGTTCAGACTTTTCTTTTTAAAATTGTAATAAATATGTATACGTGCTCATCAAAATTTATGGGAAGACTTATTTTTTTGTATGAATTTTATAAATGGCTCACACAATATGCATCATTCTACAATGGCTTTTTCCTTTTTTAATAAAAATATTTTATTTATTTATTTATTTGAGAGAGATAGAAAGAACGAGCAGTGGGAGGGGCAGAGGGAGAGGGAGAAGTAGGCTCCCTGGAGAGCAGGGAACCCAACATGGGACTTGATCCCAGGACCCTGAGATAATGACCTGAGCCACAGTCAGATATTTAACCAACTGAACCCCCCAGGTGCCCCTACAATGTACTTTTTTTCATTTAACAGTATGTTTTGATGATTCCTTCCCACTCTTTCTGTGTATTCTGAATTGCATTTTCTGGTTCCTTACCAGCCATCATATATCCTTTCAGAAACAAGGCAGTATTCAAACAAGGACAGGATTAATAAAATAATGATCTTCTGTTATCATAGTTATTATCTTAAGTAAGAGCTGGTCACCTGCTGTCTATCTTCATGGACACTTACAACAAAGGATGACAAGTCACTGTTGCCCAAGGAGATGCTTGAGCTCAATGCCAGGAAGCCTTCCCTACACTCAAATAGGCATTCTTGGGTGAGGGTTTTCTCTGAGATAGTTTTGCTTCTGCTCTACCTGGAGACAAAGACATGGGTGAAATGAAGTGGCCCATTAGATTTTCAATCAACTAACAGATCTTGGGAACAAGCTAGTGAGCCAACTACGAGGCTAAGTGCTAGGAAAGATAAAAGAGGTTTAGAAAGCACCTGTGCCTTCCTGGGCTCTGTAATCTTGGTGAGAAGATAAGTCAGGCCACATACAAGATGGGAATAATAAGGTTGTGCAGGAATTGAATGTACTAATACATGTAAATCTATTTTTATTTGTTAAATAAAAATAAGTGTTTAAGTGGCACAGACCCTGAGCCATAATGGTCCAGAGATGGCTTTGAGCTGGGGGTTACATGACATGGCTTCACAAGGCAGGTAGCTGAGAGAGAGTGTGATCAAAGGCCTGAGCAATTAAGATCTCTTAACCAGAAGACCTTCTTCACCAAAACAAGGTATGTGTGGGCACAATGAGGAGAGAGGTCAGGGGGACCATGGAGACACAGGAAGAGAATGGTGAAATCTATAATGGATGGGGAAAGGGGAAGGGTTTGATGTCAGGACCAAAAGTTTGAGATTTATCCAGTAAGAAATAGGGAGCCCATACAGCAGGGACATGCTGTAAGGACATATATCAATCAGCATACACCTTCATCCCCCACCCCCCAACTTCTCAGTGGGGTAAAACAACAGTTTATTTCATGTTCATGATATATGTCCTCTGCCAGTCAGCTGAGCCTTTGGCCCAGAATGAGCAAACAGGGCTTCACACCCAGACTGAGCAAACAGTCTCTTGTCTAGAAAACATCAGGGTTGTGGCAAAGGGAAAAAAATTAAAAAGCACTCGCACTGACTCTTAAAACTTCCATCGGGAAGTGAACATGTTTCATTGGCTCATGGAGCCAACCCTGCTGTCAGTGGAGCAAGGATAGAGGTGTTCCCAGGAAGGGGCGGCAAATATTTGCGAACAATAATATAGCCCACCCACCACCACCATCTGCAGGAGTTTTAGGGCTCTTCCCAATACTATCAGACGGGTTTGTGCTCTGATATTTCCTCCCTCCCAGTAACAGTGGTATCATGCATTATTGTGAATTTTTCTTTAGACCGGGATGCTTTAGAATCTGCCTTGAAATCGATGTGGACCTTACCCCCACCTCAGGATGCTCCATTAGCTGATTAAAAGGAAACGCTTCCTCTAAAAGCCGCTTTGCCCCCAAGCCTAAGAAATGAATATAATATTTCTGCTTTTGAGTTACTCAGGCATCTTGGTTGAGGTGAGCCTGTGTGTTCTCCAGTTTGCCTGGTCTTATAATTTTGTAGCCTGCTGCGATTTCTGGCCTATTGATTAATGGGTCTCTCTCTCTCCACCACAAGCGACCTTAATCTTTTCTTAATTGCTTTAATGGCTGTTCGGCTTCCCTCTCATGCCTTCCCCCACAATGTTGTTGTTGCAAAGCTTTTGTGTCTTAACTTCATTCCCCAACCGAGGACTTTGCAGGCGCATGAAAGGTGAATTCTCTCTTTGTTTACCCTCTTTTCCATGTTTTTCTCTTTTGCTTTATTTCTTCTTCAGCTGTTTTCACATTACTTAGCCAGCATGAGGCATTGTCTGAGGTACCTGGGCACAAATAGAAAAATAAACAAAAATATGAGGAGGGAGGCTAATGCCAGGGCTCCCCTCCCCCACAGTGACCCCTGCACCCACTCCATCCACATCTAGTCTGGGCTCTGGGTCTCCCTCTTTATCCCCTGCCCCACAAGGCCAGTAGCAGGCAGGCAGATCCTCTCCCATGGCCAGGGACTCTAAGGCTCCCTGAAAGCCAAACTAGGATGGAGGAACAGGGCCAGATTTCATGGGATCTAATTTGGGGCTGTCTTCCTCCTTAGGAACAGAATTCCAGGAGTTTCTTCAAATGTCTTTCCTTCCTTCACGTTTATTAAATGCCTACTGTGTACCTGGCACAGTGCTAGCTATCATGGGAAAGTACAAATAAAGTGTAGACCTTGAGCTCCAGTCACTCACATATCAAACTAACCAAGGTAAAAGGGTAATAACTAACATAGCCACACCTCAGAAACCCATGAGGATGCTGGATGACAAATACTGGGGGAGTTCTGATGTGAGAGGCCACGGCAGGCTGGGGATTTGGGCTTTAAAATGGGTCTTGGGATGCCTGGGTGGCTCAGCAGTTGAGCATCTGCCTTCAGCTTAGAGTGTGATCCCGAGTCCAGGGATCGAGTCCCACGTCCAGCTCCCTGTAAGGAGCCTGCTTCTCCCTCTGCCTGTGTCTCTGCCTCTCTCTCTCTGTGTCTCTCATGAATAAATAAATAAATCTTTAAATAAATAAAAAAAAACAAATAAATAATAAAATGGGTCTTAAGTGATGGATGGTTCAGACAAAGCAGACAGAAGAGAAGGCATTTCCAGAGATGAGAGGAACGTAGAAGTTGGGGAAAGGGAATCATTGGAGTGATTACTGGCTCCCTTACTCCCCAAGCTGCCCTGGCCTAGGAGGTTGGGTGTGGTGGGGGGAATGCCTCACTGTTGCACTAATGCTTGAGGTCTTTTGAACCTGTTGGAGACCCCTTTCCCATTTGGTTCCCCACTGTTGTGAGAGAGGAAGAGTGATAGAAATGGCTAATGGGTGCCATTTTGAGGGAGACAGAAGTAGAAAAATAATATTCTCATTCCACGAGGAATCAGAAAACAAAATTTCTGGACCCTTCTTAGGTGGCCCTATGAAGTCTCAAAGGATTCACATGGAGCCCATGCCCATGTGACCTCAGGCCACCATCTTCATACCAGACCTGTTGGGATGTTAAGGCTACATTTCAGCATCTCATCACGTTCCATCCCAAACTGCTTCCTGATAGACTCTCCAGGTATCAGTGAACCTCTGGGGAGATATCAGAGTCCTTTCCTATGCAGGACCCCGAAGCCTGATATAGGGCAGCCAAGTCAAACTGCATGACACCATTGGTGCCAAGGGACTCACCTCTACTCTTATTTATAAACTCTGAGGAGAGGCAGAAAGAGAAAAGCCATTTCTTGAGCATTTATGTCATTTATGTCAGTAAATTAAGGAAGACATAGAGTGTGTGGTTAAGAGTTTATCTCTGGGATCAGAAGGACCAAATTAAAATCCACCCTCTTCAAATCTGCTTCTTCCCAGCTGGGTGATCTTGAGTAAATTATTTAATCTCTCTTTTTTTCCCAAAATGTTTTAGTTTAATTCTGAAATATCTCAAAGAAATATAAAGCAAGCACTTATATATAACCTTTACATTTATATATAACAGGTACCCACATAATCATCACTAGCATTAAAGACAAACGTTGTATCCTATTTACTCCATATCATCCCTTTTAAATTTTTTCTTTTTCTTTTCTTTTTTTTTTAACTAGGCTCTATGCCCAACGTGAGGCTTGAACTCACAACCCTGAGATTAAGAATTGCATGCTCTACCGACTGAGCCAGCCAGGTGGCTCATTTCATCCCTTTTCTAAAGAAGAAATGAAATGTTAACAATTGGAAGTATCTTCTCATCATTCCCCTTCTTTCCTCTCCAAAGGTAACAAGTGTTCTGAAGTTGTTTATTATTCCAGTGCATTAAAAAAAAAAAAAAACTTTCACTACCTATAAGTAACTGTGAATCCTATATGCTGTAATAATATCTGCGGCTTACAAGTTTGCACGATAGGTACGAGATTTTAGGTATTCATTTGGAAATGCCTTTTGCTGTGTTTGACATTGTATTCTGGGATTGACCCTTGCTGGGGCCCCTGTGACAGCTGTATGGTTTTCAGCTCACTCTGAGAGTGAGGCCTTTTTTATATTTCTCCTCCTGGAGCAGTGGCCAGCAACTTTTCTCCATAAAGGCTCAGACAGCACAGGTTTCAGGCCGTATGGGCTCTTGAGTTCTACCATTGTAGAGCGCCATAGACGGTGTGAATTTGGCTGTGCTCCAATAAAATTTTATTTTGTATAATTTTTTAAAAATAAGACTTAGGGCAGCCCCAGTGGCACAGTGGTTTAGCACCGCCTGCAGCCCAGGGCGTGATCCTGGAGACCGCGGATCGAGTCCCACGTCGGGCTCTTTGCATGGAGCCTGCTTCTCCCTGTGTCTCTGCCCCTCTCTCTCTCTCTCTCTCTCTGTGTGTGTGTGTGTGTGTGTGTGCCTCTATGAATAAATAAAAAAATATTTAAAAAATAAAATAAGACTAAATTTTTTTAGAGCAGTGTAATGTTCACAGCAAAATTGAGAGGAAGGTACAGAGGCTTCCCTTATATTCCCATATATAGTCCCATATATCCCCCTTACATACATAGCCTCCCCCATTGTCAATATTCCCCAACAGACAGGCATTTGAGACAACTGGTAAACCTACATTGACACATCCATCATAATTACCCAGGATCCATAGTTTGTGTTAGGGCTTACTCCTGGTTTTTGTTTTTGTTTTTAAGATTTTATTTATTTATTCATGAAAGATGGAGAGAGAGAGAGAGAGAGGCAGAGACACAGGCAGAGGGAGAAGCAGGCTCCATGCAGGGAGCCCGACGTGGGACTCCATCCTGGGTCTCCAGGATCAGGTCCTGGGCTGAAGGCAGCGCTAAACCACTGAGCCACCCGGACTGCCCCTTACTCCTAGATTTATACATTTTATGGGTTTGGACAAATGTATAATGACATGTATCCACCATATGGTAACACACAGAGTAGTTTCACTGCCCTCCAAGTCCTATGTGCCCTGCCTCTGTGTTCTCCCTACTTCCTACCCTCTCCCCTCCCCCCAGCACCACTGAGCTTTTTACTATCTTTATATAGTTTTGCTTTTTCCAGAATGTCATACAGTTGGAACCCTATGGTATGCAGCTTTTTTAGATTCACTTCTTTCCCTTAGTTATATGCATATGAGCTTTCTCTAGGTCTTTTCATGGCTTGGTAGCGCATTTATTTTAGCGCTGAGTAATATTCCATTATCTGGATGTACTAAAGTTTATTTATCCATCATATCCTACAGGACACCTTGGTTGCTTTCATGTTTTGGCAATTTTGAATAAAGCTGCTAGAAACATCTGTGAGCAAGTTTTTGTGTGGGCATAAGTTTTCGATCATAATTTCACATCACAAAATATTCTTATTTTTATTTTTTCAGCTATTAAAAAGGCTCAGATCATTCTTAGCTTGCACGCTGTGCAAAAGCAGGCGGCAGGCCAGATTTGGCCTAGAGTCATTGAGTAGTTTCCACTTTTGTCCCGTTATGAACAGTGCTCTAGTGTTCCTTCCTGCAAGCATTTCTCCAAGGACAATACAAGCATTTCTCCAAGCTAGACACTGAGATGTGGAATTGTTATGGCATAAGGTGTGTTTTTAGCTTCATGAGATATTGCCTCAATGCCCCAGAGTTATTTTATCCATTTACATTCTTACCGGCACCACCTCCACTTCCCCACATTCTCACTGACACCTTATGTTGTCAGACTTTTTAACTGTTTGGCCAAACTGATGAGTGTGATGACAAATATCTTATTCTTGCTTTAATTTGCAATTCTCTGAAAGCTGGGGAATTTTTCCAAATGTTTATTGTCCAGATTGCTTCCATCCTGAATTGCTCATTAGTATATGTTGCCCCTTTTCCATTGGATTGCATATCATTTCCTTGTTAATTTATAGGGGTTCTTTACAGATGTTGCGTGATTACTTCAACCTTGGGAGCCTCAGTTTCCTTATCTGTGAGTGGGATATTAACAGCACCTACATCATGGAGCTGATGTAAGGAGTAATGTAAATGACTATCATATATACTGTCTGGCTTTCTCACAAACAGTAAGGATGAGCAGAAAATCATCTTGCCCAGAATTCCTCCTGGGGAGACCACTGTCTCTGCATGGAGGAAATATTGTGCTAGACCACATGGAAAGGAGAATAAACCAGGAAAGGAATACAAGGCACCTGGGTGGCTCAGTCAGTTAAGTGTCTGCCTTTGCCTCAGGTCTTGATCCTGGGGTCCTGGGATCGAGCCCTGCTTGTCCCTCTTCCTCTGCTGCTCTCCCTGCTTGTGAGCTCTCTCTCTCTCTGTCAAATGAATAAACAAAATCTAAAAAAAAAAGAAAGAAAGAAAGAAAGAAAGAAAGAAAGAAAGAAAGAAAGAAAGAAAGGAATACTCAAGAGCAATTGCATATGTAGCTAATTGGCTACATATGACAAAGGGCCAGATTTGCATGACCACTGAGAGGGAGGGAAAGAGAGGCTGCCACAGGTCCAGGGATCAACTTGGGTGGGAAAAGGGAACAAAGAAACCTCACAGGGAAACACTGGAAGAGAACAAAATCTCAGAGTTCTTCTTGGTTGGTTGTGAAGTATGCGGTTTAACTTCCCTCCTGTTTCTCCTGCAGAAAGTCTCCAATCCTCACAAATGATGTTTGTTAGAAGACCCTTCCAGCCCCAGAAGAAGTGGCAGGGTGTTCACCTGGCTCAGAATGGGGGTGAGAACAGATAGCACCGGGGCAGCTCAACCACCGAGTCCGAGGGGGACCCTGACAGCTCAGAAGCTGTTTGCCAGTGTGATGAGGTTAGGTGCTGTGCCTGGTCCTTTCCACACATGACCTCATTTAATCCTGGCAGTGGCTTCATGCAGCCTTAATAACATCCCATCTCACACGGCAGACTTGACGCTCACAGAGGTAAAGTTACCTGCCCGGGCTCAGGCCATCAGTAAATTGTTGAACAGGATCTCATCCAAGTGTTTCTGACTCTGAAACTTCTGTTCTTAAAGACAAGATAGAGATGGTCGAGGCAGTGATAAGGTAGGTAGAAAGAGGGAGAGGGAAGAGAGAGGAGGGGCAACAGGAGAGGAGTGAAAGAGGGAGGGAAAGAGAGAAAGAGATAGCAACCATTGCTGATCCTTCTGGAAGCCCCATCTTGAAGGAAGGGAAGGCAGGGCCTGAGAATGCCAGCTGCTCACAGGTGGGATTGCCAAATTCAGCCAATAACAGTAGAGGACACCCAGTTAAATTCGAATTTCAGAGCAATAATGAATAATCCTAATTATACCACATGCAATATATGGGACATACTTATACTAAAAAACTCATTTACTGTTCTTCTAAAATCCAAGTTTACTGGTGTCTGTGTATGGTCTGACAACCCTCCATGCACGGCACTGCCGGGAAGGACAAGCGGCAGCATTTGAAGAAAGGTCCTAGTGCAGCACTTTGCTTTACCCCCGAATGCTGCATGTCCTGTGTAGCAGCTGTCTCCTTCCGAAGCCCCTGCCCCCCAACCTCCGAGCTGTCAAGCCTGCCAGCAGGGCTGGAGCCAGGAGAATTCCAGGCTGCCCTTCAAGCCCTGACAGGTGCCTGGACAAACTGGGAGGGTCGACAAGTTGGCCTTTGGGACATCTCACCTCCGTTTCCTACCTCCCCCCCCGGGGGGGGCATCCTCTCTGTACCCAGGCTCCCCGAGGCCCCGTGCTGCTCAGGTTCTGCCGAAGCGGTTGGTAAAGCAGTGCGCGCCGAGGTGGCCGGACTGAATGTGGCCCTCTCCTAGGGGGACCTCACAGGAGGGTATGCTTAAGCCCAGGGCAGGAACTCCAGTGGTGGGATGGCAGGCCTGGTGACAGTGCTGGAGGGGTACTGGGGACAGAGGGGCCCTTTAGGGACTCCCCAAAATATACCAGCTGGGCAACCACCGAGTCGGCCAACTCTGCCCGAATGAATGGCACGCAGTAGCACGCCCAGATCTCTCTGGGGCTCGTCCTGCTTCACGCAGCTTCCTCCACGCTGGGGAGCAGCACGTCAGGGCCTGGAAGGCTCTCTTTGTGCAGACATCGCCAGCACTGAGCGTCAAAGTCTCTAGCTCCTCTTATTCTCCCTCGTCCTCCAACCTCCCCTTGCGTGGCTCCCACCAGGAAAGCAGGCAGCAGCGCTCAGGGGGCCCCCGGGAGCCCCGGACCAGGCTCTTCCCGTGCACACCTGTCCTTGGTTCACTGTGGCTCCCTCCTGGAAAGAGTACCAGGCCTCCCGCCCTGGCCTTCCCACCTCCAAACAGCTTTCGAGTGCTGTTTCCATGACAACCAGAGGCATTGCTGTAGTTTCACACCTATAACACGAATCCTCCTCCCTCCCAACGTTTTGCCCCTCTGCCCAGGATTCTTGTCGAGACCCTCTCTGGTCGCAGCAAGTCCCCGCGTGCTCTGCCTAACAGACCCCCTTTCTGTCAGCTTCTAAGAATTTTAAACTCAAAGACATCAGTGGAGGGCCTTCCCTCTGAATATGGATTTTTTTAAAAATTTGAGATAAGTTAAAAATGTAACAAACGGGGTGGACAATTGATGGGAATCTTTGGTAGAGCTGAGGCTAGGATAGGAGCTCCAGGGATGTGAGGGGAGAACATGGCCCAAAGGCCTGTGTGTGGAGATGTGATTATTCTTCAAGTTAATGGGGAGGCAGATCTCCAAATATTTCATACACGGATTACAGCCAATTATCGGATTCTACAAGAGGCCAGCACACTGGCTCCCCTCTGGCCATCCCACATCGTCAACACACCAATGACAAGGAAGAAGGGGACCCAGGAGAGAGGCCTGGGCTGAGGGTGATGAGGAGTGGAAATGTAGAGAGGAAGGATCTGTCCTTGCCCCAGCTCTGCTTCTGCCCCTAGTAGCTTGTGGAGGGTCGGCTCCCCATCTCACCCTGTTGGCTCCCCCAACCACAGACTGGTTTGTTTAAGCCACCCCCCAATGCCAGTCCAGCTCTTTCTGCCTCATATGTCACTAGCAAAGCCCCATTCTCAGCAAACCCATCCATCACATCAATATATTATTGATTTTTGAATGAATATAACTTTCCACAAAGGGAAGAGAATGGAGAATGATAAAACCCTATCACTGGATTTTTTAGACCTCTGCAAAATAATCACATGTTGTTGATCATGTCAGAGAGGATCCTGCTGGGAGAGGATGCCTAGATCCAGGAAGGGAACAGTGTGATGTCTTTTAGATTCACGTTCCTGGATGCTTGGGATCTGGTCCATTCTCTGGGGCTTCCTGAGGGTTCAGAAGTCTCTAGATGGTTTTTCTGTGCCCACCAGGAGGCCCTTCTGATAGGGCAAGGGTTTCAGGACTTAACAGTTTCCACAAACCCTGACCTGCCATCTACCCTCTAGATCCACACCTCACCCCCAGCCCCTTCCTTGTAGACTAGGTGGCCAGAGGGCAACTCACATGTCAAATCTTATATATAATCCCATAAGTGGCAATAATCAAACAATGAAATCTCCACAGGCCTCCTCTCCAGTATCTCCTGAAAGCAAAATCCTAAAACACAACCAGGTCTACTGTGCCCCCATATGACTCCTTCCTTCAGAGATGGGATGGGATGGGGCATCAGGTGATGAGATCCCCACTGAGTGTTCTGTGTTAGCCTAAAACCTAGTGTTTGGGAAGTTTGAGGGGTTTTGTGACAAGTCCCACAGGGTAGGCTGACTTCCCTAGGACTGCCTGGCCCATGTCCACCAGTTCCCATGAGGTCCCTGCAAATGACTGACAGTGAGTGTAAAGCTGGGAGTTTAGGTTATGAGGCAAATTCCATTTCTGATTCCAAAGGGGAGCAGAAATTTCAAAGAGTAACTCAACCTGCATGGCGCCACTGTACATTCCCGCCTCCCCACCCCAAAATGTCTCTGCAAGCGTGTTTTCAGCCCTGTTCACTCTGGATCTATTCCACCTTGACTCTGAATGACACCTGTCTTCCTAATACAAAATGCTAGCCTCTCAGCTTTTGTAGTCTGCCCTGCTGGCCAGCTGGTAACAGAGGTTAGCCTCTACACTCTGAGCATGAGGGAAACTGAGGCCCTGGGAGGATGCAGACTTTCAATCTCTTAACCCAAGATCTTCTCAAGTTTAAGATGCCTAGTTTGGATGTGAAGTAACTTGGACATCTCTGGATTGTGTGACCTCTCTGCCTTCCTCCAGCCCTACCATCAAATGGGGGAAACCCCAAACTTTTGATAGTGCCCTTGAGCTGCTCTGCAATGACTACTATTCAAAACTTCCCCGGGTCCGCCACCACCAACCCCTGTCCATGACCCCATTCTTCCTCCAACTCCATGTTTTTCATCAGCCTAGCTGCTTCTTAGTCTGAAAAGCTATTTTTTTTTTTTAAATTCACGAGAGACACACAGAGAGAAGCAGAGACACAGGCAGAGGGAGAAGCAGGCTCCCTGTGGGGAGCCCAATGTGGGACTCGATCCCAGGACCCCAGGATCACACCCTGAGCTGAAGGCAGATGCTCCACCACTGAGCCACCCAAGTGCCCCTGAAAAGCTAATGTCTAAAAATAAATTCCCCAAGTCAGCAGACACATAAGTAACTGCATCCTGGCAAGATTATATTAGGTGAGTTAGAAAAGCAGCAAGGGGTGTTATAACTCAGTACTTAGGAGGATAACCACACAAGTGAACAGCAAATGAAAGATTCTCATTTCTTCTCTTGGCCTTTTCTTATAGCCCCACCTTCACCCCTGTTTGGTCTCAGCCCCCAGGTCCCCAGCCTCAGTGGATACCATCCGGGTCAACGAGGCAGTGGCTGTGCTCCCCACCGCGCTCCACTGCCTCTCCTTCATTCCAGGAAGTGTGAGAGACATCTGGTGAGGAGAACTGATCCCAGAGCTCTCACTCAGATGAACTTGGATGGACCCTCCGGGAGATTAGAGAGTGTTTTGTGCCAGTGCCACAACTAAAAATAGGCTTATGGGAAACTGAGTCAGGTCAAGTTGGCTAGAGTTGATGGTTCTGGATTATAGAACAGTCAAACCCAGAAGAGCCTTCAGAAATATGAGTGTCATAAATTCCACACAAAGGGGCACCTGGGTGGCTCAGTTGGTTAAGTGGCTGACTCTTGATTTTGTCGTGAGATCGAGCCCTGTTTCAGGGTCCACACTAAGCGAGGCATCTGCTTCAGATTCTCTCTCTCCTTCTCCCTCTGCCCTTGCCCCTTCTCTCTCTCTCTTTCTCAAAATAAATGTAAAAATCTTCCAAAAAAAAAAAAAATCAGGATAGTTAGCCTGCCAGTAAGCAAGATGCCTGCCTATATGTCAGCCTTCCGGGAATGTCTCAAATGACCACAGGCACATACATCTCTAGAGTGAATGGCTTGGGTGCCAGGATTAGCCAAAGCCAGAATAGACACTTAAAATATTTTGACATCAGAGCACAGCTATCTGAGAGGATGCAGAAACTACAATTTCAAATGAGAATGAAATTGCTGCGGGTGTAGGATTATTTCCATTCAGGAAAAAAAATGCACCCATTTGCATTTTTGAGACTAAAAGATAGTCTACTCTCCTACTCTCTCCTTAACATTTCTGAAGATTTCAGTGATGTGACAATAAGTAATAAGAAGTAACTAGTGACCAATGTTGTCAATTAGGCAAATGAAAACACAGGGCACCCAGGTAAATGTCAATTTCAGATAGACAATGAATAATTTTTTAGCATAAGCATGTATTGTATTAAAGAAAACTGTTGTTTATCTGAAATTCAAATTTAACTGGGCATCTGGCATTCTGACAACCCTTCCACCTATGCATAAATAAGTAAAGAGGTGCAACTTCCTAAGGCCTTTTCATTGCAAAATTCATTCAGTCTATAACTACATCCCAAGCACCTACTCTGTGCCTGGCACTGTGTTCAATGCTTGATCTCAGGGAGCCTACAGTCTCACTGGAGAGCTAGGGAAGAATTGCCATCAAAGCATCTTGAGCAGGAATGTCCAGGGCCAGGAAAATCAGAGCAAGAAATGACATTTCAGATGAGTGAGGGAGCAGAGGTCACCACCAATGCAGACACCAGCTCTGCTTGCATGTCTGGGGCAAAATACAAAGGTACCATGAGGCCCTCTTGACCATTTCTCTGTTGTGGCACCTCCCTCTTTTCACCTCCCTTTCCATTAAGAACTCATTCATTCATTTATCCAACTGACATTTATTGAGAGCCCATCGGTACCAGACCTGGCACATATTAAAGGACAAAAATAACCATAACATAGCATCCTTGAGGTTGACAGTTTGGGAGTCAAGACACATGTCTTAAGGCTCATTTTAGTTGTGAGGATAAAGCAGTGAGGGAACATTGGGGTGTGTCCCATAGCATCCCAAAGCCTATGGGCACCATCAAGTCATATAATTTTGTTCAGAGGCCGAAGTCCCCGTCAATGTGTTGAGTTACCCTGATCAAGTCATGAACCTCTCCAAACCTCGTTTCCTTCACCTGAATAAAAGTGGTGTTCAGAGTAGTGTCTGTCTCATAGTCTTGCTCAGAGGAGCTAGTAGAACAGCCAGTATTTGGTCAACTATGAAGTGTCACATAAAGATGTCATAAAAATGATTTTTGTTTGGCAGGTTCCTAAAAGGTAAACATAAAATTACCATATGATTCAGCAATTCTGCATGTAGCTATCTACCTCAAGAATTAAAAGCAGGGACTCTGACACTTGTACACCAGTGTTCATTGTGGCATCGTCTACAGTAGCCCAAAGGTGGAAACAACCCAAATGTCCACCATAGACAAATGGACAAACAAAATGTCACATATGCATACAATGGATTATTATTCAGCCTCAAAAAGAAATGAAATCCTGACACAGGCTACAGCATGAACCCTGAAAACATTATGCTCAGTGAAATAAGCCAGATGCAAAAGGACAAATATGTTATGATTCCACTTATTGAGGTATCGAGGGTAGTCAAATTTATAAAGACCCAAAGTGAATTGGAGGCTCCAAAGGACAAGGGAAAAAGAGAGTTCTTGTTGAACAGGTATAGGGTTTCTGTTTGGGATGATGAAAAAGTTCTAAGGATGGATGGTGGTAATGGTTGCACAGTATTGTGAATGTATTTAATGCCACCCAACTGTACACTTAAAAATGGTTTAAATGGTTAATTTTATGTTATATATTTTTACAATAAAAAAAAGTGTATTTGGGTGCCTGGGTGACTCAGTCAGTTGGGCAGCCAATTCTTGATCTTGGCTCTCGTCATGATCTCAGAGTCCTGGGATCGAGCCCCCCACTGGCTCTGTACTCAGCTGGAAGTAAGCTTGGGATTGTCTCTCTCCTGTTGCCCCTCCTCTCCACTTGTGCTCACTCTCTCTCCTTCTCTAATAAATAAAGAAATCTTTTTTAAAAAAAATGCACCCAGGCGGCTTGGGTCATAATCTCAGGGGCAGTGGGATGGAGCCCAGAGTCAGGCTTGCCGCTCAGCCAGGAGTCTGAGATTTCTCCCCTCCACCCTGCCCCGCATCCATGCTTGCTCTCTCTCTCTCTAAAAAATAAATAAATAAATCTTTGAAAAAAAAACGTTATACTCCAGAGAAGGCTAGAAAAGTTAGAGTGGGCATCACAGAGGGCTTCCTTGAGCAGAATTGGACTGAAGGAGATGGAAGAAGAACCTTTAAGCAGGACAGACAGAAACACAGGAAAGACAGGGCTCTCTGTGAGCTCCCCGGGGCCAGGGGCTCCCGGAGGAGTAGTACTGTCCTAAGGCTGAGGCCCTTCAGTGCCACCTGCTATGGAGCTGTCCTGCAGGCCCAGGAAGAAAGCACTGAGGACACACACAGCACGGCCAGGGCGAAGGCTTGTGTGGGAAGTGGCTGGGACGTGTCTGTCCTGGACCCACCACGACAGGAAGTGCTGGGTTATGAAGGAGAAAGCAAACCACTCCAGAAGTTGTATCCAGAGGATGAGGAGCTTCCGAGTCTGAGGAGCACATCACCAACAGCTGGGAGGCGGGGGGCGGGGGGGGGGGGGCAGAAGCTAAGTCAGCACCAGTGGGGAGGGGTTAGTGAAGGCCAAGGTGGCTAGAGTTGAGAGGAAGGAAGCTTTATGAAGGAGACATCCCTCTAGCCCTCTAGAGTCACACAGGAAGGTTGGTTGGGCAGGTAACCTAGGCAGGAAGGGCTGAATCCAATCTAAGATGTCAACCCCACTAAGCGGAGACATTTGTAATTATTCGGAGTCCTTTCCAAGGATCTTGAATACAGACCCTGCGATCTGCCTCAATGGAGACTGGTCCTGCACCCAGTCATCCTCTGGACAAGAAAGCAGAGATAGTATCATTTCCTAAGATCAAAATTTCAGGCCCTCTTCCCGCCCTTGGAAGTTTTCCTCTGATTCGTGGTCAATTTTAGCAAAATTATAAATTCAGTGAAGATAATTTCCTTCCTCCCGTGTTGTACCCTTCAAGCCTTTCACCCTCAGAAAAGGGCTAGATACCAAGCATTTTGCATCTTTTTGTAAATTCAAGCTTTTGTGTTCCTTTTCCCAAAAGTATTTGCATTTTAGCCAGATGCATTGTTAAAAGATTTTAAACATCAGGGAGCAGGGCTGAGAAGATTTAGAGACAGGGTGGTCTTTCCAGCTCCCCAGTAATCACTCCTTCCTCAACTATAAGAGACACTCTCCTGACGAAGGGGTCACCACTCCTCACCCCTGGCCGACTGTCACCTCTTCCTTAAGTTAGCACCAGCCATTGGCTAAACAGCAGGGTTTTCATTTAATAATAAAATATCCTAACAGCAAATAGAAATTTCTCTATAAATAGAGATCATGTAAGATGACAGTGGATTAACATTTTAATTAAACATGGCAATTCCAATCATTTTTATCATTATAGAGATACCCAACATTTTGACACATTTCAGGTGTAAATTGATGGTTCCAGTCCGATGGCAAATTGAAATAATTTTTCAGGTGATATTTGTAAGCTTTCAGTGGCAGCGAGAGATGGTATTCAACAGTCAAAGCTACAGATTCTAGACATTCCCATTCAAAATAGTAATCCTGAAGCCTCCCTCCCTCCTCCATTGAGAGCTTTAAAAATTATCTCCCCACACGTCACACACACCATCATAAATTAATTTGACGCTTTATGATTTGCAAAACCCACGCCGAAAGGTACTTTGTTTTCCCTAGTAGAATGTCAGATTCTGTTCTTTGGATGAAAGGCATGGCAAGCAGGACTGATGTGTGTATTTGTCTCAGCAATTAATGATTTATTGAGCACAGAGGATGTGATTTAGCATCACACTACTGCTGATCCGTTACAGGGGACGGATTATTATTATGATTATTGAAAGAATCGAGGTTCAGGGCAGCCTGGGTGGCTCAGCGGTTTAGCGCGGCCTTCAGCCCAGGGCGTGATCCTGGAGATCCAGGATCGAGTCCCACATGAGACTCCCTGCATGGAGCCTGCTTCTCCCTCTGCCTGTGTCTCTGCTTCTCTTTTTCTCTGTGTCTCTCATGAATAAACAAACAAATAAATCTTTAAAAAAAAAGAAAGAAAGAATCCAGGTTCAGAGCAGACAAGTAACTTGACAAAAGACACACAGCTAGAAAGTGGCAGAAGTAACGTTGGAACCCACACGCATCAAGCTTTAAACACTGGACTCTCTTACCTACTATCTTTCTTCCTCACGAATGAAACTGTGTCCAGCTTTTGCTGAAAGGTGACTCCATAAATAGTTATTGATTTGTCATATTTTTCCTACATTCTCTGCAAAAGAAAACACTCCAAAGCTGTGTAACCTCACCTCAATGAAACATTTTCTTTGTCACATGTCCTCTGTGCCAACTCACACTTCCAAACCATCACCATCACCACCGTCATCATCTTCAATATCAAAATACAGATTTTATTTGAGAGAGAAATATTTTTTCAAGGAAAAGATAAATATGTTAAGGGATCACGCTTTCTTTTTTTTTTAATTAGGCAATTTTAATCCTTAAAACCTGCTTTAGGCTACACACATTCTTGGATTCGTGACTTTTATTATTACCTATAGTGGGCTTACAGTCACCATTTGCCTTCAAGGCGCCCTGAGAAACACGCAGAGCCTTTCTAGCAAGGCTGAGTAATTGATATCTCTGTGGAGACTTCTCCCCAAATTTTTATAGCTTCCTTAGCTAAAATTTGCTGAAAAGCCACATAGAGAATTTCACATGGAAATAATAGAACTATTCAGCGTAAACGCCCATATAAGTGAACATGCTGAACAAAACGTTCCAAGTTTTGAAAACTTGAGAACATGTCAGAGAAAATGACATCACTCTGAGTAAGAGTACAGTAAATAATCTCAACCTCTTGTAGTCTTATGATACTGAGAAATGTCCAGCAACTTGATGTTTTAGGATGCTGAAACTCTGTGGGTTGAATAGTTTCTTAATAAAATCAGTAAGTATTCCCTGACTAAAGTAGCACATGTTTAATGATGTAAAAAAAAAAAAATGTCTCGAGGGCATGACAGTTCCTTTTCATCTTTATAACCCACAACAGAGCTTAGCTTAGCACCACTTTTGGAAAAATTTGCTCCAGAAACGTTTGTTGAGTGAATATCAATATTTAATAACTATTCAACAAAGACTTGTTGGTGTTTCTACAGTTGGGAGAAATTATAACTGAAAACAAACTACAGGGACGCCTGGGTGGCTCAGTGGTTGAGCATCTGTCTTTGGCTCAGGGTGTGATCCCCAGGTTCCAGGATTAAGTCCCACATGGGGCTTCCTGTGAAGAGTCTGCTTCTCCCTCTGCCTGTGTCTCTGCCTCTCTGTCTCTCATTAATAAATAAATAAAAGATTTAAAAAACAAAGAAAACAAACTCCGATACAATATTGTGAATGTACAAAATGCCAATGAATCGTACACTCCAAAATGGTTAATTTTATATTATATGAATTCCACCTTAATAATAATAATGATGGAGACCAAGGAATAGCGACCTAATAGGTTTCATTAAAATTCAACACAGTATATTCTCATATTTTCATAACAAATATAAAGTACTAAAGAGCCCATAAACATTTTTGCAAGTAGGAAGTGTAAAAAAAAAAAATCATTATTAAGTAGATAAAATGTAAGAGTTCCAACACGATTTCCAGAAATTGTGATGCAAATAGCCTGAAATAGTTTCAGCGCTCAGGACTTGTTGGGGAGGATGTAGGACCTTTTCAGACCCTCCCTGGCTGTTCCTGTTTGCGGTCCTGGTGGCCCCCTTCACGCTGCAAAGGGCAGGATGGAGCTCCTGCTTCCAAAGTGAAGAAGCCCTGGGTCTCTTCCCCATTCGAGAAATTTTCCAAGAACATGGAGAAATGTAGCCCCACGCCTGCACTCCCATGCTCTCACCAACTTTAATCACAGTTCCAAATTCAAGGTGATCATTCTAAGAATCTCAACCTTACAAATCATTTCAAATATGAGGCTTCCCTTCTTATAGGACAATGTGATGACAAGCTGCTATTTTTAAGCGGTAAAGAAAAAGCCTCTTAGTATTTAAAGGGGTTTAGTAATCTCGATTCAGCAGGGCTGAAAATATAAATGTAAGTTTCCAGTAGTTTAGGAAGCAGCATTTTCTGATTAGACACCAAACAGTTTTCTTTTCCATCAAAGGGCCGTTTATGGAGCTAAATGTTTAAGTGCTGAAGACACTGCACTAGATTTTCAAGCTATACCTTTTTTTGTAAAAGGCCAGCGATTGCACACTTGTTTTCAAAAAGTTAACACATTTCGAGTAAGCCACAGCTTGGAATCTTGTCTGTATCAAATTTTCCCTTCTGCTTTCTGATAAATCACAATGTGACAGCCTGCGAGCCTTCCTCCCTCCTCTGTTTGGCTTGCTCATTAGGTCTTTAAAAGAAAATGCAAATCCTCATCTCTTCATTAACCCATCTTAGAAAATAACTCAGATGTTCCTAATTTCTCGTCTGATTTATCAGACCGGTCTCTGATAACTTTTGAAAGAAGTCTATTCAACATTCTCAAGGACAAAGGACACTTTATAGAAATAAATAAAAAGAAACCCTGACACAATCACAAGAGGAGAAAAACACCGAGAACTTTGGTACACGTTGCCTGCTCGCTTCAGAATTATTTCTCGTTCTGTCCGAGCCAATAAACACATTACACTGAGAATGTTTTATTCAAAAACTTCTCTGATACAATCTACGAAAAGAACTAAAAGCCTCTCCGTTTCACTCCACGGTACAGACGCCTGGCAGCCTAAGGGAAGTGAACATTCCACCGCAACCTTCCCTTTAAAAGTAAATAAAAGAAAAAAAAGTAAATAAAAGTAAATAACAACAAGTATGACAACATGATGGAATCTGAAGGTTTCAAAACACGCTTATTCTCAACTCCGGAGAAAGCTTTTCACCGAGCCGTGTGCTGTGGGTGTGCGTGCGAGTGTGTATTAAAATATCTCTAAAATTTAGTCTTCTTCTTCTTCTTTTTTTTTTTTTTTTCACACATCAACACTCAACTAAATCCTAGGGTCTTCTCAGAATGTCTCCCCACGATTAGGTGGCTTTAGAAAGAATTCTATTTACCAAAATCATTATGACACTGTTTATTTTCCTCAGAGGGGGGCTGGAGGGAGGGCAGGAGGGGAAAGAAAAGAAAGCTGGTGAGTTTTTGTATAATAAGTGACCCTATCATGCAAATAAACAAGCGCTTCTCTTTCAGGATCTCTGTTATCAAAGACATCTCCAAGGCTGACAGCATTTCTCAGCTCCTCAGCAGAAATGGAACTACTGACCCCACCAAAAGTAAAGAAGACCTTTCTTCTTCTGCCCAAGACATGGGGGGAAATAAGGCAGGGAGGCTTGTGTGGGAATGGTTTTCTTGAACACTTGCACCAGACACTTTTTTTCAGCCATTTGGCCACACTCTGGGCACCTCCCTGTCCGCCTTCCTCCTCTCAAACAAATCGCCAGGGATGGACCCCATGCTCACCAGAAAGTCCAGGACACTGCTTTCCACTTGTTTCTTTTTAAAGTATCTGTGGGTCTCCAAGTTAGGGAAGGGGCAGGGAGGAGCTCTCCCTCACAAAGACAAACACAGTTTGAAATAACAAAGCAGAGAGAGTGTATCTGTGTGAGTAGGATGTGTGTGTGTGTGAGTGTGTGTATTGGGGAGGGAGGGTGTGTTTGGTTTTGTTTGATTCCCCCCCCCCCCCAGAAGAAGGAATTGAAAGACAGGCCGCCCAGATTTCCAAAGTAGTCAGTTCCTGAGGAGGCAAGCGACTGGGGAAGGAGAGCGTTTGACAAACTCCCTGACTGGAAGCTCAATCACCAGATTTCAGAGAGGACAGAGTCCAATGCCTCCCGTACGTGGGGCATCCAACGTGCTCTTCTGCACCAACAGAGACCCGAGACACGCCTCAGGTGGGAGAGCATCGTCCAGCAAGGGCTGGCTCTTCCCCTCAGGTGGGGACCAGGCCAGGAGGGAGCTTAGACGTGGCGGCGAGCGGTGGAGGCGGAGGCGAGCAGGGCCCACAGCACTGGATCTTTCCTTTCCGGAGCCTGCGTTGCCTTCTCTTCCACCTGCTTCCCGGCGGGGCGTCCGGTCTCTCCTTGGGTGGGGGCCTGTTGACTAATGAAACAGCGAAAGCACAGGTCAGCCATCAGGCAAATAATAAACATATTTGTGTTGCACATCTGTTAAGCCTGTTTAATGGGTCGGCCCTCCACGTCAATGGGCTTCCTACCCCAGCCCCCATCGCTCCACCTGTATCAACAACAATGCCTCCACACAATTATCTTACCTTAATGAACTTAATCTTTAATTTCCCAGCTTGGCCCTGGTACTCAGCCTCCTAACAAAGGAAGTCGAACTGTTTGAGTCCCCGTGAGCTGCCTTCCTCCAACAGCCAGGGAAACTTTACCCACGACAAGGATTTTCGCCCCTTGTGGAACTGTCAAAAGCAATAAATATTTTTCTTTTTATTCCATCATTAGACCCTCCTAAGAATGCCTCCCCATTGTCCACTGTAATTCCCAGAGCTCTCTGGGCAGGGGCGTTATTGTGGAAAATGAATCCTGAAGTGTTAACAATCCTGCCAAAGCGGCTACACTTTTTTTTTTTTTTTTTTTTTTTTTCCGAGGGCGTAACCGTTAGGAATGTGTCGCCTCACCATAGCCTGCTCGGCGAAAAGAGCACTTGTGTTTTTTAACACTGGGCTTTGAGAAGGATGCTCAAGTTAAAGCATTGTGGCCACTGTAAATAGATGCACTCAGCAGAATAGAGCTTCTTCATTCCTAATTAGGGAAGTAACTCTAGAAAGACAGAATGTCACTTGCTAGGCTGTGCGTATTGTTGAGTTTGTACTCGCCTCCACAATGTGAGGTAATTGGAGTTGTACCTTTTAGAAAGCTGCTAATTTCACATAGGAAGTGCTAACAAGACCTTTCTGGGCCATGTTTTCCTTCTTCCTTTTTAAGGAAGTTACAGACCTTCAGTAGTGGGAATGGCTGAGCCCTGGCCTGGCGGAGGAAACAGCAGTAATGAACCACTTCAGCCCGCGGTTAGAAAAAGGAGGCCTCATTTTGGAGTCCTGAGAATACTAAGCACAACAAAAGGTTCTGTTTAAGCTTGTTATCCAGGACATTCTTACAGGCTACACAGCTTTCCCTGCAATGACCCTCTCCAAACAAGTGCATCAAGTTTGAGCAAATAGAAACACCCAACTTTCAAGGCTCGGAGTTATAGTTTTCTTTACAAAGCCATTTATATAATGTAAGCTGCAATTAGCATGGGACAGAGCGAGGAGATTTAGGCTGGAAAGTTCTCTTAACAAAAGATAGAAATTAGTGGAATAAGTAACAGTTAAATATCGGCTTCAGATAACTAGTTGAAAAGGCCTTTTAAATCATTTACTAATAAAAAAAAATAAAATAAAATGATTTTGCCTCAGACCTTGCTCCAACCAAAGCGTGGTCTTTTAAATCACTGAACTGATTAATCTACTAATTTTAAATTATCCAGCAAGAATGGATCCGAGCAAAAAAAAAAAAAAAAAAAAAAGTCCACACACCCCCAAATGAAAAGCGCTACAGCTTTTAAGCCTGACAATTTCATCAAAATGTCCATAGGAATTACATAAAAAATTCAAACCGTAATGAAATAAATTGCTACTTACATTATGAAAAGTCTGCAAAAGCTTTTTATAGACTTCAAATGCAGAAGTTATATAAACTGCACAGTAAAAAGAATTAGAAATTGACCTTTACAGATCAAGGGCTAAAATTAACAGTCTTCAGGGGAAAAAAAAAATCCCAGTTCACAGTGGCTTTTAATGCCATTTTTTCCCCCTACACTCATTTATCTAATAACCATGGCAAGGTTAGGATAAACAATGAACAGTATGTTTTCACATTTTCCACCTTTTGTGTCCTCCATATGAATTTCTAAAACACTTAAGAGAATAGATACATAAACCTGTGACCTTCAAATGAGCTTTCTGATACTCTCAACATTTTGAATAAAAAGATCAGAAAATGGAACCACTTTTACACAGTAATGAATTCCATTCTGTTGGGTAAACAAAGCTAAATTTTAAAACAGAGACCTGACATTTGTATAGCTCAAGAAGCTATTCTGTTCTTCTGGGGGTGGGCAGAGGGAGGGAGGGGGGGGGATCTTGTCAGTACTTTACGGTGGGCGAAATAATGACCACATGTACCATTCACATTAAGAAAAAGAGAGAGAGAGACAAATCCATTTGGCCGCGTTCAACAGAGAGCCACTGCTTCCAAGACAAGGACAACAAAAATGCCCAATTTTTATGACAATTTCCCCCCCACCCCGGGAACAATTGATCCATCCCACAGCAAAGGAGGGGGGTGGACGGAGGAGGCCCCTGTCGCCATTATGGAGCTAGCGCTTATTGACGGGAGCTAGGAGGGCCTCCAAAAGTTACTCCAATTTCCGTCGAGCTTTTGTGCATCCCTTGTCCTGCCTGAAAGGCTCAGTTAGGTATTGTTGCAAAAAAAGTCTGCATCCACATTTGTTCCCCTCTAATTCATACCCGGCATTGTGAAGTTTTGCCATTCAGGGGCTGATTGGACAACAGCCCTGACAATGGCCAAGCGATTAGGCCCTCAGCATGGGCTGGGGTTGTGGGTATAAACCTAGGGCCGGGGCTGGAATTCACTGGGGCATTCAGCTTCCTCTCGGGCCCTTCCCGAGAGGCCGAGCCTCCTTTGCTGCAGGTAATGCATTCCTGCAGACCCGGGAAACGGAATCCTTGTAATTAGCGTGTCCAGCACCGGGCAGGCCGCCCCCGCCCAGCAAGTCGGCCCTCGGGGGCCCTGCCGCTTTCTAAGGAGCTCGGCCCCCGAGATGCTCCGGCCTCGTCGAATGGAAAACTTTCTCGGGCGACTCGGTGGGCCTGAAAATCAGCAGGCAGGGGAGGGCGGCCGGGGAGGCGGCGAGCGGCGCCACTTAACCCTTGGCACGCCGAGGCGCGCGGCCCCTGCCCGGCCCCGGGCCCGGGCTCGGAGCGCGCCGCCGAGCGCGCGGGTGTCAGTCTGCTGCTGCACGTGTCAGGAACCGGAATTCATTTACATGTGTTTTCCTATTGTTTTATATCATTTTATGACAATGTGCCGCATAATATAATTTAAATCTTTAATGCACAACTAATTCTCTACCATTAATTTGTCAACACGATCCCTGGATATGCCACCCGGAAAAGCAGGCGGGCTTGAAATTACGTGCAAGGCGTTCCTGGGGTCCTTAGGAAGGTTTGCAGGGTGGTGGGGGGGGCGGGGGGGGCACAGATTCCCGGAGGCTCTTCCCCTGGACTGTCTAGACTCAGGAAGGCGAGCATCGCAGGGTGCTTCCCGCCTAGACCGGGGCATTCCGGCTCCCGGTGGGGAGCAAGACGCGGGCACAGCTCGCTTCTTGGAGACCTGCGTCCGGGCGGCGCGGGGTGCCCGCGGCAGCGCCCCGAAAGGGGCCGCGGCCCAGCCCTGGGGCTGCGCGCGCGCGGGGTGGTCGGGCCGCTGCTGGGGAGCCCGGCCCGCGGAGGCGGGTGGGGGGGGAGGGGAGACCCGCGACGTGGGAGGGAGAGAAAGCGGGCGGCGGGCCCCGGGGGCGATGCGGGCACAGACCGCGTTTTGGGGTGGGGGTGGGGGTACCCAAAGCTGGAGAGGGCGTGCCTGTGGGCAAAGCGTTGCTGGGCTGCCCTGACTTCAGACCCCCGCAACTCCCCCCAAAACTTCCCCCAAACCCCAGGCTCCTCCTTCTTTCGCTAGTTGTCCGAGCCCAGCCTGGAAAAACCGCGGCTCCTTCCCTCCGCGCCCCAGGAGGACGGGCGCCCTGCAGCCACCAGCCAAGTGAGAACACCCAAACGTCTGCACCGTTACAAATTAAAAAAAGAAGGAGCACCCCAAACCTTATTAAACATTCAAATAGGGAAAAAAATTAAGATATTCTGGGCAAAAGAAGTGTTTAGACAAAGGCTGTCTGCTTCAATTTCCCCCGTTAAGCGGGGAGCTGGCTGCTGGGAGAGAGAGAGAGAGTGACGGTGAATTCCATAAATTAGCTGAAAATCCCTCTTCTCCGGAGCCCAAGTTATCTCTCCGTTGCCTGCAGCTCTGATTTAGAACGGGAGCCGGCTTGTTTACCGGTTTAATTAATGCTCCTTTTCAAGCAGGGAGGAGGGGAAGGGAAATGAAGTGACTCGGTGATAAACAGGTGTAGCGCGGCCTGCAGCCGGGCTCTCCGGGCCTGTCGCAGCCTCATCAGGCTTGACTGGGCCTGACCCCGCCAGCGAAAAAGGTAGATGGCCCAGTTGGAAGCGCAGTAGGTGAGCATTATTTTAACCGCGAGCCTGTGATTGGAATGGCTTAAAGGGACAATCAGCACTTGGGGTTTTTCTTCTTCCTCCAGAATGCATTCTGATTCTTTCCCGTCGCTGAGCGCAGAAGAGACAGACCTTGAAGATATAGGTCATAGGCCCTTTCCCTCCTCTTCCTCCTCCTTTTCCTCAGCCTTCACCTCAAAATGGAAAGGAAGAGCCTCTTAAGAAGGAAATCTGGCTCCTGCAGCTCACCGGGGACCGGCTTGCTGCTCTGAAAAAAAGAAATCCCTGGGCATTCTCTCTTTATTTACTTATTTCCGCTTTTTAATTCCAAGAGCCTAATATCTGGGATTGGACTGTCCGTGGCCTACGTGTTTCTGTGACCTTATAGATAACAGGGAAGCTTGGATGGAAAATGAAATTCAAGCGCCAGCTAATTTTAAAAACATAACTCAGAACTCATTCCCAAGGGGGGAAATGGCAGTTTCTGTAAGCACAGGCTGAATGTGTTTTTAAATTAATAACTAGCCCTGGTATTTGCTAAATGATGGCTGTTTCGTCATTAAAATCAGCAGGTGTCCAAGGTGAGAATATATGTTTCATGACTTAAAGTCACCTATCTGCTTTGCCTGCTGCCTTTCTCTGAGCCAGCATCCTGGAGAAACAGAAGTGAAACCAGAAGCTGGGTCTGTCAGCCATGCTGGCCTTTTGGCCTTTTGGGGAAAGAAAGCTTTTTTTTTTTTTTTTTTTTAATTGTCATTTATCGAACGCCTACTCGATGCCTCCAGATGTCATCACAAATTTGGACAGCTTCCCTACAAGGTGGTTATGTTCATCCCCATTATTGAGAAGTTTTTAGAGAATTGTAAGTAATCTTCCCAAGGACAGACACAAAGCTAGTCAAGTGCCACAGTAGGGAAGAGAACTGGGGTCTCTCTGATTCCAGGGCCCTCACTTCTTTCACTCTCTATGAGATAGCGGTGATCCTAGCTACTCACCAGCACGTGGAGACCGGGATTCCATTCTAGACAGAGGCTGCTTATGCCCTTGGTTACAGAACAGAGATTTCTTTTTGCCACTCCAAATTCAGGTTCGGGTCATGGGGGCCCAACACATGTATAAGCACAAAGTATTTTGCAGAATACAGAGGTCTTTCTGGAAAGGGTTCTAACTTGGGATTAGGATCTTTCAGTTTCACTGCTGGTTCTACTACCCATTAATGTGTGACCTTGAGCAAGTCACCTTAGCTGAGTGAAATCCTCATCTCTGATTGGCATTGTCTGCCTCACAGAATGAGTTGGGGCCAAAATGAGCTGACATGAGTTCAGATGTGTTGATCACTATGAGGAACTGTTCAAATGTACAGTTTCATGACGGATTTCCCAGAGTTATTAGGTACTAGTTAAGACTACAGGTGCATGTGCTTTTCAAAGTGAAATGAATTACTATATAAAAGAGACTATTTTTTCTCCTTATTAAAGAGCACTTCCCTCCTAATTTCTGTTTTTTTTTTTTAGAGATTTTATTTATTTATTCATGAGAGACAGAGAGAGAGAGAGAAGCAGAGACATAGGCAGAGGGAGAAGCAGGCTCCCTGAGGGGAGCCTGATGCAGGACTCGATCCCAGGACCCCGGGATCACGACCTGAGCCAAAGGCAGATGTTCAACCACTGAGCTACCCAGGTGCCCCCTTCCTTCCTAATT
The DNA here is from genome assembly GCF_048164855.1 of Canis lupus baileyi. Lineage (NCBI taxonomy): Eukaryota > Metazoa > Chordata > Mammalia > Carnivora > Canidae > Canis > Canis lupus. The sequence goes on along the minus strand of NC_132848.1, from coordinate 49,945,609 downwards.
TCTAAACACAAAAATCCTGGCTATGTATTTTTAAAAGATTTATTTATTTATTTTAGAGAGAGCGAGCACCAGCAGGGACAAGTGGCAGAGGGAAAAGAAGGGCTAAGCACAGAGCCCAATGGGGGCTCTGTCTCTGGATACAGAGATCATGACCTGAGCCAAAACCTAGAGATGGACACTCAACTGATTGAGCCACCCAAGCACCCCAAAAAATCCAAGCTATATCAACAAATAGTTCTAAAAGTTCTAATGTATCCTAAAATAATATAATTTTGATAAAAATGATATTAATGATGACTAATGGTACTATATGCCAGCAGCACACTAAGTACTTGATACGTACCAATTAGTCCTCATCATAACTCTATGAGGTAGGTACTATTACTGTCATACCCATTTCACAGATAAGGAGACTAAGACACAAAACGATTTGGCCATATGATTCCCAAATAGCAGAACTATCATTTGAACCTGTAACCTGGCTCTGGAGTCCACCCACTTAATCACTGTGTTCTACAGCTCTTCATAAGAGAGTGTATTATCCTTACCTCTCCAATCCACATTTTTAAGATGACAAAAGTGAAGCTCAGAGAAGTTAAATGATTTGCCCATTACCATTCACCTGTTTTATGGCAGAGCTAAAATTAGAGCTTGTATGTCCTAATGCCCAGTTGTTCTATTCATAACATAATTGCTACTCACTTCACCCAGCTTTCAGTGCTCTCTGGAGAGATAGGCTGAGTAGTATAAATATTGGCTCTACCACCCCAGCCAAGCTCTGAACTTTTCTGAACCTAAGATAATAAAGCCCACCTCATCGGTAGGCAGACTAAATGAAATAACACACAAAAGTGTTTAGCGCAGTTCCTGGCATACGGTAAATGCTCAATAAACCCTCCTCAAATGTAAAAATGTAAAATGGATCGAGGAAGAGAAGCATGAACAGTGGGGAGGCCCTGACGTGGAGGTAGCTGTTTCTGTCAGTGAGTTGGCCCAAGCTAAGTTGAAGGAAGAGACTAGCAAGGCTGGAAGGAGGAGTAGAGCCCAACAGTGTGGGAGGACTCTGAGGCCAACTCCTCAGACATTGGAGGATCTTCTGAAGTGAGTCCTGAGGACACAGGACATTGAAATCATTGGCCAGCCTGAGGGGCAGAGGGAAGGTATTGACTTAGGAAAACAAGAAGGGGGAAAGGAGCAATCAAATAGTCTGGAGAAAGCAAGTTGGGGAAGGCTGGAATAAGAAAAATCACTGTCTCAGCGCTCAGTCATCATGGATGGGTCCCCTTCACAGGGTGATCTCTGGAGACTTTGGCAATGGTTGTTTCCCTCCATGGAGAGTAGAAAAATGGGGTGCCAGGAGACTGAATGCTGAGGAGGAACTACAAAATGCCTGGCTAACAGAATCCTCTCTCCATGTGAAGGCTGCTACTGCTTCTTCTTCTTCTAAAGATTTTATTTATTTATTCATGAGACACACACACACACACAGAGAGAAAGAGAGAGAGAGAGCAGCAGAGACACAGGCAGAGGGAGAAGCAGGCTCCCTGGGGGGAGCCCAATGTGGGACTCGATCCCAGGACCCCAGGATCACACCCTGAACCCAAGGCAGATGCTCAACCACCGAGCCACCCAGGCGTCCCTCCATGTCAAGGCCTCTGTGGACCTTTGTCTTTTTTCTGTTTCCTCATCAGCAAAATTTCCCAACTGTCCAACTGGGCTATTATAGGGATCAAAGGAGCTATTTGATGTAAATGTAAACCAGACATGTTAAACAAGTCTCAACTATTGTTATCTTGTCTGTAGAGAAAGCAAAGAATATTAAGTGAGGAATTTTTTTATTGAAAATTTTAAGCGTAAACTTAAGTAGAAGAGTATGATGAACTCCCAGGTACCTGTGATCCAGACTCAACCATTATCAATTTATAGTCAATATTGTTTCAACCTTCCCCATCCTCCCCCCAGCCCTACTGGATTATTCTGAAGCAAATCCCACATATCATATCATTTCAGCTGTAAATATTTCAGAATATATTTCTAAAAGGTAGAGGCTCTTTTAAAAACATAACCATAATTATATTATGACATAAAAAAATTGACAGTAGTTCCTTAACATTACCAAATGCTGAGCCACGGTTCAAATCTCCTCATTTGTCTTATAAATGGACTTTTACGGATACTTTTGCAGATCAGGACCCAAACAAGACCAACACCTTGCATCTGGTTGATCCAGGAAGGGACTTTTCCTGAGGGCTTGCTCCGTCCTATCAGCCTGCCAAGGCTAGGAGACTTCCGGCCAGGGTTGCCTAGACCCGATGATAGCAGGGGTTCCTTAGCATCATTTGGCCATTGATTCTTCCCTTCTTGGACATTGAACTATGGACTGAGTAGCCCTTTTGAGGTTTGGGGACCCACAAAAAAGGAAGCATCTTGGAGTGCAAGTGCTGGGGTCAAGACACCTGCTCCTTTGCTAAAGTGTGGTTTAACACAGAGGCTTTATTTTTAATTTTTATTCTTATTTTCTCTTTCTTTAATTAAGGAATAGTTAGCATATTATATTAGTTTCAGGTGTACAACATAACAATTCAACATTTGTATACATTATGTACTCACCTTGATAAGTCTTAATACCATCTGTTATTCCAGTATTATTGATCATAGTCCGTATGCTGTATTTTATAGCCCTGTGACTTATTTTATTACTGAGAGTATATATCTCTGAATTCTCTTCTTCTGTTTTGCTCATTCTCCCACACCCTTCTCCTCTGGTAACCACCAGATTATTCTCTGTATTTGTGAGTTTGTTTTCTGTCTTTGATTGGTTCGGGTTTTTTTGTTTTTTAGATTCAACATATAAGTGAGGTCATATAGTATTTGTCTTTCTCTGCCTGACTCATTTCACGTAACCCTCTAGATTCATCCATGTTGTCACAAATGGCAAGATGTCATTCTTTTTAATGGCTAGTGATATTCCATTGTGTGTGGATATATATATGTATGTGTATATGTGGATGTGTATATATGTATATATATATACATATCTGTACATATCACATCTTTTTTCCATCTATCCATCCATCTATCAGTGGACACTGAAACTGCTTCCATACCTTGGCTATTGTAAATAATGCTGCAATGAACACAGAGATGCATGTATCTTTTAAATTACTGTTTTGGCTTTCTTCAGATAAATACCCAGAAGTGGAATTGCTGAATCATATGGTAGTTCTATTTTTAACATTTTTGAGGAACCACCACGGTGTTTTCCACAGTGGCTCTGCCAATTTACATCCTTACCAACAGTGTGTAAGAATTGCCTTTTCTCCACATCTTCGCCATCACTTGTTAGTTCTTGTTTTTTGATATAAGCCATTCTGATAGGTGTGAGGTGATATCGCATAGTAGTAGAACAGAGATTTTAAAAGCAGACCCTGGAATTCCTGCCTCTTCCTTTTCCAAATCCCACTTCTCCTCCTTTAAGTCCCACCTCCATCATCAATCCTGCCTTGACCTTAGTCTTGTCCCTCAGCTGAGCCCCTGCAGCATTTAGCACCTACCACTTTTTTTTTAATCATTTGGCTTCTAGGAGTGGAAGCCAACTCTCATAGAGGACTTGCTGTTCTGCATACAATATGTATCTTGTCTTTTCCACTAAACTCCAAGCTCCTAGAGCTCAGGGACCCATAGCATCTGGCACATACTTGGTCCAAGTACCCAGGACCTGCAGGTGTCTGATGGGTTTACAATATGAATATCTACACTATTTATAATATGAATATCTCAAGCCAGTATTCCTTAAATACTTGCTTACAATTTATTCAGTGGGGACAAATTTTACAAGGACAATGTTAATTTACTATTAATAAAATCACATGCCTTTTCCTAGATATTTACAGTAAGGGATTGATTTACGACATGCATTGAACACATCTGAAACTTACCAAAATAATATACATATATAGTTGCAGGTCCAGTAGCACCTAACCCTTATGATTAAAAATGCTTCAGCCTCTCCTATCATTAGTCCACTACTCAGAAGCAACCTCTTTGATCTATTTTATTTTTTAGTTCTTCTGATGGATCTAGGGTTGCCAAGTTCAGGGAGGAAAAGTATAGGATGCCTTGTAAAATTTGAATTTCAGACAAACAATGAATATGTCCAAAGTATTCCATAATATTATATTTTGTCTATCTCATTAGATCCCTCATCTAATGTATAGATTTATATACTTATACTTCTAATGTATTATATCTCGATTTCTTCATTTACCAACTTGTTAGTATCTATGGAATTCTGAGTGTGAAAAATTTTAATATTTATATTATATTCCATTTTTCTGTTTGCCTTTATAATTTTAACAAAATGTTAAACCTGTATATGTGGATCCATCAACTTTCAATAGTGTTTCTTGGCTGTCTCCTTCAATTAATATCCTATCCTTTCTTCTATGTATTTCTTTTTTCCATGTCTCACCTTCTGCTACTATACTCATGCTTTTACATTAATAAGGCTGTTAAAAACTTACTTCTGTTATGATACATAACCTGCTTTTCCAAGCTTGGTCTAAAGGTTGACTCTTGGGGTGTCTAGGTGGCTCAGTGGGCTAAGCACCTGCCTTTGGCTCAGGTTGTGATCCCAGGGTCCTGGGACTGAGTCCTATGTCAGACTCCCTGCCCAATGGAGAATCTACTTCTCCCTCCTCCACTGCCTCTCCCCCTGTTCACGCTCTCTCATTCTCTCTCAAATAAATAAAATATTAAAAAAAAAAGTTGACTCATAATGGGAAACTGATCATATGTATTGTTATTATTGTGGAATTTATATTTAACAGTAGTTGCAATGTTAGGATTACATATCCTGCTCTTCAAATCAGTGCCATGATCCCTTAGCCTCTCCAAGGGATGTTTCTGGCACCAGCTCAAATGGATTCTCATTCCTTATACTTTATAACATTAGCTTAAAAATATGTCACTTTTAGCTTGCTTCCTATTCAGGTCTTGACCATTGTTTCTTTTTTAAAGATTTTATTTGTTCATTCATGAGACACACACACACACGCACGCACACACACACACACACACAGAAGCAGAGACACAGGCAGAGGAAGAAGCAGGCTCCATGCAGGGAGCCTGATGTGGGACTCGATCCCAGGTCTCCAGGATTACACCCTGGGCCGAAGGCAAGCGCTAAACTGCTGAGCCACTCAGGGATCCCCAGATCTTGACTGTTTTTAATCAATTTCCCCCCAAGAGTTTCCAGTTGCCTTTTCTCTTGCATTATTTGCTATTCTCATATTCTTATTTTAAATTGATCAGTTAGTCAACAAAACAAAAAGACAACCTACAGAATGGGAGAAGATATTTGCAAATGACGTATCAGATAAAGGGCTAGTTTCCAAGACCTAATAAAGAACTTCTTAAACTCAACACCAAAGAAACAAACAATCCAATCATGAAATGGGCAAAAGACATGAACAGAAATCTCACAGAGGAAGACACAGACACGGCCAACAAGCACATGAGAAAATGCTCTGCATCACTTGCCATCAGGGAAATACAAATCAAAACCACAATGAGATACCACCTCACACCAGTGAGAATGGGGAAAATTAACAAGGCAGGAAACCGCAAATGTTGAAGAGGATGTGGAGAAAGGGGACCCCTCCTGCACTGTTGGTGGGAATGTGAACTGGTGCAGCCACTCTGGAAAACTGTGTGGAGGTTCCTCAAAGAGTTAAAAATAGACCCGCCCTACGACCCAGCAATTGCACTGCTGGGGATTTACCTCAAAGATTCAGATGCAATGAAACGCCGGGACACCTGCACCCCGATGTTTCTAGCAGCAATGTCCACAATAGCCAAACTGTGGAAGGAGCCTCAGTGTCCATCAAAAGATGAATGGATAAAGAAGATGTGGTTTATGTATACAATGGAATATTACTGAGCCATTAGAAATGACAAATACCCGCCATTTGCTTCAACATGGATGGAACTGGAGGGTATTATGCTGAGTGAAGTAAGTCAAGGACAAACATTATATGCTCTCATTCATTTGGGGAATATAAATAATAGTGAAAGGGAATAGAGGGGAAGGGAGAAGAAATGGGTAGGAAATATCAGAAAGGGAGACAGAACATGAGAGACTCCTAACTCTGGGAAATGAACTAGGGGTGGTGGAAGGGGAGGAGGGCGGGGGGTGGGGGTGACTGGGTGGTGAGCACTTAGGGGGGCACTTGACGGGATGAGCACTGGGTGTTATTCTGTATGTTGGCAAATTGAACACCAATAAAAAATAAATTTATTATTAAAAAAATAAATTGATCAGCTATTGAATCTGAGAACTGCCTTCCTCTCTTCCTTGGAGGCCTCTGTTGATCCCACTCTGATGTGGGCTGGTTGCTCTCTGGGTTGCTGGGTAACTGTCATCTGCAGACTTCTCTTTACTGCTCTCCTAGGTTTGAGGTCAGATTTTCTTCTCTCTTCCATCTTAAATCCGAGTTTTACTGAGGTGCAGCCTTACATAATTTCTTTAAAAAAAAAAAAAAAGCATGCTGGAGGTAAATTTTCTGGCTCATTTGTCTGAAAACCCTTGTGTTGTCTTTCATCAGACTGGTAGTGTGTGTTTAGGATTCTAAACTGAAAATAACTTTCCTTCAGAATTTGAAGACATTACACCATTGTCTTCTGGCATCTAGTGTTGTCGAGGAGAAGTCTGACACCATTCTTACTGCTGTTCATTTGTAGGTGATCTGATCTTTGTTTCAGAACCTTTTACAGTCAACTTTCTTTTTTTTTTTTTTAAGATTTTATTTATTTATTCATGAGAGACACAGAGAGACAGAGAGGCAGAGACATAGGTAGAGAGAGAAGCAGGCTCCTTGCAGGGAGCCCGATGTGGGACTCAATCCCAGGACCCCAGATCATGACCTGAGCTAAAGGCAGACACACAACCACTGAGCCACCCAGGTGCCCCTACAATCAACTCTTTATGTTTAGTGTGTTGATATTTGGCCAAGATGCATCTAGTTTTGCGTCTTTTTCAGTTATGCTGACATTAAGTTGTCCTTCCTGTTAGGACTAGTCTTTCTTCAGCCCTGGGAAATTATCAGCTGTACTTTCTTTAATAATTTTCTCTCCTTTCACTTTTTTTTTCTAGGATTCTTATTGGATTGGATTATTCCACTGTATCTTTTTTTTCTCATATTTTTTCTCTTTCTGCTCAACGCTTTGTGGATTTCATCAATGTTTTAGTCCTTCTACTGAACATTTTATCTCATCAGCTGCAGTTTTAACTTCCAAGAACTCATTCTTATTCTCAAAATCCCATTTTTGGAATGTATTTTCTTCCCAACCCCATTTGAAAATTCTAAAAAAGATGAAAGTGATTTTCTGTTTCTCGACTTCTGTTTCCCCAAGGGTTTTTCGGCTTGCTTATATTTTATATATTTCCTTCATCCTAATGGTACTCCTCATTCTGCATGTATGCCCCCTTGGTTATCTTTTGAGGCTGAATACAAAATAATTTGAGATGGTGTGGATTTACTGGGCATTTGTGCATATCCTTGACCTGAATGGACCTCCCTGAACCTTTGTGAACTGGATCCTGTTCCCTTTGCTGTTCCTCATAAAGCATTCTGTGTGGTTTCCTTCAGCTGGCTCCTCTAGTGATGCTTCCTATATACTGGATGTATTCCAGAAATTTGTTTATGTCTCTTATCTGTTGGTGGCCTCCTCCTTCCCTCTTTAATGTTAAAGGTTTATATATTTTTGGAATTCTAAAACTTTATTTCAACAAGACTTTGGGAAGGATGGGAGCCAGATGTGTATCCTGGGTTCACTATCTTGAACTATAGACTCAGAAATTTGGGGGTTTCTTATTTTTACACTTTTAATTGCTTCATCTTCCAGGAGCTTGGTGCTGCTAAGCTGGGAGGTCCACCTGAGGTTCAGCCCCCACTGCACCCCCACCCAGGAAAGTGTTATTCACAGATCCTTAGCATCTTGTGGCCCTCACTCTTACTATGGTACATATAAGCTAGGACCTGGTTTCCCAAAACTTCTTCCTGCACAGGCTTGGGGTCCCCAGGAAATAGAATGAGGGTAGCCCTTCCTTGCTTGCACCATCCTCTTTCTCACCACAGGGCCTGAGAGCCACTAAAACACTGAACATGCTTCCCTTTGTCCTTCATTCCATCTGCTCCCATCCCCAACCTAGCCCTGCTCTTATATGCCCTTCAGACCCCAGATCCAGCACCATTTCTTTAGAAAAGCCTTTCCTGGGATGTCTGGGTGACTCAGCACTTGAGCGTCTGCCTTCCGCTTAGGGCGTGATCCAGGTTTCAAGATAGAGTCCCGCGTTGGGCTCCCTGTGGGGAGCTTGCTTCTTCCTCTGTCTATGTCTCTCTCTCTCTCTCCCTGAGTCTCTCATGAATAAATAAATAAAATCTTATAAAAATAGAAAAAGAAAAGAAAGGCCTTTCCTGTTCCCCCTGACTCAGCCAAGTCCTCTATAGTATGGCCTTTTGTTGTTTTTGCCTTTGGTGTCAGATTAAAAAAAAAAATCATCACCAAGATCTATGTCAAGGAGCTTATGACCTACGTTTTCTTCTAGGAGTTTTATGGTTTCAGGTCTTATTCAAATCTTTAATCCATTTTGAGTTTATTGTTGTGTATGATGTCAGACAGTGGTCCAGTTTCCCCAGCACCATTTATTGAAGAGACTGTCCTTCCCACCCCCTTGCATATTCTTGGCTCCTTTGTTGTAAATTCGTTGAGAATATATTCATAGGTTTATTTCTGGGCTCTCTATTCTGTTCCATTGATCTATATGTCTGTTTTTAAGCTAATATCATACTGTTCTAATTCCTATAACTTTGTAATAGAATGTGAAATGAGGAATCATGATGCCTCTAGCTTTGCTATTCTTTCTCTAGATTGCTTTGCCTATTTGTGGTGGATTTTTTTATTTTTTTGATTCCACACACATTTTAGGATTACTTATTTCCTTGAAAAATGCCATTGGAACTTTTTAAAAAAGATTTTTTTTATTTATCATGAGAGACATAGAGAGAGAGGCAGAGGGAGAAACAGGCCCCTTGCAGAAACGCCTGATGCGGGATTGGGACTCCATCCTGGACCCAGGATCATGCCCCAAGCCAAAGGCAGATACTCAACCACTGAGCCACTCACACATCGCTCATTGGAATTTTGATAGGGATTATGTGGAATCTATAGATCATTTTGGGTGGAATGGACATTTTAACAATACTGATTCTTCCATCCATGAGCTCAGATTATTGTTGCATTTAATTGCGTCTTTAATTCCTTTCATTAAATGTCTTGTAATTTTCAATATGTAGATCTTTCACTTGCTTGGCTAATTTATTCCTAGGTATTTTATTCTTTTTGATGGAGTTGTAAATGGGATTATTTTCTTGATTTCTCTTTCTGATAGTTTGTTATTAGTGTGTAGACATGCAACAGATTTTTGCATATTAATTTTGTATCCTGGAATTTCTGAATTCCTTTATTAGTCTAATGGTTTTTTGATGGAGTCTTTAGGGCTTTTTATGTATAATCTCATGTCATCTGCAAATAGTGACAGTTTAACTTCTTCCTTTCCAATTTGCATGCCTTTTATTTCTTCTTTCTTTTGCCTAATTGCTCTGGCTGGAACTTCCAATACTATGTTGAATAGAAGTGGTGGGAGTGGGCATTCTTGTCTTGTGCCTGATCTTAGAGGAAAGACTCTCAGCTTTTGTTGAGTGTGTTAGCTGTGGGCTTGTCATATATGGTCTTACCAAAAGCAAAAGTGACAAAAGCAAAAATAAATAAGTAGGACTACATCAAACGAGAAAGCTCCTGCACAGCAAAGAAGACCATCAACAGAATGAAAAGGCAACCTGCTGAATAGCAGAAAGTATTTTGCAAATCATGTATCTCATAAGGGGTTAATATCCAAAATATGTGAAGAACTCATATAACTCAATAGCAATAAAACAAGCTGATTTAAAAATGGGCAAAAGGGGCACCTTGCTGGCCCAGTCAGTGAGTGGAGCATATGACCCTTGATCTTGGGCTTGTGAGTTCAAGCCCTATGTTGGGTGTAGATTTTACTTAAATGAATAAATAAAAACTTTAGAAAAATGGACAGAAGATCTGAATAGACATTTTTACCAAAGAAAGCAACAGATGGCCAACAGATACATGAAAAGATGCTCAGCATCATTAATCATCAGGGAAATACAGTGCTCATTTTGGCAAAACTTACATTAAAATTGGAACTATCATCAGGGAAATGTAAACCAAAACCATAGTGAGATAGCACCTGAAACCTGTTAGAATGGCTTTTAAAAAAAATAAGAAATATCAAGTATTGGCAAGAATGTGGAGAAAAGAGAACACTCATTTGCTGTGGGTGGGAATATAAACTAGTGTAGCTACTGTGGAAAACAGTATGGAGATTCCTCAAAAAGTTAAAAATAGAATTACCATATGATCTAGCAATTCTACTTTTGGGTATTTACCCAAAGGAAATGAAAATACTAACTCGAAAAGATATATGCACCCCCATGTTCATTGCAGCATTATTTATGATAGTCAAGATATGGAAGCAACCTAAGTATCCATCAACAGACAAAAGAATATAGAAGATGTGATGTATATATCCAACAGAATATGATTCAGCCATAAAAAGGAATGAAATCTTGCCACAACACGGCCATTTGCAACAACATGGATAGACATTGCGGACATCATGCTTAGTGAAATAAGCCAGACAGAGAAATATAAATACCAGATCTTACATGTGGAATCCAAACAGACTGAAAAATGAACAAAAAAACCCCCAAGCTCCTAGATATAGAGAATGGATTGGTGATTGCCAGAGGCAGAGGATGGGAGAAGTGGATAAAGGGAAAAAGGAGTCAGAGGGGAAAGATAGAAAGAAAAAAAGAAAGGAAGGAAGGAAGGAAGGAAGAAAGAATAATCCCTAAGATAAGACATGTGACAATAAAAGCAAAAAATATATAAAAATTTATTATATAAATTTTATATTTCTATCATAAAATTAAAAAAAATCTGAGACTGGCAACTTATTGGCCATATTCTCCTGGAAAGTAACTTGAAATCATAGTTTCAAGTTTCCTCATTTGTAAAATGGGATAATGATATCAACCTTCCTTGTGAAGGATTAAATGAGTTAATATACATAAAGTGCCCAGAACAGTGCCTGACCCATGGCTAGGTTCTCAACAAATGACTTACTGTGTTTGAGAAGTTTGAGATGATAAAATTAAAAAAAAAAAAAAAAAAAAAGGAAAGGGATCCCTGGGTGGCGCAGCGGTTTAGCACCTGCCTTTGGCCCAGGGCACGATCCTGGAGACCCGGGATCAAATCCCACGTCGGGCTCCTGGTGCATGGAGCCTGCTTGTCCCTCTGCCTATGTCTCTGCCTCTCTCTCTCTCACTGTGTGCCTATCATAAATTAATAAAAATTTTAAAAAATGAGAAGTTTGAGATGGCATCATGTCTTGGGACACAGGTCAAGGAACATGTGAGGTGGGAGAAGTTTTATTTGTTTAAACATAGCTTGAGGGTGCCTAGGTGGCTCAGTCGGTTGGGTATCCGATTCTCGATTTCGGCTCAGGTTATGATCTCATGGTCTTGAGATCAGGCCCCACACTGGGCTCTGGGCTCAATGGGGAATCTGTTTGAGATTCTCTCTGTCTTTGCCCCTCCTCCCAGTCATGTGTACTCTCTCTAAAATAAAATCTTTTAAAAGGAAAAAAAAAATATATATATATATATCTTGGATGCAAGAACTGAGGAGAAGACATGGAAAATACAATCAGAAGAACTGCCAGGGGTCAAGTAAAGATGGTTCTTACAAAAAATTCTGGAAATGTAGACATGGGCACACACATTTACTAAGTACCTAGATGTATGGATCCGTGGGAAAGGGTTACAATAAACTATTTGGATAGGGCATTAAGAAAGAAAAGGCTAATCAAGGAGATGGTACAGTGCCAAATTTCAGGCAAGCTGAAATGGAGCATCCATGTTTTTCTTGGAGTCCTGCATTTGTATAGATTTCCACATTCCCCAAAATGTCCCACTCTAATAGAAAGACACTCTCCCACGCACTTCAATTTAATTTTTATTGTACTTGTGTTTTCAAGCCCCTTCTTGGTCAATTCATCATGTTTCCTGAGCATATGACCAAGCATTGGTGTAGACCACCATAGCAAATAGCTCACTGAAAGACTCTAAGATTTCTGCTAGCCTTTGACCAAACACCAGTGGGATAGGTACTACTTAGGGAATTCCGTTTTAAAAAAACTTACAGTAGCCTTTGTTTGGTCCCCAAGAGATGACAATGAAGATAGTCCTCTGGCCTTTGATAAATGAACCAAATGAATTTATTGGCATTACATGACGTATCTTTTTCTCTTCCTTCATAGAACTTAAGAGGCATTCCTCTAGAAAGAAAAAAAATATATAGTCTGGCCTCATGGAACAAGTTTTCTCTCTTTTATAGTACTTACCTTTGCTTGTATTGTTTGTGGAGTGAGACCATGTCTGTTTTCTCTTCACTTTGATGTCAGAGGCACTTGAGCAGAGACCTGGCACATAGCACGTGCTCCGTAAATAGCTCTCGAGGGAACAAATGATCATGAAGGTGGCCACAAAAGAGACCGTTCTTGAGCTAACCATAGTTTGAGAAATAACTCACGTGTGCCCCAAGTAAATCCCACATACACTCCATCTTAAACATCTGATAACTGACTAGGTGTAGACACAGGCCTTCATTAGCGCCGTGCAAAGCCTGAATTACGGGCTTCCCATGGCCTCTTTTCTGCAGCCTCAGCTCTGCCCACGGTGGGCCCTGTGGTCAAATAGGTGAATTCCAGTGCAGCCTGCAGGCTCGAGGCTTAGATGGCCCTTTCTGACCACCCAAGCATTCTGTAGGGACTTTGTTCAGGACACAGAATTGTGACTCATCTCTGGACAAGGCCCTTGAAGCCTGGAAGGAGGAAAAATAGCCAACTCATCCAAGAGACCAGAAGGAACTTTTTAGCTGAGGCCACAAAACCCCCAGGGGGTGGTCCAGCGGCTGCCCAGCACCAATGGCCATACTCCTTGCTGGGAACAATATAGCCCCACACCTCCGCTACCTTTTTGGCTTTGGCTTCCCAGTGGTGAGGCTCTTATTAAATTTGGGATTACCATGTGTAAAGCACAGTCTGAATTTTGTTTGCTCTGCCATGTAACTTGCCTTTCCAAACACTCAGTCAGGGCTGCAGTTAATCTACTGAGCGCAGGCTTACTCGGCAGGTGGCCGGGAGGCCCCACCAAATTCCTCCTGACCCTTTGTTACCTGGCCTGGAAGGGAGAGACCCCTTGTTTGGGAAGTGTTTCTCCTCCCCCCGAACATTTTCAGTATTAAGAGTCTTTTGTCACCATAAATCTGAAGCAGGGGATTATGACGGGTAGGCTGTCACCCAGATTGTTTCTTGCAGGGGATAATGGGAAAAGTTTGCGGGCTGGCCTAATGAAACCTTTATTCGGGGGACAATACCATTTCCATTAAGCTAAAGCTCAAGCCTTAACAATGCTTCAGAACAAACCCAATTTGAATATTTAATTTGGGATGGAAGGGCCTGAGTAAACACCTCTCTCCCCTCAGCCCCTTTCTGGAGACCCCTTGCAGCAAATCTGAGGAAGATTCCAGAGTCGTTCGTGTCAGGTTAGCAGCTGTTGCTGCCAACATCAAAGGTGGAAGGATCTAAATCTTTAATATTCCATTGACATCAAAGAATGTTGTTTAGTCCTAGCCACCCCCCTCCCAAAGACTGAGAAAGGGAATGCTAATTATATAAGCGACCAACTAGAATATGTCTGTTCTGAGCCTTGCTGGCAAAAATAGACCTTTCGGAGGAGAGCCCACCCCACGTGCCCGCAATCCCGACCAAGCCCCAAGACAAAGAAGCATCTAAATATGCTTGATCATTTTTTAAAATGGCTGTAGTGACGTCACCTGCATGTAAGGGAATGGAATTTTCGGTGTCTTCCTCTACTTGGCAACCAGGCAGCGAGGTGACAGGCACTTGAGAGATGGGGTTGTGTGTGGGCTTCTCTGCGCTGAGAGTGGAATCACCCTAGAATAATCCCTCTGTGGCTTGTCCCTACCCAGGGCATGTCCCTGGATTCTTGGTCTTTTCTTTTCTTTTTTTTTTTTTTTTGCCTCTTGCTTCCTGGGGAGGCGCGTCTTTTGTCCTGCCCTCCCAGCGATGGTAATCCGTCCCAAGGGCTGTGGGGCTGGCTCTGTTTCCTCATCTCTCCTCGTCTTTCCTTCTTTCTCATAGTCTCTACCCAGAGTTCAGATGATGAGGCGCCACTTAATCACCCTGTGCGGGGGTGAATCATCGCGCTGGCGCACTCCATTTCTCTGTCGAAAACTTGGCTTCTGCCTTGCTTTGCCGGCGAAGAAGGCCAGGGAACACCGACAAGCAAGGTCCCCGGCATGGCTGGCTGGGTGGCCCGTGAGCCTAACCTCAGCCCAGGTGAGCAGGCCACAAGTGACCTCACCTGGGAGCAGCTGCTGCGGCCACAGGGCTGGACACCATCTGAGAAATTCTGAGTTCCCTACATCCATTCCAGGGGGTAGCAATCAAGGCCCAAGACAAAGGCAGCGTTTCAGGTGATTTTGGAGACTGGCCACCGGGACCACCTAGCCACTGGCTACCACTTGGAGTCCTGGGAGGCCAGAGTCCAAGGGAAGCACCTTTGCAGGCAGGTTGTGTTTGTGATTGTGCGTGTGTGGTGGGAAAGGAAGGTTTGGCACATGACTTTTGAGGGGTGGCTGACCTCTCATCTGTCTGTAGGTTTTTTTTTAAAGATTTTATTTATTCATGAAAGACACAGAGAGAGAGGCAGAGACACACAGGCAGAGGGAGAAGCAAGCTCCACGCAGGGAGCCTGCCATGGGACTCAATCTGGGGACTCAAGGATCATGCCCTGGGCTGAAGGCAGACACCCAACTGCTGAGCCACCCAGGTGTCCCATCTATCTGCAGTTTGGGCCCCAATCTGGCCAAGTCACATACCTCCCAGCCACAACATGGCCCCCCTCACTCAGACATGGCTCTCCACTGTTGATCTGCTTCCAAGACTCTACAGTCCAACAGCAGAGCACTGGTGCTGCCGCCCTTCTTTTCCTCTGCATTTAAATTAACTGCTAAGTGGGGCACCTCGGTGGCTCAGTCGGTTGCGTCTGCCCTCGGCTCAGGTCACAGGGTCCTGGGATTGAGCTCCCTGCTCAGCAGAGAGTCTGCTTCTGCCTCTCCCTCTGCCCCTCCCCACCCTCATGCACTCTCACACGTGTTCTCTCTCTCTCTCTCATAAATAAATAAAATCTTAAAAAAAAAAAAAACACCCAAATTAACCGATAAGACTTCTTTCCAGGTGGTCCTATCCCCTGGGCAAGGGTCTCACAGGCAGAAGGGCCAGCGTTCATCTGGGCACAGCAGAGCCTCAGCAGGAACGGTGCCAGGCCAGAGATGGTTGGGCAGGGTCATTCCACCTCCCTGAGCCTCAGTCTCCCCATCTGTCACAAAGCAGATAATAGCAACAACAAGGTCAGAGGGCTGATGTGAGGGTCAGGTGTGGGAGCAAGGTGCTCAGCACGACGCCCCGCACACAGTAAGTGCTCAATGAACGTGAGCTGCTGCTACGGTCTCTCGCGGGTCTTTCCAGTCCTCGGTTGAGGTTTTCTTTCCTTGAAATACTCCATGGTTGTATGACATGTGATTGCCGAAGACAACTTTTAGAGGTGTTTGTTGGGAGGCGTGTGACATTTCTGCCAATTCCTGAACGCAGCCTCGAGGGTGGGGATGGGGCCAGAGATGGCCCGGCTGGCTCTGGCACAGCCGTCCGTCAACCACTACGTGCCACGTGCTGGTGCGGCTCCATGAACCAGGCGCTGCTCCCTGCTGGTGGGGGCAGCGCACAGGCCCTGGGCCTCTCAGGGCCCCGGGTAAGGTCCTGCATTCGTCACACACCCCATCAGACCTGGGATTCCGCTCCCGTGTCCGCATCCAGCAGCGCAGGAACGTTTCCACGCCACATCCTTGGAAGAGTCAAACCAGTCATACCAGGACCAGCCTTGCTGGTCCGCCACTGCTCCGGGCGGGAGGCCAGCCCTCCTGGCCAGATGGATGCTCTCTCCTGACTCTCCAGGCCTCGGCTGGCTCGCTGTTTCCTCCCCTCATCTGTCTCCTTCTGCCTGAACCACTGTAACACCCTTATGTTACCTTCTACTTCCTCCTTTACACTTACTTCCCGCGCTGCTCATAGCAGCAACTGAGAAATCAAGATCACGTCACTCCTCTTCTTAAGATTCACCAGTAGCTTCCTACTGAAATAAAATCCAGCTTCACCTCCATGGCCTACAAGATCCTATACACTCTTTGCCTCACACCACGCACTTCATATATTCCATGCTCCACCCACTCTGGCTCTGCAGATTTGCTTCTGCCTCAGGGCCTTTGCACTTGCTGTTGCCTCTGCCCAGAATTCTCTTCCTTTCAATCTCCAAAGCTTTGGTCTTTCTTGTCATGTAGGTTTCAGCTAAAATGATGCCTTCTTCAAGAGAGCTTCCTTGACCTTGTATCTAATGGAGGCCCAGTCACTTTCTAAAATAGCAACTCATTTTCTTGTCCTCACCAGATCTATCCTGATTTGAACCGGGCTTATTTGTGTCCACGTGGGTTGCCTTTCTCCCCCATACTAGAATGCTGCTGCATGAGATCAGGGAATTTGTCTGTCTGGTTTACAACGCTCCCTTGAGTGCCTGGCACCCGTTAGGCTTCGATGAACCTCTATGGGATGAGTGGATCCTTACCTCATTTAACCCCATGTTCCTGCCAAGTCAAACGTCTTCTGATGTCTCCCTCTGGGCCTTAGCTCAGGAGCTGCCTACCCTGGTCGGGCCTTCCCTCCCACTGCCACCACTTCCAGGCCCCCTGCCCATCTGGCCTTCTCTTCCAAAGTGCACTTGCTCTTCCTTTATCTCTAGCAACCCTTGTGCCAGTCCTTCCCTATGGATCTGCATTACCCGAGGATGCGCTCCATTTCCCTAGGAGTTTATAAGTGCCGCGTGGGCCTCGTTCTCTTATCCCTGTGCACAGGGAGGACACGCAGGCAGGCGCATGCACTGTCCGGTCAGGAGAGCCCTTCTGGCCCCAGGTAACATTGTGAAGCTGATGAGTGGCTTTCGACACCGGAGTTCTCCCATTTCTATTCCCTCCCCAGGATTTGGAGCCCATTTACTTGCCCTAGGTTCCCAGTGTCCTCTCCTCACCCCTCCCCCTCCCATCACACTTCTCTACCCCCACTAAGACCTGTTCTCAGGTCATTCACACCAAGGAGCATGAGAGTGTCACCTCAGCTAAGAGGAGCCTCATTTTAATAATACCCCCTGCCTTGAGCTAAGGGGAAGAAGTTCTGTTGGTGGGTTTCAGTATTAATGATGCATTTTGTTCCTATCCAAGAACTTTCCTGTGCTCTTTAAATCTTGCCACATAAGGAATGACTTGCTCTACATTTGTTGAGCTCAGTGGGGCCTTAGGAACAGGACAGAAACCAGTCTCCGACCCCCTTGGGTTTTTCCCCTTAGTCCCCCAGAGTGCTGGATGCCTAGAAAAAACAGTTTGAATGAACTGTTATATCCTGGTGGTTATATCCACAGAAATAGTAGAAATGAGCTTCTGGTTCTCCAGCCTCATCCCATCTGGTCACTGCCACCCCTCTCTCTGAGCGTGTAAGAGGAGGTTAGGCCAGGCCCATCTCGGGGGCCAAGGAGACAAGAGGACATGAAGATCTCTGTGTTCCCAAGTGCCCGTGAACTTGCAGATCATGAAGCTGGGAGTGGTGCATGTGGAGGTCCCATCCTGTCCATGGTTTGTCCTCCCACACCACCACATATCCATCAAGTGGAGCAAAGGGGCGTGCTTTCCTCATGCGGTGGGTTCAGACCTTTAGGCTGACCACATCTTCACCTGAAAGCCTGTTAGTTGTAGGTCAGGCACAGACTCTGAGTCTTCCTCATTGTCACCTGTGTCCCCAGCCCACACTGCTGTTTCTTCCACCAGGACCACCATGTTATAGGAGATTCCCAATTGGAATCTCCACTTCCTCTAAACTATCCTCCATCCAGCATTCAGCATTCAGAGCTTTAAAAAGATCCACATCTGTTTATGTCATTCCCACTACGCCAAACCTTTCAATGGCTGCTCATTAGACTCCAGATAAAATCCGAACTCATTCAGTCCTGCAAGAGTCTGGCCCTCACGCATCCCACATCCCTCCTCCCAAGGGCCCAGCCACACTGGCCTTCTTTTTGCTCCTGAGAGGTAACAGCTCCGGCCTACCTTGGGGCCTGCCTTCCACATTCCTCCCTCTGAGCTCCTCAGCTCCACCATCCCTGCTTTGCAGGACTGCTCCTTCTCAGAACTGAGACCCTCAGAGAGGCTTTCTGCATCCATCCTGTCTGAAGTAAGGCCCCTCTATGATTCTCCACCAATAGGACCCTATCTGTTTTTCATAGAATTTATAATTATCCCACAAATGCACTGGCACATCTATTGTTTAGAATGCAAGCTACATGTGAAGAGCAAATTCTTTCTCACTAGGCCCCAGCATGTAATGGGGTTTTTCACTATTAGATCCCCAGCACCTAACAGGGTGACCAGCACCCAATAAACATTTGTTAGATAAGTGGGTAAAAATGAAGGCTTGAGGGCCCCCACTGTTTCTGAACCCCCCAGATTCAGCCTGCAACAGAGCAAGGCAGGATATTGGGGCCATTCTAGACCCTCCAAAATCTACTTAGAAGTACGCAGTATCCTCTGGGACCAAGCTAAGGTAGGACAACTTTTTCTTAGCAGCATCAGAAAATGCTAATTCCCCGAGGTGATGAAAATCTCTGGCCCTGATAATGGAATGTTTTTATCTTGAATACTTCAGAATTTAGTATGAAATGGAAAATTAAGTTATCTAGTTCAGAGAGAAGGAAAGTGATGCCCAGAGAGTAAGTAACTTGCCTGAAATCACCAGGACCTGGGCTGGAATCTAACTTATTCTGATTCGGACTCCATTGCTTTCTCCTGTAGCTTATTTTCTCTTGTGTCTCCTCTTAGGAGCCAGAGGGGGTTTGTCTGTGACATTGGCTAGTTTTCTGATGGGTCAGTGAGACCTGTACCCTCTTTTTGTATTTTCAAAATGTTAGTCGCTATGTAACTCAAGACATTTTAGGCCAAACATTATCTCGAGTTTTGGCACCTCAAGGTACACTTAAGGAAAATACTTCAGGGAGGAGGGATGTTATCTATTGCTGTGTAACAAGCTGCCTCAAACCGTGGTTGCTTAAAACCACCACTTATTTGCTCTTGATTCTGTGAGTAGGGACTCTGGGCTGGTCTCAGCTGGGCAGTCTTTCTGCTGCCTTACCTGGCGCACTCAATGCAGTTGCAGTCAGCAGCCAGTCCGGGCGGGCGGTGGGGAGGGCTGTCAGGTTCTAGATGCCTTCACACACACAGCTGGAACAATGGGAGATGAACGGGCCCCATGTGTCCAGTGTCTGGCAGGGTAGCCCCACTTTTTCACTTGGTAGCTGGGTTCCAAAAGTATCAAGAGAGCAAACTCCACTGTGCAAGATATTTTTTAAGATTTTATTTATCCACTGTGCAAGATATTTTTTTAAAGATTTTATTTATTAATTTATGAGACACGCACAGAGAGAGAGGCAGAGACACAGACAGAGGGAGAAGCAGGCTCCATGCAGAGCCCGATGTGGGACTCCATCCCAGGACTCTGGGATCATGCCCTGAGCCAAAGACAGACGCCCAACCACTGAGCCACGCAGGCGTCCCTGTGCAAGAGATTTTCAAGCCTCTGTTTATAACTCACGGTTACTAATGTCTCACTGGTCAAAGTAAGCAAAATGAAGATGAGAATCAAGGCTGGAGAAACAGATTTCATTTCCTGATGAGCAGAGAGCTGCACTATAGTGTGCTTCACCTCCGCCCCCCAGTCTACCCTAAGGGCAGGGCCGCAGGAACCTGTTCAGTATCACATTCATATGGAGAATATTGTAACCCTCCTGTGGTTTCCCCCTAGTCTGTTGGAGGAGTGGGGGCAGAAAAGGAGGTTGAGGCGGAGAGAAAGAGCTCTTGGTGGTGAGGTCAGGGAAAAAACAGAGCCTCCGCCCCCCAGCCCAGATGGTCCTACTGAGGTGGGCTGACCCCAATACCTAGGAAGAGAGGGAAACACCCCAGACTTGGGAGCTGTCTCATTCTTGTTGGCTCTTGGCATCATGAGATGCCACTTATATAAGTGGTTTGGCCAAGAGAAAAAGAGAGAGGAGAGTGCATTCCACTCAGAACATAGGCTGCTCGGGGCTGTGCCCTCTGCTCCTAAAAATAAAGGCTATAAAGGAAAATGAAGGCTAATGCACCTGGAGGTGAAACCACAGGTCAGGTGGGCAAAGCTTTTAAATGTAGTGTCTTCTGCGCTGGGAACAGCATGGTGACATTCCCAGAGGCTCAAGGAGAGCTCGGGAGGCAGATTTCCCATCAAGACAGGGGTGGGCTGAGCTCACTTTCTGATCCTGTCTGCCAGAAACCTGCTAAACTTCCAAATACTTCACGCTGGTGGGCAGCAAACCAGCAGTAGCAAGAATTTCATTTAAAAGCGGTGACCTTCGCAAGACAAACCTGCGTTTTCAGAGCCCTCCGCCAAAGCTCGCCCGTGGCCCTGGCCTGGGACGGTCAGGTGACAGCGCCCACCCGGGAGGCGGAGGGGCTTCCAAACGTGGTGAGGGAGGGGGACGCTGCTCTGAGCACTTTTTCTTGTATTTCCAGACAAATTAAAAACCTCCTTACCGGCCATTCATTCGGAGGAGGCCTCTTCCTTCCTCCACAGGGGGGCTGCAGTGTTGGAAGGAGATCGGATTCTGGGAGGCTGGGCCTCCCGGGGCTCTCAAGGAGGGAGAGCCTGCAAGAATGGGAAGAGAGAGGCCCTAACCCCGAGGAGATTGGCAGGCAGGGAGTGGGGGCAAAGTGCAGCCTAGGTCACTGGGAAAGAAAGAAATCTCAAAGTAAGGGAGTGGAGGAAAAGTTCCACTTCCAGCCTGATGCTGCAAAGGAGCCCGGGGGTGGGGGTGGGGGGAGAGGGGCGGGAGAGCCCCAAGGAGCGAGCGCCGAGAGGGATCGTCGGGGGGCAGGGGCTCCGGAGGAAGCGGAGGCAGGGGAGGGTGGCGCCGCCTCGAGCCGGTCCCGCTGAAACAACCGAATTGGAGGGGCCTGCGAGCGCGCTGGCCTGGGGCTCCCCGAGCGGGAGGGCGCTGTGCCCGAGGAGGGTGGGACGAGTGGATTTCCCGAAGAGCCGCACCGTTTCCTCCGAACGCCCTCGGCACAGGCTCCAGGAGGCGCCTTTGTTCCGGGGCCTCCCGCCGCCGCTCCGCCCCCGCCCCCGCCCCCGCACCTGGGCAGCGGCCGCCCCACGCTCCTGTGCTCCTGTGCCCCGCGGCCGCGCTCGCGGCGAGGGATGCGCGGACGCCTTTGTGCGCGGGGCGCCGCGAGCCCTCCAGCCTGGGTTTCTCTCGGGCTCACTCGTTCGCTGACGGCTTCCTGTTCCCTCGGACGGCCACGGAAACCTGCCCCCCCCCGCCCCCGGGAAAGGGAGTTCAGCCTGCAATACTTTTATCTGGGGACACCCCTCGCGACTCAGGGCCGCGGAGCGGAGTCCTGCCATCGCAAGCTCGGGCTCTGCCCTAGGGTCCCAGGTGCTCCCGGCCGAGTCCTAATCCAATCCCTCCGAGGGCTGCTAATTTAATTGTGTGATGGTCCACACCTGAGACATGCCCTTCACTATCTTTAGGACGTTACTTAGCTCGACAGAAAGCCTCCTAAGACTATTAAGAGAGGGACTTAGACGGTGGAAGCTTTTGTCATCCCTAAAACATCTGAGTCAAGCAGAAGAAATCTGGGGGTGGGGGGGATGGGGAGGGAGGAGGCACCCTCCAAGTTGGAAGAAGCGACTAGAAGTAAGTAAAGTCCTTGCTAAGTGAGTCTGAAATAGGTATGCAGCCCCTTGTCAATTAAATACCCTGGATTTTTAAAGAGCGAGTTCCCCAAACATCTATTATGCACATCAGTGGGGCAGACGGTAAACCCCTGTAAGATTTATAGAAACTAAAAGACTTCCTATGCTAAAGGTTAATGAAAGTGTAATTTGAATCATGAAATCTTTATGTGTCGGCTCGGTTTACACCGAGGGCTTATTAAGGATGCGTTCGGGGTGGGGGGGGCGGGTGACGTCACGGCGGGTATTTAAGTGGGCGGGGCCAGGCTGCGCGGCGTGTAATTCTTTAAAAATATAAAAGCCTCCCTCTTTTCCTTCTGTCTCTCCAGCTGTAACAACTTCACTTGACTGTCTCGGTTCCACCCCGAGGATTTCACTGAGAGAACACGTTAGAGGGAATCAGGAAGCAGAGAAAAGGTCACAAATAAGCACCTCGGCAACAATGAAAGCTTTTCTCTATGCAGCAGTGGGAGAGTTGCTAGAAAAACTGGAAAGGTATTAATCAGAAGTGGCTATAAATCCTCTGGAGTTTTGCTCTTATAAAACTCCTCAGAGAAAGTCTTGAAGGAAATGCAGGTCAAAGCCCAAAAAAGCTCTTGATCAGAGATTGCTGGAGGAAAATCTTCCCAGACGCCTTTAATAGGCAGCAATCACCCCAGGAGTGGGGAAGCCAAGTACGCTTGAAACATGGTTGCAATTCCTAATAGGTCTTGTCACACTTAAGGCACTGCAAGCTCCATCCAACGAACAGCTGAAGCTAGCTGGCGATTCATAAAGCCAACAGTTTAAAGTTTATTATGATGAAAGCACTTAATGACAGCCATCGCTAGGGGCCCATCATTTATAAAGCTGTGCTGAGTATTAGACATGTAGCATGACCACCAATTTTATGTCACAATTGCTACCATAAAATGACCTTTGGTGATTTTTGCTGCATGTGGTGGACAGCTCTTCCTTCACATTAGTGCTCTGTGGCTTTCTTTGCAGACTATTATGCTGTCTAAAGCTTATTTGGCACTGTCGTGAGCCTCAACCCTTGTGATTACCCCGAAGGCCTGTCTAAAAAAAACAAAAAAAACAAAAAAAACAAAAAAAATCTCTCATGCTCTATTACGCCACTCCAATAATTTACAGTTCTTACCAGCCTTGGTTAGTGTAATATTTTAATGCAAATATGCTATACCATTGCAATTTATTAAAAAAAAGAGTTCCCATGCTTGTGGCTAAGGCAATATCCATATGATGGGAATTCACTGAAATCAGCCTCTGATTCCCTGGTCAAGTCTCATTGAATGGGCACTCTTTTCCCTGGTGGGTTAGAACACCTCCAAAGGGGGGGTGGGGGGAAGGTTAATTAAACTTCCCTTGAGAAAGAGATTTAAAAAAAAAAAAAAAAGATCCCATGTGTGATAAACCCACCTAAGGCAGAAACACCAATTCTTATTTCCTTACATCCCGTCCCAATGCAAATTTCCATCTGAGTAACATTATTTAATTAGGATTCCATTTTCTAACCTGCTTTGTGTAGTTAAAGTGTTTGAATACACGGCCACTTTACTGCTCTGATGTAAAACCGCTGCTGAAAAAGTGGTCTGTCCATGCTACACCACCTTTAAATTGTGTATATAATTTTATAAATGTTATAAAATCTTCTAGTCCCTGAAAACACACACACACACACACACACACACACACAAGCATGGCACACTGCAATTTTGGAAAGATTTAAAATATGTGATTTCTGCTGGTACCTACTGTATTGGGTTTTATATAAAGCTTTTTTCAATAAGGTAAATTGTTACATGACAAACTCATCTTCCACCATTATCATCTGCTGTTTGTGTTTAACAACAGGAGTGCCGCTCTAACAAAACTGTTGTAATGGCTGTACAAATTACTCAGCTGAAAGCTTTTCACCAAACAAAACAGTATTAATCAGCAGTTCTTATGAAGGTGCTAATTAAAAACAATTTTCTTCCTCAGTTTGCAATACTAAAGCCATCTTCACTTGCACATTTTCCAATATACAGCTACTGTATTTGCTCACACTTCAGGCCCTCTATTAACTATTGAATCTCCTATTAGCCATTTTATTACATTTCTGTTTACAAGCTTGTTGACATTTTAAAAGTCACAGTATGATCTGTTTTATCTATTTAAAAAATGTATTAATTGAAAAGTCAGGACGGACAAAAAAGGCAAAATATAGACTCCAAATGCAGACTTCCAGGGCAGAGAGAGCACAGTGAGCTTTTAGCTACAGCCTAGGCAGTAAGCTTCCTGGGTAAAACAAAGTCATAGAATGAGAAGTGGCATTTCAGGCTTAATGGTTTGTCAAACACCAACAAGCTCCTTCCTAATTTGGAAATAGTCCACTCAGGAAAACATATTTGCCCTGTCTAAATTCAGTTTCTAAGGAGACCCTGACTTCCAAATCAATCTTTCTAATCTATGACATACACTCTGCATAATTATGACATTTCATACAGCTTGAACTCAGGAGATTTTGATCTGGTGTGAGGAGTATACCTGGAATCTGGGAACTGGAGCCCCGACCTCGGGTCTAAACAGCCTCATCTCTTCCTTCTGAGTGTGTGTATGTGTGTGTGTGTCCTTACACTTTGATTCCCTCCCCTTTGCGGGTGTCCCACCCCCTCCCCTACCAGGGTCCAGTGAAAGGTTCCTGCTGGACAATGCCACCCAATTGTTTGGCATAGATAGGAAATAAGTTGAATGCTGACTCAGCACAAAGACTCCATGGAAGCTGGGTTGAGGGAAGGGGACGGTCCATTCCTATTAAATACACAAACAAACAAATAAAAGCCTAATCCTAAGGAGAAGGTATGCTCCATTTTGGTAGAGGGAAGAAGGGGGGGGGGGGGGAAAACAACAGCACAGTAACAACAAACCCACCACCACAACCACCTCCTGCCTATGGTATTAAAACCAGCTTCTTCAACTGTCAAAAGCAGTTAACTAGTTCAGGACAGACACCTGGCTGTTGAAATAGGGCTCCAGAGGGCCACTAATCCTTCCATTCACTCAGTTAACTGCTGGATCCCCCAAATTGATTCAACAGGTATGCCGTGGTAAATTCAGCCCATACTGAAGCCAAAGGGAAAATCAGCAAGGGGTGGGCAGCTCTTCTCTGAAAACACCCGAGGAACCAGCCAGAAAAGCTTTTATGGCCCGACAAGTTTTCTGCTGAATACTGAGCACCTAAATTACCCTTCCCTAATGGAAGTTACATTTTCATGCTCAGTCAAAAAGCCAACAAAATACACAATTTATACAAAATAGCATCAACCTCTTAGGTAGTCTTTCTAGCACTTTTATCCCAATTCATGGCATATGTCTGCTATAAAATAAAATAAATTTCTTATAACCAAGTTGTATGTAGCTGTTCATATCACCGCATTAGAAAGGAGCATGGATGATATGGGAAACATTCTTACATCCAACCCAATCTACTTAGTGGGATAACGGAAAATCATGAGTTTTATCAGGGGATACAGGTGCATGGAGAAGAGGAATATCACAATAATTCTAATGATTTCCTAAGCGGACAGGCTTCCTTTTGAAACAAACACATGCATAATTACCTAGCAGGTAATTATGGAAGGGGGTATTTCAGTTGCAATTATATAATCCAACAGTGACACATAGAAACAATTCTTAATCATAAAGTTCAAAGGAAATGAAGATGGTAACTTTTCTTAAGCAGCTATATATTTTTTTTCCTTCTCAATATTGGCATTTCATTAAAATTTGAGAAAATAGCAACACTTTTAAATGATTTAATAATAGTGTGAGTTTCTCATAAACTTCCAAACAGCCTGGACAAGAGATCTTTCCAGGTGAGGATCCCATTAAGAGCAGATCTACAAAACCTTTAACATTTTACAGGAGACTCTCTGGGTTTGTCACACAATAAGTGTATTTCTTTACTGGGTATCTCTTGGTAAGAACAGCTCAATTCTTACACCCTGACTCAAGCTTAAGAAATTATACATATCATTCTCAGCTTTTTTTTTTTTTAAATAATACATTACTACTAGCTCACTTTTTAAAAATAAAATTTATCCCAAAGAAATAAACACTGGATTTCTACACCCATGGCACATACAAGCGCAAATTAAATTCTTGCAAATTCATGTATTTTCGTGAGAAAAAAACCTGAAAATATTCTCTGCATTTTAAAAGAAAAAGAACAGACCATCCTAGGTGCTACTAGAGGGATGGGTTTTCTTTGTCTGGCAGATTTAGTTGCAGGTTTTACAGAAGAAATAATTTCTGCTGTCTTTTCACCGGTATAAATGGAACTACCTGCGCTGCCTTTTAAAACATTCCAAATTCTAATTTTTAAACAAGAAAATATGAAGCCAGTGTGCAACCTATACAGTCGCCAAAGGAGAGCTGCCACTAGCTGAACTACTCAGCTAAATGGCTGGTTTGCATTGCCCTGGTCTTTATCTAGCACTGAGAATAGACTGCTGTTTTATCCAAAGAGGAATAAATTGCTGTTATTGTGATGTTAGCCCATCACTTGGCATTGCAATTCAAGTTTTTGTGAGAAAGAAATGTATGATCTAACTGCGACTTGACCTATGCCTTCCGAGATCCATCTAGGTGCTCTAATGGAGCAGAAAAAGTGGTGAATACAAGGACATGCAAACTGATGGTGAAAAATTTGTTTGATGATAGAAGTGAGCAGAGAAGACATTTGAGAGTAGCTGTTTCTATGACCGTTAAGTTTGTTTAACATGCAAAAGGATTTGCTCCCTCGTCTCCCAACCTATCACTTTAATTGTAGCCCACTAAATACACGCTCTGCCTCGACTAAAGATAGGAGAATATAGAGCTAACATACTAATGACATTACTGCTAAAGTGGGCACAGATGATTCCTTACAGATAAACATCTGAATTTCCACAAAAGGCATTAGAGCACCTCGTGGATGATGCACCAGGCAAGGATATGCTTGGGTTCCCTGCAGAAAAGTCATTCTGTCTTAATCCTAGGTAGCACCTATTAAATGTTTACTACACACTTGAATCACAGCACACAACAAAATGTACTTCCTTTAAATCAGATCATTGTGTGATTGAGTTTTTAAAAACTTCACCCCTCCCACCCTGGTTGCAATCTAGTTTAGCAGCCATTTATTCAAAATTTCTCTGGCAAGGACCTATTTTGAAAGAGGTCTGGAGAACAGCAGCAGTTAGATGTGAGCCTCGATAAAGGCTCACTTTTCATTCATAGTCAGAGCCTAAATGTGCTCTTCTTGTACCTAAACAGATAATAAGCACTCAGTACACTCCTCCTCCTTGACACAACACATTGAGACTAATCACACATAATTGGAGAGGAGGAGCAGAGGGCTGGCCACGCTATTGTGTCCAGAGGACAAACGGTCAGTTTATGAGGCTTTGGGCTGATGTAGTCATTTCTTATACATCCATAGGGAAAAAAACATCCTGTTTAAAAGGAAAAAAGAGAATCAGTGAGAGAGACAGAAAAAAAACAAGATGGCAGATTTAATACAATTAATTTGAGGGAGATGAGAATGATATGCTTTAATTTTTTTTTTTAACCAGGAAAGAATCAGGATGTTTGCTTTTGTTTACAGATTTAAAAGTGCCACCACCAGAACAGAACAAAGACCGAGATAGTTTTTTTTTAAAAGGGCGGTGGGAATCACCAAAAGAAATTCTGTCACAATTAGGAGGAAAAAAATTAGGTTTCTTGTAAGTCCAATTCAAATCCCAGGTTGTTTGTAGATATTTAAAAACAAACAAAGGTTTGGTACAAGACGAGCAGATGAAAAAAGAGGAGTCCAGGAGGGCTGGGGAATGATGTGAGTGAGGACAGGTGGACCCTATAGCCCACATGTGGGATGTGGCGAATGTTGTGGGGGGGCTCACAGATCTCGGGGAGCCAAAAGCTCGCTGCACATCATACCCATCACAGATTTCTGTTTTGGGGAAAATATTCCCTGTGAACTTGGTGTTTTCTTCATCTTTTGAGCAGCTGAATCTTCTATCCATTTTTGGTTAAAATAAGCAGAAGTGGGTAATGAAGGTTTTCTTCATAGACGCCCTGGTTTTCCTTTTTCAACTGGAAACAATAATAGAACAAAAAAGGTAAGGAGATTCAGATTAGGATTTTTTTTTTTTTTTACCAGTAGCTTCTAGTATTGAGTATAGTGAAGACTTCTTATTTGAATATATTGTCCCGGTAAATAAACACACACAAAAAAGCAACTCAAAGTAGTTCTCAGTGGTGTTGGCATGATAGTACTATGCATCCATCAAGCTGGAATCTTTCCTTGGGTGGGGGTAAGGAGGAGGGCAGGGGGCTTTTTCATAAATAGCCAGACTGCATTTGTGACCTCTGTGAACTGTGAGGCACTTCAGTGAAGGGAGAGCTGGAGGCTCGTTCAGCTGCACCAGACCAGCCATTTGGCATAGAAGTTTCTGTTCTTGGTCTATGCTGTCCCTGGGCCCCTGGAGCAAGGCAGGCAGGCATTTCAGATCATTTGGAGACTGGCAGCGTCTGGGCACAAGGGATGGACTTCCCGCTGCCTCTTAGGGGTTTTAATATTAATGGTAATTTTAAAATTCTTTTCTCTGAGGAGGAAAACATAGTCCAACAATTAGAGCTTCCACACCATTCAAGTGAAGTTCTGAGGGCCTTTCCAGGGTAGATTTTAAAATCCAGTCAGAGTTCTCAAATCTAGAGTACTCTTTTCCTTATTTGGCTAGAAGAATTTTGACGGTCATGTTTGTATTTATTTATCTTAGCAAATAATAATATGCTATTTATAAAGACAAAATTAATGTTTTTGAAGTCGGTACTTTTGAGCCAATTGCTAATTCATTTTTAAACTGGTAAGGATCAGAAAACAAATATTCCTTTAAGTATGCATGGAACCAATTCTTTTATTGTTTTGAATCAGATTACTTCCCCTCCCCCTCAAACGAAATGAATGGTTCCAATGTGACATTTTCCTGGATTAGTATAGGTCTAGGGCATAATAACTTGAATTTTTTTGTGT
This sequence comes from Canis lupus baileyi, assembly GCF_048164855.1. Lineage (NCBI taxonomy): Eukaryota > Metazoa > Chordata > Mammalia > Carnivora > Canidae > Canis > Canis lupus. The sequence continues at coordinate 49,916,414 of NC_132848.1, read as the reverse complement.
TTCTTCTAAATCGTATTCCCAAACTGTGACATATCCTCACTGTTAAGGACAAGGAGCAAGGAGCCTGCTTTTCCTTTCTCCCTGGGGAACAGAAAGCCAACTCCATCTTTACTTTCTAATCCATGTTCATAAGAAATGATGGTGGTACAATCACTGCAGTAACTGCATTCTGTTTCCTTTGATGGAGTGTGCTTTGTTTATAGTTGATTAGTTTGTCCACCTTAGAGAGGTCCTCTGGATTTCTTTTACCACCAAAGTCGTGACAGTGTTAATCCTAAACACACGGTCCCTTAACATCACTCTTTAAAAAAAAAAAAAAAAAAAGCCAAGAAGATGGCTTCACAAACTTCCCAATCCAAACCCACTAACCAGGACCTACCAACTGTAAATACCTTTGTTGCCAGTTGCCCTAGTGATAGAAGGAGCTCACTGAAATATTTTACAGAGGGAAGAGGGGGCCAAGCTAGCTCAATTCTTCCTCAGGGATTGGGGATCAGGGAAAGTTGATTACTCAGCGTGAGTCAGCTGACCTACTCACTCACAATGCACTAATATACAGAGACTCAAATGAGCTCTTTATAAAGTCCCTGAGGTAATATGTGGGATAAATAATTCTTCTGCAAATATGGGTTAGAAATCACTTTTAACTTGGATTCTGTGCTGACCTCTGGAGGCCAAAGCAGAGGCTTCCTTGCTAGAAGGGGCCAGGGGCCAGCCCCGTGTTGACTGTGAGCCCTTCCCGTGATGAGGAAGGGCTGACAACCCTCAAAGGCAATATTTTACCCCAGCAGCAGATTATTTCTGCACCAGGTCTGTTATATGAGGGCACTCGAACGCACCCAAACGAGGCTGTTGGGAAATACTTGCTTTCGATGAGGGAATGTGATGCGGTTTAAGAATAATTCCCTTTATGCAGGCAGTACTTCTTCGCTCAATGAATAATTATAATTTTAAGAAACAGAAAAAGCACCTTGGGAAAAAAAAATGAACAAAAAGCACGTTGTGAATAAAACAATTTTTCAATTTCATAGGTTAAAACAGGGTCTTTGAGGACTGAACTAAATTATATAGTAGCTATTAGTAGCATTATGCTTTACTTCCTAATTGGATGTAACACGCTCAGCCTCGCCACGGCGCTGCGTGAGCAACAGCAGCAGGAATGGAGTTCAGACTGTTTACCCTTTACAGTATCCACAATTATCAACAGCACACCACACAGATTATAAGCACCAGCCACTTGTAATGTGGCATTTTGAATAGATAAGCAGAAGTGCAATATGGGCCATGCTTTTAACACAATGTACCGACTTCACCAACGAGCCCAAGCCTGCTCTCATGGCTAAGCATAAAAAAAAATACAGAACAGAAGCACACCGGTGGCCTAGTGAAAGTTCAAAAACAAAACAGAACTGGGGCACGTAAAATCATATTTCAGAGAATGCTGGCACGGCCGGGAGTGTTTTCATCAACTAATCTCAAGCCGGCTGCAATCGCCAAGTTAGGTCTCCACCTTGAGAGACAGTGTGCTTCTTGTCACATTCTAAAGGTCCGGAGCCACAGCACTGGGCCCCGGCACTGGAGTCCCAGCCTGGAGGAGGCCAAGAGGTTGGGTGGGAGAGGGACGTGCTTTTATTTTCTTTCCCCCGTTGCCTGGAAGGACAGGAAGGCAGGCTTTCTCAAGCGCACTCCACCTTGGGCTGCCTGGATCCCGAGCACGCTGGCTGCATGGTGTGGGCACAACCGAACAAAAGCACTGGCAGAAAAGTGCAGAATGGCACCGTTTTGATTACAGGCTTGCTTTTTAACGGAAATAAAATTTCACAGTTAACAATGAGGGGTGAAAAGTTTAAGAGGCAAAGCTGTGCCTCCTGATCACTGACTGTTAATCAGCTTCATGGGTGGTTGCCTAAATCTGTAGATTTTTTTTTTTTTTTTTTTTACCTTGCACTACTGCCAAGATTGTAACTAATTTTTTTCTTCCCTCCCCTGTTGTAAGAGGAGGGGTGGAAAACTCGGCATAGAAGCCAGCTGTGTATGAGTGACGTGAGGCGCTAATGCAGAGGGCAAAATTAAAATTCATGAATCTCTTCACAACCATTTGTGTAACAAGATTAAGACGGGACAGCGGAAAAGAGCGGCATTATCAGGCGTCTTACAGTCCTCCAGCTGGTTACGCTCTATTCCAACACAGTAGGGCTAAGAGGATAACACGCAGCCCGAAGGAGAACGCGGCTCCTCCGCTCGCGAGCAGCCTCGGCCCGGGACCGTGGGGCTTTGGCCAGAGATGGGGAGGAAGAAAGCTGATTGCCGCGCAAGATGGAAAACTTTTAAGCCCTGGCTGTTAGCACGCGGCAAACAAAAGCGGCCCGGGTGGAGGTTCCCGGCGCGCCCCCGGAGCCCCGGGCGGGCGGGGGGCGGGGCGCGGGGTCCCCAGGGGGCGCCCCGGGGCAGGAGCGCGGGGGGCTCCCCCCGCCCCGGGCATCCTGCGGCTGCAAAGGGCACCTCCACGTGCGAGCGCGAGGTGGGGCGCGCCAGCCTGTCACCGGCCCGGTGGGCACGGTGGGCACGGGGTCACCCGCGCTGCTGGAGCAGGTGGGCCGGGCATCCTAGGGCATCCTAGGCTTCGGGTACCCGGGGGACAAGAGGCACTCTCTTGCTAGAAGCAGGAGGACACCGACCGGCTGCAACTGCTGCTGCCTCCCCACCCCCCACCCCCAGGTTAAAAATACACATCGTGGGTCCCTGTTTCTACGGTTCATCAGGGCGCCCCAACCCTGCAGAATATTCCCCTGGCGGTTCCACTTCCCTGAGAGACAAATGCAACTCTCCGTCCTCACAACCTAAACAGGAGGGAGGCTGTTTCTTAGTCCAGGCCCGCAAAGTGGAGAATTTAACTTTTAAGCAATTACTAATAAGATAGAGAAACCAAGGCCACCTGGTTAATTGCGGCAATTTACTTTTGTGGGACCAGCCGGTCCACGGTTACTCATGGAGTACTAACTGTGGGTTGGTTGCACAATACATAAACTTAAGAGGCGTCTTGAGCGATTTATGGACTGGGCTATGCTTAGCAGGGTAGTGTACTGCATTGGAGATAAAAAGAGGAAGTTGCTGTCTGTTAGGCACTGACAATCTTTTTTTTTTTTTGGCACTGACAATCTTAAGTTCTAGACAAAGGGGAGGTGGCTACTAAGGACTCGCATGTCCCGAGAACACCTCCAATGGTGCAGGGTGGAGATGGGGGGTATCACTGCTGAACATCTCCGCTGGTGGAGAAACTCTTGCCTGTCTCTTCTGATCTGTGACTGAAAAACTGAAAGCATTTGTTCTTCTAGGGGGAAGGTGGAAGACATGGGATTGAAGCAGCCATCACCTGATCCCTGAAGCTCTAGCCTGACCCAGGAGAGAAGGCTGTTTTTGTCCCTTTGGGGTAGAGGAGCCCAAAGGGCCAGGAGAGACCCTCTGCCAGAGAAAGCCCTCAGAGCCTTTCCTTTGAATATGGGGAGGGGTTGCAAAAGGGAAAGCCTCGTTCTAGAGTGGCAGGCAAGATTTGAGTAACAAGCCATTCTCTTTTTTATTTTCTGATAGTAAGCAAAGGGCAATCCTACTGTCCAGAGGAGGTGATTTTACCCTTTCAGTTCACAAAGCATCACTGCGACCCCCGTCCACCCCTGCACGGGGGAGTGGCTAAATGAAACCTTAGAGACCCCAAAAGAGCGAACCCATCTCCACAAAGTGAGGATTTTCTTTCTCTTGCCCAAAGATCAGATCCACTTTGCATATAATTTTTTTAAAAGTCAAAATACTTCTCTGTTATATCATAGTCCTGGGTAATAAAGAATGCTATTCCCATTTTCCCAGGAGAAAATTAAGGTCGGGCCTTTACTTTTCTGCATTCGTGACTTGTAAAATCATGACAAGTTCAAAGTCTTTTGCCAAGGTCAGACTAGCTCAGAGAAGGGAGATTTCTGTAAGGCACAAAATTACAGAAGTAATATATGTTATATTAGTAAGTGTGATATGTATTAGCAAAGGTGAGATTCCTAAAAAAGTTTTCAGTGGAACGCTTGCCTCTCAGTGTCCTATATTGCTCTATACCTATAAATAATAAAAAGGCTGATAACATTGCTTTATGTAAGCAAGCTTAGAAATCACTCTCAGATAAGTGCTTTTGACCTAAATCTTGTAGCTCCTCGATCTGACATATAACCCCACAACTGTGAAATTCTGTATGAGATTTAACAGTCTCAAACTGCCAACTGACCCAGCCATAAAGCAAGCAGAGATAAAGATTTACAGTCCAACATGATACAATTAGACATTCACCTTCTATTTATTTCAGTACAGCTGAGCAGTTAACCTACTTAAAAGCCGAAGGTTTTTCATTAAAATATAAATGCTTGTTTATCATTCATTCTATGCCACCTCCCCTGCATCCTACAAATTAGTCTATTATGAATGAAAAGATTAGTTTGTTTCAGAGAAAGGAGTAAACAGGAATGGTTTCTGTAAAATCCTTCTAGACATGCAAAGATAAAAGATGGCTTTACCACACAAAATAATCAGATACAAATAGCTGTTCAGAAGCAGCACACCTAAGGAGTACTTTAATCAAATATTTAGGTTACCTGCCAAAAAGACCATGATCTCTTCAAAATGCAATGCGGATTAAAGTGTTATCTAACACAAGCAGAAAACTAACCTTGGAGTGGAAGTTTGAAATGTGTTCATCATAATTTTCATGTCTTTGGATGGAGAAATCAGCTTTTTCAGCTAGATTGCAAAACTGGTTTAAAGTATTCCCTCGGCGTGGGGCGAATACCATTGCTTTCCCCTAGAACATTCAAAAGGAAATTCACACATTTTAAAACTGGAAGGCAACCAAACATAACAAACACTGGGTAGAGCATTTAATGCACTGCTCTCAGGTAGGAAACACAATTGTTCTTGAGATGTCCACACAGGATGGACATTCGCAGTGAGAATAATTTCAAGGGTAGACAGACATCAAGCAAGAAAAAATATGTACATTTCATATTCAAATGTTGCTATGTTTTATCCTTTTCAAATAATGCATGTAATAAACAAAATGTGGCTCGAAGTTGGTATTCTGTACAACACACACCTCTCTTGGGTCCAGTGGTTCAAACCATCAACTAGCTTTTAGAGTAACTGGTCCCTGGCAGTGCCACCCACCTTGAGATGCCTTAGCTGTTGCCAACATGTCCACAACACAGCTCCAGGGCGTGTGGCAACGGATGCTTATACATGTTAGCTTATCGTACCCTGGAAATTCAATACCAAGTAATCCTCCGTAGAGGCAAGTGACTGCAATCTCTATTAGGGAATTTTCATGTTTCAGTACCGCCAACAGGCTTTTCTGTGACCACGCTGTCAGAGACAAGGCTACAGGGTCTTCATTTCCAACTTCATTGAATCCTTCATAATAGTCATCATTAGAGCAAAGCAGCTCCTCACGGTACTCAAATGACTGCTTTTCAAAGAAAGTGGTATAATGAGGGTAAACACGCTTTTCTAAATAAACTTGCACAACCTCATGAGATTGTTGCAGTGGGGAGAATGGATGGACTTGAATACGATATATACCGGATTTCAGAAGACTGACCTCCTTGATGTCCATTTGCTGACTCCCGGGGGCATGTGGACCTTTCCTCGCCCTCCGAGACATGCACAGGACAGCTGAACTTCAGAATCTTCTTTTGTTTTTGTTTAAAAGATGACTGTATGCTTCTGTTAACTTCAAGGTTATACTTCACTTCTATGAAATGCCACGTCGGGCTTTGTGGGACTCATGAAAATATATTCCAGTTTCCTACGAAAGGTGGTTTCTCATTTATCACTGCCAACTATTTATTGAGCATCCAGTGCATGTCAGGTGTCGGGATAGGGGCTCTATTTGTCTCACTGACTCTTCACACCACCCAACAATATAGGTATCATCAGCTCCATTTTATGGGATGCTCTGAATGGTTGAATAGTTGACCAAGAGGATACAACCAGCAAATGATTGGACACTTAGCTGCCTCCAATGCTGACGCTCTTTCCACCACACGACATTGCCTCCTTATTAGTAATAGTGATGGCAATAATAATAATAACAGCTACCACTGTGTGAGGTGCTTCACACGCCTTCCCTTTCATTCCATCAACCATTTTCTCAACGACCTTGTGCGGTAGACATTACATTTTACAGATGATTAAACGTGCAGCAAAGGCTTTAAAGAATATGAGGAGGAATATGTGGCAGGAAGGGTTCTGGGCTTAAAAAGAATCTCCACCATTACACAGCTGTCACCTCAGGAAAATTAGAAGTGGGGGAAAAGAAAAGCTACAGAACTGTTGAGCTAGAAGGGACCTTGGGGATGACATAATCCAATCTCCTTAGTCACCCCAGCTGACCCATGGAGGTTTCTCACTCACCAAATGGGAAGAACAAAGCCTGCCTCCCCCAACCCCGGCAAGTCGTGAAGATCAAATGAGGTGATAAATATGAAAATAATTTGAAAAGCAAGGTTACGTAGATATAGACTAGAAACATCTCCACCACTTAACAGTGTCAGAAAGATTTTATCAGTTCTCTCTCCCTCTCCTTCCCTCCTTTACCTGCAAGAAAATACAGTGATACAGTGTCCTGGACATCAAGTGTGTTTTCATACTGTGTTTACATAGACATGTACACACTCAGGCACATAATTATAGCAGCACCAATCATGCCACCACACTTAAGTTTCTGTCAGCTTTTCCAATATTAATTGCTATCTTCAGGCGTTTTTCAAACTTAACAGCAAAAATTCATTTTGATGTGAAACCAGATATAATACATGGTCTCGGCAGGGGAGCAAAAGTCTTCATCAAAAAAGGGGGGGGGGCGGAAATACTAGTAGGTCATTTTAGTCATCTCTACTAAGAGCTGGTTGCCATTCTGGATTTTTAAATAATGGAAGTTGTTTTATTTTAAAGTCACCTGCAAAAGCGGTCTTACAGTTACAACAGAAGAGTTGATTTTTAATAGGTATTATCTAAGCTATATATCATAATGTTTACGTGGCTGCAGGGCTCTTGGCTGGGCTGCTGTTTACATTTATGAGTACACGCTCCCCATACCTCACCCCCTTGTTGGTCGGGGTGAGCTGTAGGGGGACCAACTAAGCATATGGCAGCCCTCTCCACCCAGACGTCTCTCCTTCTCTAGGTCTTCTTCTAGCTTACCTGTCCTTCCCTAACAACCCTCTAGAACAGCAGCTGCCTCCTCATCACTCTCTACCCTCTTCCCCCTTTTACTTTTGTTCTTAGCGTTCATCACCACTAACACACATTATATCCTTGTTTGTGATTGCCAGTCTCCTCTGGCTGGAATGTACATTTTGTGATGACGGGATCTTCTAATGTTTTATTCACTGCATTTTTCTCAGTGTCTAGCAAACAGTTGACTCTCAATCAGTATTTATTGAGAGAATAAACTAAATCCAGATGTTGAATAATCTGAGAAATGTGAATCTCTGGAATTGCTTATTCTTTAGAAGAGATTTTCTCCAAGAAGCTTTTATAGAGTGAGTAGCTCTGCTGGGATTTCAGAGGGCAGCATTCTGTGCACAATACTGTACCCACAACAAAGACAAAGAGTAAGCAGTAGTTTTAATCTCTAATTACTCAGTTATGGGTTTTAAAATGTTTTCTTTTTCATTTCATTGAATACAGACTCTTTTGAGATGTGAATCAATATTTAGGAGGGACAAATAGTTCATCATCTGTTCATTCAATAAACAGCCACTGAGCGCCAGCATCCACCCCATAAGGAATGGTTTTAGATTTCCCCGTGTCCTCAGTGGAGCAGGACACACTGGTGCAATCAGAGGAATATGCCTTACAATTTAGGCTGCAAAAAATCAAAACAAGAAAAAAATATATGGATTTCAAATTAGCTCATCACTTTAGAAAAATTATTTTCAATTTACCAAAGCCCAACTTTCTAGGCATTGGAAGTCAGAGAATTATCTTAAACTCAGAATGAACACTCAATTGAATGTAAAATTTTGACTGATGGGCAGAAATTTGAGAGAATTCATTTATCCCTGGAGAGGAGAGACGAGTAGTTCCACTAAACAGCAATGATATTGTTTACATCGTGAGCTCACTTGTTGTTATTTTGCTAGACTAATCTATACTCATATATTAAAGGGTGTGTACTTCTGGAAAAAATAAGTATGCTTCAGATTTCTTTTAAAAGGAATATGCTATGCCAGTGAAATGCCTTTATTCCTGTTTCATTTCCAGGCAACCAACTATTAAATACCAATTACATGTTTAAGCTTATGTTTATTTTTTCTTTACCTGGTTTCTGAGATGCCGCCTTCTTCCCTTACATCTCTCTCAACCCCCTTCCCTGGCTTCTCCACCTGCCTCTTGATTGTCAGCGGTCCCCACGGCTCTGCCTACTTTTTCTCCCTGTTCTGTAAAATTCTAGGAAATTGTACCAAAGTCCATGACTTCAGTTCTTACTAATACATCAGCACTCCTGAGTATATATCTGGAGCATTTACCATAGTCCAGGGCCCATCCATGTTTTTAAGGAGCCTGCTAGGTCTAGGAGGATGTTCTGAAAGTACTGTTAACCTATGCCGTCTACAGGGAAACTCAGGACCTTTGGCCCCAAACTCCTTCCCCATCCCACACTGAGTACCTACTACGTACCAAGCCTACGTACCATACCCTTCACCTTCAAACCAAAGCTGGAAACCAGGGAATCATGGCGTTGCCTGTAAAACCCTCCAATGCCACATTCCCCCCCCACCTGCATCATTGTCATCTGCCATACATGATTTTCAGACAATGTTCCAGTTGCTTCCAGGGTGACCAGGGAGACCTAGAGAGGAAGTGTTAATCTTACAACCAGTTTAACTACAGCTGCTTCACTTTTAACTGTTTTATAACTGGGGTGATGGCTAAAACTGTTTTGACCAAAAGTTTCTGCCATTTAAAAAGGGATCGACAACCACTGGGTAGCTCTGGGAAGGCAGGTGAAGCCCAGCATGACCTGACACATGCCTATATCTGCAGTTCTGGTTCTGGCCATTCCCTCCCGCACTTTGAGCTCCAGGCAGGCCAAAGTCATTGCAGTCCCCCAATTTGTTCCTTTACGGACCCCACTTGCAAACATTCCCTTGGGTGAAATGCTTCTCTTAGCCCTGCTTCTTTGTCTGCCTGGTCATCCCTCCTCATTCTTCAGCATCCAGATTAGACACCCTGTCCCCAGGATGCCTTTGCTGACCACCCCTGGCCTCTACGCTGTGCCTCCCCGCTGTCAGCCACTTCTGCTTTCCACTTCCATGGCTCACCCTTACCTCTGCTATCGCCTTAACCCACGACACGGTCAGGTAACTGCTCGCTTGCTTGTTTCTCACGTTAGACTGTGAGCTCCTTTAGGACAGTATTTTGTATCTTACTCTATCCTCAGGTCCTAGTACAGCATCTGGCATCTGAGAGGCACACAGGAAATGTCTGATGAATGAACTCCTCAGTGAATATCTCCATCTTCAGATCTTCACTATCTCCTAATTGGACAATCCCGAGCACAAGCTGGTCCACGATGGTGCCCTGAGGAGCTTTGCTGCTTTCAAGCTCTCTCTTACTCCATTGCAGCCTCTGTGCTGGCCAGTCGGATCTTTCTAGAACCCACATCTGACTCTACCACTGCTCAAATATTGTCAGTGGCTCTCTATTACCCATATAATAAAGCCCAGTCTCTTCTCAGAGTATCCTCAGCCTTTCATAAAATGGACCCCAAACTAACCTTTTAACTTCTTCTCTTGCCCCTCCCAACCCTAACCCCCAAACCACCCAGATTCTCACACTCCAGCCAGAACAAACTTCTTGTTGACCCTAAAACACAAGATGCTCTATATCTGTGAGCGCTGTACCCTCCTCACCAGGGATGCTACCTTTTAGTCTCCTTCCCTGAGGCTGAGGGTGCCCTTCTCACTATTCAAGACCAAAGTCAAATGCCACTGTCCCTAGAGAAACCTTTCTCAGGCAGTCAGTGACTCATCAATTGCGTTGTGATTCCTGGTAGCTCAAGCACTAATCCGCCTTACTAAACTGAGATTCTCCTAGTGCTCATGATTCATATGCAGACCCACACCTCACATTCCCAGCACAGTGCCAGATAGTAGTTGCTCAACAAATGCTTGTTGCATCACGACAGAGTCCAAACCCCTGAGTATCTCACATTCTATTGAAGATATAAATTAGGAAGATTGCCAAAATGAGTAAGAGCAGCACCATGCTATGACCAAGGGCTGGGCTGTTATAAGCCATTTTGCACTGTCCACTGTGGTTCTACCTGTGTGTGTCTGTTACATTTCCACAACCAGATTATAAATACTTTGGGGGCAGAGGCTCAGCACTATGCACCTGGGCAGACCTTAAGAAAGTACTTTTAGAGCTAGGCCCCTGCTCTGAGGGTCTTAAAACCACCTGGGGACTCTCTATTCCTACAGCTGGGAGAGGCAGGTATGACTGAACACAGAGTCTCACCAAGAACAAGGGAGGATTTTTTGGGGCCTCTGACCCAGAGAGCAGACAGGAACAGAGGGGGCCTCCAGCACCACCTCAGTTCCCCGCCCTGAGCCCACACTCACAAGGCATTTCCCTGAGATAAGCAAAAACAGAGGTTTGTACAGATGTGTGCCGAGATGTTGGATTTTTTTAAAAGGGAAGAAATCTGTCTGGTCTTCCATAATCAGAGTCCATGATTTACATTTATAGCACTCCTTGCATACAGGTGGGGCTCCAGGAATTTGGCATTTAGTTAGGGACAGTTTCTAAAGGTTAAATGAATTCCAAGGTGATATTTTTTGAATTCTTGGCAATTGGTGAGCAGCAACCAGCTGGAGGGCTGTCAACACTGCATCTCCGTCCATCTATTTGTGGTTCTGAGTAAATTCACACTGTCGAGCTGGCTCGGTGTCCTTTCCTGCACCGAAAACCATTTCAGAGGAATATTAGTGGATACCATTTGTTGGTTGTCATTTCCAGGCTAAAGTTCAACTTGCAGGTTGCTGTGGCTGTATTTTAAATTACATTCTGGCCCTCTGATATCAGGCATTGCTGATGTACTTTAAAGAACACAACAGCAGGGGGTCACCTATCAATCATCAGCAACAAGAAGCCACTCACGGGAGGGAAAAAAGGGGAGGGGTTGTGGGGGGAACATTGCTCCTTGGAATAAGTAAATTTTGCTGACCTCATTCCGTTTTTTAGTATCTATTCTTTTCTTCTTACCTTTGGAGTTTGCTAGAGGGTTCCCTGCAGTATTCCGGCAGGAGTCAAGTGTTTTGCAGCTACTCTCAACCAACAAGTTGAGGGAAGTTTCTATTTGGGCCGGTGGTAAACACTAACTGGTGAAATTCGGGGCTCCCTCTTGTGACTTTGCAGCCACAGGTGCCCATGTGGCTGAGGATGTAAGCGCAGCCCTGGGATCTGACAGTGGCACTGGGCCAAGCCAGGAGCCCACTGTGGTGGCTAGGTTCTCTCTGTGGTCTGTCACCCTCCCTGATGAGCCCATTACAGAAATCTGAAAGCAGCAAAATTCCTCCTCTCCACCTACCTATTTTGCTACTGGGTTGTAGCACTCCAGACCACTGATTTGCCTTAGCTAGAAATCAAGGAACTGCACACCCTGAAATGGTGAAGTTCATTTCCTCCCACAGCTCGCCACCTGCAACCTCTTGTTCTTGCACACTAGCAGTCATCTCTCTCATCTTGCTCCGTCTGCAGTAGAAAGTATCATCTTCATCCAGGTAGACAGTCCTCTTGGGGCCACTGAGGGACCTGATGCAGGCATGCGGGACGTGGGTGCAGGGGACATGCAGCAGCAGGTGTGTACAGGAGTCACCAACGTTCATGTCAAGAGAATGGTGTGCTTCCCCCCTCCCACCAGCATTTCTGCAAGGAGAATGCCCCCTGTAATTCTGCACTCACCACAGTCAGAAAGTTTCTCTGGTTCTTCTAGGTCACAAGAGCTAACATATATTCAGAGCCAGTCACACTCTAAAGCTTTCCGATGCATTGGCTTGTTCCCTCCCCATTTTACAGATGGGAAACTCAGGCTTCATGAGATGAACCCAGTAGGTGGCAGATCCCAGATCTGAGCCTTAAGCTTTCGGGCTCCAGTGTCCAAGCACAGTTTCCCTCCATAAGGAGGACTTAGAAGAAAATAGGGTGAGAAGGTAGTTCCAGAGCCCGCTAGTATTAATCAGGGACCAGAATTTGGTCCTCCTGTCAGCCAAGTCAAGGTCCTTTTGGACAAGTGTCTCATGTGTATTAACCCTGACAGGGTAACACAGCAATAAGGAAGAACCAGTTTTCATTCTGGCGTGCATCCTGTGTGCCAGGTGCTGTGCTAGGCATTTCCCTAGGTAACTCTTTTACATCAGCCCAGATGAAGGACTTACACCTCCCTCACCCTGAGGTAATGAATCTCAGGCTCAGAGAGCCTTGACAGGAAGAGCAGATTTGCCTTGTGTGTGCAGATATTTCTGACTCTTTCCACCCTCCACAGAAACCAGGGCCCTCCTGTGAATCTGAAGCATTTGGCTAGGGTGCAGATTTTCCGGAGCACTCTGAAAACTTGCTGCATTGCCCACTGAATTTGCTGAGCCCTGAATGTCCAGGAACTCAAGATCCACCAATGTTGCCTCTCAACTTGTGGCCTCTTGTGGCCCCTACAGCACCAGGGCCATAGCACCATGGAGGAGTTGTCTTGGGCTCAAGAGAACGCTGAAAGCAGCTCTAATTGTAAGGCAGTAAACCTTGAATGTTATCTTGGTCTTAGACTGTGATTTCTCCAACATCTCTAACAAGTAGGGGGAGAGCTTCTAGAAGCAGAACAGCCAGTCCTGAGAGCTTGGAAGAGGAAGGGTTCCGTTTTTGCTCTGGTTACCCCCAGCTCTGGGAACTCTTCCAGTCCGCAGGCACAGGATATGGAGCTGCTGGTGGCCACTGCCAAGTGTGTGTGACCCTTCTATGGCCCACCTGGTGGAGGCCCCAGGAGTGCAAGTGCCCTGCCTCCCCCGAGCTCTCAATGGGGATGAGATTCCTGAGCAGTGATTTCAGTATATCCACGTGCCACTCACAGCTTGGAGTTCCTCTCATATGGTGGGTCTTGTACACCATAGGCTAGAACACCCGGCAGCCTTGTGCATCAGCCATCCTACTCCGGGGCCCTGGCTCTTCTTTCTCCGAGCTAACAGTGTCAGCTGTCACTAGGAGGGCTGCTGTGTGAAGCCACACTCCGGGCAAGGTTTAGGGTTTAATAAAGGGTACAGGAGAGCTGCTAGAGATTCCAGTCCAGTCTGCATTTAGGACTATTCACAGCCTGGACAGTCTTCTATTGTAAATCATTCGAATGACTTACAATAGATCCTAGGTAAATCATGCAAGTCTCTGCAAAATGGAGTATTTGCCACAAATAGGCTTTGAAGGGTGTTGGTGAAGTACAGTTTGTGCCGTGTGAGATCCAGAGTCCTTGAAAGCATTGTACTTTTGTATGATACATTTTCACAGAGGCCTTTACATCCAAGAATCTCCATGCCCTCTCTGAAAATCCTGACCTTGCAAATGCTCACAAGAATCACCCAAGGCTAACAGGAGGGATGAAGAGGCCCCCAATTCCTTCTTCTACCCTCAACTTGGGCTGCTCACTCAACCATGGCTGCAGCCATCAATAGACTGGAGCATGCCCCTTCCTTGCCTCAAGACCTACTACCCGCCTCACAGGGGGAATTGAGAAGGCCAATTTAATTTAATTGATTACCACTTACCAAGCTGTGGTTACTCCTCTGAGAGGCCTATTTAAAGTTTCTGAGCTATATAGAGATAACAAAATAAAAAGCAACAGTGTAAGGCAAAGGACGATTATCAAATTGCTCTGGGGACTTTCAATGTGAAAAAGATATAAAAGAAAGATTGAAAGGTATTAGTCTGGAAGTCTCACCGAGGTCAGAAGACTAGAGCAAACCTTCTTAAAAAGACTTTCGAAACAAAACTTCAGAAAATACTCTCCACACACATGCACACTGCAGCCCTTTCTCCGATAAATATGAGTTCCTGTCTTAGACTGCATTAACATTGTTAACCTATTTTAAATTCCTATGGCACAGCAAGAGTCTTCCATACTTATAAGATTTTTTTTTAAATGCATGAGCTTTAAACTCGTTTTCTTACTTTAAATAGATGTATATTAACTCTCCGGTTAGGCTGCAGGACCTCCTAGCTTAGTGTAACAGCCCAACAAAATAAGAGTGGCTACAAACTCTGTAATTTACTCACAGGCATAAATGGATATATAAATGTAAAAATGTGCACAATATTTTATGCCATGCTTGGCTTCATTGTGACCTAATGTTTATAATATGTAAATAATGGCTTCCTTTTAAAGCGAAGAACTTTTAATATACAGATTCATCTGAAGTCCTTTTTCTTTGATATAAACAGAAAGAAAAAGAAAAAAAATATTTTTTTGCAATAAATAAATACCCAATGACAAAGGTTACCATTGAAGGGATTTAAAATGACAGAAGTCAACAGAAAACTTTCAATATCATACTTCTACTTTAATATGAAGATATTGTTATCAAAGGAAAAGACTCAAGAAATTCTTTGATAAAAATAATCTCACACTATCTTTGAAGCGGTTTCATTTATTTTACTACCCACTGTGTTCCTTATCAGAAGGCCAAGGGTAAGAAGTTTCCTAGTTATGATTAGGAAAGAATCTGATAGATCAGAAGACCCAATTGAAGTTGGACATAATAAGTATTAAAGTATTACATGACATTAATCCTGCCATTCCATTACTCTCTCCATCTTTGTGCACAGACTAATTATTCTGAAGCCAGTGTTCAGGAGAAAATAGAAACATACTTACTCTGGGCTGGAGTAATCTCTTTATTGCATCAACAAGGCTTGCTCTGTATTGGTCCAGAAACAGGCTGACATTGAGAAGAGAGCAGAATCCAGATTAAATTGGGTTTCCAAGTTTAATGATACTAATGGAGGTAAGTACAAGGGTAATTACACATGTTTACTCAACACCAAAAAGGGAGAAATTGTTTCCCTCCATTCAAGTGTCTCACTGGAAGAAAAAAAGATTGTGGTCAGTGTTATCCGACCAAAGCCAAGTCATCAACGTGCAATTGGCCAGGATTCACACATGACTGGGCCATGTGTTAGTGTTAAAGGGATAAAGTCTAAGCTGGTGTTTGGGGGAATCATCTGGTTGAGATGAAACACTTCCCATCATTAGAGCCTAGTCTCTGTAGACCTGGGCCATTGGCCCACTGAGGGTACTGTGAGGCCACCCTCCAGAAACAAACACCTGTGATGCCCAAATCACAGAACAGATCTCAGGTGATGATGGTCTTTAGTGACTAAGAACAGTGCTGAGGTCAGACTCAACCAACGACTCAGGAGTAAACAGTTTCAAAAACAAAGACCAGATTTGGGCTAGGTGTCACAGAGACCACAGCAACTCTGGGTTTTTCTCCTTTGACTTTCACATTGATTTTTTTTTCCCCCCACTTCTCTGTGATTTTTCATTTTCCTCCTTTGGTCTTTTGAGAATTTCTATTATTGCTCTGTCACTCCTTTGGTTGGGTCAGTCTGCTTGGGGCCGATTTCCCTTCTCTGGGACTTGTGGGCTAGAGCACTGAGCAGCCTTGTGCATCAGTCATCCCATGAGGGGCCTCCATGGAGCCCCCTATCCCCCACCCCTTCTAATGCTGCAGTTTGCTGTAGGACCCTACTCCTCATATAGCATGAGTAAGTACCACCTATTCTAGGGCCCTGCCTCACCTTATCTGAGCTAAGGGTGACTATCTGCTGTTAGTAGGAGGGCTGCCATATGGAGTCACACTACAGGCAAGTGGGGAGTACAGTGTAGGGTTTAACAGCACTCCGACTCTGACCTTTCTGCTATATGTGAGGTCTCCACAAAAGGCCTCAGTTTTCCTGGTCAGTAAAGGCCCACCTATTTAGAAAAAAAAAAAAAAAAAAAAAAAGGCCCACCTATGTGGCTGATATGGCCATCACATCGATAATATATATTAGCTGACAAATATTTGTTGAATACCTACTATATACTATGAGCTGTTTCAGGCCCTGGAGACAAGCTAGGAATAAAATAAAGAGCTTCTGGTCTCTATTCATTTATGCGCTGCAAGTGCTAGCACAACATATACACCTAGAAGGAACTCTGTAAGTACCTGCTCACTGGCTGACTAGCAGATCAACATGGTCCTTGAAATCAAGCAGCCTATGTAGAGTGTTGGTTTCAGTGACCCTAAAACAGGGTGTACACACTCCTTTACTGGTATTAAGGAAGAATAAACGCTTAGGTAGGAATGTCTCACCAATCCAGTTCTTTCCCAACTCTCTCTCTTTTTTAAAAAAATATTTTATTTATTTATCCATGAGACAGAGAGAGAGACACACACACACACAGAGACATAGGCAGAGGGAGAAGCAGGATCCTGGGACCCTGGGATCACACTCTGAGCTGAAGGCAGATGCTCAGTCACTGAGCCACCCAGGCGTCCATTTTCCAATTCTCTCATTTGAGAAAGAGGAGTGGGGATAACAGTTTATGAGAATTTGCCAAGAAGTCAGTGCTTGGGTTCAACTACGGTGTGTTCGCTAAAAGATTCTTCTATAAAAGGATGTTTTGAGCAATGGAAAAAGAATCCTTTCAAGATGAGTTAGAAATCATGTCTAGAATGGGAACCTTATCCCACTCCATCCATCAACCAGGATAACCTGACAATGCGCGAGGGGAAAATTTTCGTATCATTCCATTAAAAAATACTTAAATCTTAGAGTGTAGAATGTATCTGATTCAAATGCCTGTAAGTCATACTAATTGGTGATTAATAATCATTAAGGGTTGATGAGAAAGGACTCAAAATCTGTGTGGTTTTTAAAGTTTTCAGGACTATATACCTTACTCTTTAGTGCAGTGATACTATCTTAAATTTTAATAATTAAGCATCCTGTTGTATGTGTGTGTATTTTTTAAGATTTTATTTTTAAGTAATCTCTACACCCAACATGGGGCTTGAACTCACAACCCTGAAAGCAAGAGTTGCACACTCCACCAACTGAGCCAGCCAGGTGGCCCTCTGTTTTTTTTTTTTAAGAAGACTAATTGCTGTAGGAAAATCTGTCAGTTTCTCAGGCCTGCTGGAGAGCTGGCTGGTTGGGATATACAACATTAAGCAAAAGAGCAGTCTTCAGTTTATACCTGTGCATCCTATAGGATGCACAGCAATTTCTGTCACCAATAAATAATCAGCCCCTTAAAAACCGAGCTTAAAACGTAATCTTATAAAGAACAACAGTCAACATTGGTGACGTGACAAAGATATTAACATTGCAGCTCACTGGAGAATGTGACTTAAACACTCAAGCACCCATTCCAAACACAGTTGTTTGAATGGTGATGTTGTCTACTCCATCCTTCCAAATTAAATTTCCTCAAAGCAATTTCTATCATTCTTGAATAAGCCTTTATTCCCAGCAAGCTCACCTTTCTACTTACCTCTGATGCAGAATTTATAATGCTTTGTAGGATATGTCATATGAGCAATTTCAATGTGCTTTAGTGGGAATGATACATAATCTGAAAATTCACCCCTTAAATAAGTCCTAATGGGCTCAGAGAACAACAGTAGCTTAAGTGGATCTACTTAAAAAAGGCTGAGTGGGTCACTGATTAGAATGGAGATAGCATTTCAACTCTCCCTTCCGTTACTGATCAAAATACATGGACAGTCAGTCTAGTTTGGCCATTAAAACACACACACACACACACACACACACACACACACACACACACGACCCTCTATGTAATGGACTTGTGGAATCAACTTGCTTTGTTCCATTGATCTGAATCACAGATTTCTCGACAAAGGGAAGGTACCGGGCCACCACTTTCCCTGCCTCCCATAGGGTCAGTCAGAGTTTTACGCAGAGCGCAGGCATCTACTTCTCTACTCAGAGGGAAATAAATTAGTGTAGCCGACAAAGAGGCATTTCTCTGGGAGCATCCACAGAAAGGAGACCTCTGTGTAATCTTTAAGGTGATATGTGAAGTTAAATTCCTTGTTGTAGATTTAACTTGCAGCAGAAGAATGGCCTCTAACAGTTTTTATCCACTGATGGTTGGGGAGCCGGGGACTGATGGAGGTTCTGATCTCCCTTGGGGCTCTCACCCAGGGGGCCCCGATCTCTGGCAGTCTGTTTATCTTCTCTGGGACTGAATTTTAGGTATGAGGTGAAAGGACTGGCTGCATTCGTGTTAAAGGGTTTTTCAGGTGTAAAGGTGGTGATTTAGAACTATCCATGATCACAGCATCTGGAAGAAAATGAAGATATTCCAGAGGCTGTTTTGAGAAAAAAAAAAATTCTTCCATAAAAATACCTTAAACACCAAACTTTTTTCATAATTTAGAAAGACAAAAAAAAAAAAAAAAAAAGAAACAATCCACTATATGTAGTGTAAAAATGCTAAGGGAGCCAGTGAGGTGGTGTAACCTTCCCCTGCCACTATGTCTCTCCGCCTTAAAGTCTCAGACTGTGTGTGCAGACATGGTGTGGACTGTCCTGCAGACCTAGCTCAATCATTGTGTCAGGCTATGGATGGCATTTCAGACCTGCTTTCCAAGCTTTTAGATAATTCCTACGTATGGAATCATTTTTTTATTTTTGCAGAGCTACAATAAACTGGAAGGCCATCAAACATACACTGAAAGCATTCATTGGATTAAAAAAAAAAAAAAAACACAACATCTTACTTCCAGACTCTTAGATAATTGTGATTGAACAGGAGTGTAGAAAGGCAGGCTGAAAATTAACAATCACTTGCTATTCTCAACTCAGCAAGGACCGGGCTGGACTGCATTCCAGCAGAAAGGAACGCTTCTATGGAATTCGATGTTAAATAAGTCAACCAAGGAACTTAATAGGCAGGTTTTTTCCTATACCTGTGGTTGAATATTCTAATATTTTGATGTTTGTCAACAGCATCCTTTGCAGGTGTGGCTGTACCTCGATTTTTCCTTCTGTTTATTTCAAAGTTGACATTTTACAAGTTATTTAGGAACTGTTGAACCATGAAACTATATTTCATTGTCAAGTATGCTGAAAGGTGAAATAATGACTAGCTTTCACAGTTTGCCTCTTTATTTTATAATCTAGTTGAGCTCCTAAATGTAGATGTGAACTAAGAAGACTGTCTTTTCTGGGAAATAAGTTATTTCCCCCATAGCCCACGGGTTTATGAATGTTTGAATGTAAATATATGAATATATGAATGATTTAAAAACATAAACATATCACCCGCTCGTTGTAATCATGTGCATTTTACTTGAACCACAATGTGGGTTTGGAATAGGTTTGTGAATAGAGCTTGTTTTCATGTAAATGGGATCAAGCAGTACCAGTGGTTAGCTATTCAGAGAATCAGACAATGCCACCCTTGCTGGAAATGCTTCAATAAGGAATTTAATCCATGTACCTAATATTTGAACTCCAACTCTTGCTTCATATTCCTATGGCCTAATCCAGATCTCATTGACTGACAATAACCAAAGGGTGGTGTGAGACAGTGTGATCTATTTATGTGTGGCACCTATTTCTGCCACCGAGTATTTCAGGTTTCATCTTGGAGGTAGTGTCTAAAGAGAGGGTTTTTTGTTGTTGTTTTTATTCCCCTCCTCTGTGACACTGTAAAAAAAAAAAAAATGCAGCATAGTCTGCCTGCCTGTCCCTAGAAACAGCACCCACAGAATAACTGACAGAGAGACACCAAATTGACAGGACATAAAGAGCGCCCAGAGTCTGTGCTTCACTGCTTTGTGCACAACATGCATATTATAAATATCACCGTGCTTTCTAAGTTTCTAAGCAGCTTACCCATCCCTGTGAATATGAAGAGAGACCATTACCAAAGCATTTCTTTTGGAAATAATATCAGCATTGCAGTGAGAGTAGCTTAATGTTTCACATTTACAAATGGGAAATTATAAACAGCCTGACATTCTGGCACTTACAACACCAGGGGGAAAAAAACCCAACTTAACACCTCACGCATAGAAAAGCCATTTATAAAATAAAACTTGGGTGTACTTAATTCATTTGAATCCGTAAATTCTCACATAGCTACTAAATGTGTGTGTGTGTGTGTGTGTGTGTGTACATCTAACATTGTACTGCGTTATGTATTTGTAATGAAAGTCTTCACTGAATATGCATTATGTATATCAGTTGTACGTGACCCTGTTGTTCGCTAGGGAAAAAAGACTATTTCTCAAACATGTTGTGTGGCTATTTTTAACCTCACCGAGAACATTAATCAGAAAAGAGCTTAAATCTTACTTCCTCTGCTTGTCTTTCTGGTACAAATAGGATGACATGGTGTGAGTGTCCATAACACAAGGTCTGACAAAGCCAGGCTGTTCTGATATTTTTGTGAAGGACACATTTAAACTCGAATCTCCTAGCCAGAGCTGACTTTCTCCACATGTCGGAGCCCACGGGTGCAACCCTCATCTAAACCTCCAAGAAGATGCTGCCCTCCTTCCTTCTTTCTGCTGCTCTCTGATCTGACTTTCATGCTTAATCTGATCTGATCCTGCCAGCATTATCTTCATCTGTGCAATGAAACCTGGAGGATCCTTTCTCATATTTGGTGAGGAGAGGCATTTACTAAATTACTTGTTCAAATCATATGGTGAGGTCTTAGCTCCTTATTTTTGGATTAGGTGAGGGATATAGCATTAGGCACAATATCAATGATTAGTCCAAAAGCTGTTTTTCCCTCTTTGGGTGCAAGGTTTTTCCGAAATTGGGTGCAAAGACACTAAAAGGGCCATGGAAAGCTAGAAAATCTCAGCTAGAAATAGAATAGGGCACTTATTTTCCATGGGGAAGTATTTTTCAGAAGAAAAAAAAAAAAGAAAGTAGATCTGATTCCAGTGACTTACATAGAGGAGTTACCTATTGAAAGTCTTAATTTTAAAATAAGAATAGTAATGACTGCTTGAAAATCTCATTTAACTCCCCTTGAGGGAAGTCATCTATCTCCAGGTTCTGGATCTTATAATTGGGTTGATCAATACAACAGAACTTCTTCAGAATCTGAACTTGTTGTGTTTTCAAGTCTCAAGTGTTGTAAAAACATAATGAAACTACAAATAAGATCTTACTCTTCCCGGGGAAAATATTTTTGAACTGTCAATGTTTCCATATGCTGAAATAGTTATTATTCAACACGCATGAAGGAAATACCTAAGATTATTTGAGATAATTATTAAGGTTTGATACATATTTATCCTGTAACTTAGGATCAGACTTCATTGACAGTAAGTAGACTGAGCCAAACAAGAAGACAAAATATCTAATGTAAATTATTTTTAAAAAGCAGGCACCTGACAGAGATTTTAATGTTATTTGCATAACAATAAAATGTAATGTTATAATTCCTGTTTTGCGTATAATTAAATATCTTAATTGAAGACACTGAAAATTTAGGTAGCAAACATACATTTTAAGAAAAGATATTTCCCCAAAGATATTGCACAAATGGATTGGTTTGTCGGAGCATATATGTGTGTGTACACACATGTACCTATATTCCCTTATATCAATAGTCAGATCTCTCCTAAGAAGTAAGCTAATTGAGCTGTTTGTGTTGATAAACTCCTTTTTCTCCAGACTATTCCTCTCCGAGCCATAATTATTTGCAATTTGCCTAAGTCGTCCATTTACTGATACGTCAAGCATGAAACAGAGGCAATTCCAGAAAATGGAAATGCTTCTCAAAATCAATCTTTGGGAAATAATGTGGTAGAAGTTACTGTGTGATAGAAGACTACCTTATAACTGTCACATGGAGATGAATATTAATTTGTTGAGGTTAAGGTGGCTTTGTGCTTCATTTGTTGACTTTGCTTAGCCGTCAGCAAAGCAGCACAGCCCAATTACTCCAGCAAAGCTATTTTTCCTAACAGGACTTTTATGATTTTTATGTACTTACCAGTCAGCACACATAACAATGCCAAAATGTCCTTCCAGTTGAGAGACATCTGTCTCATTATCCCATCGTAAAACGCTTGAGGAGAAAAAGATTTTTAAAAATCATACTTAGGTTTTTTTTTTAACTTTTGATTTTGAGCTATTAACATTATTTTTTGTGGCACTTGAAATTATTTAAAAGGTATATACAAATTATTTCAAAAGGTATAATAAAAAAAAAACTAGGGATGGAACTGTCTGCTCTGTATTTTATTTAACCTTCAAATCCAGAAGAGGAGAATTCTCTATTTATATATAATAGTTAAGCTTGTGCTAGTTTTTATGTTTTTTTTTGGTAGATGAACCCAGGAAAAATATCTTATTTTTACTGTAGCCATTACAGTGAGTCTAGACTCTTAACATCAATGAGGTACATATTGAGATCAAAGTATTCCCCATCTGACTGGAATACAAATTCATAAAAAATAAATGATGTGAAACTTGGTGTATATCTATTTTGCCTGGCATGTCAGTTGCATTTCTTAGTGATGAAATGAGCGATCTGGCAAGATAGATGAAAAGAAAAGCCAAATTTCATTTGGTAGTTCTCAGGTTTTAGGCATATTTTAAAATTCACCCATCCTGACACTCAGTCTCCCAGAAGAAGATCAGGTTTTCAACCTCATATTAACAACAATAATTAATAACCATATTTAAAAATTCTAGTTGTGCTTATAAAGCTAATGAAAGATTTTAAGTTACTTTTATTTTTTTTAAAGATTTTATTTATTTATTCATGAGAGTCACAGGGAGAGAGAGAGGCAGAGACACAGGCAGAGGGAGAAGCAGGCTCCATGCAGGGAGCCCAATACGGGACTCAATCCCGGGACTCCAGGATCACGCCCTGGGCGGAAGGCAGGTGCTTAACTGCTGAGCCACCCAGGCGTCCCTTAAGTTACTTTTAATAATAATTGTGATGATTAGCATTTTACCATATTAAAATATTTTAACGATTCCTTCCTCCACACCAAAACTGATTTGCAGTGCTATTTTTCAAAGTAAAATTGTGCTCCTATTTTTTATTTTGATTATTATTTTAAACCAAACTGAATAAGCACATCTCATCCTGTCCAGTTATATTTGCTTATCTGGGTTCTTTATTTCTTCCACATCTTCCTGAGGTGAAAAGCCAAATGTTTAAAAAAAAAAAAAAGTCTTATTTTGGTAAGTCCAAAAGTTCTTCCCAGGTACACTAATATACATTAACAGTAGTGAATTTCTTAAGGTAGAAAAGATTAAACACATCACCATGAAAATATTTATGCACACTGAGCATCAGTTACCCATTAACTTATTCAAATTATTGTTACTGAGCACCTACTATGTGGCAGGCCCTGTGCTGGGCCATAGGCTATGCCTTCTTGATGGTAGCCTAGAAGGACATGTGGACGCATAAGCCCATAATTCTGATACTGTGTCCTATGTGTTGTGTAAGCATTATAGACTCAGAGCTCCAGGAGGACTTTCCAGAAGAATCTGTCATCCTGTGACACTTGGACAAGCTTTATAAATTAATTCTACTGTTGTACTTGCTTCGGCCCACTGGAGAGCCAAGGATTGGAGGAAACCAGGAAAACTCTAAGAGATTAATGCTTTCTTTGTTTTTAGATTAATTCCTCAGAAACTCCATGCACCTAGGGAGAATGGGACAGAACCAATACCAACTTATATGGAAACACTGAGGCCTCCCATG
This sequence comes from Canis lupus baileyi, assembly GCF_048164855.1. Lineage (NCBI taxonomy): Eukaryota > Metazoa > Chordata > Mammalia > Carnivora > Canidae > Canis > Canis lupus. The sequence goes on along the minus strand of NC_132848.1, from coordinate 49,892,572 downwards.
TGGCTGGGACTCCAGCTCAGTGGGAAACCAGGCCTATTCAGCTCCTGTCAAAGACCTAAGAGTCTTAAAGAGTTTCTACATGAACAAGCTGGTTTAGAATATAGCTCTATAACTGACTTTTTCAAATCATCAGAGTAATGGACCCATCACACAAATTTTGGGAAAAAGAGAAAAGTGTTAAAATTCCTCATAATCTTATCATTCTGTAAACTATTATTCAGAAAATGTTTCTAATACATAAGTAATTACTAAAGCACACGAAACAAAGTGTCGGAAATCCTGTGGTGGATACTGGATATTGGATTCCTGAGGTGCTTCAGCCTCTTGATTCAACAAAGACAAACTGGAGAGATGAGGGTCTAGGCAGCAACTGGCTATGGATTACTACAGCAGATTGAACAAGAGTGATTCTAAGGAAACTGAAATGCTTGGCTTCGCCATGTGGATCACAACACATTCCCAAAAAGCATTTTTTTCTAGTTCTAATGAGGCTTATGACTATGCTGTCACCATAACCATAAGCACATGACAAAGAGTGGTGTATAGAACAGAGTCTAGCTTTGGTGTGACAGACACACCACACCTAAGTTCAAACTTCGGTTCCTTCCTTGGCTGGTTGTGTGAACTTGGGAGTCTGCCTTCCCATCTGTAAAATGGAGATAACAATGGCCACCTTCTTGAACACTCAGAGAGCACCATTCACATTGTATTCTGGATTTGTGGTGTACACGTAGTATACAGTGAGAAGGCTGCCCCCTGGAGCTGTGCAATCCCAAGGGCTTCTATCTCAGAAGGCAATGGGTGATGGTGACTTCAAAATTCAAGGAGTTGGTCCTTTCACCTCTTCTTTTCCAATGACCTTACCCTCCACCCTTCTCAGATAACTTACATGATGATCATCTAGAGCAATACTTTAGTTGTGGAGAAGGATCAGATTTCTGTTGTTGTTTTATCCAATCTGTTACAGACTGACAGTTTTATAAGATACAACAAATATTAATAGCAAATGAGATTTTAAAATTCAAGACATTCTAAACACAAGTCCACTGATCAGATGATTGGATATCACAGTAGTGCTCCTAAACATTTACTTTCAATTTCTGAACTCACCTCATTGATCAGTAACAAGCAGTTCATAGATTAGTTGCAGTGTATGGCCTATTTGTTAAGTAGCACTGTTCTAGACTTTGTCTTTATGAATACCCGAAACCCTGACCTACCCTTTCACAGCTCATCCCTTCCAGAAGGTACTCTAATCCCAACCATTCTTCAGTCCCACTGGCCAACAATCTGCTAGTCCCATCACCATGTCCCTATCTCTCTTCCATAATGTTTATCTTCCCTCTTTACACAGCTCACATCCCACAGCCAATCATCTTAATTACTCCTTTGCATACACTCTCTACTCCTTTTTCCCTTTCTTACTTCCTCCTATCTATAAAATCTAACCCTCTGCCTGTTCTGAGGCTGCACCTGTGCACCTGAGTGTGGGTAGAGAAAGCTCAAATGCATCATGATTGGATTTGCTTTAAATTCATGACAATGAACCTCAAGTGGACCCTTGATGAGGTCTGGCAGTTAGACTTAGACTTTTTTGTCCACTTACTTATCCGCCCCATCCCCCATCTCCCAGGTTGCTATTTTGTACTACTTTCTCTGTTTCCAAGTTCTAACACTTCCTTTCTCATCCTGACTTTCGGCTGACGATCTTGTTTCATATTTTACTGTCAAAATTGTAGGTATCAGATGAGAACTTCTACAAACTCCCACCACTACAGTTTCGCTCCTAATAGCATCTTATCTATATACTCTGCCCTCCTGCCTGTTATCATAGATGAATTAAAGATACCATACCCCTATCTAAAGGTAGTACCTCCTCTTATACACTAGAGCCTTTTCATCTACTCTAGGATATGGCTCTAGAAATTCTCCCTTCTCTATCCTATAGTATCACTTTTTTTCTCTGTACTGCATTGTTTCCATCATTATTCAAACATGCAGTTATTTTCTCACTCTTATAATATCCTCTCTTGACTCTATTTACCTCTCCAGTTATTACTCCCTTTCCCAACTCCCCTTCTGCAGGAAAAAAATCTGTAAAGAAGTCATATAAATTCTTTATTTTCAATTCAACTTCACAATTCATAGGGTACTGGTTAGATGGGTCTTGTTTCAGTAGGGGAGAATAATTAGTGCTAGACTAAATGCTGCCCTGGTCCTGTCTAACAAATCTTAAAAGCAAGACCCAAAAGGATCAAATAATTTCAAAATAACTTAACTGTGACCCTGAACAAAATTCAGAAACATTTATAGGAATACAAAAACATTCAGAATCCAACAAAGTAAAATATAAAATAATTGGGAGCACCTGGGTGACTCAGTCAGGTATGTTCAATTCTTGATTTTAGCTCAGGTCATGATCTCAGGGTTGAGAGACTGAGCTTGTGTTGGGCTCTGTGCTGGGTGTAGAGCCTGCTTGGGATTCTCTCTCTCCTCCCTATGCTCCTCCCCATATCCTCTCTAAAAAACTATCTAGCATATAATCAAAGATTACCAAGCATGCAAAAATTGAAATAATACAATCTATAATGAGACAAATCAAACAACTAAAACTGGACTAAACCTAACACAGATGTTAGAATTAAGACAAGAGTGTTAAAATAGTTACCATAATGATATTCACTGTATTTAAAGAAATGAATAGAGACAAGAAAGATACTTTTAAAGTCCCAAATTAAAATTCTGAAGATGAAAACAACAATGTCTGAGAGCAAAAATACACTAAATGGAATTAATAGCAGATTAGACATTTCAGAAGAAAAGATAAATGAACTGGAAAACAAAGCAATAGAAACCATACAAAGTGAAATATAGATAGGGACAAAGAATAGAAATAAATTAAAAGAGGATCAGTAAGTGAGCTGTGGGGCAAATTTAAGTGATCAATATATGTGTAATTGGAGTCCCCAAAAAACAGAAGAGGGAGAGATCCAGAAAAACTATTTCCAAAAATAATGGCTGAAATGTTTTCAAATTTAATGAAAACTATTAACCCACAGATCAAGAGATTTCAAAAAACTTCAAGCATAAGAAACATGAAGAAAACTACATGGTACAAATAATTTAATCAAATTGTCCAAAAGCAATCATGAAGAGAAAACCTGTAAAGCACCCAGAGGAAAAGAGAAACACATTACATATAAATAAAGATAAGGACAATAGCATATTTCTTGTGAGTAATGGAGGCAAGTCAGAGACAGTGGATTGATATCTTTAAAGTCTGAATGGAAAATAAAAATCCTGTCAACCTAGAATTTTATAGCCAGTTTAAAATGTTTTTTCCCCTCAAAAGATGAAATCGATGTTTTTAGACATATAAAAGCTGAAAGAATTAATCACCAGCAGATCTACATTATAAGAAATGTAAAGAAAGTCCTTTAGGTGGAAGAATTATCATACCAGACAAAAATATGGATCAACAGAAAGAAATGGTGAGAACCAAAAATTGTAACTACATGGGCAAATATATAAGATTTTTTTCTTATTATTTAACTCTTTGAAATATAATTGACTGGTTAAACAAATAACAAGTACTGTGGGGTTTATAACATATATATAAGTAAAATATAGGGCAATAGCATTAAGACTGGGAGGGGAGTAGTAGAAGTATATTATGATAAGGTTTTTATAGTGTAGATGAAGTAGTACATTATTTGAGGATAGACTGTGATAAGTTAAAGATGTATACTATAAAACCTAAAGCAACTACTAAACACAATTACAGCTAATATGTCAACAAAACAGATAAAGTAGAATAATAAAATATACTCATTTAATCAAGTGAGGCAGAGAAAGATGAAAAGAAGATGAATAGATGGAACAGAAAACAAAAAAACAAAATGATTTAAATTTAACCATATCAGTACTTGCACTAAGTAAAAATGGTCTAAATGCCCCAATTAAAAGGCAAGAGTGTCAGATTAGATTAAAATGCTAGATGGAAGTATGGAGCTTACAGCAAATGTATTTTAAATGTGAAGCACAAATAGGTTAAAACCAGCAACACTAGTCAAAAGAATGCCAGAGTGGCCATATGAATGTCATACAGTAGATTTCAGAGCAAAGAATGTTCCTCGTTGTAAAAAGGATCACATTATAATGTTAAAAGACCAATTCAAGAAGCAGACATAACACTTCTAAATGTTTATGAACTGAATAACAGAGTTTCTAAAGTGAAGCCGAAATGGGTATTTCTGCAAGAAAGCAGACAAAATCACAATTATAATGAAAGATTTCATTACTCCTCTTTCTTTCATTTTTAAAGATTTTATTTATTTATTTCATGAGAGGCACAGAGAGACAGAGACACAGGCAGAGGGAGAAGCAGGCTTCTCATGGGAGTCCGAAGTGGAACTCGATTCCAGGACTCCAGGATCATGCCCTGAGCTGAAGGCAGACGCTCAACTACTGAGCCACCCAGGCATCCCTCAATACTCCTCTTTCAATAACTAATTGAAACAGACAGAAAATAACCAGTTATAGATGACCTTAGCAATGCTATAACCAACATGACAATTGATATTTATAGAATATATATATATATATATATATATATATATATATATATATATATTTATAGCAGAATATACCTTTTTTTTCCCCAACTAGATATGGAGCATTTATCAAAATATACTATTTCTGGGTTATATTTTAACTTTCAACAAATTTAAAAGAATTCCAGTCATATAAAAATATGTTCCCTGGGGTGCCTGGGTGGCTCAGTTGGTTAAGTGTCTTGACTCTTGGTTTTGGCTCAGGTCATGAACTCAGAGTTGTGGGATCAAGTCTCGTGTCAGGCTCCATATTCAACGTGGAGTCTGCTTGTCCCTCTCCCTCTGCTTCTCCTCCTTGCTCTCTCTTTCTCTTTCTAAAGTAAATGAATAAAATCTTTAAAAAAAAGTTCCCTGGACACTATGGAATCAAATTAGAAATCAATATACTCTGTAAAATCTCTAAGTATTTGGAAAATAAATAATACACTTATAAATAACCTAGCATTCAAAAAAGAAATAAAAAAGAAACTGAAAAATATTTTTAATTGAATTAAAATGAAAATACAACATATAAAATTTGTGGGATGCCACTAAAGCAGTGCATAGAAGGAAATTAATAGCACTAAATGCCTATATCAGAAAAGAAAGGTCTAAAAAAAAAAAAAGAAAGAAAGAAAAGAAAGGTCTTAAAGCAATAGACTCAGCTCCCAGCTAAATAAACAAATAAACAAAAAAGAGAAGTTAAAATCAACATAGCCAGAAGGAAGGAAAGAAAAGGAATAAAAATCAGTGTAACTGGAAGAAAGGATTAGAACAGAAATAAATGAGCTACAAAGCAGAAACATAACAGAAAAATCACTGAAACTAAACACTGGTTCTTTGAGAGGAGCAATAAAATTGATAAACCTCTAGCCAGACTGACTAGGAAAACAGGGAGAAGACATAAATCACCAATATCATGAATGAGTGAAATGGCATCACTACAGATTCTACAGATAATAAGAGGATAATAAGGAATATAAAAGTTCTTTATAAAATATATTAATAAAAAATATATTATATAATATCTATAGGTATAAAAATATGTATCAATATATAGATATGGATCTCATGATCAAGTGAGGTTGTCCTAGAAATACAAGAAAGTTGGTGTGATGTTTGAAAATTTATCAATATAATTCACCATATTAATGAAAAGAAAAGATAAACCATATGATCATCTCAGTAAATACAGAAAATGCATTGACAAAGTCTGACTTCTATTCCTGACGAAAACTCTCAACAGCCTAAGAACAGAAGGGAACTACCTTGACCTGAAAAAAGTCATCTATGAAAACCTACAGCCAGTATCATACTCCAGTGGTGAAAGACTAGATGTTTTTTCCCTAAACATCAGAATAAGAAAAAGATGTTTCCTCTTACTATTAAACACTACACTGGAGATTCTAGCCAGTTCTGTAAAGCAAGAAACAAGTAAGTTATCAAGACTGGGAAGGAAGAAGTAAAACTGTCTTTATGAGCAGGCAATCTGATCATCTATGTAGAATATCCACTAGAATACACCAAAAAAAGCAAGCAGAACTAATAAGTGAGTTTAGCAAGGTTGTAGGATACAAAACCAATATACAAAAATCAGTTATATATATAAAAAATCAGTTATATTTTCTTATAAAATTTACAGAAATCAGTTATATCTTCTTATAAAATTCTTATAAAAATTACAATTTCTAATTCCATATACTCACAATAATATTAAAAAACTCAAACTATTAGTAGCATAAAATATGAGATACTTAGAGAATTCTGACAAAAGATGAGAGAAATTAAGTAAGACCTAAATAAATGGAGGCAATTCAATGGATAAAGGAGAGTATTTTCAAACATAGTGTCCTAGCATTTGGATATCCACATTTAAAAAAAAAAAAAGATCTCTAACACATATCTTGTGCCATATTATAAAATTGACTCCAAGGGGATCATAAAATTAAGCGTTAAACCTAACTATAAAACTTGTAGATGAAAGCACAGAAGAAAGTCTTTGTGACCTGGGGTTGAACAAAGACTTCTTAGATACGAAACAGGATGCACGATCCATAAAAGAACAAATTGGCAAATTAGACCTAATTAAAATTAAAAATTTCTGCAGTTTGAAAGATGCTATGAAGTGAATAGAAAGAGAAGCCACAGGCTGGGTAGGGCAGCAGTTGGGGGAGGCAGAAATATTTGCATATCATATATCTGATAAAATCTTCTGTCGTATAAGCGTACATATAAACATAACAAACTCTCACAGTATGTTAATAAGAAAACAAGCAACCCAATTTAAAAAAAAGTGGATAGAGCATTTGAACAGACACTTTACCAAAGATACATAAGTGGCGAATAAGCACATGAAAAGGTATCCAACATCGTTAGTAATTAGGGAAATTCAAATTAAAACCCTAATGAGATACTACTATACACTTATTAGAAAGGTTATAATTTAAAAGATTGACCATATAGAGTGTTGGCGAGGATGTGGACAAAATGGAACTCTCTGACACCACTGATGCAAGTATAAAATAGTACAACCACCTTGGAAAACAGTTCCATCAGTCTCCTTAAAAAGTTACATATGTGCCTCTATATGACCTAACTGTTCCACTCCTAGGTATTTACCCCAGAGAAGTGAAAGCATATATCCATACAAAACATATATCTACATTTATATCTATATATATATGCACACAAATATTCCTTAGCAATTCATTTGTAACAGCACAAAACTGACAAGAACCGAAAAGTTCATCAATGGGTGAAAGCCGAAACAAACTGTAGTGTATCCATACAATGGGACACTACTCAGGAATAAAAAAAATTATTGATATTTGCAACAACAGATGAATCTCAAATACTTTTACTAACTGAAAGAATACTGACTTAAAAAAATAGCACATACTGAATGATTCCATTTACTTAAAACCTTAGAAAATATAAACTCATGTAAGTTAAGGAAAAACAAATCAGTGGAGAGGAAGGAACCTTCAAGAAGCAGAAAGGAGGGACTGCCAAAGGGCAAGAGGAAAATTTGGGAGGTGAAAGATAGGTTCAGTATTTGGACTGTAGTGATGGTTTCGAGGGCATATGCAAATTCCAAAACTTGTAAAATTATGTATAGTTTATTGGATGCCAATTTGACCTCAACAAACTGTTAAAAAAGAGCTAAAAAGGAAATGTTTTCTGAAAGAAAGCAGGATGTATACATATATACTACTAGGCTCCTTGGCCAATATGAACTTCACAATATAAGGCATAACATTCAGATGCAAGTAAAGGAGGTTCCTCTAAACCCCTAAATCATGCCCATGTGTCACCTATAATTAAATTGACATTGAAGTAAAATTTCTATCATCTCCATTGTATTTCACCACAATGTCAAAATCTTATTTGTTTGAAATTCATTACAAGCTCGGGACACCAGGATGGCTTAGTGGGTTAAGCCTCTGCCTTCGGCTCAGGTCATGACCCCAGGGTCCTGGGATCAATCCCCATGTCAGACTCCCTGCTCAGTGGGGAGTCTGCTTCTCCCTCTAGCTCTACCCACCACTCTCCTTGCTTGTGTTCACTCTCTTTCACTATCAAATAAATAAATAAAATCTTTAAAAATTTTTCATTACAAATTAAGATTTGACAGAAAGAAATATAAAACCAGTCAGCATTCCTCATGCTTTAGGAAAATCTTAATAGTTATAGGCATGTCAAACCTAGTAAGTTTAACAGGTATTGCACAGCAGAAAGAATCCTGGGCTTCTAGCTAGCTAGAAAGCTCTGAGTTCAAATACCAGCTCCACCACCTACAGGCCAGTGGGGCTAGGAGATGCTGAATATCATGGCCCTCATCTATAACAGACAGTAGTTGCTTTGCACAACGATAAAGGAATCGAATGAGATAGAATACATGAAAGTCCATTATCAGTGCTCAGTAAATACTAGTTTCCTTTCCTTTACTTTTGCACTAACTTAGATTTTTTTCATTCTGGCTTTGACTCTGGAGTGTCAACGCAAAATGCAAAGACAAGTCAATTTCTGATAGGACTCATACCTTGTAAAACTCACACTAAAGCACTAAGGGAAAAAAGATTCTCAAACAGAAAGTCTCTGTTTTAAGTTTGTAATAAAACCTAATGTCAAACATGTTTAATCTAATTTGTATTTCATTGTGGTGCTCAAAGATAACTCTCCCCTTACAGATTTAAGGCATTCCTTTTCTCACGTTCCCACAGTTAATATTTGTTTACCATTATATTCACAGACTCCGTTGGGGAGGGAGTCACAATTTTTAACTCTCCTGTTAAAAAAAGGTCATCCCTTGCTTGTGTTTTTGCAAAAGTAGTGTACTGATACAATTCTTGATCATGCTTGCCAAATGTAATGAGCTTAGAGTTATTTAAAAAAAAAAAAAAAAGCTGTCTTAGCAGCAGTGGGGAAGACAGTTTTCTTCACATGGATATTACAGGCATTCTTCCTTGCAACAGACTCCAGGAGCCCTTCCCACAGTTTCTTACATCTTACTTCTCAACGTCTGTCTGGGCTTAGCTCACTTTTACAAAGGGTCCATTCAAGTCATTTATAGTGTTTACATAAACTGAGGAATCATTTCTCTTCTTCTAAATACTTCCCTATTTGCCATTTGTCCCTCCATTTTTCTTGATCTTTTACAGAGTTTCAAAAATGCCATATGCTAGAAGACTCTATAAATAGTGTTTTAGGCACTTGGGCCAAGGAATCTAAATCCAGAACAGAAAACCAAGAATTCAAGGAGACACTATCTGTTGATTTCCTAACTTGTGAGCCAGTCCATCCACAGGGTGATTCAGCCCTTCTCTGGAGGCTGAGAAGGATAGTACAAAGAGGACCTGTTTCTAAGTAACAAAATTAAAATAGTCTAAGGAAACAAATAGTCTTATTTCAAAATGAAACAAAATAATTACAGATGGTCATGTTGGGGGAGGTATACTGAAGAAGGTGGAAGGTGGAATATGGTCTTAAAGGCAGGATTGGGACAGGCAAGAGGAAGAGGAATTACATCTTGAACAAAGTGTACAGGAGGCAAGGGTTTGGAGGCTGGATGCACACATCCCTGGTTTTTAGCTCCCCAGTATTCCAGGTCTTTGTTCTTTAAGATGACCTCACCACAAGCCTGGGGATCTGATACCACTTCCCTCATCTTTTCTCTTTGCCTCTTGTCTAAAAGGAAGTAGGGTTACTCATCCTTTCAATCACCTCCCAGCTACGTGCAAGATTAAACCACTCCCCTTTTCCTCTAGTGGTTTTCATACTCAACCATGCATCAGAATGTTCAAAAAGTTTGTTAAAACACAGATTTCAGGCTTCAATCCCAGAGTTTCTTTTTCTTTTTTTTTTTTTAATCCCAGAGTTTCTGATTCAGTACAGTAGAGCTGGCGTGGAGGCTACAAATCTGCATTTCTAACAAATTTTCAGGTGGTGCTGATGCTGCTGGTCTGGGGACCATACTCATGTCTTATGTCTTATGTCTTATGTCTTAGAAGCACCACTCTAGGCTATGCTCCATGAGATCTGCTCACTTTCACCCCCCTCACATCATATATTACTTATTTCTTCTTCCATGATGTGTTGGCATGCCTGCCAACATGAGCCACTCTTCCCTCAACTTTGCTTCTTCTTGACACTCCATCAACACTTGGTTCTTTCCCTTCACCATCAACACTTTGGCAGGAGGAGTCTACTCTCATTGATTCACCTGCGCTCCCAATATGACCTTTCTGGCAAAAGACACTGACACTGTTCTGCAATTTGCTAGACCTTTAGTGATCTGCAGCAGCTAACACTTGAAATTCTGTCTGGGACTTGCTTCTGTTGGGATTGGTTTTATACCACACCATCTGGATTCAGCCTTCTTGTCTCCAGCTCCTTCTCTGTATCCCTGACTGGCCCCTATTAATCTGCCCCTAAAACAGATATTTTCCAAGATTTCTCCTTGGCCATCTTCTTTTACATTCCAGTTTCCATACTTCTGCTCTAATCTTTTCATGTTGATCTACAAATCTTCTTCCTTTTCTTTTTGTTTTTTTAAGATTTTATTTATTTATTCGTGAGAGACACAGAGAGAGAGGCAGAGACACAGGCAGAGGGAGAAGCAGGCTCCTCACAGGGAGCCCAATGTGGGACTCGACCCCAGAATCCCGGGATCACGCCCTGAGCCAAAGGCAGATGCTCAACCGCTGTGCCCCCAGGAGTCCTGATCTCCAAATCTTCTAGCACAACATTTCCTGAGATGTGAACTTTCCTTAACGGCTTGCTAGTTACCATCACACAGAACACACATTTATGTTCTACAACCATGTGAGTGCAATGTGTCCCAAACTACTCTCCACCTCCTCCTCCAATTGACATAATTAATTCTCCAGGATGGCCTTCATATTTGCTCACCAGTTTCCGCTCTCATTCAGGCTTGGATACCTCTTTTCTTTTCTCTGGAACCACTGAGATGGCTTTCAAAACAAGCAAAAACCCCAACATTTTTATTTTAATTTATTTTTAAGATTTTACTTATTTATTTGAGAGAGAGAGAGAGAGATAGCATGAGAGAGAGCACAAGAAGAAAGGGGGCAGAGGGAGAGGGAGAAACAGGCTCCCCACTGAGCAGGGAGCCCAACTCCCAGAACTCTGGGATCCTGACTGGAGCTAAAGGCAGATGCTTAACTGACTGAACCACCCAGACACCCCAACCCAACCCTTTTAATTGTAGAATAAGACACTGAAACATAAAACTACATGAAGCAAATATATGCCTTAATTATGAGACAAATACCGTTATAACCACAGCCCAGATCAAGAAATAGAACTTTCCCTGTTACCTCACAAGTCCCTTTATGTGCTCTGTCCCATTCACCTCCTTCTTCCACCTCAATGCAATGACATCCTAACTGGTCTGTTGGCCTCTGACCTGTTCCCATTCATCACACCAGAGAACTAAGTTTGTCTGGACATATCTTTTCTTTCTTTCTTTCTCTCTTTCTATCTTTCTTTCTTTCTTTCTTTCTTTCTTTCTTTCTTTCTTCTTTCTTTCTTTCTTTCTTTTTTTTTAAAGTTGTTATTTATTTATTTGAGAGGGAGAGAGAAAAAAAACACGAGTTGGGGGGGTAGGGCGGGAGGGAGAGGGAGAAGCAGACTCCCCGATGAGGAGGGAGCTCCACATAACGCTTGCTCCCAGGATGACCTGAGCCAAAGGCAGATGCTTAACTGACTGAGCCATCCAGGTCCCCCTGCACATGTCTTTTCTACCTTCATGCCTTTAATGATTTCCTCTCGACTTTTCATACCTAGAATGCACCTCTTTAACTGCTTTTCTACTCTTGCCTTTCATGTGCTAAATCACATCTCAGGGGCCACCTCCTTCACCACCCTTTCTCAGATTCTCTGCCTTGGATTGGCTGATCTTCTCTTCATACTAACACAGTATGATTAACCCAACTAGAGCAGACTCTGTCTTATGTCTTGGTAGTTGAGCAAGTATCTATCTCTCATTTGGATATCTTGAGCTTCCTAAGGCAGAAACCTCACCTTACTTATATTTGTAACCTCTAAAGAGCTCACCATAGTGCTTTTACATGTAGCAGAATCTAAATTACATTTTATTACCTTGGACTGAAGGTACAAGTTGGAGTAGAATAGCAGCTAATTTAGTGAAATATTTGAGGTAAAAATGTTATTTATTAGCAAACTTAATTAAAGAAGAGTGTGTGCAGTGCCTGGGTGGCTGAGTTGGTTAAGAATCTGACTTGATCTCAGTTCAGGTCTTGATCTCAGGGTCATGAGTTCAAGTCCCATGTGTTGGGCTCCATGTTGGGAGGAGGAGAAGGAGAAGGAGGGGAAGGAGGGGAAGAGGAAAGAGGAGGGGGGTAGGAAGGGGAGGATAAAGAAGAAGTGTGTATATAAGACAGATCTAGCAAAAAAAAAAAAAAAATCCCCCAAACAAACAATGATACAAAAGAAATCCAAGTGTTATTTCTGGATGTCCATTTTTCTCAACTAGTGTGGAATTAGTTTCTTGACTGGGATAGTACTGGCATTTGGGACAAGACAATTCTAAATTGTAGTGGACTATCCCTGGCACTATAGGATGTTTACCATCTGCTCCCTCTAGTACTAGTAATAACCCTTAGTCATTGTGACAACTAAACAGAAATGTCCGACATAATTACAAAGAGGTGCAGAGGTGGGCACACAGTCTGATTGAGAATCACCGGTGGATTATGCCTGGTGTATAATGTACGACACAGTGCTATAAAGCACTGATGTATGCCCCTTGTTGAGTCCCCACAACTAAAAGCTGTGATGCAGACAAGAAACTAATCAGAATTTCTCCCTTCTCTGTATAACTTTCCCACTGCTATTCACATCTTCATTAAGATGACATCATAGAAATTCAGAGTCCAGGGGCACCTACGTGACTCAGTTAAGTGTCTGACTCTTGATCTTAGCACAGGTCTTGATCTCAGGGTTGTGAGTTCAAACCCTGCATTGGGCTCCAGGCAGGATATAGAGCCTACTGATAGAGAGAAAGAGAGAGAGAGAGAAATGAATTAATTCAGAGTCCAAAGTGAGGAATAAAGCCCTCACATGAAAGGTAAAACAAACAAACAAACAAACCTCTCCTAAGGACAAATAACAGGATATCCCTAGATTCACCTTTTTGGTTTAAGCTGGCATGCTAAACTGAACAGCAATCTAGGAATAAAATGAGTTTATCAAAGTGTGATCTGTGATCTAAATATATTAGAATTACCTTGGGAAATTAAAATGTGAAATTCATGAACCTGAACCCAGGGAGTCCAATTCAGTCCACAGATAATTCCTATGAATATGGGTCATGGACCACTTTGAGAGGCAAGTTCCAGAATATCTTTACCAGTATGGATCTGGATTTAGAACCTCTTTTGCCATAGATCTAGACTTTTAGTTTCATGTGTCAAATGTTTTTATTTTCAAAAGAGTTATTTTAAAGAGGATGCCACTTCAGAGAAGTAACAGTGGCCCTAAAGACAGAATTAAGAGCACTCCCCACCATATAAAGAACTTATAAAACTAACACATCATCATCATTATCATCATCATCCCACTGAAAAATGGTCAGAGGACCTGTCCAAAGAAGACATCAAGATGGCCAACAGCAACTAAAAAAAAAAAAAAAAAAAAAAAAAAAAGATGGCCAACAGCCATATGAAAAGATGCTCAACATCACTCATCATCAGGGAAATGAATATCAAAACCATAGTAAGATATTACCTTATACCTGTCACAATGCTAAAAAAGAAAAAGACAAGATATAACAAGTGTTGGCAAGGATGTAGAGAAAAATTAACCCACATGTGCTACTGATGGGAGAGTAAGTTGATGCAACCACTTTGAAAACACAGTATCAAGGTTACTCAAAAAATTAAAAATAGAAATACCCTGTGATCCAATAATTCACTATTGGGTATTGACTCAAAGAAAACAAACACATTTATTTGAAAAGATAGATGCACTCCTATGTTTATTGTAGCATTATTTATAATAGCCAAGATGTGGAAGCAGCCCAAGGGTCTATCAGTAGATAAATGGGGGTGCCTGGGTGGCTCAATGGTTGACCATCTGCCTTTGGCTCAGGTCGTGATTCTGGGGTCCTGGGAGCGAGTTTTGCATTGGGCTCCCCGCAGGCAGTATGCTTCTCCCTCTGCCTATGTCTCTCATGAATAAATAAACAATAAAAAAATAGATGAATGGATAAAGAAGATGGATAAATATGTGTGCTATGGAATACTATTCTGCCATAAAAAAGAACGGCATCAGGCAGCCCGGGTGGCTCAGCAGTTTAGCGCTGCCTTCAGCCCAGGGCCTGCCTGAGATCGAGTCCCACATCAGGCTCCCTCCATGGAGCCTGCTTCTCCCTCTGCCTTTGTCTCTGCCTCTGTCTCTCTCTCTCTCTGTCTCTCATGAATAAATAAATAAAATCTAAATAAATAAATAAATAAGCAAACAAACAATAAACAGCCTTATTAAAAAAAAAAAGAACAGCATCTTGCCATTTGGAACAACATGGCTGGATCCAGAGGGTATTATGCTAAATGAAACATGTCAGACAAAGACAAATACCATGTGATTTCACTTATACATAGAATCTAAAAGACAAAATAAGTGAATAAACAGACAAAAAGCAGAAACAGATCCATAAATATAGAGAACAAACATGGCTGTCAGAGTGGAGGAAGGTGAGGGGTGGGCAAATTGGATGAAGGGGCATAGAAAGTACAGGCTTAACAGCTAGAGAGAACAAGTCATGAGGATAAAAGGTACAGCATAGGGAATAGAGTCAATGGTACTATATATAAAATGTGGTAACAGATGGTAGCTACACTTGTGAGCATAGCATAACGTACAGATTTGTGGAATCACTATGCCATACACATGAAACTAATATAACATTGTGTGTCAACTATACCTCAAATAAAAAGAAAACAAAAACAAACAAAACCACTTTCCACTGGATCACTTAGGGAAGGAAGCAATATCACAGATGAACCAAAATAGGATTTCATTTATATACATAAATTCCTTGAAACAAATGACCTGGCCAACCTTATTGGTTTTTATCCTGAAGTGAAACTAATTTACATTTCCAGTCTAGAAATAAGGTTTGGAGAAAGATGAGGGGGGAGGTAATGTTAGGTCTCAATGAAATTTTTACCTTAGAGGATCTACAAGATTAACTACAGACAATTGAGAGTTGACGGTAAGTCAGGTCCTATCCTTTCTTTGTAAATATATGACATCTAGAAAATAAGCAACAGAATATGGTGGATGGAACTGGCTTTAATGAATGAAAATTGGAGACACTTTTGAGGCAAAGAAACATTGCAGAATTTAATGAGAAACACTCAGGGAGAACTCTAGTTCAGTGGTTCTCAAGCAAGGTCTCCAGACCAGAGGCAGCAGAGTCACCTGCCTTGATGGGACTCAGCAAAGGCATTTCCACAACTGGGTGTAGAGCCTTTGGGCCCCTTACCCCAGTACTCTGGGAACCTGGGCCAGGTTACAGTGTTCATCAGTCACTGGGGACAGCTCCTCTCCCCCTGCCTGAGGTTCCTGTTTTGCCTCCTCAAGCAGGTACCCAGGCTTTAGAGAAGTTTAGGAGTGTCCATTACCAGGCCTCTTCTCCACTGGGCTTACCATGCTGCTCCCAGGCCTCAGTCCCTTTCATACCTTTATTCCTTTCTTTTTTTTTTTTTTTAACCAAAAAAGGTTTTCTTATAAAATAAACTTTGGGCAAACATCAAAAAAAAACAAAAACAAAAACAAAAACAAAAAAAACAAACAAAAAACCAAACACATAAATTTTTGGGCCTCTTCCTCAGTCTCTCAGGAGATAAGGGCCAGCAGCTGTGTCATAACAAGCTCTAGAGATGATTACTAAAGTTTGAGAACTATGGCTCCAGCTTATTATATATTCTTGGATTGACTTTAAAACTGATACCACTCTCTGGATCTGTGTTTTTGTCTCTAATATAGCTGAAACAAAATTATTTCAGAGTCTAAAAGGATTTGCCTAACATTTGAGGATCCCCTTAGCTGGTGACCAGTATATTCCACACTGGTTAAGGAGGACTGGTAAAGGGTTTTGAGATCTTGGAATGAAAGGTACTCATTATATTTCCCTTTTCAAATATCTTTGATTCTATAATTATGACAGCTTATTAACTTACATGGGAATAAAACAAAGTGATGATAAAAAATTAGAATTAGTTCTAATTTCACATCAAATTTCAACTATGTGTCATTAGATGTGAAATCACAAAATTAATTATTGTTTTTATTTCTTTTTTTGTTTTGTTTATTTTTCAAACTAATGAACTTTCAAGCACAGTGCATTTTAATATAAGAATTTCACTATATGTTGCCAACTTCAAATTATAGCTTCTAAAATAATGGGGTAAAAATTGCTCTGATCTAGCATTATGGTAGCAGCTTAGGGTGACCCAGATTAGATGGTTCAAAAGATAAGAAAAGCTTTCAAATTCTTTTAAGAAGCCAGCATACCAGTAATATTAAAATATAATAAGGATTGTGCAATAAAACTGTGGACCAATTTTACTGATGAATATCAATGCAAAAAGCCCAGATAACATCAAACACTGTTGATGAGAATGTAAGATGGTTTAGCCAACTTGGAAAACAGTCTGGCAATATCTCAAAAAGTTAAACACAGTTTAACTTTGAAACTTGTCACAAGAACTTGTATACAAATGTTCACAGCAGCACTATTCATAATAACTAAAAAGTGGAAACCACCCAAATGTCTATGATAAATGGATGAATAAAATGTGATTTATCCATCCACTAAAAAACTACGAGAACTGATGAATGAATTCAGCAAGTTTGCAGGATACAAATTCAGTGTACAGAAATTTGTAGCATTCTATACACTAAAAATGAAGGAGCAGAAAGAGAAATTAAGAAAACAATCCTATTTACAATTGCACCAAAAATAACACCTAGGAATAAACTTAACCAAGGCGGTGACAAACCTGTCCTCTGAAAAGTATAAAACACTAATGAAAGAGGTTGAACGCAAACAAATGGAAAAACATTCCATGCTCGTGGATTGGAAGAACAAATATTGTTAAAATGTCTATATTACCCAAAGCAATCTACAGATTTAATGCAATCTCTATCAAAATACCAACATTTTTTATGGAACAGGAGCAAACAATTCTAAGATTTGTATGGGACCACAGAAAACCCCGAATTAGCCAAAGCAAACTTGAAAAGGAAAAACAAAACTGGAGGTATCACAATTCCAGGGTTCAAGTCATATCATAAAGCTGTAGTAGTCAAAATAGTATGGTACCACACAAAAATAGATACATAGGTCAACAGAACAGAGTGGAAAGAAATAAACCCATAATTATATGGCAAATTAATCTTTGACAAAGGAGGCAAAAATATGTGATAGGAAAAAGTTTCCTCAACAGATGGTGTAGGAAAAAATGGACAGCTACATGCAAAAGAAAGAAGCTGGACGACTTTTTTACACCACACACAAAAGTAAACTCAAAGTGGATTAAGGACCTAAATTGAGACCCGAAACCATAAAAATACTGAGAGCACAGGCAGTAATTTCTCTGACATCTAGTGTAACAAAATTTTTCTATATATATGTTTTCTGAGGCAAGGGAAACTAAAGCAAAAATAACCTATAGGGATTACATCAAAATTTCAAAAGTTTCTGAACAGCAAAGGAAACAACCAATAAAACTCAAGGACTAAATGGAAGAAGATATTTGCAAATGATATCTGATAAAGGAATATAAAAAATTTATACAATTCAACACCCCCCCCCAAAAAAAAACAAATTAAAAAATGGGCAGAAGACAAAAATAGACATTTCTTCAAAAAGACCTATAGATGGCCAACAGACACATGAAAAGATGCTCAACATCACTCATTATCAGGGAAATGTAAATCAAACCCACAATGATTTATTACCTCACACCTCTTAGAATGACCAAAATCAAAAGCTCAAGAAACAAGTGTTAGCAAGGGTGTGGAGAAAAAGGAACCCTTATGCACTGTTGGTAAGAACGCAAACTGGTGCAGCCATTGTGGAAAACAGTATGGAGGTTCATCAAAAAGTTAAAAACAGAACTATCCTATGATCCAGTAATTGCACTGGTAGGTATTTATCTAAAGAATGTGAAAATACTAATTTGAAGGGATATATGCACCTGTATATTTATTGTAGCATTATTTATAATAGCCATATTATGGAAGCAGCCTAAGTGTCCATCAATAGATAGATAAATGGATAAAAAAGATGTGTGTGTTTATATATGAAATGAAATATCACCATGAAATACTATTCAGCCAGAAAGAGAACAATGAAATACTATTCAGCCAGAAAAAGAATGAAATCTTGCCATTTGCAACAACATCATGGATGGATACACAGTATAATACCAAATGAAGTAAATCAGTCAGAGAAAGACAAATATCATATGATCTCACTCATATGTGAATTTGAGAAACAAATGAACAAAGGAAAAAAAGAAAGACAAACCAAAAAACAGACTCAACTGTAGAGAACAGAAGGTTACCAGAGGGGAGGTAGGTTGGGGGATGGGTGAAATAGGGGAAGGGGATTAAGAGTACACTTATCTTGGGGAGCATTAAGGCATGTATGAAGTGTTAAATCACTACATCATACACCTGAAACTAATACAACACTGTATGTTAACTATGCTGGAATCAAAATAAAATAAAATAAATGTGTTCTAGTCATACAGTAGAATATTATTCAGCCATAAAAAAGAATGACATCCTGATACATGCTAAAACATGAATGAACCCCAAACGTTATGTTAAGTTAAATAAACCAGATATGAAGGACCATATATGATATGATTCCATTTATGTGAAATGTCCAGAATAAGCAAATCCATAGAGCCAGAAAGTATATCAGTGGCTCCCTAGTGCTAGGAAGGAGAAAAGCGGGGGGGTGTAGGGGCAACGGGCAGTGGCTAATGGGTCACTCTTTTCGGGGATGATGAAAATGTTCTAAATTGATCATGAGGGTTGCACAACTCTGTGAATATCCTAAAACCCACTGAATTGTATACTTCTACTGGTGAATTATATGGTATGTGAATTATATCTCAAAAAACTTGTTATAAAAATAATTTCATATAACATGCTAGAATACACAACAGCATGTTAAGAGATGAATTGAGACACCATAACGAAGTGACTAGAAACACAGAGACGCTTTAATATTAGGAATCCTGTTAAATATGAGTTGTCATAGTGACAGGTGAAGTAAGAAAAACAATTTGGTCAGCTCCATTCACGCTCAAAAAGCATCTGCTGAAGTTCCATATTTATTTGTAATAAAATCTCTTAAAAACAAGGAAATTAAAAACTCCCTTAACAAGATTAAAAAAAATCATATATATTTCCACTCAAATGCTAATGATGCATAATCTAATGGTGAAACATTAGAGGCATGCAACAAAGTCGGGCTCAAAATGCCTATTATTTAATATCACCTTGAAAATTCTTATCTTTTCAATAAAATTATACAAGAAATACAAAAGAAAAGGTATAAGAACTAGAAAAAAGTCAAAATCATCACCATTTGCAGATGATGGGATTTTTGACTTGGAAAACTCAAGAGAATAAACTGACAAACTAGCAGAAATAATAACTCATTGAGGTGACTGAACATTTACTATACAAAACCCTATAGCTTTCTTTATTTATGTACATATAACAACCAGTTAGAAAGTATAATGAAAGAGAAGATCTCATTGACAAGAGAAACAAAACTAGTTTCCAAAAATAAATTTAACAAGAGAAATGAAGAAAGATTTCAGTTGCTAGTGGAACATCTAAAAAAACTTAAATGAAAAGGAAATGCCCTGTTCTGGATTAGGAAGAATCAGTCATAAAGATGTCAAGGCTTGGGCAGCCCCGGTGGCCCAGCGGTTTAGCACCGCCTTCTGCCCAGGGCCTGATCTTGGAGACATGGGATCGAGTCCCAGGTCGGGCTCCCTGCATGGAGCCTGCTTCTCCCTCTGCCTGTGTCTCTGCCTCTCTCTGAGCCTCTCATGAATAAATAAATAAATAAAATCTTAAAAAAAAAAAAAAGATGTCAAGGCTTATTAGTAAGTTGTATTTCTTTCAATCACAATGGAAATGCCAGTATAATAAAAATATCAACATAATTTTAGAAAATTCTAAAACAAAGAATAATGATAAGGGACTAATCGTAACAGATAGGAAAATATATTACAAAATTGTAATTTACACTATGGTAGAGTCATATAAACAAAGTTCACTTCTGAAAATGTGTTCTGCAGATATACTTACAAACGTACATCCAGGTACAGATATGTTCACTGCAGCATTGTTTATAATGGCAAAATAACTGAAAACAGACTATTATCAAAGTAAAATGTTATTTTTAGCAATGGAAAATGATATGGTCATTCTCTTAAAAATTGAAGATTGTCCCTTGTTCTTTTTATTTTTTATTATTTTAAAAAATATTTTATTTATTTATGCATGAGAGACACAGAAAGAGAGGCAGAGACATAGGCAGAGGGAGAAGCAGGCTCCCTGCGAGGAGCCTGATGTGAGACTTGATCCCAGGACCTTGGGATCACGCCCTGAGCTGAAGGCAGATGCTCAACCACTGAGCCACCCAGGAGTCCTGCCCCTCGTTCATTCTAAAGTGAAGAAATCTTTTGGAAATGAAGATGTTTTTACCTGATATGTAACTTTAGGGATACACATTTCTATGAAGGAGTGATTCTTCTCTTAAAACTGGAAGGCATTTCCACAGAGGATCTAGTAGTCTGATAGGCATATCTTGCTATCAATATAGAACTTGGCCAAATTTGGGTGGTGAGAATTTGATCTCAGTGAAGAGTAGGGAACTCCATGTCCAAAGAGTTGATACAATGTTATTCTAGAATAAAAGGCCTTAATTTTTAATTTGCTGCAGTTTAAGAGGATGTCTAAAAAAAAAACCAAAAACGCAGTGCCCCCAAATGTTAAAATCTGGCTCATTTTAATACAAGAAGGAGAACTGTATCAAAATACCAGAAACTGGATATCATGCTTGTTGGGAGCTGGTTTCTTCAGCACAAAACACTAAATAATAGGGCATACAGACCCTTCTTAAAATTTGTCAGGCAAATAAAAAATGTTTGCAATAGAAAGTACACAGAGTAATTTCATTTCCCCATGTCCAAGACCACGATGGAAGGAAAGGGGACTGTGGCACCTCTAGAATTCTCAGCAGTGTTTAAGACTCTGTTACCGTAATTGTAGCAAGACCCACTAACACGTATAGTTTATCAGAAAATTTCTCAAAGAGAGCCCTCAGCCTCCTTATCTTGGTTACCTTCTTCTAACCTTTCTCTTCAACGTGACAAAGGACAGATAAACACCTACTTACAATGTCAGTTTGTCTACAGGCACGGCATGTGCAGGCCTGAGAAGAAGCCTATCCTGAAATGAAAGGCAGCTATCTGATGTATAAACTCATGTCTGAGTCTCTAGAGCTTGACTCTCTCCTACTAAAAATTATTTGGTTCCATAAGCCTTATGGATTCATGTCTTTCAAAATGTGCTCCAACTACAAATCTTACAATCTCTCCTGTAAGAAGGATATAGTTAGTGTACTAATTGCTTCAGGGAACACAAAAATATATTAAGCAGAATCCTTGCCTTCAAGAAAATTCTCTGTCTTCCCTATTAAGAGTGTGGACTCCAAGAAAGCAGGGACTTTCTCAGTTGTTCAATCACTGCATCTCCAGCACGTAGAACAGTACTTGGTGCACAGAAAGTGATTGAAATATTTGTCAAGAAATGATGAACTGGGCACCTGAGTGGCTGAGGCAGATAAGCATCTGCCTTCAGCTCAGGTCGTGATCCTGGAGTCCTGGGATGGAGTTCCGCATTGGGCTCCCTGCTCTGTGGGGAGCCTGCTTCTCCTTCCTCTGTCTGCCACTCCCCTGTATTCTCTCTCTCTCTCTCTCTTTCTCTCTCTCCCCCTCTCCCTCTCTCTCTCTGTCAAATAAATAAATAAAATCTTAAAAAAATGAATAATGTCATTCATTTGGGGAATATAAAAAATAGTGAAAGGGAATAAAGGGGAAAGGAGAAAAAATAAGTGAGAAATATCAGAAAGGGAGACAGAACATAAAAGACTCCTAACTCTGGGAAACGAACTAGGAGTGGTGGAAGGGGAGGTGGGCGGGGGGTGGGGGTGACTGGGTGGTGGGCACTGAGGTGGGCACTTGACGGGATGAGCACTGGGTGTTATTCTGTATATTGACAAATTGAACACCAATAAAAAATAAATTTATTAAAAAAAATGAATAATGGCCACAAAAATAAGACAACATGCTTTGAGCAATAAGAGAATATGGCATATTTAATTGGGACCAATCTAAGGGCTATAGAAACTAAAAGGATGACAAGATTAGGGCTGGAGAAAGGCAGGAGAAATGGTAAGTAAGCCATCCTACAAGGAAGGATTTAGAAGTATAAGGAGGAGGGGAACAGGAATGGCTAAGGCCAGAGTTGGGAAAGACCAGATGTGTCCAGAGAGTACAGAGGCTTGGGTGGCCGTGGGAGAGGGTCACGGAGGAGGTATATGCTGGGGAAGCAGAGACAGCTAGACTGAGTGAGGGGAGTGAAGGAAGTGACGGTAGGCTGCAGAAGGCCTAGAAAAAACAGCAAGTGGATCCCACTTGGTTTGAGATTTACATTTTTAAAATCATTTTTCATACTCCGATTTAACCTTTAAAAGAAAATGAGCCTCAGGAAAGATACAAATCTTAAAAAGTAGGAGGGTAATGGGGCCAATAGCCAGTCCTGGAGGCCCACAGAAAGGTGAAATTTGGGTTATAAAGAAGTCTTAAATGTTATAATAAGTTCCATAGTTTACTAAAATTAATGGTTTATCCATGAATAATAAAAGTCACAGGCCTAAATTCACTACCAATTTTCACACAGAGATAAACTCTTTTCTTAGGCAGAAACTTACTTTTAGTATCACAGCAGGGTATATTTGATAGATTTTTTAAAATGTTGTAACTGTTAACTAATATTAACCAGAGAATGACGCCATTCACTAATTCTGGAACACCCAGAAACATGCAGACGTCAAAAGCTCCGAATGCTTCTTTATTAGAAAGTCAGAGTTTTGAAGACAGCTTCTGATAAACCTAACAATTGAGAAGCTGTAAATATCCTTGCTCTTTCAACCACTCTCTAGCTATATTTAGCAGCACGATTTCCTTTGTTCACCAGTTACTCTCCACAACTCCATATTTATGTTCTCCAAGGCAGAATAGCTTGGACCTATTAGTTAAATGAATGGATGGCTGCATGGATGGACACACAAATGAACCATCAAATGATTGCATTAAGATCTGTGAGACGAAATGGATATAATGCTTCATCTACGTGCATCCTAGATCTTTCTCGGCCAGGGCTAAAGCTTCCAGGCCTCCACAAACATGTCTGTCACACCCAGCAACAATTAGACGGGATTAAAGTGGAACAGAGGGAATAAGAAAGTTTGTTATTAGAGGATGAGCGTTTTGCTAGACAAGGGTGGTGGTGATCAGGAGACCAGGGGTGGATTCAAGGCAGACCTACTGAAGCTTAAGTGTTCAGGGCCCTCACTTGCACAGGCTCCTCGCAAGGCCCAAAAGGAGCCCTAGACACGTGTTCACGTGGTCAAATGCTTCCGTGATATTTGCCAAAGTCAGGTATCAAGCCCATTCTCCTGAAGAGGGCCCTGAGAATAAGTTTCAGGCCCCACCCAGGCAGAGTCCACCCTGGCTGAGAGACAGGAGGGGTGTTGGGAGTCACTGAGCACACACAGAGCACAAGGAGCAGGAGCCTGGGGTGCTGTGCATATCCTGGGAGGTTTCTCATTTCTTTCTTAAAAACCACCGTTTCTGGGGCACCTGGGTGGCTCAGTGGTTGAGTGTCTGCCTTTGGCCCAGGGTGTGATCCCTGCGTCCTGGGATTGAGTCCCGCATCAGGCTCCGGGGAGCCTGCTTCTCGCTCTGCCTGTGTCTCTGCCTCTCTCACTGTGTCTCTCATGAATAAATAAATAAAATATTTCAAGCAAAACAAAACAAAACCACCATTTCCTAAGCCCACAGTTCCCATACCAGGGTATTCCTTTCTGTTGCTACAGCTTCTTTGCACATGAAGTCACGGGAGACATTCAGCTGTTCCAAACTTCATGTCAAGCTTTGAAGTGCTTTTTAATAGCAGAAGTATTTGGCTCACAGGTGGGCTTTGTAGCCATGGTAAATACTTCTCAGTTATCTGTTGCTACTGTTATTCCACACCTCCAATTTGGAGGAGAAATTCTGCATATGCATTGAGGCACTAATAAAGAAGAGTGAACTATATCTTAGCTCTTTTGTGAACAGTTTCCTTTTATTTCTTCTTGCATGGAACTAATGTGCTCATCATATTGTACTGGTTATGGGTAGGAAAGCAGTGGAAGGAAGGAAACTGCTGATTATTACATCACTGGTTGGCAGTTCCTCTTAGCTTCTGGAAGGTTAAGTGGTCAAGTCACTTCTTCATATGAGATCACGGTATTTCAAGGACTGACTCATCCCTCAGTTTTCTGGCAAAGTGCTTTAGTAGACTTCGGACAAAATGCTTGCAGTGGTTAAAAGAAAAAACTGACCACAATTAATAAAGACAAAAAAAAAAACACCCAAAAAACCAAAACCCAAACCCCTCATCTTGAAGGTCCCTGAATGACTACTGCCATGTAGACTATATGTGCAGGTACATCTTAGAACAATATTATTTAGAGAGAGTATTTTTGAGAACAGATAAATAGAGACAAAGGCCATTTTGGATACATCCTGTGTTGAATAATGACATTTTGCTTCTTTAGGTAACTTAATTATTTTATGAAGAGATGACAGAAAATACTGTTGCACTCCATAAGTTAAACACTTGACATCTTTTATTCCTCAAAATGGAACATTTTCAAAATCTAGATATGTTTATTAATTAGTGATTATTAACACCCAGTAAACAACATTATGTCTTGTAAAAACACAATCTCTCTTCACAGCATGATGCTGAATCTATTATTCCCTGATTCCATATGCTGAAATACACTCAAATGGTCACAAATGACCTTAAGCATTAAATAAATGTAAATGAGGACAACACAGAAAATGTGCTTTTGATTGATAACTAAAAGACCAGGTTGAAAATCACATCCCCAAATGAAGTCCTCCCCAGAAGGGTATGACAGTCTACACTGTGGAGTAAAGGCTGCCCTAAGAATGAAGAAGACACAGGTAACAGATGGCTCTTTCTCCTGACCTGCCTAAGGCTTTCTGGGAAGCGGAACTGGCTTGTTATTTATATGAGAAACACATAGTACACCACCCTCTGTGCCACTTACACTGACATTCTACTGCAGGATTTAAAAACACGTATATGGACACTTCCTTACCTTCACCAGCTGACCTAAGACAAAAACTAATTATTGCTATTCCATGGCCTCATCTCAATAGGTTGACCACTGGAGATTTCTTAAGCATTGTTATGGTTCATTCATCTTCTCCCCACCCCCCAAACTGAGTAGTTGGGGTGGGAAAGCATCTTCAACACAGAGAAAACTCAAAATATCAAAGAATGACAGACTAACAGTAAGAAGTAAATTAAATAACCAGTTAAAAATTAGATTGTTCTCCTAATGTCCGGGGTTCAATGTATAAATGAAACATGCACAAATACAGATATTTCATGTGAAAAGTACTAAATGATTACTCACTCTTCTAGGTCCTATCATCAGGGCAAAAGAAAACATAGCATCACAGAAAACACCATTGTTTTGATTGAGGGTAAGCATTTCTCCAAGTTTGAATAAGAATGAACAGAGTCTAAATGGGAATGGATACCTAGATTATTTTAAAATCATGACTGGCGCAGTGTTTCTCAATCTTGGCACTATGGACACTTAGGGCCAGGTAGGTCTTTGTTATGAGCACTGTCTTGTGCATTGTAGGATGGTTAGCAGCATCCCTGGTCTCTATCAACTAGCAATCCTCTTACCTGGGTCAGGACAATGAAAGCGGCCCTGGGGGTAAGATTGCCCTTAGGTTGAGGACCAAAGGAGTAGAGCCTTCATCAGGAGGTCCCAGGAAGACTTCTCCCAGCCTCAGACTATACACTCTTAATCCTTAAACCATTCCCAATCCAGGGTTCAATACCATTTCAAGTTTCCACATTAACTGAAGATAGTGAAAATGCCTGCCTGCCTTGTTACAGGTTCTTCTGAACATTACATAAGATATTTTAAAACTACCTAGAATAGCGCCTGGCTCATAGTAAGTGCTCAGTAAATGTTAGCTATTATTATTTTTAATTCTAATCCATACAGAAAACCAGAATGTTTTAATGCAGAAAGGTATCTTACCAGCTTGATATTTTCCGAGTTTTAAATGCTCCAGCCTTCTGATTCCTTGTGATGATGTCTCTCACGTCTAAAGGACAGAGTTAAGAAAGCTTCTGCAGTGACTGTCAACTGACTCCCTGGCCCCAAAAAGGCCCACAAGCATGGTGATCCTCTTACTGCATATGGGATCAGCACAGTGTGAAGGGAAGAGTTGTAGGGTGGGAGGAAGGAGAAGAAGGGTCTAGCCCTGGCTCTACCACCAAATGTGGACTTACTTGTCACAGGCAAGTTCTTTAATTCACTGGGCTTCCGGGAGCACGCAGGCAAGGCCCAGGGTATGGGCGTTGGTGGGTATACATGACTATTGCATAGGTGCCTTGCCCCACTTACTTAAAAGAGCTACAAGCCCAAAGGCAAGCCTCTTTCAGTCAGTAGGGAAAGGGCTTGTACCAAGAAAAGCCATATTTCTTGAAAAGATGTCTTGAAGAGCTAGTCCATTACATCACACAGCGCCATCTTGATGCAGGTCTGTGGGAAAAATCATGTCAGGTTCCAACACCGGGCAAAGCTGAGATCTTTTACTTTAACTTCTAGACACTAAATCCTACAACTGTTCTTGTTTCTCTTCTTGCTCCAGTCCCTGTGCAACCCAGAACCACACGGATGACCTAACTCTATCAACCACAAGAGCTCATGGCATATACTTTCAGTACTGATCTGTCATCCTGGCTTCATCCTATTTTCCTGGCTTTCTGATTTCAATTGCCCTCATTTTCTCATTTGTTTTATATGGTATATCCTATGTGTCACTGTAAAAAGCCTCAAAGTCCCTCCTTCGGAATAAAGCAGGTTCAAATAAACAAGAAATAAAATAATTCCAGTGACGGCTCCAAGCTGAACTAAATTGGGCCCATGGGGAGGACACCAAGCAGACAAGCGATGTTCCCCTATTGCTAAGAAAAACAGATTTCCTGAATGCTCGGAACAAGCAGTGGCCAAGATCCCCCTGCAAGAACAGAGCCACAGGACTTTTTAACCCAAATCTCTGCTTGAAACATCAGGCACACCCATTTCTTCTCTGAGTGAATAAGCAGGTACTGTGATAGCTTTCTCCCCCCAGGAGTGGGTAGGAAAAATCAATTAGGTCTCCTAATGAAGGGCTTTGTGGAGGTTTACAAAAGTGCTATAATGCAGACTTTTTTTTTTTTTTCCTGGGTGAACTTTCCTGTATGCAAATTAAATACCGTTAAATTACATTCATTAAAAAAATAAAAGAGACTAATTTGCCTACTTGTTTTGATTAACTAAAATGACACATCGGCCTACAGTTCTGTCTATTTCAGGAAGAAAGTATTTCAGGAAAGTCTTCTAAATGAAATGTCTTGTAGAAAAGGACAGCTGACATCTTTATTCTGAGAAGAACAAAATTAGGAAAGAGTCAATTGACAACTGTTTTTGCTTGAGCGCCCCCACTCTCCGGCCACACCCTACGCCACGTTCCCACGTAATCCAACCACATGCCACAATGTGCCTGGTACACCTGTAGCGTCGTATGAGTACATGACTAATCTATCAAGCAAAACATATTATTTTGTTAGTGGAGGTAATACTTTTTATAAAATAGTCACAGGGAAGTTAAATTATATAACTCTGAAAACCTATTAATAATTTTTAGTAAACATCTTAACGCTATATGCTTTTATACAATTTATAAACCTATGACTCCAGGTGGTCAGGTTGAAGCAAGTGTATGTATTTATATTCTAGAGGTGCTTTCTTTTTTTTTCATGAAAAAAATTCACAGCAGTATTTAGGCTGCTTTATTTTTAAAGCTGGGAAGGAAATATATTTTATGAGTTAGGGGGTGTTTTACATTAAAACAAGTACAAAGGGAAAAACAAATGGTAATAGTGTATTAAAATATCTTAAGAGATATATTCTCATACTCTGCCCTCCCACCCTTCACTTTAGATCAGATTTTGAGGCTGTTCTTTTGGATGGCACTGTGTCTAATAATAAATTTTGTCATTTTTCTGTGTCACCTCAGAGTGATAAAGGAAATCCAATCAAATCAAGTCAATATATCCAGGATACTGTTCAACAGGATGGACCAAATAATGTTCCTTGCACTGTACCCATCTTCTGGAAGTCTTCAGTGGGAAGTACTGAGTTCCAAGAAAGCTTTAACATGATTTCTGATTAATTGGATACAGGACAATCACCTCCAGTGTCCTTGTCTGGGCTTCCAGAGCTACAAGATCTATGCTTGTTGCTAAAATAAACCAGGTTTCTACATCTAAGTTTTCTTCCCCAAAAAGCACAGTTCAAGAGTGGGGCTCTGTTTTAACTTTGGTTCAGTTGAGTATTATTCTTAAAATATATATTTTTGTAAAGTAACAGTTTACTTAACAAGTAACCTTAACTTTATATATATATATAAATATAATTAATTACATATAAAATATTAGCCTCCTCCTGCAATTAGTGATTGCTATGTTTATCAGTAGTTGCATCTACATTTTGGGACTTGGAATTGTTTTTTAAGCAAGAAAGTTATTTTTAATAATAACATTGTGATTCACAGAGCATTACTTTCTCAGTTTGTGTTACCTTTATTTTCATTGGACCATCCAAGGTGAGGGTAGGATACCATGAAATCATAATGTAAGTCCTATTCATTTTAATCTCTAAAGTTTTTTTTTAAACGCTAGATGTGGCAATATTTGCCAACTTAAAGGCTGCAAAATATTCTTAAATGTGCTTGTTATCAAAGAAATTGAGAGGATGACAGGGAGGTGCTTTGAACCCTATTAGCAATGTCAACTGTTATATTTTTGGGTGAGAGGCCTTTTCTTCCTGAGGGTGTTGAGGAAAATGTAAGATGACACTCAGCCAACCATCCTAGGTCTTGGTGAAATGGAATAGTTTAATGGGGGGTTGAATAAAAAAGCTTTGAAGTCAAATGAAACAGGCTGGCTTCTAGGCTGATTTTGATACTTAGTGGCTGTGTGAACTTGGGTAAATTAGCCTCTCTGAGCTCCATCTCAAAAATAGGAATAATGATACCTATTTTATAAGCTTAATGGAGCACCACATAGGATGAACCTGACACATATAGGTGCCTAATTCATGTCAATTCATTATCTTTTTCAATAATTCAGGCAAAAGCTCTGGAGGGATAAAGAGGCTGGGGAATAACTAAAATGAGGTTTGGCAGTCAAGATTTATTTTCTCTCCCTGATGCTCAGATGAATTATGTGGACACTTCAATTGCAGAATTTAAATAACTGGAAGGAATCAAAGAACTTTTGCCCTGTAGATTTTCAGTGTCTTTCACATGTATCCATGTGCTCCAGTCAAGGCATAGTCTGTGTCCAACTAGAACAGGGACTTGGTTCGTCTTGTCCACTACTATGTTTTTAGAACCTGAGATGGTGTGCAATTAATGGTGGTTGAATTAATTTTAATTAATTAGATTAATTTATTACTTAATTTAAATTGAATTTTCAAAGCTATTTATTGAGCTCCTCCCCAAAATGAGGCACACAGAGTCCATTAATGACTCAGCAAGCAACCAGGAGTACAGCTGGCACAGATATTAGAAGGATAATGGCCTAGTATTCCTAAGGTCTCCACCATCCACAGCACAGGCTACACAGTCTACAGGAAGCTTAATTTATTAGTTACTCAAGTCAGAGATTCTGTTGATAAATAAAATAATGTTAAGTCAGGGATATCTCCTTTAAAATGCACAGGAGATTTATGAATTTGGGGTGAACCCTAAGCTCAAGGTCATGATCCAGACTGTGCATGCTGTGGGACTAAGATGCTTGGATTGGGAGCATGAGCAATGGGTCACCAAGCACTGTCACAGTCTGCAGATAACACGCCTGATGCTTCCTAAGGATGAGTCGAGGCAGGGTGCTTGTGTTGGGAGAAATAGTGAGTGTACCTCTAGGTATTGTACTTTTATTCATTACAATTTGGAAGAGGCTTAGCATAGATAATAACTCAGTATACCATTTCTTCCCCCTCTTCTTTTGTCACTGTCATTACCAGCTACAAACTTTAGTAACTATTATATATAGGCACCTGGAGATTTCCTCCTTTATTACACCAAAAGGGCTGTGCCAAAGAAAAGGGAACACATTTCAAACTATCTTAGGCGAAGTTGAGAACTGCATGAACCAAATGATGCCATTTCCAATGTATCCTTTGTTCTCTTTGGGTACAGATAAAATGGCATCTGTAAGGAGGGGCAGCTTTCAGGTAGGGGGGCTCTGGATGAGACCCACCAATGCAGTTTAAGGACCAAGGAGAACCTCAGGGACATGTCCCTACAAGTTTGGGAAAATATTTGGGATTTACAACACTCACCTATACCTCAAGTCTTAATCTCTTTTCAGATATCTCTCTTTAATAGATCTCAAATCAACATCTAGCTTTCTAGGGTCAAGGGAGAAAGCTCTGGAAGACATAGCCAATCCATCCGATACATCTTAGGGAAGATTACAAATAACCTCACAGCTGGTTGATATGCTTCTATGATATAAAGATTCAGAACTCATCCATTCATTACCTTACATATTTAAAAAAATAGAAATAATAGAAGATAAAAAGGAAATATCAAAAATGCTATTTTTTTTAAAAAAGGGTAAAAATCAGAACCTTAGAAGCCTAAGAGACTAGGGAATTAAGGTTCAGTTAGGTTCATTAAATTCGGATGCCAAGAACAACAAAAATAATTTTTAAAATGATGAGAATAATATACAGGCCAATACTCAGATGTGATGTGCGATTGCCAGGTCGATTTTCAATTACATTTCACTGATGTATTCATTTGTTTCTTAATGTGCTCATCTTGCCCATTAAGAATAATTAGCAGCTTTGCTTAGAGATTTTCTGGCTTCTGGCAATGTTTCTCCCCTTTTTTGTTGACATCCACTTTTACTTTTTAGAAAGTAATTTTTGGATAATATCCGACAACTGCCATATAATTTAGGCTTCCTAAAATTTTAAAGGAAAGATGTAAACAGTAATTTTTAAATGAATTTGTTTCAATCTATATGCATCAACAGTATGTGAGTCAGTGAATTAGTTATTCTTTCAGAAAGTGGGCACACAGATAGAAAAGAAAATTTCATTCATATTAACCTCACTCAGTACAACAGCTTACAACGGATGCCAATTGTAAGCTCTGTTAGCAAATCAAGAATAACATTAGTAGTAAAAGCAGGAAAAAATACATTGCCAATTTTTAAGGCTTTAGGCACGCTTTTTCCTCTTAATTAAAAAAAATTAGATCTAGTTACAAAAGAAAAAGGCACACAAACATAGAACCACTGCATGATAAAAACTGAACTCCATCAGGAGAGTCCTAGGAGATGAAATGAAACACACCACCGGTTTTGGTCTGCATCCTGAAAGGACCTACTTTATCTACATTGTAAAGTTCTTCCCCTCCTGCCCTTTGGCACCCCGCTATATTAAACCCATTGTAAAACCCAGCACAATAAAGCACTCTCAGGGCTGAGCTTCTGAGGACCAAATGTTAAAAATCCATTTTCTTGGGAGGGGGCTGTACCAATCATTTCTTTGAAAGGCCAGCAGAGTGAATACAGAATCTGAGATTTCCTCTCTGATTCCAAGAGCTGGCATGGCATCTTTGCTGTTTAAAGCAAAGGTGTGTTAATTAATGACATTAGCATTGCTTCCCTTCTTTGGAAGCTCTGTACTTTAGCTCGATAATAATTTCAGTACAATTAAATTTACATACTGACTACAGATGTTCCTATAGTTTGCTAAAAGTTCTAATTTGTTTCTGATGCTATTAAATGAGACACCTGCTGACTTGAGAAAAACCTCAGGTTGCCAGCCAATCTGAAAGTTTCTGTGGCTAAAATGACCCTGTCTTGTCCAATAATCCTCCTTCCCCACCCCCGCTCCCCCCAAAAAAAACATCATCCACTGGGGCTGAGCCAGCATACCTGACTTCCTCTCTGTGTTCCCTGACATGTGGAGGAGGAGCACAGTGAAATGATATAGTGCAAGGCATAACTCAGAATAAAGCAGAGTGAATGAAACAACATCGGCTCATCTTCGGGAATATTTTGAGAAACTTGCGACAGTCTGAAGATCATGATTAAAATCCTGCATCTTAAAAAAGGAAGCACCTTTTGTGATCTCTTTCCCTTGTGTGAAAGGCCAGGGTTGTGATTGGCTGTTTTTCCTTCCTGAATTTTTTTTTTTAAGTCTGTCAGGCAATTAGCTGGGTGGGGCTCTGTAGAGCACACAAGTGCTGCTGAACAATATTAGCTACTGTGCTTCTTGTACCTCCTTTCTCCTCTCTGAACAGCCTGATAGAGCTGCTGCAAATTTTATTTTTAAAAAATGATATAGCAAAGGCAGGAAAAGAAAATCGAAACATAGGCTTTTATGCAAGAAGCCGCAAAAATCTAAACCGTTTTGGCATTTTAGAGGTCTAACATTCAAATAAGTAGATTGCCTCCTTCATAATGTAAATGTAAGGCATACCAAAAATCCAAAGCAAATATATCTTCCACTTCTCCTCTCAATTTCTAACGGCTGTTAACTGCTCCTGAACAAATCAGCTCGATTGCTAAAGTAGCCACAAATTATGCTTGCTTTCTTAGTTAAAGTACAGTTCAATTTTCATGAACTCTGTGTACATATTAGTAAAGCATAATCTAATATAATGGGGTTTGAGCTGTAATAGCATAGCAGAAAAAAAAGAGATAGCTTTTATAATCCTAAATAAAAGGAAATAATGAAAAGCTGATAGCTGTTTCCAACGGGGAGCTTCTTGGTAACCCCTCGGCAATTAGAGTAGGTCCAATGCTACCTAACACATACAGACAAGATCAAACCCTAGAAAGGTAATAATGAATGTGAAGCTGGAAGTTAGTCTTTGCAAGCAACATCGGATATCATAAGTATTCAATCATTAATTTTATACTGGGAAATTTCAGTGAAAATGAAAGGACATTAAGAACGCCTGAAAACTATGATGAAACAAATGTTCTGATTGCCTTGAGTCGTCCACAGATCATGGCCTCCTTTAGCAAGAAGTGACTGTAAAAATCTATCAACATAAAAGAAAAAAACCCGTCGTAGCCAATGAATTCCATATATTTCTACTTTTTCTTAATTACTTATCATGTGTGTGGGGGGGATTCTTTTTTAATACCCCATGCTGTCTTTCTTTATATCAATTGTTACTCGGCCGAGAAAAAGGAGTGAACACAACAAACCCGTTTTCTATCTGAATAAGGATACTTCTGATGGCCTTTTCATTCCCATCAGTTAACAGAACTTCTTTGACATCTGCAGAAATAGCAACCTGAAAAAAAAAAAAAAAAAAGGAGCACAGCAAACAATGAGCAAATATGCTTGTCTGTGTGGAAGTGAAGACAGGAGTGACAAGCCTTCAGTATCATGCTTCCTCACCTATTTCTCTGTAACAATCTTCAATCTTTTTTCATTTTATGTCTGCATTATTTTAATCATTCAATCAAATCAGTCAATACTTTTATCATTCCATTTGCGGGAGCCTCTATCTTGCTATCATTCTGTTCGGTAATTGCATTGTGACAGCGGATGATGGTATTCTGAGAGGCTTTCATTTGTGGGCTTCTGTTTATCTAGTAGAGCCATCATACAAGGCTGTCACTCTGCCTTTCAGCTTGCTTCTGTCTGACTGCCTGATGCCCTTCATATAACTTTGCATTGCAGGCAGATGGCTTTGTGAGGGTAATTTTTTTGTGAGCTTTGACATGCTCGCACATTGGGCTGTAACCTCGACACATTGTGTAAGAGCGACAGGTTTGTCAAATGCCAATCAGTGTAACAATATGCTTTTATTTGTAGAGACATAAAAACTTGTCTAATGCACTGTGCTGCTACATAATATCTCCTGAATACATGACTCAGAACCCAGAGAATGGGGAACGACGTTCCTGAATGGCCAATCTAATTCAAAAGAATCTAATTACTGAGCGCTCTGGATCATGTTTGTTGGTGTAATAATGCAGGCAAAACATTAGCAGCTATATCATGGTGCTCCAACTGTGATTCGCTGGGCTATTCCTGTATCTTAGCAAATGGGACTATAATCTGAAAAAAAAAAAAAAATGCTTTCGCTATGGCAAAGAAAGACCGTGCGAGGCCTGGAATGTCACAACAAGCGATATTGACTACACTGAGGTAAAATGTTTCTGCTCATCGAGGCAACCATAAAATCAATATGATCCGAAAGTAAGTCAATCTAGAAGGTCTCTCAAGACTCGGCAGCTTGACCGCAGCTGATGCTGTTGACGGTTCTCTGACCCAGCCGTTGGAGGCCCTGGAACATTTTTCCTTTTGTTCCTCCCTCTGAATGGGATTGGAATTGAGAAAAGACCTACCATGAGCCCAGCCAAGCATGTCATGCCACCCCCTAGCTCACACACAGCAAGGTCCCTGAAAGAGAGAAAAGAAATGGTAGAACCCATACAAATTAGATGAAAATGGTCAGAGAGAGATATATGTTACAAGAACAAATTGCCATCTGCAGTAAGAACGGCGCTACCAGGAAGTTGTGGAGACATGACTAGGCTACCTCATGTTGCTTTGCGTTTTAAAAATAATTATGAAATAGAAAAGTCACAAAGCAGGCAAATCAGTGGGGGTTCCCTCATTAGTGTTCACTGCAACATTACCACCGCTGAGCTGAAAAATCTGAGAAGGTTCCCTTTTTTTCCCTTGTCAATGGCGCTGTCTTTTAGAACTAAACTAGCTAGAGTAGCGAAAGATAATTGTTAGGAAAGGGTAACACTGTTAATCCACATTCATTCCTTCAAAAACAGACAAGTAAATGAAGAACATATATGAGTGTGTATATACCTATATTATAGCCACATACACACAACACATGCACACACACATACACACACGCAAATAAATGCAATCTTGGATTTTTTGGAAAAAAAAATTCGAAACCACGCTGAAACATTTTGGGAAGCCGACTGCCCCCATAAAGAACAATTACACAAAGAGCATTTAGCAATTAACACTTAAATCACAATTGACCCCAACACAACACAGTGAATAAACAATGCAGGGACATAATATGGTTAAGCCAGCAAACCCAGGCCTAAGTAATGACGGGGCTCTGACTTCACCGCTCCAAAGTAAAGCGGCTCAGAGTAAAAGCTGACAGTCTAGTGTGGCACTCTGCACTCACCTTTCCCTTTGTGCCCAAATATCAGCCCTCAACGTGTGACATTCTTACCCTGGCCCCATTGCTCCATGATTGGAGCTCCAGTCAAGCTTAAGCACAGCGAGAAGAGCAAATGCCAGACTCCCAGAGCAGCTCTGTAGCCCAAATTCAAAACTGCCCTGTTCTTATTTCATATGCTTAAACCCCTAAGATTGTTCCTTCTTTCCAGGCTGGGAAGTTTATTACCTCGACAGGAGAAAAGAAACAGAAAGAGGGAATTGAAAAGGAGGGAGAGGTGCAAAGAGAGGGAAGAGGAAGAGAAGCCAAGCAAGGATATTCATATTCCGGAATACACTTAATGAGTATTTAGTTGTTCAAAGCCATTATAGACTGGTTGGTAAATATGGACCCACAGAGCTTTAAAAAATACATATTATTGACCCAATCTTGTAAATATATATTGTTAAAACACACACCATGATCACTAATGACTTGTCTGGAATCATAATGCGCTATTCAGGAAGTAGATATTGGATGACTTTTATAAAATGAGAATTAAAAATGAAAAATCCTTATTTTCTGGATCCACCAAACAGCTTTAGAATTTTCAAATAAAAGGAGGTTTATTTTCCTTTTCCTAAATCACATCCATGGGTGTGATCTATAATGCACATTGACAACTGAAAACATCTATTTCCATAGCATGGATCTGTAATAGTAATTTATATTTTACAAATACATATTGTTAGATATATAAAATACCTTTAAAACCAGGGTGGAATGGCATCTTTAAATAATAGCTGTGGGGTACTTAATTATCAAATATTCTGTAGTGATTTCCCTAGCAGAAGTTTAAAGAATGTCTTTATTGTGGTTCAGTTGTGTGTGGTTTTTTGTTGTTGTTGTTGTTGTTTTTTTTTTTTTTTTTTTGACCTTCACAATCAGGGAGGATTGATTGGAGCTTCACTTTTGTTTCCCCAAAATCAAAGTGAAATAAAATGCCTTGAGTGAAAATCAAAAGCCTTTGACATATAGCAAAAAGCTTGCTGTGCAATATTAGTACCCAAAGGCAATTCAGATTTCTTTTCAGAAGCAACATGTTTTCACCATGAACTTTTTCCTTTCCTTTCTCTTTTCTCTCTTTCTTTCTTATATTTCTTTAACAACTTAATTTGAAGAATGTAATCACAGCAATCTTTAATATGCATATATAATACCCATAATGGGCTAAAAAAATATCTTTTTAAGTGCAGCTTTGTACCTGAATATATTACTGTGCTTGAGGCAGTAGTAAGCCAAAACCTCTTCAGATGGCCAGATGCCTGGAAAACACAAGAGGATACACTTTTTGATTACAGGAGTCTGTTCTATAATCATTCTCTATAGTTGTTCTCTTAAGAAATGGCTTTTAAAAATAATGTTCAATACAAGCTATTTCAACTTGAATCAAACTTAACATAATTATTACTTGTAATATGTCATATCAAATGAGTTTCTTTTGTTGTTGATTATAGCTCTTTTCCCAGAAAAACAGCAAAATATCCTAAATAATTTTTACCAAATTTCAATCACAAGACAGCAAAAACAATAACCACAAACTACAAATACTAAAAGTCCAATTTTAATGGTATTTCAGGTAGCGATCTTGTACATGTGAACCTTCTTTTCAGCTAATTCATAAGCGTCAGTTGAAGACCTACTGTATGTGCAGCCCACGTGAGGCAAAAATAAATGGAAAAAACCCTTGCAAAGGAAACATCTGAGGTCCTTTTTCTTTGATTCCATCCTAATGTTTTCAAATACGCATAATTATTTCGTTTCTTCAATTAGAAATATCAAACTAGAGATTAGAATTAAGAAATTTAAATTTCACTAACTTTGGCACCTTTTTAAATTTGATAATAATCCTCCGCACTAAACTCCATGGATGGGCATTTTCTTTAAATCATCACTTGTAAATCATTTCTTTTGAAGACTTAGGTAGTCTTCATGAATGAATATGAATTCCTTAAAAAAAAAGATAAACATTCTTGGAAATGATAGTCCCGTGGTTATCACAGAGTAGTCTGGTTGCAAGTGCTTTTAATTTTTTTCTTTACACTTTTCATATTTTCCAAAGATTTTTACAATGAATGTGTATCACTCCTATGATCAGAATAAATCACGTCATAAAAATTATGTTTTCGCCAAGGGTTCAGATTCAAAGGTCAGGCAGGGCACTAGCATCCTGCTCTGCCTGAGGTTGAGAAGGCCCTGCCGCCCTGGGAAAGAGCAATGAATGTTCACTGCCTTTGCACTAACTCTTTTCTAATGGGTCTGGATGCAAAGTTGGAACACCTAATGAGACCTACTTTTTTTTTCTTCTAGATGCATCTCCAGCTTCAAAGAGTGAGAAATCCAAGCACTCCAGAGAAGAGGATGTCAAAGAAATGGTAAGTAAAATCCTAAGGGAATCAGTGGGTAAATATATGAACAGCAAAGATATTGACCCCATAAAAGCATCTGCTGCAGGAAAGTCTGGTCAAGTGTAAACTGGCTCAGCCTCCATGGTATTTCTGGTAAAAATGAGTTTGGGAGAGAACAAAGTAAATCAGCAAGCAGTGTTGGGAGTCATATTTAGGAGAAAAGTCAGAAAGGCAGTGGAGTATAGCAATTAAGATCACATGTGCTTTGGAACCAGACTTTTTGGGCTCCAGTCCTAGCTTGTTGGGCTGCATTCCCTCACTAGTGACCTTGGGTAGTTTACTTAACCTCTCTGTTCCTCAGATTCCTCATGTAAAATAATGTAATTGTAGTATCGACTTCATAGAATTATGAGGATTAAAAAAGTAAAATACATGAACTGTATTCAGAGCAGTTCCTAACTCGTAATGAGCTCAAAGAAAAATTTGTTGTTAATGTTATTCTTCTGCTCTGGGGGATAAAAGAGTAGAAGAGAAAATCTGTGGACCTCGACAGCTATCCCAATGACCAGAATAGATGGAGAACCATTTTGTCCTTCTACCCGTGAACCTTGCTACAGCCCCCGAATCCTAATATCTGGCATACCTCCACATTAAAAGAACTCTGTAAAGAATAAAGTATGTAATAAAATTCTCTGAAGGAAGAGCCCAAGACAGTGTTCTACACCAAGTATATATAATCATTAGAATAATGAATTTCTTTATGCCTTTAGTAGATGGTTTTGAGGTTTAAAAAAATAATGATAGGGGAAGGGTATTTAACTAAAATGCAAGCTTTGATTAAGTACAAAAATGTGACTTCTAAAATACATAGTCTTTTAAGAGAGTTTTATAATTTTCTCAAAAAATTATAGAGGTTGATTTTTAACTAAATTAAATACAAAAATATGCAGAACAAAGTTAATAAAATCACCTAAAATTTCACCACTAGTCTATTACACCTCGTAACACTTTGGACATCATTTCAAAAACAGCTTTCTAAGCACAAAGATATTTTACACAAATGGGATCTTATCAGGCAGGTATTTGACAATCTGATTTTGCCCTACTCAATATGTGATGGATAACTTCCCATGACAATAAAAATATACTTGCATCATTACATATATGTATATTTTTAAGTAGACTCCACACCCAGCATGGACCCCAACACAGGGCCTAAATTCACGACTGTGAGATCGAGATCAAGAGTCAGATGCTTAACTGACTGAGCCACCCAGGCGCCCCCTTGGATCATTATTTTTAATGACTGATTTTATGTCTGCATCAAAATTTGTTTAACCAATTTCTTCCTGAAAGGCATTTAAGTTATTTTGAGTTTTTGATATATGAGATTATAAACACTGTTATAATGAAGACACATTTTCCCCCCAAAATATGATTTTTCTCCATAGGTCCAATAACTAGAAATGGGAAATCTGGCCAAGGGTTAAATGCCTATCACATATATCAAACCATCTTCCAAAACATTTGCACCAAACTATACCTCCAAATAAGAGTGTTTATTTCATCAAGGTCTTGCCAAGGTGAGGTTTTGGCAACCTATTTTATTTTTGCTCATCTATTCAGGTTTCGAAAGTTATCTCAGGGCAAATCGACAGCACAATGACATACCACTTCACTCCTTCTTCTAGGATGGCTATAACCAAAAAAATCAGACAACAGCAAATGTTGGCAAGGATGAGGGGAAATTATATAAAATGTTGCAGCTGCTTTGGAAAACAGTCTAGCAGTTCACCGAAAATTTAAATGTAGAATTAACATATGGCCCAGTAATTCCACTCGTACGAATGTACCCGAGAGAAAATATGTCCACACAAAAACTTGTACACGAATGTTTATAGCAGCATTATTCATAAGAGCCAAAAAGCAGAAACAACCCAAATGTCCATCAACTAATGAGCAGATATATAAAATGTGGTATGGCTATGTAGTACACTATTATTTGGCAATAAAAGAAATAAAGTACTGATTCATGCTACAACATAGATGGAGCATGAAAACATTATGCTGAGTGAAAGAAGCCCAACACAAAGAACCACATGTTGCATTTTCCATTTGTATGAAATGTCCAGAATAGACAAATTCATAGAGACAGATTATACAGTGGTGGTTGTCTAGGGCTGGGTGGTTGAGAGTAAATGTCAAGTGACCTTTTAGAGGTGATGAAATATTTTAAAATTGTAGTGATGGTTGCACAACTCTGTGAATACACTAAAAATCACTGAGTGAATTGTGTAGTATGTGAATTATAGCTCAATAATGCTGTTATTTTAAACAGTTTTGTCATTTCTATTTGTGGAAATATAATGGTCTTTTTTTAAAAGGATTTTGTTTGTTAATAACTTATTCAGAGTTTAAAGAGACACTGAGTTCTGTGAGAATGATTAAGACAACAATTAAAACAAATGAATATGATTAAGATTAGTACCCAGTCCCTCTGACACAGTCTTTCTCCTTTCTCAGAAACTACTACTTCCAATTCTTTTAGTTGATTCTTCTGGTAATTAATTCCATATTTCTACATATGTTTGTATTGCTACTTCTTGATTTTTCAGTTTTAGACAAAATCTATTGACCCCCCAGTATGGAAGATAAACTTTTTTCACTTTCATCTGTACTCCTCTCCCCGTGTCACACATACCATGCTCCTTACCCATCCACCATCACTATTGTCCTATTATAGATATATTATAATTTGGTAATATACTGTCATTGTCAATTTCATTATGACAATGAAATAATACTGACCCATGTAGTAAACTATGATTGCTTTTTCGCTCATGTATAATTCCCCCCTCCATGCAGTTTATAATTGCCTATTTTTTTTCATTTGCTAACGTTTTTATTCAGTCTCAAAATCCAGTTGTCAATTTCCCCTCTCAGTGCATTCATTCCCATCAGGTGTTCTATCAATCTCAGGAGAAAATCTCTCCTGGTGCCTTCTGACTTGTCTGTCTGGACTGAATGTCCTCTATGCTTGGTATACAGCTGATACCCTAGAATCAATCTTCATTTCATTCCAGACTCCCTTTTGCCCTTCTCCTGTATCCCATCTCTTGTTTCTTCTATCTTTTGTCTTTTCTTGGTTTACGTTCTCATTTTAGTGCAAGACATCCCCCAATAGCTTCTTGAAAACAATGTGTGTAAGAGGTAAATATTTGGGAATTTCTATTATTCGGTGGGTAATTTCAATTTGGAAATTCCATATTCTTCAGATCTTGGAACGTTTCTTGGGAAGTTCCATTCATTATTTTATGACCTCCATTTTTACCTGTCCTCCTTATCTAGAATTCTTATTATTTAGATGTTGAATCTCCTGAACTCTAATATTCTTATCTTTTCTTTCCTACTTTCTATCTCTTACTGTTTTCTTTTTTTTTCTGTTTTCTACTTTCTTG
Source organism: Canis lupus baileyi (assembly GCF_048164855.1). NCBI lineage: Eukaryota > Metazoa > Chordata > Mammalia > Carnivora > Canidae > Canis > Canis lupus. The sequence goes on along the minus strand of NC_132848.1, from coordinate 49,850,915 downwards.
GAAATTTCCTCAAATTTATCCTCCAACCTTTTTATTGTACTTCTCATTTATGCTACTTTTAAAAAAAGATTTATTTATTTATTTATTTATTTATTTATTTATTTATGTGAGAGAGAGAGAGTGCAAATGAGTCAGGGGAGGGTCAGAAGGAGAGGGAGGGAGAGAATCCACAAGCAGATTCTTCTCTGAGTATGGAGCCCAATTCGGGGCTTGATCCTGGGACCCTAAGATCATGACCTGAGCCAAAAAAGGTGGACACTTAACTGAGTCATCCAGGTGCCCCACATTTATGCTAGTTTTAATGGTAGTTCTCTGAATATTTCTTTTTTAGAGCATCTTATTCCTGTTTCATGGATCATCTTTTAAAAATTATTTGAAAATATTAATTACAGTTTTTCTTATCCTTACATAGCCTATTTTCTTCATGTTGCTTTTTTTCCTATTAATTGATTTTGGTTCCTGTCACATTAAAAGCTTTCTTCAGATATCTGGTAATTCTTTGTTGTTTGCTTTAAACATAATCATAGAAAGAAAAAAAAAACTAGTTGGAAGAGAAGAGGGCTGAGTGTATGTGGATGGAGTGGAGTGTAGGTGGTTCTGTGTATGGTCACCCAATCTCTTCAGCCTGGTTTTGCTCTCTCTATTTTCAACTGTGCCTGATGTCCCTCAACCTAGAACTGTTCAGTTTAACCCTCTCCAGAGAACAAATCTCTTCCATTGGGAGTACAGAGGAGAAGTTACTCAATAGCCTGGAATAGGTATATAACTGCTTTAAAAACAGCTTTCAATCAATCTTCCTTATTTTAGCCTCCTTCAACTCCTACTTTTACAAATGCTCCAATTTCTGAGACTTTCAAAGTTTCAGAAGTCTGAATTGGTTTGGTTTTCAGCTTACTCAACTGCTGGCTTTTTCATATCTGCCAACTCAATGACTTCTCATTCATTTGTTTCCCATCTTTCCAAAATTATACTGTTGCATGTCCCCTCCTTCTATCATCTTTGTGGGTTTAGGCTTTAAAAACATCTCTTTACAGCGGTTCAGTGAGTTTTCTGGAAGGAAATGATTTGGATGCATTGTTCAACCTCCAAGTTTACCTGAAATCCAGAAATGTATGGTCTTTTGGATGTAACTGTGGGATAATTCTGGAACCCAAGAAATATCATTACTTATTCTTATTCTTACAATTCTTATTTCTCACAGAGTGCATTTTTTTTTTTAGCATAAGTACTTTTCTGAGTGGTGGGGTTTCAGTACACATCCTAGAACAGTGACTTCTGGACTCTGTGCAACAGAAAGAAACTCACTGGAAAAGTGATGAGAATAAATTTTAGGAGGACATACAAGCCAATGACACTATTGAGGAGGTTTTTCTTATGCTCAAGATTTTTATACTCCATTAATAATATCACAGGGCTCTATCAACCAATTATAGGCATTTCTGCTATGTTCTTGACATCACCCAATGAGACAGAGAAGAATGCCCAAAGTGGCATTTAAAGTAGCTAAAGTACTGACCCCCCTCAAAAGCATCATAAAGTGTCTAAATTAATGATGTACTCTAGATAATTTGTTTCTTAAATACATGTCATGAATTAGGATACTTCCTTAGAAGTTTTCTGAGGCCTATAGTTCTCTATGCCTTAGTGCTTTCTGTATAAATTGAATTAGTTTAACTTATAGCAGAAAAGTCTTCCTTCACCCATTGGGCCTCCATAAAAGCATTAGCTAAATAAGAGCTCTGTTTGAAAGAAGAAAAATAATAGTATATTAGACTTGGGTTTCCATGGTCATTTGATTTCATTCCATTTTCTTTCAAATAAAGGATTGCTTCCTTGCAGATGCTTCTGTCAGAATGGGTCTACTGGATCTAACAAACTTCAAAAAGCGTAGCCAGCCAACAGTAAAATAAGAAAAACTAGTTATCTCTGTAGGAATAATGAGGGAGAAAGTTGCCAATGTGATATATTTTATGTATGCAATCACTTTTTTGTTATTTGTTAGCTAGCTATTTAGAAGTATTTTAAATGCCAAGCTTTACAGTTAATCTGGAAACAAACAATACATCCATTATTAAACTGAGGGCTGAACAATCCTAAAATTAACTATGTAGATATTAAGAGACATGAATTTCTAACTGAGCAAGGTCTTCCAAGATCACTCGGATTTAAAAGCTTTTGCTTCCCTAGAGTTCATGTTAGAGGAAAGTCCTAAGACTTTTCAGATGTCAGAAGACCAACAGACTGCTGACTCCCACTTTCCACTCTACCAGCTTGTACTTAGCCCATGGGGACAACACACCCAGCTCTCTATGCTGTGAGATGGCTTTCCTCTGATCAACTGATACCCACCCACGCAGCAGTTTTATTTATCCTCCTCAAACAAAAGGATCCTGTCCATTGTGCAGGAGTGAGAAGTAAGGCTCTCAAATCTGAGACGCAGATGGTGAGGCCAGCCCACCCTTAGCTAAGCTCTTGAGTCTTCTAGGAGAAGAAATGCGTCAGCAGGTATTACTAAAATGAAAAGCAGCTCATGTGGACTGGGTAGGTAAACTTCCTGGACTGTTTTCTGTGTTTACACTCTCCTTAAACATTTGTGCTTTGTCATTTATGTTTCAAACCAGAGTGGAAATACAAAAGAAGGCTACAGAATACTCCATAAATATTTTGGGGGCACCTACTATGATTCAGGCCCTGTGGATCAGCAGAGAATGAGACAGCATTTAAGAAGCTCACTGGAGCTTCTGCCTAGAGAGGGAGATATTAAATAAACAATTACACAAATAATGTGCCTAGTTGTAATTGTAATAAAGGCCATGTAGGAAAACTAGAGGATACTCCTGAGAACATACTGTAGAGGACCTGACTTGGCTGGAAGGGAGGTTGGAGGAGTCTGTTAGGGAACACTCCCCTTAGAAATGGCACGTAAGCTGAGATCCAGAGGATGAAGAGCCAAGGAGAGGAGGAAGGTGGCGATGGGTGGAGGGAATGGTCCATCCTAGGGGAGCTCCGTGAGATAAAGCTTTGAAGAAGAGAACAGTTCGATAGGCTAGGAATAGAAATAGGGTCAGTGGAGCTTCAGAATACAGGAGAAATAAAGACAGCAGTGCCAGGGGTGGCTGGGAGCCAGATTCCACAGGCTCAAAGCCATGTTAAGGTTTTCAAATTGCACCTTAATATAAGTGATACATTTTAAGCAGAAGAGTGGTGTGATCAGACTCAAATTTTAGAAGGTAACTCTGACTACTCTAAAGAAAATAGGTTTGAAGAGGGGCAAGAGAGGCAGGGAGAAAACTAGGTCAGTGGCTACTATCATGACCTAGGTGAGTGCTGATGGTGACTTGGGTGATGGTTAGCTTAGATGAAGAAAAGTGAAAAGGTATGAGCTATACTTAGAAAGCACACTGACAAGACTTACTGGTTAATTAGATGAAGGGGTTGGTAAGAGAGAGAGGAAGGTGTCAAATATGACTTAGGTTTGTGTCATAAATAAGTAGGTGGATGACGTATACAGCAAGTGCATATAGGGTTCCCCTTCAATTTTATATGAACTGAGGAGGCTGGATTCATGGTACAAAAACACCAGCTAGTGGTTTGGAATCTGATTCTGGCTCTGCCACTAATAATCTAGGTGACATTGGAAGTAATTTGGCCTGAGGATACTGAGCTTCAGGATCCTCATCTGCGAGACATGAGGTTTGGGCTAGATTATGTCCAGGGGGTCTTCAAGCTATACACAGTTATAATAAAAAAAAAACATATCTCATGCTCTGGACTTAGAGTCCAGCTTGAACACTGGCTCTAATGATTGTGTGACCTTGGGCAAGCTACTTAAACTTTCTAAGCCTCATTCATTGCTTCATTCACTTAGAATTATTGGCAGTCAGGCCTATTCTAGGAGCTGGGACAGAAGCAGGGATGAAAACAGAGCCCTTGCCCAAACAACTGCAATAGGGGCAACAAACAATAAAGAAGTTCCAGACAATGAAGAAAATAAAACATTAGGGGAGCCTGGGTGGCATGGTCGGTTGAGCATTTGACTCTTGGTTTTGGCTCAAGTCATGATCTTAGGGTCATGAAATTGAGTCCTGAGTAGGATTCCAGAGTCTACTTAAGATTCTTTCCCCTCCCTGCTTCTCCCCTCACTTGTGCTCTCTCTCTCTCTCTAAAATAAATAAACAAAATCTAAAAAACAAAAAAACCAAACAAACAAACAAACAAAAACAAAAGCAAAGAAAATGATAATGAAATAGACAATAACTATAGGGTGGGGGGTTGCTTCTTCAGCCAGCACTATTGTGCAATGCCTTCGTTTTCTCTCATTTGTTAAGTGCAAGCAGTAAAAGTACCCACTGCCAGTGTGGCTGTGAGGACTAAATGAGGTAATGCACATTAGGTGCTTAGAACAGTGCCTGGCATGTAGTAAATTTTTAAAATGTTTTTATAATGTTAGCTAAGGTTGCTGCTATTTGTCACTGTTATCATTTTGACATGTTTCTGTCCAGGAAATTGTATCAACCTTGATTCGATTTTTATAATACTTTCAGGGAGACTATGATTCCTAATTGATCACATGCAAAATCAAACCCAAACTGAACTTTGGGAAAGTTTACCACAGCAATGGCAATTGTGAAAACCGACTGTAATAAAAAAATTCCATACAGATGGACAACGCTTGCTCTATACTTGTGCCCCTGCTCTGACCCATTAACAGACTTGTTCTGAACAGTAAGTTATTAGGTGCAAGCCTCCGTATGTTTGTGCAGCCAAATCACTGAGAACATGGGCACATCTGGGTGAAAGACAATGTCCGCGACGCCCTGCACAGCCAGCAGGTGGAAGCCTGCCCCCTGATGTACTCACGTTTACTGAATGCTGACTGCTGGCCAGGTGCTATGACCTAGAAGAGGAAATCCAGTCGTGGGGAGATTAAGAAACCTTCCCCCATATCAGACAGATATTTTGTCATGGAGTTGGAATTTGACTCCAATCTGAACTTGTATCTTACACTGCCATCCCCTAGGTTGCAAAAACAAGGTCCAAATCAATTACCTCACCATTTTGTTTCTTCTTCTGTTCCTGGAGAAGCCAACTGAACCAAAAGGAGGACATAGTGAGCATGTGGAAGGAAGAGAAGCAAAGAGGACACAGAAAATTAGCCAAGCATCTCACCGACAAATTCTTCTAAAACTACAAGATGGGACCGTTGCTGGGTGTGACTTCACTTTTAAAAAGGCATTAAAATTAAAAACTTAAATTTTACTCCAGATACCTACTTGAGGGAAGGTAAAGCTGAAAGCAGTCCATCTGGACTCTGTGATGGGGATGAGGAGATAGTCTTTGGAGAGCCTGCCCCAGCCTTCTGTCTGATGGTTGCTTTTAGAGCAGATGCTAGGAAAGCAACTAGGGGACAGATGAGAAATGAAGACAGGACAAGAGAGATGATGCAGCACTGCCTAAAGAAAGACATACACAGAACGCACCGTAACCACAGCCCCAGCCAGCTCGCATGCCTCCTATAGCAAAGACAACTTGGAAGACAGCTCTGGGACTTCTGAGCTCTAGGAGTTGAGCAAATCACTTAAGCTCCCCTTACATCATGCCCTTCTCTGGAAGAAAGTGTACTATCTATCTTGTAAGTATAGACAGGAGGATCGAATGAATTAGAAGAGTACCAAGTAAGTGCTCAGTGTTAGTAACACTAATAGTGTTACTATTAGTAACAATGCTAGTTGGACACTCACTGCTCAGCAAACACTGGGCTGTTTGCTTTACACAGACGATCTCTTTTAAGCCCGAAAACAGCCCTGTAAGGGATGGACTATCATTTTGGCCAGTGAAGGGGCACAAGGAGGCTTACCAAAGCACACAGAGCACAGCCCAGGATTCGAGCCCAATTGCTCAACCACTAGGGCCCAGTTTCGTTTCTTTCTTTCTTTCTTTCTTTCTTTCTTTCTTTCTTTCTTTCTTTCTTTCTTTCTTTCTTTCGATTTTATTTATCTATTTGAGAGAATGAGAGCAAGAGCATGAGCAGGGGGGAAGGGCAGAGGGAAAGGGAGCCCGATGTGGGGCTCGATCCCAGGTCCCTGGGGATTGCAACCCAAGGTGAAGGTAGATGCTTAACCAACCAGGCCACCCAGGCACCCTGCCAGTGCCCAGTTTCTTAATCATTATCCTATATTGCTCCAACTCTGGTAGCTGGTACTGAAATCCAGAGAACTAGTTTCTAGGTCTCATGGCCGTCAATAACTAATTTTAGGACTTTGGACAAATCACATTTGGGCTCTGGCTTCAAGAATAAAATGGAAGGAAAAAAAAAGAATAAAATGGAAGGGTCAAATTGATTTCTGAGGTTTCTTCCAACTCTTAAATCCAATGGCTATAGATCATTATATCTGTGCATTTCCAAATTCTATAAAGCTATAGAACTGTCAGTGAGTGGGCTCTCTAGCCTGCAACATTTTAAAGAAATTAGATTATCTTAAATATTTTATTTGTACTATAATATCAAATCTAAATAATATAACAATATCAAATCTAAACCCTTACCAGGAAATATTTTAGATAGGATTCAGAATGGTTTCAGAAGTCAAGCTTTCCTAACATGCCTATTTTAAGTGAATTAGCACTGCCTTTGTTAATTCAATCTCACAGCTTCAGAGAAGAGACTGGTCTACATCTGTGTATTCTAGTGGCAATAGAATTTTTATTTAGTTAATTCAGCATATTAATAACAACCTCCTCAAGTACAGTTTTTCTCTCTGATATTGAACATGGTTCTCAGATATATGCTGCATTTTTTCCACTCATATTTCCTCCTTGTCAAGGTAACAAACTACGTTTTGGGTAGCAGAAATTTTCCTGAAGTCTGAAAGCACAGATAGAATACCATCTCTCAGTGTGACCCCTCTGGGCCTAAGCCAGAAAATGCTCCATCCTCCTTGGTCAGAGAGGATGTCAGAAAGTAAGAGCAGACATTTCTAGCAAAGGTGGACCCAGAGAGCTGCTACCAAAAGAAGAAACATGGCCTGGGTTCCACCAGAAACACACCACATTTTCCTCAGAGTTAAAAAGAAAAAAGAAGGGCAGCCCGGGTGGCTCAGCGGTTTAGCACCGCCTTCAGCCCGGGGCGTGATCCTGGAGACCCAGGATCGAGTCCCGCATCAGGCTCCCTGCGTGGAGCCTGCTTCTCCCTCTGCCTCTCTCTCTCTCTCTCTCTCCTCTCTGTGTATTCTCATGAAGAAATAAATAAAATTTTTAAAAGAAGAAGAAAGAAAAAAGAAAGAAGAGGTAGATTTTCATTGCCAATTTTACTCCAAGTAACAGTCTCCTCTGAGACCTTGCTGTGCTCAGTGTCTTCAAAGTGGGGTGATCAGGCTATCATTTTGAGGAGATCACCCTTTTTCCTTTTAAAATAGGACCGTGTTGTGTTTTGAAATCACATGAATGCAGCAATGCGTTAAATAAAGTGGGACAAAGAAGAAAATATTAGAAATAATTATTACTATTCCTTATCTGAGGCAAGGAGTCACTTCACTATCACACACACACTTGCTACATGGCCCACCGAAGAAAAGTAAGGAGAGTGAGATTTCCCCTTCATCACTTATGATATGTGAACTTGAGTTCTTTTCTTTTTTTCAAGATTTTATTTTTAAGTAAGCTCTATACCCAACACGGGGCTTGAACTCACAACCGCAAGATCAAGAGTCACATGTTCTACTGACTGAGCTAGCCAGGTGCCCCGTGAACTTGATTTCTAAACCAGCTTCCTTCCTGCCTTGGAGTCTAGCTTTATCTCACTTCTAGGTAAATTCTAGCACTGAATTCCAAACAAATGGAAAGCCTTGTGTTCCATGTGGAATGCATGCTCTGCACTTACGAGAGCCTCCCTGGAGAGAAAACGATATTCAGGAGGTACATGTTACAAGTGCCAAAGCAGAGAACATTTATTAAATGGCCATGGTATTAATCTTCTTAGGTAGAACTTATTTATTTAGCGGTGTTTTTTGGAAGGTATGCGCCCCAGTGTTTCAAAACTGCCTTCACTCCAAGTTCCTCCTCTTAGGCCTGTGATGGGATGGGAGAAGAAGGCCCGCCTCCCTCTTCTTACAGCAGGAATCACCATTAGTAGGTTCCAAAAGGAAAAACACCATTTGGCAAATTGACTCAGTAAGTATGGCAACATCTCAGTGTGCTGAGGTTTTTGAGGTTTGGTCTCATCCCACTTTAAACAAACCCCTCTCTGCCATTCTATCTGAAAGTAAATGTGTGATACTCAGATGTCTTTAAAAAAAAAAAAGATGTGCGTTGGCAGAGAATCTCAGGTGTGCAAAATGGCCTGGGTCTGTCCTTCCGGGCTCCCTGCTCATCCTTATTCATTAATACAAAGGAAACATGACGGTCTGCTCTCCAGAAATTTCTGCTGCTGTCCAAACTTGGGCAGCTCACTACAACTAATGTGGAAATAGAGTGCGAAGCACGTCCTGGCTGTAAACACAGCAGTATTGCTCTGTCAGGGCCATCTACAAATGGCTCCAACCAACTTGTATGATTGTCTTTAACACCTTTTTGCATTTTTTAAAGAAATGAATTTGATTTCATTTTCCTTCCCCAGTTTTCAAATAGTCATTAAAAATTAAACAACACTGGGAAAGGCTTTTGTGATTATAGCCTTCATTCTCCTGCAACAAACTGGATCTATAAATTTACGTACCATTGTAGATGTAAATTACAAAATTTATATTCAACTATATTAAAACATCTATTCCAAAAATGATTACCAGTTGTGAAAAGCAGACAGGCTTATCACTTGCTGTCAGTTGTTCATGTCTAGTTAAGCAATAATGTGCTAAAACTGCTCTTTTGTTTTGTGTAAGAATTTTGGCAATAGAAGAAATGAACGCTCAGTTAATAAAAACTCAGGCTGCTTTTTGCTTTGATGGAGGAAGCAGCTGCCTGTTTTCATTTGCTGCAGAGCAGCAAAACCCATCAATATAATAAGCAGCTTAGATGCATCCATCCACAGCATCTGTAAGGATATAGGGCTATTCGCTCAAAACCAATCCCTGGTTTAATTTTAACAAAGATGTGTCTGACATATTTGAAAATGCATTATAATAGGTTTTGAAACATGAACAATTTCTTTTTCTTTTAAATACTTTTTATGGATTTGAAAGGTTAGTATACATAGTGGAATGATAGCAATGATAAAAACCAGTCCAAACTGTGAGGCCATCTTAAAACAAGGGCAGGAAAGAGAGCAAATCAAGAGGCGGTTATTTGGTCGCCTTCAAAATAGGAATAATTCATTTGATTTCATTCATTTATTCGTTCAAACAAATATTTACTGAATCCTTACTGTGTACTGGATTGGGTGAGATACTGAGGCCACCTTTCTTACTCTCAAGGAGTTCACTCTTCAGGGGAAAAGATGGGTACAAAAAAAAAATAAGTGAAATAATGCAGTAAGCACAGTGATACAGAGATTGCACTTCTCTGTTACCTCTTTGTTTTAAAAAAAAATTCCAATGGGCAGAGAACACAGAGAAACTAACATAAAAATTAAAAATCAAATACCATCTCCTCTATTACACAGTCACACACTTCATTAGACATACCTTTAAGAAAATTGAATTATGTTTAAACACATGTCAAACTGTTTACTGGTGTAGCCAAGAATTACTACACTTTGGAGAAAAGTTTTACAATATTAAGTTTTGTTTGGACAGCCTCTAGTAATACAGTAACCACTAGACACTTTTACATGATCACGAACATACCACAAGGCAAGCCTAATAGAAAACACAAACTTGGGGATCCCTGGGTGGCGCAGCGGTTTGGCGCCTGCCTTTGGCCCAGGGCGCGATCCTGGAGACCTGGGATTGAATCCCACATTGGGCTCCCGGTGCATCGAGCCTGCTTCTCCCTCTGCCTGTCTCTCTCTCTCTCCCTCTCTCTGTGACTATCATAAATAAATAAATTTAAAAAAAAAAAAAAAGAGAAAACACAAACTTGCAAATAACTTATAATGAGATGCAGTATGCTTTGGCTAGTGAACATGCTAAGAGATTTTTCATTTCATTTCATTTTACTTTAGTGCTGGGGGCATTCCAAAAAGTCAGATAATTCTAAATCCTCCTCTTCCTCTGATTCAATATCAGATAAAAGAACATTTCAGCATGATCGGCTAGGGTATACATAAATGTAGGGTTAGCCATCAGCTTCTCAGCATATCAAATTTAAATGAGAACTCATTTGTAGAAACACTGAGGAAATCTCCCATACATGAGGGCGAAGAGCTTTCTTATTCAAACATGTTCACTGTAAAACACACATACTTAGGTTTTAAAAATAAATGTTTAATTTTGGAATAATGTTTGATTTATAGAAAAGCAAAAAGTTGTCACCATCTAACATTTATCAAAACTAAGAAACTGGCACTGGTATGTTCCCATTAAACCACGCTCACGGGTTCATTTTTAATGAGAGGGTTCCTATTCAAGAGGAGAGTGGATGCAGGTGTCTGTAAGAAAGTAAAAAATTAAACCTCAATGACAATACTAGCATCTATCATATATCTTTTCCTTCCCTTAATTTTCTTCCTTCTTAAGTTGTTCTAAAGAAATTCATATCAGATTTAAGAATTAAAAGAGGACAGAAAATGCATGTAACTTGTGGTTTAAAAAAAAAAAATCTGACCCCAGTGAGGGAACTGTGTAGCCCAGGAAAGCCTTGGTTCCCCATTCCATTATTGAATGAGCAGAATATTATTACTAAGTCATTATTCACATAGAAATTCTGATTGCCCCTATTCAATTAATACTTTCATATCACAGTGTGACATGGACCTTATAACCAATCTTGTGGCAGCATGAGTTAAGAACCACAAAGAAGTCAGAGGTCATTATTTTTCACCCATTCAGAGTGTTTGTAAAGCATTCACTATGCACCCTCTCGTCCCTGTGCATGCTTTCTTCCCTCGTCTGCTCCACTGCTTAATGGCTGGGCACAATGCTTCTAGAAACCTGCAAAGATTCATGGGCTACATACTGGTTAATGGTCGTCTCTCCAAGAGTAAGTTGGAAAGAGACGCCTTTGGGGAGATACTCTCCAGCTCCAATGGGTGGTTGCCATAGGCTGCGAGAAAACAAACGTCTGTTGTTAAAGCCAGCCAGTCTATGGCATTTTGTTGTGGTGGCGTACACTGACAAAGCCAGTGGTCAGTGCTTGGTGCCCTCTCTAGCCCCAGTGCATTCTAAGCTGAAAGAATTGCCTCCCTAAAATGTACACAGGACCCGTAGAAAGGACAGAGCACAGCCATGGCCCCAGTGAAGCCCTCTACTTTACCTTGTCCTTCTTCCCTCCCCTGATTCCTTTAATGTCCTTTCCATCCATCTTGTCTCTCCTAATTTTTACTTCAAACTTTACTAAAGTTTTTAGCTTTTGTTTTCCATTTAAAAGAACTCGTGATAGAAGACCCAGCATTAATCACACTCTGATAAAGAAATTCTGCTGATATCGCCTTCAAGGTTTTATAAAATCACTTTGCTTTGTTATCTTTGAACATACACTCCTTGAGGGCAGGGAGCTCACTGGTTGTCTTACTTCTCTGGCATGTTTGCACGATGTAGGTGAAGGCATGCTGAATTCATGCATGACCATAGCCAAATGCTCTAAACCTGAAAATCACAACAACAAAAAAAGTGAATTCCTCTTCTTTTGCAAAATCTAATGCCGAGCTTTATATGATGTGTCTACTCAGGACATGATTCTAGCTGTAAATGCAATCACAGGTCAGTTCTTGTGAGGATAAGTTTCTAATTGCACTCAATCCACTTTCACTAGCTTTCTTATCTATATCCACAATCTGCAGAGCTGGCAGGACAATTATCACCAGAAGACAGGATAGATGCTCTAGGGAGTACGGCTGTCGTGGGCCTGAAAGGTACATGCTTACGAGGTTCCAGGCCGGCAACAAAGAATCCACATTCAATAGGCCATCTCTCTCTAAATCAATCCCTTTGCCTCATTCAGCAGAGCACGTGTCATGAGTGCTCATATCTGGGGTTTATCTGTGGATATCTACAAACAGGCAGGTCTCTAATCATAGTAGCCTGGAATGAGTCCCAGAATGGGCCCTTTAAGTGACTTGAGATAGAGAAAATGGTTCTCTTTTCTTTTCCTTCTTTTCCTTTTTTTTTTTTTTTTTAAATTTTGGACCCCCTTTTTTTTTTTGGCTTTGATAAAATTTGTAACCTTAACCTATATAGCAAAGTGTATTCTCTAAGAATTACAACTCTTTGAGAAGGGCCTTCAAAATACACTATTTAAACCGAACTACTGCTCTGATCTTGACAACACAATTATCTTTCTGTTGAGAAAAATACAAAATTCTAGAGTTGTTATAGTGTTGCTGGCCCTTTCACACCAGGACACATGAGTGTTTTTAAGTCGAGACCAAAAAGCACGGGCTGAGTTGCTGGGAGTGGAAAAGTCATCTATGGACTCATGCTGGACTTCTCAGGTTAGAAAGCAGATTTCTTTCTCTCTCCAGCAGCCAAGAGTTCATGTTATCGTGAACTCCATCATTCCTTCTTGTTGGCCCCATCTACAACAAATGATTGAAAAAAGGACGTCAAACCCAGACCATTGTATTTAGGCTGACGTATACTTTTCATTTGTTTATGTTGTTCCATAGCAACATAAACAAGAAAGGCCCAGAGAATGAAGGGGCTTGCTTAGCCTTAGCTAGTTAGTGGCTGAGCTTCAGTTAGGACCTCAGTTCCCTAATATCTTGCCTCAGTTCTCTTTTCAGAGTAAGAGACTTGAGCAATAGCGTAGGAAATACATCATCAGTCAAATTTGCATTTTGTGGAAGGGCTTTACCTTCCAGGTGGAAATCAGTGTGTGAAGAAATGAATCAACTCATTCCAATTTCAACATACTTACAGACTCTTAAGAAGCAAATCTAAGTCTTTTTGGTTTCTATTTCTCAATGAACAGCTTTCTAGAAATACTCACTGTCCACAAACCAGGGCCCAACATCACAGGCTAGAGGAAGGGGCTAGAGATACATTTAGCTGCAGCCCCCCTAATATTGGAAACTCTGAATTGAGGCCAGGAAGCAATGAACAATCTTTAGATATGGTGACCCCTTTCTCCAGAATTAAAATGATTATGTACCTTGTTTTATAAAATTGGGCTTCTGTTTGTTTTCAGGAAATTTATTATCTCCACGGTCATTATTCTCGCTTACTCAAATGTCTCCATGTAATTTGTCTTGCAATTAAGAGTTTGCAGCAGATTCCAGCTATTCTTTTGATTACCAGCATTCCAATCATAATAAAAGAGTAATTTTATTTTATTTTGTTGTGTCTCGGGAGGCGAAATCATGTAATATATACAATTTTCACACACAGCACTGTGTTGAGAAATGTAATTTTCTGTGTATTCTCTTCTAAGAATATTTTTAACGTTTCTGGATTGTCTCTGCACTCAGGAACGGGATTGAAATCTCCACTTTGGTATTTATCTGAGGCTGTGATAGCTCAGTCGTCTGCCGCCAAATGCCAAGATAGGGGGAATCTCATCATCCAGAGACCAGCTGCATGATGGGCAGTTAATAGATATATCAAACCTTAGGATATATGCTAAGCTGAAGAGATGATTGGTTGGTTGATACACTGATTGATTAGCATAGGGAGAATGGGTTTCTTCTTGACAACCTAAGATTATGCTTCAACTAAGCTCAAATTGCTTACACCTCTTCTATTGGGTTTAAAATTACAGTCCTGTCATCTGAAATCTCTCTTCAATGAAATTTTTACCATATATAAAAATTAAAGGGGAAAAGAAAGTAGGAGCACTGGATAAGAGTAAATGGAGTAGATACATTTCATGCTACTGTTGTTGATTCCACTCAGAAAAGTTGATATGTAAATCCCCTCGAAAAAATGTTACACATTTCATAAACGATTATTTGAATATTATACAATAATTCAGGGGGAAAAGTTCAGTATGCTCACATTAGCAAATGCTGTGTCTTCAAATACATTAAAGTTAGATCTCCTCTCTGTAAATATGCGAATTAAAACAAAGCCTCCTACTGATCAGGTTTACTTTCAAGGGCATGTAGACTCTACGCTCAGACTTTTAATATTTTTAACTGCTGGCATGCCTTCCAGGGGGCAGGGGGAGAAAGGGCAGACTTACCAGCCTGCGGATCAGCTTTGTTTCTGAGGCAGCTTAACACAAGTAGTAACTTCTTTAATTAGCACTAATGATCCTAAAGATAGTCACATGAACATCTTGAGAGATTTGAATATAGTGCCCATTTCCCACGCATGTGGCATCAGGTATGCTTTGAAACGAAACAAAACCACTTGAAGGAAGGAAACATGACCTTGTTCTACCAAACTCTAAAATGATGTGTAAGCAGGGTTGAATGAAAATCATCAAGATGTTTTGCACAAAAGGCCTGCATTTGGAGCACGATAAACGTCTGATAGTCTTAGTTAACAATAAACTCATTAAACATAAGCTCGGTTTATGATGTCCTGAGTAAAGATTCAATCTCATTGTACTCCGAATTATCAGAGACCCGCTGACGCAAGGGCCTGGCTCTCTCCCTTTCCTCCCCTTCCCTTCCCCCTCCAAAAAAAAAAAAAAAAAAAAAAAAACAAGCTGGTAAGCTTTAATTCAGCACTTTGAAGAATACCCCCTCCTCTGCCTGAGCAAATAAGGATTTGGTTGCCGAATCGCACTGGATAAGTGGTTCATTGAGAATGTTAAAATCTGCATTAATAAATAGGACCGGGCTTCTCGGATTTTCCCCCTTCCTATCAGCTATGAGCGGTAGGGGATCAGCTGCGATTGAAATCCCCAGCTGAACAACCCACATACAACTCAGTGAGCAGACTTAAAACAAGGCCATTTATTGGTGACTGTTATGCAAACAAAGCGTCCAAGTCTTAGAAACAGATGTCAACTGAAGCATATGCTTACTGTAAACTGGAGTTTGATTCTCTTTATAAAAATAGACATAAATGGGCCTTCAGAAAGTAGACTGCCTCTTGTTGTCTACCACTGCCTAACTTGATTCAGCCTAAAGCTTTTAAAGAGATGAATAGACTGATATGTGAGGGCAAAAGAATAAAACTTAAAAAAAAATTAAATTGGAAATAAATGATAACATGCTGGAGCAGTTCCCAGAAGCAATTTTACAGATTTTTCTCTAAAAACACAAGACAGGAAGTTAAAAGCCTAGTGCAGGTCACTCATGGCAGGTGGAGTTATCATTTCCTACCACTTAGGGTGGAAGAGAAACTGCACGTTTGGGTGGCAAGTTTAGTTAGCGCGGACTTTTTACCCTCCTCTCCCTTTCTTTTTCTCTCCCTTACCTCTTCTCACATCTTGATGTCTTTTAAATGTCACTTATTTTACATGAGGCAGTTGGTGGAGACATGAGTCAACAGCAATCAGAACCATTATCCCCTGCAGCGAGTCCTGTTCTTAATGCATTGTGACACCTTTGCTGGCCAGCCACCGATTTACCTTTCTGCTTCTTAGGGAATTAAGTGGCATCATGCGAAAATGGTTGTGATATGAACAGCATGGGCATAACTGGTATTAAATTTACCTCTCAGCCTAAGTGAATTTTCCTCACATGTGACTAATCAAAATGAAAGCTTATGGACCTAGGCTGAGCTGGCCGGCACTTCCCCACCCCTGGGACCGGGGCTATTTTGTTTTATCTCTTTGTACAAGCTGGCAGAAGTTTAAAGTGAAGGGGATAATCCAGTGCTGGTGTCTTTATGAAATAACATCCTTACATGAAGAGGCTTTTAACTGTCTGTCGCCGTCCTCTCAAAAAAAGAGTGTGACAATCTCATTTTGCTGAGCACCCTCCCATGAAAAGGGAAAATAATAGCCGTGGCCGCCATGGCTAGTACTGACCTTACATGATCCATTATCCACTAAACACTTTAAAAGTCAGTTTTACATACACTGCGGGGGGAAATGAGAGAACTACCACAATCATTTTCACTTTAGTGAATTTGCCATCCATCTGAAGTCAGTCATTTGATATCCCAACATATCCAGCCAGTGTCACAGTAGAACGCAGAAGAAAGCGCAGTTGATTAACGGATGCCAGGCACAGACGCAGTGGCACCCGACTATTCAAGACACGCTAGGAGGAATGGCAGCGGTGGAATGGCTTTGCATGAACTTTCCTCAAACTTAAACATAAGAAAAAGAACAATCAAAAACTAAGTCCTTCAAATTTTCAGAAGTGCTTGACATTCCTACAAAAATGTTTTACTAACCACTTAGCAGAGATCAGTAGGTGCCAAAGGAAGTGCAGGCAGAGCAATTATCTTCCTGCACAGTCAGCCTGATGCTTATTCACAGACAAGAGTGGCTTGCATTCCGCCATGAACCAACTGTGCATGTTGCTGATAATAGAGCAGAGGTATTGCTAAATTGGTACTGAAATAGCACACCTCGTTTACTTCCAGCAACTTATTTGTGGAAGGCAATGAAGGCTGGAATATTTTCTCATCACCACAAGAATACTCACCTCATTGTTAACATTAAAATTAGTTTTCTGACATGGCACATGCTATGCATTTACTTTTCCTTAAATAGGAACTTCCCCGCCTAGAGTAAAACACTAATGGCATTTCTTGCCCCTTGTGGATAATGCATTGCTTCATTAATAAACCATCTGGAAGCCTGACTGGTAATCAGAGTCTTGGCCACTTTACAGTTCTTCACTCTGAAGTTCATAGACTGTTTCCCTTCATTTTGGTGATGCATTTATTCTTGAGCCCTCTGCTCTGAGGCAGGCACACAGAGTGGAAAGAAAAGTGTGTGTGTGTGTGGGGGGGGGCGGGAATGGCTGAAAGTGTGGCAGCTGTCCATTATCAAATACAGTAATTGCCAAATCTTCAGCCACATTTATAAAATTTTATTTTACTATGTTAGGGTGCTGGGACAGGGACAAAAGAAAATAGCCAGATAAATTTTTTTTTTTTTTTTTTTTTTAAGAAAGGAAGGGCGTGGGGCAGATGGAGAGGGAGAGAACCTTAAGCAGGCTTGGCGCTGGGCTCACATGGCTCAATTTCACAACCCTAAGATCTTGACCTGAGGCAAAATCGGAAGTCTGAATGTGTAACCAACTGAGCCACCTAGGTGCCCCAAAAACTTGAGTTTGAATTTTCTGAGTTTATACTTTCATTCTGAACTCTATGACCCAACTCTAATAACCAGCCTAGGGAAATCACAATGGCTTATTCAAAAGAGTTTGAGGAGTCTGATCCATACAGGAATGGAAGGAAGATTCAGTTAAGGTTCTGTTGGAACCAAACCAACTTAAAACCCAGTCTGCCACTGATTTCCTGGAGATTTTCAACTTGGTGTGGAGACCAGAGAACCAAAATTCTCAAGCAGAATGAGAGAAAAACAGGATTCATGGCAAGATAGTCATGGGAAAATAGAAGTGAGTAGTGGAGCCTGCCATTTTCATAAAATTTAAACATAGATTTCTAGAGACTGCCATCCTTAGGGTTCATAAGAGAAAGGCTGAGAAAAGATGGGAAGGGAGGCTACCAGAAGAAAAAGAAAAGACAATATGTGAGCATTCACACTTAGTCCTACTCATGAGAAAAAAATTAAACACGGAACATCAGAAGGTAGCTTGTGAGCTGCTATTATTCACTGAATACTATGTCTGCTTTGGTTGAGTAAAACCTGCTGTGTGAAAGAAAAATAAAGACACCCAAGCAATTGGTTTTTAGAATTTGATTATATACTTCAGGAATGAGGCAGGAGTAATGAATCTAACCCAAGTGTTTGGATAGATTGACCATCTTGGACATGTCTGAACTATTAGCTGGAAACTAGAGTGTTGTACCAAGGGTGGTCATGCTGTTCACTGATGAGCTACCAACTTTGTAGGCTCTGCAGCAATCTCAGACACACTGAGTTAGGTTTAGAGAACTAAATAGATGACTATACCTGGATGTCTAATACAAGGTCTAATACATTCTCACTACCTACTTGCTTACCATTCCAAAACAGTAAAGGAAAGGATCAATCTGAAGTCTAATTTTCCAATGCCTAGTTATTAAAATCTTTCTCCAAACCACTCAAGGATTGCTTGGAGGTTCTGTGGTTGTTGTTAACCTGTTTTCGGAGATCCAACAATCCAGCTAGGTAAAGAACACAGTTCAGGATCCATACATGGAATTCCTATTTTCAGTGCAGCTGGATGTGGCCCGGCTACTCTGGACAGCTCCCTGGAGAGCGGATTGCTGATGTGGAAGTTGGGATTTAATTTGCCTCTGTACCCTTATTCCACAAGCTGAAGATAATCTCCTACCCAGGTGTTCCTTATGCTGAAAATGCGGAAGTTTGTCTGTTTTCTTGCCAAACTGTGTTTTGGTGTGTGTGTGTGTGTGTGTGTATGTGTGTGTGTGTGTAGGGTTGGGGGTTGATATTTGCTGACTCCACTTATCCTAGTTAAAAGGCCTGGCACACACAAAATAAAATTATGAATAAGCTCATGCTGCCCCTCCATCATTCTCTCCAACTGAGGCATTAGATTCCCTCCAATCATAGAAATCTCACTTCACTGACTTCGTAGCAATCTTTTAAAAAATGAGGCTAGGCTCGATAAATCTTGCAGGTTGCAATTGTTTTGGAGAAGACAGTTTTGATGAGGCAGTCTACGAGATGGAAATCCCCTCCAAGACTGTTTTAGGAATTCTAAATGTCAAATTAAATCCCAAACACAAATATGAAGGATCAACCCTGAACACAATCACTGTCCTCTGATTGGCAACTAGAATCAAGGGCATTGTAAAATGAAAACATAATACTAAAATGCAGGGGTTTGTTTCCTGCAAGTGATTAAATATTGGGAGAGAAAAATCCTTATAAGGGAAGAAGGCTAATAAACCAGAAGTAGAAACACAGAATTAAAAGAAGAATTACCATTTCCTTAGCATTTGCTAAACACTGGGTACTGTGCTGGGCTATTTATAAACATTAGCATATTTAATAATCAAAATATCTTGCACATTTTGCTGTCCTGTACAGATGAGGAAATTGAAGCTCATTGAGGTCAGGTGATCAGACCAACACCCTCTCTTCTTTCCAAGTCAGGGAGTGGCCACACTGGGGCTTGAATCCAACCCCAGCGCTTACATCCACCTGAATAAGGATCTCTTCTACAGGGACAGAGAGGCTGGAATGGGTATGAAAAGGATTAGGAGGCACAAACTGACAGGAATTTACGGAGGTGAACTGGGGGATACAGGAGAAAGAGGCTTAAGGATGACTCAGAGGTTTAGGGTCCAGGTGACTGGGAATTTGTGGCATCATTACAACATAGTGGTGTCAGAATGACAAGCCTATTTTGCGGATCAAATGATGATTGGCTTGTTTTTGTGCATCACGACTCAAAGGCATCAGAGGGATAATCTGGTGGAATCTATTGGATATATGGAACTAGATTCATCACCAAGGTTATACTCAGGATATACATTTGAGAAGCATCCATATGGAGATTATAATTTAAAATGTGAGATAAGACAGCAAAGACAGGAAGGAGAGAGAAAGAGAGAGCAGAGAGAAAGGGAGACAGAAAAAATAAAAC
This sequence comes from Canis lupus baileyi, assembly GCF_048164855.1. Classification (NCBI taxonomy): domain Eukaryota; kingdom Metazoa; phylum Chordata; class Mammalia; order Carnivora; family Canidae; genus Canis; species Canis lupus. Next base: position 49,831,255 of record NC_132848.1, on the reverse strand, counting down.
GAAGTATAGAACTTAGAAGAATGCTTTCCCCATGGGAAATGGGGTTATTTCACTCATCTGAGCCACATTTTCACTATTATAAAATAGGGGATAATCAATGGAAGGATGAATAAACATTCTTAAAAATTCATAAAAATTTGACATATACATAAATTGGAATATTATTTAGCCTTTAAAATGCAGTAAATTCTGGGGAGCCTGGGTGGCTCAGCAGGTTAAGCATCTGCCTTTGGCTCAGGTCATGATCCCAGAGTCCTGGGATTGAGACCCACAGTGGGCTTCCCACTCAGTGGGAGCCTGCTTCTCCCTCTCCCTCACTGCTCCCCTGCTGTGCGCGCTCTCTCCCCCTCTGTCAAATAAATAAATAAAATCTTAAAAAAAAATAAAATGCAGTAAATTCTGGACATGCTACAATATAGATGAACCTCAAAGACATTGTGCTAAGTGAAATCTGTGTGAGTCTACTTATATAAGTTACCTAGAGTGGTAAAATTTATAGAAACAGAAAGAGGAAGGGTGGTTGTCAGAGGCTGAGAGAAATAGGCAATTGGGAAGTTAATATTTAATGGATGCAGTTTCAGTTTTGCAAGATGAAAGTTCTGGAAGTGGATGGTGGAGATGGTTGCACAACAATATAAACTACTTAATGCCACTGAACTGTGCACTTAAAAATGGTTACTATGGTCAATTTTATATTATGTGTACTTTACCGCAATCACAAATAAATAAAATTTTAAATGGGAATAATATATAAATCCTAGGATTGATGTGAGGATAAAAGCAGATAATATTCGGAAATTTGGCACAATTCCTGGCATATAATTTGTTTCAAATGTCAACAAATAGTAGCTTATTTTTTTCCTCCTCTTTTTACCAGAAAGGAAGAAAAGGAGGGGGGAAGGAGAGAGGAAGAGAAGGGAATAAGGGGAGAGAGAAGAAAACCACAAAGGGAACATGTCATAGAAGTCACATAAGGACACATTTCAGAAAAGGGGCAGGTCAACAATGTGAAATGCTGCAGACATCAAGGAAAATGAAGATTGTGGAATCTCACAATTCAGAATATATCGATAACTTCTGAAAGAGCTTCATCAGAGTGCTGTAACCAGTAGAAGAGTTTAAGGGAATAAGGAGCAATCAGCAATCAAGCTGAGGATGCAAGGAATGCAGGTTCCCCTTTGAAAGCTTGGGGGATGTAGAGGAGAAAGATGGTAGAGGCTTCAGAGGATGCAGCTAAAGGGCAGATTCTGCACTCTCATTTTTTGGCTTGCTTTGATTTTATTTTTTTATTTAAAAAATTTTTTTAAAAAAGTAGTCTCCATGCCCAGCATGGAGCCCAGTGCGGGGCTTGAACTCACAGCCCTGAGATCAAGACCTGAGTTGAGACCAAGAGTGGAACACTTAACTGAATGAGCCACCCAGGCATCCCTGCTGGCTTGCTCTAAAAAATATATTTTTGGGCGCACCTGGGTAGCTCAGGTCATGATCTCAGGGTCCTGGGATCCCACCTGTGTAGGGCTTCCTGCTCGGCTTCTCCTTTCCCTTTGCCCCTTCCCCTGCTCATGTGTGCGCGTGTGCTCTCTCTCTCAAATAATAAAGGAAACCTTGAAAAAAAATTTTTTTAAAGGACGGTAACCCCTGAACATGTTTGTAATAAGAAAAGAAATCAGTAGAGAGGGAGAGGTAAAAGATACAGAGCTGGAAGAGAGAGGAGAAAAGGATTGAGGCCACAGGTGGAGGACTGAGCTTAGGGAAGGGAGGAGTTATATCTTACTCTGGATGGGAGAGAAGAAGTAGAGAAGATTGATGGTTGGGTTGTTTTTTTTTCCCCCTTGTGGGGGAGAAATCATTACATGCCAAGAATGAGAGGCTATTAGCAGGGTAGAGAAACAACAAAGCTGTATAATCAACTCTTAATTATCAGCATTTTCGTTTATCAGCTTCAAATCTTGCTTTCAAGCAAGTTAGCACTTACTCAGCTTAATTACTTGCTTTGTTAGCATTTCAAACTCAGTGTAATATAACTTTGTATGCGGCCTGCAGCCCAGCGGGGTAGCATTTTGACACCTGAACACTTAACCACTTCCGTTGTTCTGGGGAAAGATTTACAGTAGGGCACTTGGGTTGAGGTTGGGGGCTTCGCAGCAGTCTGAGAGGCAAGCAGTTAAGCTTTCCAGGTGTTACTGACTGTGTTTTCACTGTGTGGAGGCATTACTTTGTTCGCAGTGATTTCTCAGATCAGATATATCTATTTCTTCAATTATTTACTCAACGAACCTTACACCCCAGCTATCTGCCTGAAACTGTGCTCTGAGTTTTGGATACTAAGATGGTCCCTGCAGTCAAGACACTGATAGACTGCTAGAAAAGACAAATGCAAACAGATCATTATAATACAAAGGGATAAATTTACAATATCAAAATACAAATGTAAATAACCAACTATAAATCCCATGGATTGCATTACCATCTTGGATTGTCAACCTTTTCTCTCATCCCAAATAGTTCATACAATAATGAAGTGACTAGCTGACTCTAGCTGACTCTTATATATACTGTATAGCACAGTAGAGAAATGAGGTGTCCTGATAAATTTGATTGAAACGTCAAGTTTAGTGAGCTCTGTCAGAGAATGCGTGATTCTACATAGACTTCCTTTATAGGAAAAATTCAGTTAACTTCTTTTTTCTTTAGGTAACATGTAAGGTCTCAATGCATGAAAAATTGCAGATGCAATGCACAGTTTCTTTCAGGAAGGGGACTCACTGTGAAGATCAGTTTCTGTGCTGGAATGGTATGAAATGGAGAGCTCTAAGGTGCCTGGCACCTAAATGCATTGAGTGTCTTGCTCTGCGAGCCTGATGCCACCAGTGGGAGGTGTCCTGAAAGGCTGTTCAGTTACACTGGGCTGTTGGCCCCTAGCTTTGTCAATTTCTGTAACCAATGCTCTCCATTTTCTCACATTGGTGTATAAATCTTCTCTTTCCAGGGACCTCTGTTGTCTATCAGTACCTCTTCATAGACTTTCCTCTTCCCTCTTTACTTTGTCATGTGCCTGCCTCCTTTGTCTGGCATTCTCCTGTGTTTCTAGGTTTTGCGGCCAATGCCTTGGTTTGTACGGCTACCACCACCAAATCAAAACCCTTCCTTTCTTTTTGATTAGCAAACCAACCAATCACACTGGGCAGGTGTAATCTTTAGGTCTTTGGCTATTTATTTTAACCACTGACTGCCTGTAGTGCCAACTTTAAAAAAAAATCAAACATATATCATATATATGATAAGATCATATATATGGAGGTGCCTTGTCAACTACCATGAGACACAAGATTATTATTCCCGGTTTCAGCACTGTTCTGGTGTCTAGGATTGCTTTAAAAGAAAATTACAGATAACCAAGGCATGGATTTATTTTGAAATACCTATTTACGAGAACTGGTACTTTTCAAATAAATAGCTACAAAAAGAACTCGCCTAGCCCTCAAATTATACAAAACATTATTATTGTTTAGTTTTGTGTGTGTGTATGTGTGATGACTCATAACGTACTTGTAGATCTTATAATGCTTCGGAGTTGTTACTATTTCAATTAGCACAAAACTATCAATATATGAAAGTGTCCACTAACCCAGAGCTTGGTTGATAGTCTGGCAAGTAAAGCAACTCTGAGCTTCTGAAATTGGGAAACATAGACACAATGCCCTCTACATTCCCAAGGCATATTCTCCAGCTGTGTCACGGTGTTCCCTTTGAATGAATAGATGCTCTGCTCACATCCAAAGAGACTAAATTGGAGAAGATCCCTAAACTCAACTAAAAAGGAGCAGTGGCCCTAATGGTACAAATGGTTGTGTTGTTTTGCAAAAGTAAATTCAAGATGGCTCAGCAACATCAAACTATGAGCAGCTGGGAAAAAAAAAATCCCCCCAAATTATTTACCATTTTAGCTACAGAAACTAGAAAAGTGGCGTTTCAAATTGAAATGATAAAAAGCTCCATGCACTCCACTTGTGAGCTGCATTCAGTCTAGGCAGGTTGTGCTGAGAGTGGAATGCACTCTTTCCAAGTATGTATTGCTGCCATTCACCAGACCTCCTTGCTAGCCTGCAAGCAACTATCTCCCCATTATACATCCAAAGAGTAATCAGGGTGAAAAGGACAGTCAGTATAAGAGGAAATAATTACAGCTTAAACTACTCTTACTCATTAAGAAACAAGACTATTTGGGGACTGTGGGGGTTGGGGTGGGGTAGGGGAGAATGGTATTGAGTTTTCATCATCCTGTCGGGGCAGGTCAAGCTTTAGCTCCAGTAATTTCGGCATGATTTTTCTATAATCGCATTACAGTTAAAAGTATATTAATCACAGTAGCTATCACCATCCTACAGTGAGATTAATACTTGCAGGAAGGATGGGAAAAGAATCTGAAGTCCGTCCTGGGGTCTGTCTCTGTGTTTGGATGGAGCTGTCTTTTGTCATGGAGAAATGTGGTGGAGAATCAGTAAAGAACAATGATGAAAATATAACCCTCTCCTTTCTCTGTAGACAAAAGGGAAATACATAATAGGAAAGAAAAGGCAGAGGTTCAAGAGGTTTGGGTTGAAATGTTAAGGCTCAAACCAGCTGATAGTATTTCACAAGAAAAGTCCAGTCAGAACTAGAATTAAGTATGAGTTGTCTCTAAATCAGCAGTTCACAACCAAAGGATATTGTGCCCTCCGGGGACATGTGGCAATACCTGCAGAAATTTTTGGATGTCACACAGAGTGGGAGTGGGCTGCCACTGGCAACTTGAATAGAGGCCGCTGATGCTGCCCAACATCCTCAATGCATGGGGTGCCCCACACAAGGAATTACCCAGCCCCAAAAGTCAATAACCTTGCTCTAAATAAACTAGAAGGAAGACTTAAATGTTTGTTTTTAATTTTTACTCTGTATTCTATTACCTATTTGAGGTTTTATTATTAAAATATTTGAGACTGTTATGCATTCCTAGAAAAACACATGGGTGTTAGAAATAGGGCTGGAGATGTGGGATACTAACCCATGATGGAAAAGAGTAGAGAGAGTAAGTGAAATTTGGAATGAAAAAAGGGAGGGCTTTTTGGGAAGGAGACTTGGTACTGGAACATGACAAGACAGAGTCTGATTCATGATTTTTTTTTTTAAAGATTTTATTTATTTGACAGAGAGAGCACAAGCAGGAGGAGGAGCTGGCAGAAGGAGGGGGACAAGCAGACTCCCTGCTGAGCAGGGAGCCCAATGTGGGACTTGATTCTAGGACCCCACGATCATGACCTGAGCCAAAGGCAGACACTTAACTGACTGAGCCACCCAGGTGCCTCTTTGATTCATGATTTAATGTTGCATTGAAATAACTTCATCAGTGCACTCCTAAAGGAGACAGCAAAGTCATTTAATCAACAGTACTGAGACATTTTAAAAGCTACATGTTCACTTTGAACAAAATGGCATTTATTAACATGGCAAGCACTGCCTAGGCAGCTATCTGCACCCAGGACTGGGGAGACCTGCTAAAGTCAACTAAGGCAACATGGGGCCTAGAAAAGATTGATAGATCAGAGCTTCCTTGACAAAAAGGATGCTGTGTTGAGCTGGGTAGGTGGGCTGTTTTAGGCACAGCGTATAATCGCTAAGGAACCATGGAGGGAGGATTGGCTAAAGGTGACGTTGAGAAGACAGAATAGGCTGAAGCAGACTTTCTCATTGGCGTGCTTCCTGGATCAGCAGCATCACTTGGGAACTTACTAGAAAGGCAAATTCTCACTTACCACTGAGAGAGGTACTGAATCAGAAACTCTGCAAATGGGGCCCGGCACTGGGTTCTAATAAGCTCCTCAGAAACCATGTGGGATTGTTTGTGTAGTTCAAAAATCATCATATATCAGCAATTCCTCACAGTATTTAACCTAATCCATAACACAAAATTTGCTCATTAGTTCATCATAACAACAGCAGAAAGGCAAGCTGACAAGTGGGAGATGGTAACACGTACCTGATGAAGAATTAGTATCCAGAATACATAAAGAATTCTTACAAATCAAGAAAAAGATAATCCCATAAAAAAAATAGTGTTGGCGGGAGAGGCCAAAAACATGAATAGGCATTTCAAAGAAGAGGAAACATGAAAGTCTATAATCATTGAAAAGGAACTGACTCGTAAATAGGGAACTACAGATTAAAACCACAATGAGATGACATTAACTACCAGACTAGCCAAATTTTTAAAAGTTAGATGGTACCAAGTTTTGGCAAAGACACAGACAAACAGGAACTTTCATTTGGCATGCATCGTAGTATAAATTGATAGAAAACACTTTAGAAAATAATTTGGAACTATCTAGTAAAATTGACCCAGTAATTCTACCCCTCAGGATACACTACAGAAATTCTTGTACCTACACACAGCAGGAGCCAAGTACAAGAATGTCCATAGCAGCATTGCTAATAACAGCAAAAAGTTCACAAATGACCCAAGTGCCCGTCAACAGTAAAATAGAAAACTAAATTAGGGGATCCCTGGGTGGTGCGGCAGTTTAGCGCCTGCCTTTGGCCCAGGGCGCGATCCTGGAGACCCGGGATCGAGTCCCACATCGGGCTCCCGGTGCATGGAGCCTGCTTCTCCCTCTGCCTGTGTCTCTGCCTCTCTCTCTCTCTCTGTGTGACTATCATAAATAAATAAACAATTAAAAAAAAAAGAAAAGAAAAATAAATTATAATATGATCATAGAGTTGAATACTACACTGCAGTGGAAAATAAATGAACTACCCACAGTATGGAGAGAACTTTTCAAAAGCTGAGAGGTGAGTGAAAACAAGTGATGAAGAATTATATATATAATTCCATCTATGTAAAGTTCAAAAACAGGCAAAACAAAAATGTATTATTTAGAGATACATATACATATAGTAAAATTGCAAAGAAAAACAAGAGAATAGAGGCACTTGGGTGGCTCAGTGGTTGAGCATATGCCTTTGGCTCAGGTCATGATCCTGGGGTCCTGGGATCGAGTCTCACATTGGGATCCCCATGGGGAGCCTGCTTCTCCCTCTGCCTATGTCTCTCTCTCTCTCTCTGTCTCTCATGCATAAATAAAATCTTTTAAAAAAAGACCAAGAGAATGATGGCAAAAATTCACGACAGTGGTTACCTCAGTAATTGGGAAAGGGGGACACACTAAGGGAAAGACATACAGGAGGAGTTAAAAATATCAGTAATATTCTATTTCAGGTGGTAGAGACACAGGTATTACTTTTATCGCCCTTTAGACTAAACCTACACATTATACATGTTCTCTTGTATGTGTATTTCAAAAGAAAAATAAAGAAAAATAAGAATGAATTGAAGGCGATATAGTGGATGAGTAAAGACAACTCTTGTAAGGGATTTTGCTGTGAAGGGTAGCAGAGAAAGAAGATAGGTAGAGGTGCTAGAGTCAACAGAGGCCTTTTCTTTCTTTCCCTTGAGGTGAGTGCTCTTGCCATATGCTTTTATGGTGATGGGAATTAATCAGCAGTGAGGGAAATTTGCTAATGAGAGAAGGAGGGAATAATCATTGACCGAAATATTAAGCTAGTGAAGAGAGCTGGGTAGGCCCCAGAACAAAACTGGGGCAGCTGGCCTCAGAAAGGAATAGGGTAGTTCGTCACCACACAATACACAGGTGGACAGGGAGATGTGTGATGACAAGAAGCAACAGTTCTAGTGTAATAGCTTCTATTCTCTCAGCCCAACATCAGCCAGGTCATCAGCTAAGAGGGACAGGAGAGGAGATGCTGGAGATGCATGTTGGGCAAATTTACTAGGAGAATGTAGCAGGATTTCTCAAACACTTATCTGAGCTCTGTGGTCATGGATTCAGAGTGGGGCCAGTCAGTTTGTCATGGTCAGGTGCCCAGGTCAGGCCCAAGTTTAACTGGGGCTGGGTGAGTTCACTGAAGTGAGAGAGAAGAAGGAATACAGAGGATGTATATCAAGGGTGACTTATACAGTGATGAGCATGGAACATAAATAGGTAAGAAGAGAAATGAAGGGGTGCCTGGGTGGTTCAGATGGTTGGGCATCTGCCTGGGCTAGGATCATGACCTCTAGGTCCTGGGATCGAGCCCCATGGCAGGCTCCCTGCTCAGCAGGGAGTCTGCTTCTTCCTCTCTCTCTGCCCCTCTCTCTCACTTATGCTCTATCTCTCTCTCAAATGAATAAATAAAATATAAAAAAAGAAAAAGAAAAAGAAGAGCAAGGAGAGCCTGACTGGAGGGGGTACAGTAAGGAGGAGTGACAGGCAGTGAAAAATATACAGGATCAATGGAGTGGAGGTTCAAAAAAGTTATACACTTTTGGAATGGAGTTATCCCAGTAATTGGGCTGCAGAAACAGAAAGTGAGAATCAGTGGAGGTTTCAGAGGTGGTACAGTTACTGGTCATGACCAAGTCTAGGGTATGACTATGAGAGGTGATAGCTAAGACTGTGGAGGAAAATTAGGGTAAGGAGATGGGGGTGAGGAATGAAGAAATCAGGGATAGGTCTTCTATCCTCATTATTGAGAATAATGACAAAGACGACAGTTAGGCAGGCTCTAGAATCTTTACAGGGTGGGGAGTGTCTTAGAAAACAGCAACACATACTTCAAAGGAGCCACTGATTTGGAGAGTGAAGGAAGGAGAAATGTGGAAGTGGCAATGTGGAACAGTGGTAGGAGGACAAAAGAGAAACAACAACCTCCAGCTTCTGAGAGGGCTGTAGGGAAACATCTCTCCTCACTCCTATTTCTTGCCTATTTTTTCCCTTAGACTTATCGTTATCTAACTTACTGTAAATTTATCTTATTTATTGATTGCCTTGCCTCACTATAAGCTTCATAAGGCAAGGATATTTGCCTGTTTTGCTCATTGCTGTATCCCCGTCAACTAAGAGCACTGCCTGTCACACAGAAGATGATCAATATATGTTTGTTATATAAATGAATGGAAAGATTTGCAAACAAGATGTTACCTTGAGAAGTCAATAGAGCTTGTATGGCTCCAGAGGGTGAACGATGAGACATTATAGATGAGCAAAACCCCATGAGTACAGGCATGGGGGAAGACTGATGTAGTATGCCTCGGGGCAAGAAGAAAGTCCATGCTAATGGTCATGCTTTGTCTGCAGGAGAAGAAAACCTCACTAAAAGACTTACAAAAATGGTCTTGAGTGCAGAGAGGTTGAGAACCTTTAGAATGTTGTTACCCTCCAATGCCTACATTGAAATGTCCACAGTCAAAATGCTACACAAGGTTACATGGAAAGGAAAGCTCAAAAATGAGCAGCTTTATTAATATATTTTATTTTTTAGTTGAGGATGGTAGTTGAGTGTTTGTTGAATCCATGATATTGAAACTGTGGACAAAGGCCTAGGGAGGCTTCATAGCTACTATTCAACTTCTGAAGCATAAAAAACATCACTTTAAGTTGGGGAAACCAGCAGACACTTGAGTGAAATGCATGATACTGAATTGGATCCTGGAACCCCTCTATCCCTCCCAAAAAACAATAAAGGACTATATTTGGATAATTGGTGATATTTGAGTATGGACCATGGATTAGATAATAGCATTAAATTAATGTTAAATTTCCTGATTTTATAACTATATTGTGGCTGTTCAAGAAAATGTCCTTATTTGGAGTAAATGTAAATTGAAATATTTAAAGAGGCATATCTGCCACTTATTCGCAAATTGCTCAGAAAAAGAATTAATATATAACTATTTATATGTCTGTGTAATTCACATCAATCTATCTAGAAACTGATAAAGAAAAAGGGGTAAAATGTTAACAATTGGTGAATCTAGGTAAATGATACATGGTAATCCTTTGAGATAGTCTTGAAATCTTTTTTGTAGATTTAGAATCACATTAAAATTAAGTTATCTCCCCTGTGAAGTACTAAAAACAAGAAAGAATGCCTTCCCTTTAATGGATTGAGTTTTGAATGTGCACATTCTATTTATAAACGCAGGAGAAAATACAACTTAATAGTGTTGATGTGGCTCAGATATACTTTTCATTGATAGTAAGTACAATATAAGTCCATGTGATACAACTGCTGAAGAAACTAGAAGATCTTTGGCTCCATTAGCAAGTAATGGTAATAAGGAAGCAAAAAGGCACCACTCAACTCTATAATGGTCACTCAACATCAAGAGTACTGAGTGTCATTCTGGGTATCGTGTTTTTAAGATGGATGCTGAAAACGACAGCCGACCAACCAGAGAGATAAGAAGGGTAAGAAAGGGGCTGACAAAATTTTCAGGTAAAGAACAGAGTTGACTGGGTTTGGAGAAGAGAAGGCTCACAAAGATAAAGAGTGAAACATGGGAGTTGTCTTCAAACATTTGAAGTGATAGAGTGTAAAAACGGGTGTTTGTCCCAGGTCAAGTTGGGAAAAAGCTTTCCTAATAATTAGAGCTGTCTAAAATCACAAGGGTTTGCTTTAGGAATCACCAGTTTTCTTTAATTGGAAGTATAGAAAAAAATTCGTAGTATAGAAGCAAAACTGGAACAATTATTCATCTCAGACACTGGAAAAGCTTCAACAAAGGTCAAGGGGGGGGGTGGAATGGATCATTTTTAAAACTCCTTCCTAACTTTGAAAGTCTATCTGATTTAATTGACAGTTCTGAAAAATCCTTGCGCAAATATATGATAACATATATAGTGACAGATATATATATATATACATACAAGCAAGCTATTTTTTAGGTGAAGGCATAATCTGATCTTCTATGAAAAGTACAATGATGAGATATGAAGGTGATTCATATCCAGTCACTGGAGACAGTAGCTGACATTCCTTGACCATGTTTATTTTATTACCCATCTGAAACCTGAAGTGATTTGGCATGTATCTCATAAGCAGAAAGCTCTGTTTAATCACCTCTGCCACGTCCAAATATCCAAACCAGACTCTGTGGCCACTTTTGGCCAAGGTAAACATTGGCAGTGTCTATTCTGTCCTGTGGGAATATTTGAAAGTTCAAGACTGTTCTTTGGAAAGAGAAACAGAAAACCCAAGGAATTACTGGAACTAGCTCCACCAACTATACTGTAATGCAGATTCCATCATGTTAGAAGCAGAGCTGGTATCCTTAGAGTAGTTTTATAGCAATTCAAAAGCTTCAAGTCTTGCTCATGATCATTATTGCTATTACCTAAATCACAAAAGAGAAATAAAATACAGTAAAATAAAATGTGTTGTTCTTCTGTACTAACTTCTTCTGAACCTAATGCTACTCTGTAAATTAGGCAAGCCATCTACCTTTCATCATGAACCACCTCACAGCAGGAATAAAAGAAATCAATTTGCTCTATCTAGATATAGGATGGTATAAAGATGATATAATAAGCAACACATACAAATAAAAATAATAGTTTAATAAAACTAGTTTTACTATTATAGATTGGAAGGATAAAAAAAGCTAAGTTTTCCTACATACCACAACAAAATGGATGATCTCTGTTCAATAGGTACATTAAAAAAAAGATCTTGCCAAAAACATAACATTGATTTCATATATCGCCAGTAGCTTTCAAAAACACATTGTATAGATCTTGAAGGAGAAATCTAAACATTCCTGGCAATAATAGTTTGACCTTAATGTTTCTATGAACTTTGGGAGGAGGGTAAGAGGCATATTTTTAAAAACATGGTAGCTCACTGAAACCACTTAAAAACTAAAATGTGGGCAAACATTAATTTAGATTTCATCTATTGCTATTTTCATTGACTATGTTCTATAGTCTTCAAAGTGTGGTCCTGGGCCCTGAGCATCCCTAAGACCTTTTTGGAGGTCCTTAAAATCCAAGCTATTTTAATAATAATAGTAATAGTAGTGGTAGTAATAATAATACTACTACATATTTGCCTTTTTCACTCTCATCTACTCATTAGGCTATAAGATGTGTGATATTGCAACAGACTGAATATAGACATAGATCTGAGACTCTAGTTGTCTTCCATGAAGACAAATGTTAAGATGTTAACTATACTTGGTGTGATCATTCTGCTGTTTACACAAACATTGAATCACTATGTTGTACACTTGAAACTAATATAATGTTGTATGTTGGTTATACCTCAATTTTAAAAATAACAAATAGGGGCGCCTAGGTGGCTCAGTTGATTGAACATCTGCCTTTGGCTCAGGTCATGATTCCAGCAGGGTCCTGGGATTGAGCCCTGCATCAGGCTTCCTGCTAAACTGGGAGCCTGCTTCTCCCTCTCCTCCCTGCTCATGCTCTCTCTCGCTATCTCTGTCTTCCTCTCTCAAATAGATAAATAAAATCTTTTAAAAAGAATAGAACAGGGATCCCTGGGTGGCGCAGCGGTTTGGCGCCTGCCTTTGGCCCAGGGTACGATCCTGGAGACCCGGGATCGAATCCCACGTCGGGCTCCCGGTGCATGGAGCCTGCTTCTCCCTCTGCCTATGTCTCTGCTTCTCTCTCTTTCTCTTTCTGTGACTATCATAAATAAATAAAAATAAAAAAAAAATAGAACAAACATTAAGTAGATTTACAAAAGCAACACCATTCTTTTCTCTAAAATGTTCTGTCATTGTTGTTTTGGAAATTACTTAATTACACCAGAATTTATATGAATGTATAATGGGTTTAATTTTTTTAATTTTTAAGACGAATTCATAAATAAATATCTTTTAAATTTGTTTTAATTTCATAATTTTTAAAAGATATTTATTTATCCATTAGAGACACAGAGAGAGAGAGGTAGAGACACAGGCAGAGGGAGAAGCAGGCTCTCTCCCGACGTGGGACTCAATCTCCGGTCCCAGGATCAGGCCCTGAGCCAAAGGCAGATGCTCAACCGCTGAGCCACCCAGGCGTCCCTAATTTCATAATTTTGATATAAGTATTGAGAGATAATAGCTCATATAAACAAAAGCTCTTTAAAGTTTTTAATAATTTTTAAAAGTAGAAAGGGATCCTGACCAAAAAAACTTGAGAACCACTGTTCTAAAGTAACATGATGAGATACAGCAATGTGTGTTATTCTTCTGATTTTTGCTAGGAAAATAGGATCAAATAACTTATATTGAACTAACTCGATAGATGGCTGTTTTGGGTAAAGTGTCAGTTTAGGATTGTCATATTTTTTCCCAAATAAGTGATATAATAAAGATCTCTCTAATACTATTAGTAACAAACAGTATAAATTAAGGGGAGAATAGAAACTTTGCCACTTGTAAAAATAAACACTACGAAGTACCATAAAGAAAATGCGGCCTTATTAGTTCCTTCTTATTTTATTTATTTATATTTCACCTACTTTCAAAAGGATTGGAGACCACTTCCAATAAAAGCACAGGAACAATAAGACCAACAACTAACAACACAGGATGTAAAGGCCAACATTTAGTAGGGAGGGGGAAAAGGAGGAGGAAATGGGATAAAAGCAAACAATATTAAGCCCTATTTGCAGAAAGCCACAGCAATTAAGCAGGAGTACTAGCCTTATGTTTGCTAGCAGCCAAAGTAAAGAGTAAAATAGCATGAATGAAATGACTCCCACTGTCTGGAAGGAAATAGGCTAGCTCTTTAGGAGACATAATCTTCCTTGGGGACCTAAACTCTGGAGACATTTAATCTGTCACACAACTCTTTTCACTAAGAATAGGGAGGAGAGTAAAAATAATAGTACCCTTGTTGAAGGAATTTCACACATTCTATTATTTTACACTTGAGGAAATGGAGTCTACCAGAGGGTAAACAGATTGCACAGGGCATATAGCTCTAAGCATCAAATCAAGCCAAGATGTAAATTAAAGTCTGTCTAACTTTGAAGTATGTCTTAACCACTTTGCTCATTTGTCAAGGTCTTCACATTAAATCACGTTTTACTTTAAAAAAAAAAAAAAAACTCTTCTTACAGCGTCCTTTGGTCCCCATCCCTGGCCAGTAGTTTCTCCCAATATTGTGCTAGTAAAAAAAATAACCCCACAAATTTTTAAATTGTACTTTCTGAGAACCGCTGGTTGAGAACCTTGTAATAGGCCTCCCATGGTCGTGAATTAGACCACCATACTCTTACAATACTCTCTCCAGCTCTAACATGATAAAGGGAACACATAATCAATTTTAAAAATAAAAATTGGGTTACTCTGGAAAAATGGAACTTGCTTCATGGGAGACTTTCTTCTGGGAGCCTCACCAATTCTTGAGCCACGTTTGATGAGCCGTGTGTATGATAACTCAACAGGGATAAAGCCTGCATGATCAGAGAAGACAAAAAGTAGAGGGGGGTTCCTGCATGTCATATTGGCATACACACACTCCAGACGGGTACATAGTGGAGTGCCATGGTTATACAGCATCACAGAATCAGAGTACAGGGCAATCAAAGTTAATCAAAGATTGGGGGGAGAAACACTATTATTTTATATTACCACACAGTATGAAGAAGAATTTAACATTTATATGAATTTTAAAACTAAAACCTAAGACCTTAAAGAAATGTTGAGTTTGCTATGCTATTTTGAACTCTGACTCTAAGGAGTACAAAGTTCATCTTCTTTCTTTGGTTAGTGGAAGTGCTTGAGAATCCACCTTTGTCAGTTATTCTTATATGTTACTAAGATTTTTTTTTGTCCCAAGAATCAACAAAATAGTAAGCATATAGCTAGAGAAGATAGATTTTGAAGAACAGAATTGTCTTACATTCCTGTTTAAAGTAGTAGTGACCTGCCTTCAGCAGTGGCCTCAGAAATACCTGTAGTTTGAGGTATGACATTCAAAAAAAGTTCCACGTTCATCTATTCATGTGCTTAAGGACTCAGTTTAATTCCATACTTATCCACCATAAAGCATGGAAAGCATGACCTTGGCCAGAAAAATCTCAATGACACATGTAACCAAATTTCTGACCGGCTAGATCCTTCCATGGGGAGGATGAAGAGGTAGTTCTGGTCTGGCCTTCAAATTCATGATATTCATGAGGAGCCACAAGGTTAAGGCTTAAAGCTCTCTCCAAATGACTTGGGTGAGACACATAGTCAATTGTATTTTGGGTGTGCATGTTTACATCATAGATCTGTTATATGTAAACATGCAAGATAAGTCAATAATTTTTGCAACACTAATTTGGCATCTGTTCAGTTCTCTAATGTACTGGTGCCTCAAAATGTGAAAGGGGTCTGGATCCTCCTCTAAACTATACTCTGGGAGATCCTGACTTCTACAATAGGATGACCTCATATGACTCTCATACAAGTTGGATTTTGGGTTTTAGTTTTTTAGTTTAATTGTGTTGTATCATTTGAAATAGGAACTTTTATGTCAGAAAAAAAATTTCTGCCCACTCTGATTTTTGTCATAACTTCTTCTTATTTTGGGGGGTAATAGTGAGGGGGTGAGAGGAGGAGTGCTGGTTGCCAAAAGAATGGTGGGGGCCACCTGAGTAAAGTCGGTTAAGCATCCGACTCTTGATGTTAGCTCAGGTCATAATCTCAGGCATGGAGTCTGCCTGAAGTTCTTTCTCTTTCCTTCTCCCTCTGCCTCTTCCCCTGTTTGCATGTGCATGCATTCTCTCTCTCTGTCTCTAAAAAAAAAGCCCGTTGGGGGGCCTTCTTTAGATTAGAATTAGAGGGCATAATGAGTTTCAGGGACTCAGTGACACTCAGAGTGAGGGTCACGGTGGAATGGAGACAGAAATGCTTACCTGGGTTTCAAGAGCTCTTTGTGTTTCTGTAATTCATTTCACTGCAGTATGGAGCCATGGGCAACAATGCTCCAGAATTTACATTTATTATCCACTCTTACTCTTAAATACAGCACAGGCTTTCTAGAGACACCTAAAGAGGAACTATTGCTTTTTTTTTCTTTTAAGTAGGCTCTACACCAAGTGCAGAGCCTGATGCCAGGCTCAAACTCAGAATCTGAGATCAAGACCTGAGCTGAAATCCAAAGTTGGACACTTAACCAACTGAGCCACCCAGGCACCCCAGAACTATTGCTTTTATTTAGCTTTTTTTTTTCCAAAAAAAATATTTTTGAGAAAAATTGTAATATCTCAGAGTGTAATTCATTATTCACTCTTATTGACTAGCCAGGGCCTTCCAAACATACTCTTAGATGTACCATTATTTTGACTCAGGTTTTTGTTTTTTGTTTGTTTGTTTGTTTTGTTTTAAGAAAAAAAACTAATAATTCCTTTTGAGAGAAATTTCTCATAGGACATAAATTTATCATCTTATGAATGAACAAATGTTTTAGCAAAGCACACATTCCACCTCTTCTATCACAGCCTCACAGAAAGATAAATGAAAATATTTCAAATAAATAATATTTCTTTACTTTAAGCAAAAATCATTGGTAGGCAACTTGAAGTAGTTTTTATAATCATACTTCTCTAATGCTTTGGAAAGAACTCATTTCATAAAACATAATCTTCAGCGTTCTCATAGCCCTCTAATCTCTGTTTGCTTGTTATAGATTATTTTCTCCATAATATCACTTAAAAGAAACTAATGTTTTGCCTGTCCTTCCCCTTCTCACATCCACTTAAATCAACAAAACTGAAATGAAAAGCCTCCTGGCCTATTTTTAATTCCATGACTCTTTTAGTTAGCATACAAAAAAATTGTACCAGAAGAGGCTGATATTTGTCACATGATAAATGAGGCCTGCTGGCATCTCCAGATTCCAAGGCCATTAAATTAAATATAAAAAGATAAAGTTTATTGCAGACTTTATCGTGAAAATCCTAATGTCATCAAGTTGAACAAGCTCAGTAAGCATAGCCTCTCTCCCCTTTTGTCTCATTTCGCCCTAATTGGCTAGCGCTGCTCTTACATTCCATTGCACCCAAAACTCGAGAAGACTCTAGTCTTTTGCTCCTTTAAATATCCCTCTAAAGTGGCCTTGCCTGAACATTTATGTCCTCATTTGGGTATAGATGGCGCAAGACCTATTTAGGAGAGAAGTTCAGATTGCTAAATAGCACCTGTAATGTGTCACTTTCACTTAATTAAAAAGCCAACACCTTATTGTTTCTATAATCAGCCTGGCAATGGGTAAAATCAGAGGGGAAAAAGATTAGCACATGGTTCAATGACATTTTGCCTCCAGCGAGAAACTGCCTCATGTCAACCAGCTAAACAAAGTATCCAGGCTTTGAAAATAATGAGGGGGAACCAATCAGCATAATTTATTACTATTACAAAGAGAACACCACCATGTAAAGCACTGAAATATTTAAAAACCATCTAAAACTATGTGTATGGGAGATCATCATTTGTCAAATACCATTGTATCAATGCACAATAAAAAAATGTGTTTTTTATGAAGAACCAAAGTACCAAGTCCTAAAAACATCTTAAATCTCAGATAATTTCAAAGTCTATATGAAGGTATTCTCTTTGACCTCTAAAAATTCATTTTTCCACTCCAACCGCTGAGTATTTTTTAAATTCGGCAATTGTACTCCTTAGAATCTATTCTAAGAATATAATTGAACATGTGAGTCAAGATGTACAAATAAGGAAGTTCACCAAGGCATTGTCTATAATAGCGAACAATGGGAAATAATCTAAATATCCCAAACCTACGGATTAAACAAATTATAGTACTTGTATATACTGGAATACTATGCAACCACTAAGAATGATTTCTAGAAATATTCACAAGATATGAAAGAAGCCCAGTTTTAAAACAGTGTGCAGTATATGACCCTGTGAATATGCATAGAGTAAAGGTCTACAAGTGTAGACAACTAATAGTTAACAGTTAATCTTTGGGTCCTGGGGCTAATAGTGGTTTTACGCTTCCTTATGATTACCTACATTTTCTAATTTTTCTAAAATGAACCTGTATTATTTGGGTAATGTATAAAACTTTTAAAGAAAACCATATAAATTATTTTTGCCTTCATGTAAAGGTTCATGGATTATAGAATTTTAAATCTAAATATATTCATCAAAACTATGTAAAGTTTTCCCCCCTAAACTTGGAATTGGAAATGTAATTTGATGTTAGAGATTCACCTTAGAAACTTATATTAGTCAAATACAAGATGCTCAGGCCAAGATTGTAAAATGTTCAATGGGCATTTCATTTGTAAGTGATAGGCCACTAGTTTTCTCTGGTAATTTATGATATCCACACACAAGGTACTTCAGTTCATTGTTATTTGTGGCTGAACTATTTGTCCAGTCAATTAACATACACAGCAAAACTAAGATTCAAAAAAAGACTAATATTTCTCATAAACAGACTTGATAATTCTAAGAACTAAAGAATACTCCTAGTCCCTAGAAAATGAGAAAGTTTGGGTCTCATTCTTTCACTTGACAAATTTTTACTGACTCCCAATCTATGTCAGGTTTGTTGTAGGCACTTAGATGAGACCTTTTCAATTCTTATTTTAGATCAGTCTTTAAAACAAAAATTACTCCAAAAATTATTATTTTCCTATGATATTTATAATTCCAAAAGATTCATGTATACAAAAGAAGGATAACATTTTTTTCTTTAATTTGGTTACCTATCAATAATACATTCTCTTCCACCCAGTATAATTTAAGCCACTCCTGGGTGTTTAGGTAGCTCAGTCGGTCTGGTATCCAATTCTTGATTTCAGCTTAGGTCATGATCTCAGGGTCGTGAGATAGAGCCCAACACTGGGCTCCTTGTTGAGCACAGAGCTTAAGATTCTCTCTCTCTCCCTATGCCTCCGCCCCTTCCCCTACTCTCTCTCTCTCTCAAAATAAATAAATTTTAAAAAGTAATAATCTAAGCTACTTCTTTTCTGTATACCTTCTGCATAACTCTATTTTTATATAATTTTTAGAAATCTGCAGCATGGGCAGCTCAGCGGGTTAGGGCCACCTTCAGCCCAGGGCCTGATCCTGGAGACCCGGGATCGAGTCCCATGTCAGGCTCCCGGGATGGAGCCTGTTTCTCCCCCTGCCTGTGCCTCTGCCTCTCTCTCTGTCTCTCATGAATAAATAAATAAAATCTTAAAAAAAAAAAAAAAAAAAGAAAGAAATCTGCAGCATAACAGAAATGGCTCTAGAGATCTGAGTTCTAATCCTAACTCTGCTACAAATGTTCTGGGCAATCAAAGACAAGTTACTTGGCTCAGTCGGTTGTGTTTGCCTTTGGCTCAGGTCATGATCCCAGGGTCCTGAGTCCCACGTAGGGCTCCCTGCTTCTTCCTCTCTGTCCCTCCCCCTGCTTGTGCTCTCACTGTCAAATAAATAAATAAAATCTTTAAAAAAAAAAAAAAGACAAGTTACTACTCCTCTGAGCTCAAATTTCCCTATCAACAAGATAAAACTATCTCTAGTGCTTCTTGCAGTTCTGAAAGTCTAGGGTTTTCTGTCAGTTAATTTTTTTTATAGAAAATGGCATGTCTGCCCACTGCTCCTTACTGTGGTGACTTTCTCATGACTTGTCTGGTTGAAATGATGATGACTAGTACTTAGCCAACAACATTTGTCCCACATCCACCTTGTGAAAAGGAGTTATGCGGGCCTCTCGAAGAAGATAATGAAAAGCAGAGGAGATACTCCTTATCTTGAAGGCTCTCCCTAGCTAGCTGAAAAGATAAATAAAGCATCCACGAGATGATGGCTGAAGGACTGGTCTGAGACAAGGATCAACAACCACAGGATTGTGCATTAGAAACTAACCCATGTGTCCTGTGAGGAATCAAAATACGCACTGAATCAGATGAAAGACAGGGTTTGATACAAATAATGGAAATGGGTGGGCAGAAATGGACTGAGGTATTTTGAGTATTTTCCCTGTTAATAAGAAGGGAAGCAGGCAACCAGCCAGATGGCAAAGGAGGAGAAAGCATATGGCTTGGATAATCCATACTTTGGATGATCGGCCCCTGAATAACTGAGGGCAGGCTGCGTTTCACTAGGGAGCCGGTAGTTGTCCATTGTCCAGCACTGCTTTGCATGGATCCCCCATTGTCTAGTCTTTACTTTGGAGACAGGGATTATCTCCTTTCCATCATCACTCCCACACCCACCCGCCAGACTCCTTCTTTCCTCATAAAGGATATAAATTGGTTATTTGGCACTAAGCCTATATGCACAAGCATGAGTATGGGTGCATGCATACCTGTGTGTGCATGCGTCTATTATCTTGAGAGGCAATGCAATGCACTACCACTAACTTTAATCTTCAGGTAGTGAATTCAAAGCCTATTCAACCATAGAGACATAATCTAATCAAGCCAGGGCAGTGGACGGCCCAAAGGGGTTGTCATCCCTAGTTACTTCTCACACCCCCAAAGAGAGTTGACCACTTGTGCTCCCTCGGGGACAGTCCAGTAAGCCTGGGGAATCTGCTAGGTATCTCACCAGGAACAAGGAGCGGGGCAAATGATCATGTTTTTACAGTTCTTATAAACGCTGCCTCTGAGAAGGGAGGAGCAAATCCTCTTCATAAGAATGCAAATAAAGAGATTGCTAAAATAGTGTTAATGGCACTGACCACCTGGCATTAAGTCCACTCTTAAGTCCTAACTACTAAGTCAGAGGAGATCATTTGTTGTGGTGAAAGTAAAACGATTTTTCTCCGGCCTGGGTAAGTTATTTTCTTTGCAAGTATGGCTTTCAAGTCTCAGCCACAAAATCAAAACTAAAGTGAATGACAAGACAGGATTAAAATAATTACTTCATCAGTCAAAATCATCACCATTAATCATACAATGCACATATACTATATTAAAACGCTTTCTTCAAATGTCTCTTTTTCATATTAGAATAATCCTACCACTTAGTACAAGACTTACTTACGAAAGAAAAACATCTGGTGTGATTTACAATACTACTGTGAGCAAAAATATTTTTTCAGAAAGCTCATTAAATTCTCCTTAGCTCCTAATGGTTTCATTAACATGCAAGAAGCACAGGAGGGTTTTAAATCAAATAGTAAGTTGACTATGCTTAAACATTTTTTAAATTATAAGAAAGTTTGGAAAATGATGGAAAAATGACTCATAATCATATCACCTTAAAACAACTCCATGCTCCTGAACACCTTCTGCGCACTCCACGATCTCATTGTTGCTGACTACCCATATGTATGCTTTTCAATTTTATATTATTGCAATTATATATACCACTTTAAAAACACATGTGACCTTAAAACATAAGTATTTCTTCAGGTTGCCGCAAGTCTTCATTGTTACATCTTTTAATGGCTGCATTTCCAACAAAAGGATGCACCTTAATTCACTCACCCATTCCTCTACTGTCAGACAAGTAGACTGCTCCCAAGGTTTCATGATTACAAATGATTCTACAATTCATAACTTTAGAACACAGTTTTTTTTTTTTTCTTATTTAGGACTATTTAGTTAGGCTAATTTTCCAGAAATATTAATTGTGTGAATGTTTTTATAACTCTGTTTATTTGTGCCACATGCTTTTCAAAGGGATTATAGCAATTGATATCACCATCAGCAATGTAATCGTTTATCAATTACACTGCAGCTGAAATTGACTTTAAAAAAAAAGGTTTATTTATTTATTTGAGAGAGTGTGTGTGTGTGTATGTGTGTAAGCGGAGGAGGGGGAGGGAGAGAGGGTGGAGAAGCAGATTCCATGCCTAGTGTGGAGCCTGACATGGGGCCCAATCTCATGACCCTGAGATCTTGACCTGAGCCAAAACCAAGAGTCAGATGCCCAAATGACTGAGCCACCCAGGCACTCCTAAATTGCACTTTTTAATGATCACTACATATTTTCCCATATGTTTGGATATAGACATATGTGTTTTTATACATTGTCTGGCCACATCCTTTGGCCATCTATCTATTTGGGTCTTAATAGTTACAGGTAATATACTGTTTATGTTTATTGTCTGATTTGGTGTAAGATTTCCTGATGGATCATTTCCCCATTGAGTTTTTTTCCTGCACAAAGAGCTTTACATTTTTATACAGTTGGCACTCATGGATCTTTTCTTTTATTATTTCTACTGCTTCTCACAATCTTTTTTTTTTTTATTAACATTTTATTTATTTATTCATGAGAAACACAGAGAAGAGAGAGAGAGAGAGAGGCAGAGACACAGGCAGAGGGAGAAGCAGGCTCCATGCAGGGAGCCTGACCTATGACTCAATCCCAGGTCTCCAGGATCACGCCCTGGGCTGAAGGCGGCGCTAAACCGCTGAGTGCCCCCCGCCCCCAGGCCAGCTGTCCTGTTTCTCACAATCTTAAAAATCTTACAATCTGTTTCTTACAATTCTTACAATCATGCAAGTATTCAAAAGACTAGATTCTTTGTTTTTCTACTATTTTATGAAATATTTAACTTCTCAACACATTTGTATATTTTAGAAGGGGCCTATGGTACTAGGTGTGGATTTTAAAACTCTTTTTCCTAAATGTGTAACCAGTTATTTGAATACTGTTATCTCTCGTATTGACACAGTTTTGTAGTTCACATAAGTAGAATTATTTTAGGAATTCTTAGGAATTATTCTTATAATTATTATATTTCCTAAATTATTTTAGGAAAATTAGGAATTATTTTAACTAAAAAACTGGAGAAAAAGTAGGAATGAAATAAATAAATAAAACTGGAATTTAAGTAGGAATAAAAATAAGGCTTTTAAGAGTTTGTTACCAAACCTAGGTATGAAGAAACATAATTGGAAATAGAGCATCTCAGAGAAAGCATTTGACAAAATACAGCATCCATTCCTGATCAAAACTCTTCAGAGTGTAGGGATAGAGGGAACATTCCTAGACATCTTAAAAGCCATCTACAAAAAGCCCACAGCTAATATCATTCTCAGTGGGGAAGCACTGGGAGCCTTTCCCCTAAGATCAGGAACAAGACAGGGATGTCCACTCTCACCACTGCTATTCAACATAGTACTGGAAGTCCTAGCCTCAGCAATCAGACAACAAAAAGACATTAAAGGCATTCAAATTGGCAAAGAAGAAGTCAAACTCTCCCTCTTCGCCGATGACATGATACTCTACATAGAAAACCCAAAAGCCTCCACCCCAAGATTGCTAGAACTCATACACCAATTTGGTAGCGTGGCAGGATACAAAATCAATGCCCAGAAATCAGTGGCATTTCTATACACTAACAATGAGACTGAAGAAAGAGAAATTAAGGAGTCAATCCCATTTACAATTGCACCCAAAAGCATAAGATACCTAGGAATAAACCTAACCAAGGAGGTAAAGGATCTATACCCTAAAAACTATAGAACACTTCTGAAAGAAATTGAGTAAGACACAAAGAGATGGAAAAATATTCCATGCTCATGGATTGGCAGAATTAATATTGTGAAAATGTCAATGTTACCCAGGGCAATTTACACATTTAATGTAATCCCTATCAAAATACCATAGACTTTCTTCAGAGAGTTAGAACAAATTATTTTAAGATTTGTGTGGAATCAGAAAAGACCCCGAATAGCCAGGGGAATTTTAAAAAAGAAAACCATATCTGGGGGCATCACAATGCCAGATTTCAGGTTGTACTACAAAGCTGTGGTCATCAAGACAGTGTGGTACTGGCACAAAAACAGACACATAGACCAATGGAACAGAATAGAGAACCCAGAAGTGGACCCTCAACTTTATGGTCAACTAATATTCGATAAAGGAGGAAAGACTATCCATTGGAAGAAAGACAGTCTCTTCAATAAATGGTCCTGGGAAAATTGGACATCCACATGCAGAAGAATGAAACTAGACCACTCTCTTTCACCATACACAAAGATAAACTCAAAATGGATGAAAGATCTAAGTGTGAGACAAGATTCCATCAAAATCCTAGAGAAGAACACAGGCAACACCCTTTTTGAACTCGGCCACAGTAACTTCTTGCAAGATACATCCACGAAGGCAAAAGAAACAAAAGCAAAAATGAACTATTGGGACTTCATCAAGATAAGAAGCTTTTGCACAGCAAAGGATACAGTCAACAAAACTAAAAGACAACCTACAGAATGGGAGAAGATATTTGCAAATGACGTATCAGATAAAGGGCTAGTTTCCAAGACCTAATAAAGAACTTCTTAAACTCAACACCAAAGAAACAAACAATCCAATCATGAAATGGGCAAAAGACATGAAGAAAAATCCCACAGAGGAAGACATAGACATGGCCAACATGCATATGAGAAAATGCTCTGCATCACTTGCCATCAGGGAAATACAAATCAAAACCACAATGAGATACCACCTCACACCAGTGAGAGTGGGGCAAATTAACAAGGCAGGAGACAACAAATGTTGGAGAGGATGTGGAGAAAAGGGAACCCTCTTACACTGTTGGTGGGAATGTGAACTGGTGCAGCCACTCTGGAAAACTGTGTGGAGGTTCCTCAAAGAGTTAAAAATAGACCTGCCCTACGACCCAGCAATTGCACTGTTGGGGATTTACCCCAAAGATTCAGATGCAATGAAACACCGGGACACCTGCACCCCGATGTTTCTAGAAGCAATGTCCACAATAGCCAAACTGTGGAAGGAGCCTTGGTGTGCATCGAAAGATGAATGGATAAAGAAGATGTGGTCTATGTATACAATGGAATATTACTCAGCCATTAGAAATGACAAATACCCACCATTTGCTTCAACGTGGATGGACCTGGAGGGTATTATGCTGAGTGAAGTAAGTCAGTCGGAGAAGGATAAACAGTGTATGTTCTCATTCATTTGGGGAATATAAATAATAGTGAAAGGGAATATAAGGGAAGGGAGAAGAAATGTGTGGGAAGTATCAGAAAGGGAGACAGAACATAAAGACTCCTAACTCTGGGAAACGAACTAGGGGTGGTGGAAGGGGAGGAGGGCGGGGGGTGGGGGTGAATGGGTGACGGGCACTGAGGGGAGCACTTGACAGGATGAGCACTGGGTGTTATTCTGTATGTTGGTAAACTGAACACCAATAAAAAAATTAATTTATTAAAAAAAAAGGAAATAGAGCATCTCCTATTTATATACCGAGGGCAAAATAATGGTGGTATGCTTTGAATAATATCCATCCCTCCTCACCTCAAAAAGATGATGTTTATCTCTTAGGACCTCAGAATGTAACCTTATTAGGAAATAGGGTCATTGCAAACATAATTAGTGAGGCGAGAATGAGGTCGTACTAGAGTGGGGCAGGCCCCTATTCCAGTATGACTGGCCATGTGAAGACAGAGACCCAGGAGAGCATCATGTGAAGACAGAGCAGAGACTGGAGTTACTCAGCTAAGCATAACCAAGGAACACCGATTGCCAGCGAACCAGCAGAAGCTAGGAATATGCAGTAAAGTGTTCCCCTACAGGTTTCAAAGGAGCAGGGCTCATGCTGACATCTAGTTTTTTTACTTTGAGCCTCCAGAACTGTGAGATGATACATTTATTGGCCTAAAACCACCCAGGTTGTGGTATATGTTACAGTAGCACCAGGAAAGTAATACAAATGGCAACAACTATAAAAATAAGACCAAACCATGACTATTGATGGGAAAGTTTCATTTCTAGCTCTGGCAGCATAATGGATGGCCATCTTGGTGGCCTATGGATAGGCCAACGACATTCACAGTCTCCTTTCTCCTTAACCTTCTTCCTCCAGAAAAATTGGTCAGCCTCCCTCACAGTTGACAGAGGCCATGTGGGCCCTTTCTGTCTAATGAAATGAAACTGGAAGATTTGGGGAAAGGACTTTCCTTCCTGAGGGAATTACAAAGCCTCACCACTGAGGTAGTACAGTTGCTCTTTCACCCCTAGAATAAGAGCCACATAGTACGGATAGTGGTACAGGAAGACAGTGGAAGCTTGTGCCAGTAGAGACTACATCTCTAACATTTAAATAGTCCTCATTGGGTTTTCTGTCACAACAGCCAAATGCTGGGAAAAAGAGGAATCAAACTTATCATCATTTCAGTTTTATAAAGGGTCATGGAAAATTTCACAGCAAACATCAAGCAGAATTTCCATCCATCCTATGGACAGAGCGTTTTTATCTAGTAGACTCCTGTCCTCTCTTCAGGCTCCAGCTGGAGTGTGTCCTCTTTCATGAAACTTTCTTTGATTCCTCAGGATACTTTTCTGCTTTCTCCATTAATATCATTTACACACCTTTTTTTTTTTTTTTTTTTTTAACCCTGATCACAAAACATTGCAATGATCTGAACTTCTTTATCCCTCTGACCAGGAGCACGGAGCCCCACTTTTTTCATCTCAGTACTACCAGGACCTAGGATTGAACCTGGAACTCGGCAGGTACTCGATAAATGATTGTTGAATGAACAAAGGGATAAGAAAAGTCATTGAATGTCAAGGATAAGAAAACTGAAAGGAAATGAGGTCCAAGAGCATCAAGAGCATGCCAGGTTTTTAATCATCAAATCATTTTTTTCCATTCAATGAAAGGAAAACCTGACAGATGTATCCCCAGAATCTTTAAAACGTCACCTCACTTACAATAACATTATGATTTAGTGGGCTACATGAGTAGGTATAATTTTTACTTCACTGAATAGTTTACTCTGTGCAAGGCATTATGCTAAATGTCTTAATTATCTCATTGAATTCCCTCAACAACCTTCTCAGGCAGTGGTGGTGCTAAATGACTTTTACCAAGAAAGGGTTTATAGGGGCAATTTGGTTGGGAGTAGATGATTAAAGCACTTGTCTGTAAGCTATATTAACCTTGCCAGTCCCCAGGTTTTCACTTGGACTGTATATTTATTTATTTGGGGTGGTCGAGGGAAGCAAGCAGACTGTGGAGGGAGGAGGCAGGAAGCAACCCTAACTCCAGAAGATATGACTGTGCTCAAAGACCGTATTAGTTTGATTACTGCATTTCACAGATCTGAAAATTAAGACCTAGAAAGGTTCAGGAACATACATCCCCAAGCTTATTAAATGATGGTGCAAGAGTGGACCAAGAGCCCTGCCTGGAACTCCTACACATACTGTCTGACATAGGTTCACTCTGAATTCTCGCAGGTTAAGCCTGAAAGATCTACTCCCAACAAAAGAGCCCAGGATAACCAGAACAGTGCCACAGTACAGTTATGAACAGCTTCCTGAAACCTGGTGACATCAAAAATGATTCCAGACCTGCTATGTCTGGTCTTCATAAGTATATTTTTTAATTTTTTAGAGTTTCAGAAATGTATCTGTTGGGGCACCTGGGTGACTCAGTTAAGCATCCAACTTCTGATTTCGGTGCAAGTGATGATCTCAGCATTGTGAGATCAAGCCCCACCTCAGGCTCTGCACGGAGCCTGGAGCCTGTTTCAGATTCTCGCTATCCCTCTCCCTCTGCCCCTCCCTCTACTCATACAATCTCTCTCTCCCTCTCTCTCTCTCTCTCTCTCTCTCTCTCTCAAAAAAAAAAAATCTCTTTATTGCACCCATCAGCCCTATTTCTGCAGGTCAGTATATCTTTCAGAACAAATCTGATCTCTTCCAATGGCTACCCTTCAAATATTTCAAGGATGCCATGATGTTTTCCTTGAGATAGACTCTGTATAAGCCAAATATCTTAAATTATTCTTCACGTGAGATTTAAAAATTTTGTACATCTTGTGAAAATTAGAGAATCATGCATTTGTTGACAAAAAAAATTAAAATGATATATAAGTGCAAGAGCACCATATGAAAGTCTTCCCATCACCAAACTCCAATCTCTGATTTTTATTCTTTAAGAATAACAGTTGCTGACAATTTGGTGGACTCTCCAGGGCTTTTTTCCTTTAACAATTTTTTTTCTTTTTAAGCAGGCTCCACGCCCAAGTGGAGCTTCAACTCATGACCCTGAGATCAAGAGGCAGATGCTCTACCAACTGAGACACCCAGGTGCAATTCCAGTGCTTTTTCTGTCAAATCTAACTAGAAATAGAAATAGAAATAGAAATAGAAATAGAAATAGAAATAGAAATAGAAGTAGAAATAGAAATAGAAATAGAAATAGAAATAAATAGAAATAGAAATATAACTATTATGTGTATATGTATATATATGTGGACACATTGTATGTACACCTTTATTTTTTAGATACATGGGATTATACTATTTAGTGTTCTAAAGCTAGCTTATTTCACTCAATAATATATCATGGACACCCTTCTGCATTACTACATACCAGATTTATCTCATTCTTTTTGACAGTTGCATAGTATGAATGTGCTAACTTTTACCTAAAGAGCTAGTCTAACTAGCTCTTCTTTCACGTTGATTATCTCTAATTTTTCCCATTACAAACAATTGTGTGTCAAACATTCTTGAGCAAGCAGTCCTTGCTTTTTTCTAACAAAGATAATTCACTGTGAAGATCATGAAGCTCAAGTTCCAACACTCTCCACATGCATGGACCTCTTCTAAAGACCCTGGAAGGGGGTGTGAAGATAAGCTTGCAAGAACTATCAAAAATTGAGAAGGCATTTGCCCATTTTCCATGTTAGGGCACCTCTTCCATCCTTCATGATTTATTATAGATTTTTTTGTAAGATTTTGTTTACTTATTTGACAGAGAGAGAGAGCATGCACAAGCAGGAGGAGCAGAAGAAGTAGGCTCCCTGCCAAGCAGGAAGACTGATGTGGGGCTCGATCCCAGGACTTGAGCCGAAGGCAGCTGCTTAACCAACAAGCCACCCAGGTGCCCAAAGATTTTTTTAAAAAGATGATTCACATAGGCTCAGCCAACACATTGCTTTCTGCACTTCCCAATTCACTCAAAGAAATGCTTTCTACCTTCATCTCTGTATGAAATGCCTCTTCCTGAGGTCACCAATGGCTTCCCAATTGCCAAATACAATGACTTCTTTTCAGTCTTCTTAATTCTTGAATTACTTGCAGCACTTGACATTGCTCTCAATTCCTCCTCACTTAAATTCTCTCCCACCTTTGCTTCTGGAATAATTCTGATTCTCCTCTTACCTTAAGTGTTACCATATCAGTCTCCTTCCCTTTCTCTGCTGGCTCCCTTGGTGGGCTCCCCAGGACCCCATCTTTCACTCTACATCCTTTTCTCTGAGTAAGGACATCCTTTCACAAAGATATGACTATGATTCACATTATCAGTGAGGGCTAAATTTGTCTCTAGCCCCAGACCAAGAGCTTCCAACTGTTTACAATCTGGTCCACCAGTGTATCCTCAACTACTCAAATCCACCTGGTCCAAAACTGAGCTCCTCTTCCCTTCCCAGCCTCCTCTATTCTTTATAAAAAATGGCATCACTATCCACCAAATTGCTATCATCTATGATGCCCACATCCTTCTCATTCAACCATAGCCGAGTAGTCACCAAGCCCCATAGACTGCCTCTGAGACAGTCACCCATCCATTCCCTCCTTTCTAGTCCCATGGCTCCTGCTTTGGTTAAGGCTTCAGCCTCCCTTCTGGGATAGGGTAAGTGCCTCCTTACCAGCATCCCTCACCATCTACCTGTCCTTCATATGGGTAATGAAAGGAGATTTCCAAGTAAAGATTTGACTGTGTCACTTCATTGAAAATCCATGGCATCCAGGATCCAAATATTACTTCTCAGACTCATTTTAGCAACTACTCTGCCCAAACTGTATGTTTCACCCCCAACTGAACTGATCTTTACTAAGTCTGAACCTTTGTCTGGAATGCCTCTCTTCCTTTGTCCATCTATTTCCTCCTTAAAACCCAGCCTGTACATCATCTCAAGTAATCTACCCTAATTTCCCAGGCAAAAGAGATAGCACCCTCCTTTATGTTTATTTGGCTCTTTGTATGCTACCAGGTTGCAGCAGTTTTCACACTGTATTGTGAATTCCTAAGGGGCTGGATTATGTATTTTTTCCCATGTCTGAGTCTGGTAAGTGTTTGGCACTGAGTAGTTTGCTCAATAAAGCCTGTGGAATGAATGAAAAGAGAGAAAGAAAGCTACTGTCTACTGAGTCAGATACTGTTAGATATATACATATGTCATTTTGTTTAAAACTCTAATATTTTGAGGGGTGCCTGGGTAGCTCAGTCGACTGAGGCTCTGACTCCTGATTTTGGCTAGGGTTGTGATCTTAAGGTCATGGGATTCAGCCCCGTGGTGGGCTCTATACTCAGTGAGGAGTCTGCTTGAGATTCTCCCCCTTTGCCCCTCCCCGCACTCATGCTCTCTCTCTCTCTCTCTCTCTCTCTAAAATAAATAAATAAAATAAACCTTTAAAAAAATCTTTTAACATTTTCAGTTTGTATTTTCTCCTTTGGATAGATGAGGAATGTAAGGCTCTGAGAGATTAAGTGTCTGTTCAAGGTCAGATTTGCTTGTAAAATGCAGCTCTAAGACTCAAACTCAGGTCTGTCTGACCCTAAAGCTCAGGCTCTTGATGGAAAGTAAAAGCTGTGATAATCCTCCTGACCTAAAATCCAATGGCAAATATCATTTACTTTTACAGTAACAGGCACAAAGTGGTAATCTGGTATGTGTGGATGAACTTTTCATTGCAATTAAGTATAACAGAACTCAAGGAATATTTTAAATACACCACTTATAAGAAAAGTAACCAGGAAAGATATTTTCCCTAATAGTCTAAATGTGACTCCCACTTCCCACTGGAAAGCAGCACAGACACATTGGTCCTCACCCCTCTTTCATCTAAATTGTTAACCAGCCCACATAGGTTGCCAGTGAGAGACAATACACTCTTTTTAATACTCTTTAAAAAACACAGTTGTGGGATGCCTGGGTGGCTTAATCAGATAAGCATCTGACTCTTGATTTTGGCTCAGGTGGTGATCTCAGGGTTATAAGATCGAGTCCCACATCAGGCTCCATGCTGAGCCAGGAGCCTGTTTGAGATTCTCTCTCTCTCTCTCCCTCTGACTCTCCTCCTTCTCTCTCTCTCTCTCTTTCTCTCTCTCTCTTTTAAGATTTTATTTATTTATCCATGAGAGACACACAGAGAGAGAGAGGCAGAGACATAGGCAGAGAGATAAGCAGGCTTCCTATGGGGAATCCGATGTGGGACTCGATCCTGGGACTCCAGGATCACGCCCTGGGCCGAAGGCAGATGCTAAACTGCTGAGCCACCCAGGCATTCCTCTCCTCCTTCTCTCTCTAAATTAATTAAAATGAAATTAAATTAAAACCACAACTGTACCTACTTTGACCATCTAGTATCTCTAAAGTCTTTGGCTTCTAATAAGGAAGCTTGGTGCTTGGGTGGTGATTTGCTTTAAAACAATTTCAACAAAGTATCTCCAAATTGTAATAAATGTAAAGTTAACAAAATTCTATGGCCTTAGAAAAAAAGTGGCAAGTTTCTCAAGGGAGTCTGTTCTAGGCTAGCTTACAGAGCAGACAAGAAAAACATTCATCTCAGCATAGACTTGAGGGAGGCAGTGCGGCACTGAATATTTCAAGTTACCTACTGGGCTTCACTGTAGTCCGTCCCGTGTCAGCCTCCAAATCACTAGCTGAATTATAACAAATTTGTGTTTAGTGATATTTCTCTTTCCTTGAACCCTTATTTTTCTGTAAGGTTGTGAGACAGGTGAAGTAGTCATTCTATCGATGTAACCTTTAGAATATCATAAATTTCATATTGTTTAAAAAGGAAACAGAAAATTTCTAGTGATGCCTAATTCTGTAAAGTTACAGGCACACAGAAAAGCAAAGCTGAAATCCATGATATTGCCATTCATCTCTGATCTGAGCCTTTGGTAGACATCATCCACATTCTCACACGAACTGCAAAAGCTAAACTGTTAATAGCTTCCCCACAATCTGCTTTTTGCTCTGATGTCACCAATGATTTCATCATAGTTTAGGCACAGTATATTACAATTGATGTTCCTGGGCATGAAGCCCCTCTAACTGTTCTATAATCAGTTTTCTTCTCAGTCTGGTTCTCTATTTCTTTTTAAAGCATAAAATTCTTAAGCATGCAATGGGAACACACATAGAGTTTTAATAGCCTTAAGTGTTGCTATAATATTTACAATGCCATATAACCGAAGAATCCAACACCGAGCAAAGATCATTTCATAACCTAGCCCTTTGGTAAGACATTCTCCATCACAGTAAGTCTTCCTACCCTTTAGAAGAGAGGATTAGTAAGGAGTACAGAATTTTTTAATCTTTTCTATGCATTCTCCACTTTAACTCTTTTTAGTTTACACTTGTTTAGCTAACGGACTTTCGCTATTCCTCTTTGGTTTTTGTTAACACTTATTTTCCCAGAGTCCAGAACTATGCTACTTCCCCCCATTCTCCTTGTACTCACCTTTCCAGTAACCCTTGCCCCATGCTGCCCTGCTCTGGCTGATATGTGGCCTGACTCTGCCACTGGGTGGCATTTTGAGAAAAAGCCCAGTTAGAGAAGATGAGCCATCGCAAAGCTTCTCTCCCTGCTATGCAGCTCCATACAGGACCAGGGATAGAAGTTCATGTTTGGCTAATGTTTACATTGTTCTTGTTTCCCTCAGTTTTTTCCCTGGCCTCCTAAGGACCACTATACCTCCCAGGCCCCCTCCCAATATTTCAGTTTCTACCAAATCAAATGTGGACCAAGCTTGGGTTGCTTGCTTGGACTCCTACTAGAACAGTGTGATGCTGGGATTGCATGAAATGCAAAAAGAGCATTAACATTCAGACATAAGCTACTTTTATTGATAGGGAAGGAATGTTAGAAGAAAGCAAGCTTTTCTATAATCTTTCAATACAAGCCTGTTTGAGAGAACGACAGAATTCTTGCTTCTCCAACTCAAGGCTGAGCTGGTAATTACATATTTCAGAAGAATACCACATACAATTAAAAAAATCATAAAAAACCTACCAGCATAAAAATGTGACATGACATGAAGCTCAATATAAAGCTGTTCAATGCACATACAGTAATTGCACCAATTACATTTAAAATATTTATTTGCTTACCAAAAACCCCAAGATGTAAAAGGCTAATTATAAAAAATGACACCAGTGAATGGTTTTACCCAAGCTAACCAAAAACAGAATAATATTAATAATGCGAAGAAATGAAAAGAAACTTCAGTTTACATTCTGAATTAAAATGTCAACTAAATAAAACAGCAAATTCATCAGCCTTGTTGTTCACATACATGGCTTCAACATTTGAAGAAAATACAAAAAGCCTTTTCAGCTTTGATAATCACTTTGACTCTTTGGAATTGATGGAGAAAAGAAACTACATCAAAACTTTCATGTGTTAAGATAGGTTAAATTAAATGCATAATTTGAAAACATGTGGTAATTTTTTTAAAGAACACATGAGCCTAGTTAAACGGGTTCCATTCTGAATGCCTTTTTAGAATCAACTTACAGGCTTAAGTGTTGTAGGGTCCTCATTTTTAATTCCAAACACTACATAAAGTGTATCACGCAGGACGGTTCTTTTTGGTACATTTTATGCAGCATTTCTTTCTAAGATTTTCCAGGCCTAAAATTAAAGAATTATATGTGATGATAGTCAAGGGACAATTTCCTGAAATGACAGACATACTCCACTGACAGCTCGAGATTAGATTTAGATTCCTTTGAGCTAGTACAGCTTGATCTCTATGAACAATTAAGTAAGGGCACAGAGATGATCACAGTCATGTTAGTTGAAAACAACTCTGCCCACATTTATGCCAACTTTAAATGAAGAAATACAAAGATGCTGTCTTTTGTCACAAAGAGGTAATCGCTATGCGAGAGGATTGCTGCCCTCTCCTGAAATGGGCAGAGGTAATGCTTCATTGATACCACCATCATAATGCTTTGTCACTATCTCCAGTTAGCCTACTTTACCACAGTGTATTAATATCAATCACATCTACATAAATATAGAAATGTTAACTGATCTCAGGTACGATACTAGTGTCTTATCCTTATAAGTTCTTAGGGAAAAGGTGCAACTACAGAGTCACAGTGATGTTCAAACACAGAAATATTTTTGAATCGTACTAGAAAGGTTAATGGTTACTTTTTTTTTTTTTTTTGCTGTTTTATGAGTTTTTTTTTTTTTATTGGAGTTCAATTTGCCAACATATAGCATACCACCCAGTGCTCATCCTGTCAAGTGCCCCGCTCAGTGCCTGTCACCCAGTCACCCCCACCCCCCGCCTACCTCCCTTTCCACCACCCCTTGTTCATTTCCCAGAGTTAGGGGTCTCTCATTGGTTACTTTTAAATAGAACAATAGTTCATTTTTTTTCTGAGAAAAATGTAGAAAATTTCTACAATTTTTAAAGTTCCTAAATTCCTTTAGAAATATTTTAGTCCTTATCAGGTAACAAACAGGAATGAGTGTGACTTTCTAAACGTTTTAAAAACAGTTTTGCAAGTTAGTTATTATTTCCTTTAGCGGGAAAGCACTCTCATCTCATCCTCCCATCCAGCCCCTGCCCATCTTTTAAGAACTAACTCAAACTCTTTTTCCTCCACCAATCCCTCCCTCACTTATTCAGCCCGTAACAATATTCCTCTCCTTTGAATAGCTCCAAAAGAGTCTATTCTTTATATTAATATAACATTCTATATCTTTTCTTGTAATATTTGTTAACTCTTTTATAATGTGCCTTTGACTTTCCAGTAAATTAAGTAATTTGAGTCCCCTCACCTACCCTCCCCATGCCTTTATGCAGTGCCCCAAGATCTACCTGACTGACGGAAACATCTTATTTTTCTAGTGTTTCCTAAGGAATATTAAATAGCCTAAATCTTGCAAACTAAATAGAAGAGCCACCTTCAAAGTTCTCATGGGAGATCATTTAACTGGAAGTTCTTTGAAAACTAAACAAAAATAGGGTAAGCTAGACATGTTGTTGACCAACACATTAATAGTCCTTTATATCCATAGGGTTCTATGTGTGTTTTCAGCCAATCTATCTCCCCTGCCCTTTAACTGGCAGTCCTTGCAGAAAAAGAATTAGGTGTTCTTATCATATGACCCATTAGGCTTTCAACCATGCCCTGAACACAGCAGACACTCAACATGAGCCTTTGCTTGAGAGTCATCCATGGGTAATTGTATGTTCTATGTTTATTCAGACAAAGAATTAACTGTTCATATCCTGGATGAAATCCTCCACCAAACCTCTGGGCCTCAGTGCAGCTGGGTCCCAGAGTGTCATTTCATTTTATGTTCTAAGAAGACTAGACCCAAGGGCACTCCACTCCACTGCCCTCCCCCTA
Organism: Canis lupus baileyi; assembly: GCF_048164855.1. NCBI lineage: Eukaryota > Metazoa > Chordata > Mammalia > Carnivora > Canidae > Canis > Canis lupus. The sequence goes on along the minus strand of NC_132848.1, from coordinate 49,796,089 downwards.
CACAATCTTCCTCCAGAGTAGTTTAGACAATTCATCAGGCTTGCCAACACCCGATCAGGGCACACCTTATTTCACCAACAAGAGAATTTGTGTAAAGAGAAGGTCAGAGACTTCTCACAGAGCCACATACATAATCACAGACCCACAATGCAGGGAAGCAGAAGGAATGCTTCCTGACGACTGGTCTTCTTTTCAAATACCTAGATCGTACTCATTCCCTAAATTATAATAAATGTGGATGAAAGATCTGTACCCTTTTCAGCTCCAAGACACGGTGGAAATCAGGAAGACACTCAGCTTAGACTCAACACAGCTGCCTTATGCCACCAGTGCCACTAGGGAAGCACTTCAGACAATTCAAAGGGCACTTGATTCCTTTCTACCAGATGAGCCTCTCTTTCCTTTACAGCCTTATTTTCTCTCTGTCCATTCTTTGCTGATCCTTTGAGTTCTTTCTCATCTGTTCCTGAGGCCTACACCGCCTACAGCATTCTTGAGGCTGGCACCTGAGATGATTTTTAGCAAACAAAGATATAAAATTATCTTCCCTTATATTTCTCATTAATTATTTTTGTATAGAAGGCAGGAAAAAAGAAAAAATACAAATAGTGTATCATTACCCTTATACTATGTCTTTATGATTAAACACAAACTGTTAAAGCAAGAGGTCTGGGAACAACAGAAGCCATTCAGAATAGTAGGCATGAAAAAGTCTTTTGCCCAAATTTCAGGATACTAGATGGTAAGGTAGATGAGGATAGCTTGTAAATGCATCACTAATATTGGTAACAAGGATGAGATTTCTCTTCTAAAGCCCTGATTCATGTCTGGAATCAGACGAAATATAAGATTACAAAAATCCAGAACGATGGAACTTGGTCCTATAACATACAATTGTCAGATGTATGTGTGTGAGTCTCATGGTTCATGTCTAGGGTTGTTTTTGCAAGACCAGGGCTAAGCTATCATCTCAACTGGGAAATTTATTTGTTCTGACACATGGGAAGTCATTTTTGCCCCAGTAAAGGACCAGACTGAATGGGCTCATGAGGCCATCTTCCTTGTAATTCTTTGAGAGAAGCCTAAAAAGATCAATGTTAGATAAAGAAGATAGGCATTAATTACCCATGTTAGGAGCTAGAAAAATTCGAAATGATGATAGAGAAATAATTACTGTCTTAGTTTTGAATGTGATCTTCCTGAGGGAAAAGCCAGCCTTAAAAGATATTTATATTTTCATACCATTACTTGAAAGATTCTTTAGATTGAGAAAACAATGTATGAGAAGAAGGGGCAACTGAGATTTACAAAAGTCATTATCAGTATGTCTGAAGAAGATCAAAAGGGATACATCCACCCAACCTGTAACATAAAAAGAAGGAGGGAGGCACCACTCCATGAAGCAAGGAGACTTGGTCACACTATGTCAAGTTAATACAGCACAGATAGGCTTATAGAACTTATTACTCTAGGAAATGGCATTACCTGGACATGTTCAGAAGTTCAAGAAGGCTTTGGGAAAATGCATGGCTGATGGATTAACACTGGGATATTAAAGGAAGCTTGTAAATACAGTTGACCTTGGACTAACATGGTTTTGAACTATAAGGGTCCACTTGTACATGGATATTTTTGATAAAGACAGTACTAAGTGTTTCTCGTCCTTATGATTTTCTTAATAATGTTTTCTCTAGCTTACTTTATTGTAAGAATACAGTATAGAATACATATGGCATATAAAATATACACTACTTGACAGTTTACATTATCATTAAGGCTTCTGGTCAACAGTAGCTACTGGTAGTTAAGTTCTTTGGGTAGTCAAAAGTGATATGGGGAATCTCAACTGCAGAGAGGTTGATGCCCCTAACCCTCGCACTGTTCAAGAGTCAACTATATCTCTAATCTTTTCAATATTAATATCACAGGAGCAAACTATGCTTTCCACACAGTACTTGGTGGTTCCTTTAAGGAGAAAAAAACCCTGAGTTGAAGAATGGCATTATTATTAGCAGTAATAGTAGCAGCAGTAGCAACTAGCTTTTACTAAGATTTCAGCACTGTATGGTGTGCTTTATTTATATTGTTAAGTCATTTAATTCTCCATCACTTCTATGCGGATGGTGTCTCTACTGTACATAAGAGGAAACTGAAATCTACAGAGGTTAAGAAATTTGCCCAAGTCAGAGCTAGTGGATGGCAAAGCCAGAATGTTAAGCCAGGCAACATAACTCCAAAGCTCACACTCTTAAATTATATGCCATCCAGTGTGTATTTACATTTTTCAGAGGAATTCAGGCTCTAAAACACTCAAAACAAAATTCTACATAAAAGGGGAATGAAATCATAGAAGATATTTCTTTGTATTATGTTGTTACAAAAGGTGTTTTAAAACTATTAAGAACCACTGATCATTTCACTTATGATGGTTCTATTTAAAGTACTATTTCTATTCCATTTTACCAAAAGTCATATTATTGATAGTCATATAGTCATATTGTCTGTTTGATGACACATCAATAGTAAAATGACTTTTAAATTGTCTGTTGCTTAATGTGAATATTCAATACTTAGGTATTTAGTGGAGGGATATGTGTTTTACAAGAGAAGCTCAGTTCTCAAAGGGGAGGGAAATGGGTGCTCGCTGGATACTTGGTAGATGCCTCCCCCAGGGCAAAAAGCCAAGACTGCAATTAAATCATATATAATCTCTGAGTCAACCATGTTAGGATTATATAGCTTGTTTGCTTGTATAGCTTTACCCCCTTCCAAAACATGAATCAATCCTACATATTTACAAACGCAGTATAAGCTTTTAAATTACCCTAGTGTATGGGCAGCCCGGGGGGCTCAGTGGCTTAGCGCTGCCTTCAGCCCAGGGCCTGATCCTGGGGTCCCGGGATCGAGTCCCACGTTAGGCTCCCTGCATGGAGCTTGCTTCTCCCTCTGCCTGTGTCTCTGCCTCTCTCTCTCTCTCTGTGTCTCTCATGAATAAATAAAATCTTTAAAAAGATGTTACCCTAGTGTCCTTAGATAATTCATAAAATTAACTTCTATTTCCAGAGAACCCAATCAGCATCTATTAAATGAGGTGCCCTAAGAAATAGGTTGAACAGAGCAAAACAGCCCAGAATTGAAACACCTCCATGGATAGTCCTCAAAATGAGTAATTGTCATTTGGATTCTTGAGGGAGGATTGACTACAAATGAAAAAATTAAATTTAACATTCAGGTGACCAGCATTCCCCATAGGATTAATCTAACAGGGTGGAGTTGAACATGGGGCTTTAGGAAATCATCAGTATACAAATATCCAACCACAGAAGGTAGGAGTTAGTATCAAAAGCTACCATAATGATATGTATGTCATCCATAAACCATACCATTCCTTTAACTACACTTGTATAGAGCTTTCTATGTACCAGGCATTATTCCAAGTGCTTTTATATTTATCAAGTCATTTACTATAACCCATTAACAACATTATGAAGTAGAAACCATTATTAGTGCCATTATATGGAAAATGAAATTGAAACTCGGACATTAAGGAATTTCCCCATTTACCTAGCTAGGAAGTGGCAGAGTTGTAAATTAAACCCACACAGTCTAGGTCCAGCATCTGTGCTCTTAACCACTAAGTGTCCACAAGAACTGAAACAAATCCCCTTGGCAAGTCTGAAAGATGGTATTGCTATTTGTGCAACAGACAAACCATAATCTAGTTATATCTACTACTTTGATAAAAACATGCTGAAAAAAAACCATGCTGAAAGCGCAAACAAATACAATAAACTAAGAGCTCACACACCTAACTAGGTATTTCAGTCAAATATCCTGTCCTGCTCTGCTAATATACGCAGTCTATCAAGTTTTTATTGGAATGCTTCTTAAATATCAAAGAACCAGGGGGCACCTGGGTGGCTCAGTTCATTGGGCAACCAACTCTTGGTTTCGGCTCAGGTCAAGATCTCAGGGTCCTGGTATCAAGGCCTGCATCAGGCTCTGCACTCAGTGGGGAGTCTGTTTTTCCCTCTACCTCTGCCCTGTACCCCTCTCATGCTCGTGCTCTATTTCTCAAATATATAAATAAGATCTTAAAAAAATATACCAAAGAACCAGTCTTGGTTTATTTTCTTGTGTCTTGTTTTCTCCATGTCAAGAAGCCAAAGGAAATAAAAATAACTCAGGATATAATGAAAAGATCAAACCTGCTGTGGAACAAATCATTTGAGAAGCTAACTTGGCCGTTCAGATAATCCAGAGATAATCTCCACCACTGGAGGGCTAGGTCTTGCCAATGACTACAAATGTGTTCTTTCTATCATTCTGCAGCTAAGAAGGCAAAACTGGCCATTCAAGGCGACTGCCACTGATCATGGCAGTCGGAGCAGCCAAAGGTCGGAACTGGCAGAGGCAATTAATCACATGGTAATGGAAAGAGTGGAACATGTCTCCTGTTTGTGTACTTTTCCTGTGGATGAAGTAACATTCTTCATGGGAGGACCTTCACTATTTATAAACAGGGAATCCAGGTGATAAGATGCCATGAGATTTTTTTTTTTTTTTAATAAAAAAACACAGAATGCCAGAGGTTACTTTTGGCATCTTAAAAAAAAAATCACAATATAATTGCATCCTATACTTTTATTTTAGCTGAGTATTTCCTTTCTCTTGAGAGGCCTTGGCTGCAAAGATAACAGACAGTCTATGTATGAGGAATTAGAAGAAACACACAGTGTTTTGCTTTGGATTTTCATTAGGAAAGCTTTCATATGAAGCCGATGGCAGGATTTTAGACTTCTCAGTAATTTCTCATGACATTCTGCAGCAACTTTACTTTCTTTCTTCCTGTGTTCAACCTCTAACACCAACTGCAGTAGGAAGAAAGGCCGTCTTTTAGATTTCACGAGGGAGAAGAGTTCTGTGTATTCTCCTCAGATCTTGGGAAGACATACCTTATTTCAAATAGAAATCAAACAATATTGACTGAGAGCCTAACTTTAACAACACTGCCCTGAATGCTGAAAGTAACAGGAGAGAAATAGCTGTCAAAGATGCAGTTTCTCTCTTTCAGGAAATGAAACCATAGCTGAAAAAAAAGGATGTACACATACACATACAAATGTATGGATGTATGTATTCACATACAAATGCACAAATATATATGTAAATTGAAGAACATGTTAAGATGGTGGCTTCTCACATACAAAGGAAACTGTAAATAAATGGTATACTTCCTATTATTTTAAGTAACCTCTGGCATTCTGTGTTCAGGATTACTAATAGGCTCCTTAACACTGCAGTCAAACCCAAAGGAGGAAGAGGAGCCCCTTTTCCAATACATCACCTTATAGTAAAGAGGTCAATGGGTAGCTCAGAAAAAGCTTTAAAACAGCTTGTATATATTTTTAAAATGTGAAAGGGCGATTTGCTATTTTAGGCTGAAGTTAACACAGTGTAGGGGTGGAGTAGAGAAAAGACTAATTTCCTAATAAAAAATGGAGATCTCAATGGTTTCTTTAAAACTAAACTAACATTTAAAAAATCCTGATTTTAAAAAAATGGATAATAAAAAAACCAAAAAACATCCAGTGGAAAAAAATTCTTCTGACAGACTAATAAGGACTTTAATATGATAATCTGGTGTTTATCTGCGCTTTGCTTGTGCAATTGCAGTTTTCTCAGCTATTATGCAAGCGCTGTAAAATGAAGAATACCTAATTGCCTCCTGGAGAAAAGTATTACTACCGAAATGACTTAAGCAAACATATTCTGAACTAACAAAGTATTTTAAAATAATTTGAGCTGAAAAATGAATGACAACTAAATGACTGCCATTAACCGTGCTACAGGTACCCCTGGCTATGGCCCATTTTTGAGCAAACACCTACCAGCCTCAGGACAGCTTCATCAGCGCTGTGTCAAATACTTCGGTAACTTGGTTTTCCCCTCTTACCTGCCACAATGCCTGTCAGCTCGGAGTCCTACTCTACCTACTGCCATGTGAATTCATGACAGGGAATGCTCTTGGCTTCCGTTTCTAGAGAGATGTGATGTTAGTGCAGTTGTTGGAGCAAAGTAGAGAAGTTAGGTAAGATGGAGCAAGAGCTAGGTACATTGGCCCCAACAGTGATTTAGGCCAAGAAACAAAAGCAAAGCTGGAGGAAGTCGGGAAAGGCATGGAACTCTCTCCTATCTAACAGTAAGTTTTCCAGATGTGGTTTTCCAATTTGTAAAAGAAGTTGACACATCTTTGCTCTTAAACTGCATATGAAGTATATACGGAAGGATATGGCCCATACATCTTTCTATAACTTAGGAAGCACCCCTTCTTTTGTTCTTTGAGATAATATCTTTTGAAACTATAAATAGAATTGTTGCAAATTCAGAAATAAGTAATAGAAGTGTTTCAACCAATGGATAAATTTGGGGGCACACCCACTACTCCCAAACCATCTTTCTTCCAGCCTCCGTGGCCTGCGCAGGGCAGGTTCTCTGCTCCACCCAGGCAGCCTGCCTCAGTAGTAGCCCAGAGATGGCTGAGCTAAAGCCACCTCTTCAGTCATTCAGGTTTCCCGGGGGCTGCTTCTCTGCATTCAGTCTCCAAGCTCCTGCAGACCTGCTGGGTCCTACCTCTGGTAATTCTGTCTTCTTAGTTGGGAGGCACCTAGTCCTAATTCTGATAACTCTGTCTTGTTACTTCCCTCTTAAATACCTGGCTTCTTGCTATGCCTGATGTCTTCAGCTGCCCCAACTCTGGCTTGCCTCCTAGCCTGTACCACTGATTTCTGGGATCTTCAATACTACCCAGTTTTGCTTCCATGGTCCAACTTCTTGTTTAGTATGACCAATCTTTTTTTTTTTAAGATTTTATTTATTTATTCATGAGACACACACACACACACACACACACACACACACACACAGATTGAGAGAGAGAGAGAGAGAGAGAGAGAGAGGCAGGGACATAAGCAGAGAGAGAAGCAGGCTCCATGCAGGGAGCCTGACGTAGGACTCGATCCTGGGTCTCCAGAATCATACCCTGGGCCAAAGGCAGGCGCTCAACTGCTGAGCCACCCAGGTGTCCCGTTTTTTTTTTTTTTTAAAGACTTTATTTATTTATTCATGAGAGACACACAGAGAGAGGCAGAAACATAGGCGAGGAGCCTGATGCAGGACTTGATCCCTGGACCCCGGGATCATGACCTGAGCCAACGGCAGACACTCAACTGCTGAGCCATCCAGGCATCCCTGACCAGTCTTTATTTTTCCATTTATGGACATAATAAAGGTGAATCAAAAAGTAATTTGCCGAAGTTTAAAATGTAGTGTAAAGAGAAGGCTTGCACGTATAGCAAAGCCAGTTTCATTGCAGGGAATGCCAGCTCTGCATTAGATACTCCATTGTTTTAAGTCACTTGACCAGTCTACTGTATTACATCTTGATAATGCAAGAAATAACCACTCTAGTTTAGATTTCTAACCTCTTCTTAGGAGCAGCCCCAGCTACATAATCCTGGGACTGGAAGGAATCATATTAGTCCAGCCTCTCTTCTGCTTTAGAAAACATTATTCAGCATGACTAGAATAAAAGTCATATTCAGAATCTTTATAAAACAGAATTCTGATAAATTTCATTTCCTGTGTAAGAATCTTCAAAGATTCCCATTGCCTACTGGTTTGCAAAGTGAGGGTTATGACCCTAGGATGTGTAAGACGAAGCATGGAATGCAGGAAAATAAATATTAGAATGTCTATTTGCATTTATAATATCCCACTTAGATTTCCTTTTTTGTATATTTTATAGTGTATATGTCAATATAGTTAGTACACATGTATAGTTTATTAATAAATGTACATACATATGTTGGAGGTAAATACGCAGAAATCTTTTACAGATAAGAAGTACAATAAAAAGTGTTTGGAGGACAATGGCCTTCAGGTCAGTGACTAACTCCTTAGAGCAGCAATTAAAGTAGCTCACAATCTGCCTTCAACTTGCCATTCCTGCCACCTCACCCACAAATATTACCCCCACCTGGGCACCGTATACTCCATTCTCACTGAATTGCTAGGCTGTAAGCTCTGTGAAGGCAGGAATTACAAACATCTAACTCACCCTTTGGATGCCCAACCCTTAGCACAGTGTATAATATCTAATAGATACTAAAGATATATTTATTAAATGAATGATTACTTAATTAAACTAGCTTTATATGAACATTGTGCTATTTCATCTCTCTGAACCTTTCCATTTATTGCTCTCTGTTCAGCATATACTTTCTGCCAGCCCTCAATCTGGGCAACATCAATGAAACTAGGACTAATTTCTTCATCAATACCTCTGCCCCTACCATGCAGCTACTTATGTACTCTTTTAGGCTCCCCTATAACTTTATAATTGTTTATAACATATGATTGTCTTCTCTGATATTCCTTTGTAGCCTCAAATCCTGGCATGGTACCTAGCTAATTGCAGGTGCTCAATAAATCACGGTAAGAGGGTGTATAAGTGAATTTCTAAGCAATTAATTATTAATCCTTAAAAAGCATTAGAATCTTCTGCTTCTAGTGAGGGCTGAAACCAAGTGACAGATTTGGCCCCCAACTATAAACAACTGGACTAAATTGCTTTCAGCTACTGGACTACAGGCAGCATAGGATTGTGATCTCTAGGGGAAGAGAAACAAATGAGGTGAACCTTAAGATCATTCCAGGCAGAAGATGGATGATGTGCTGTATTGAGGAAATCAGAGATATAATTAGGGGAGATTGAGGTAACTGGAATTTATAGGGCCGAACAACAGAAAGGAGGGAGCTATGTACAAGTAGAGCTTCAGAAATTTGCATAAGTTCTTCCTTGAATCTTTGCCAGAGCATTAAGCTGTGCTTCGTAGAGTGTCCCCATGAAGCTGAGCAAAGAATGTCAGGCTGGAAGATGTTCCTATTTCATCAAGCCATACTTGAAGGATGTCATTATATAAAGGAGGCATTCAGTAAAGATTCCAAAAGGATCTCCAAGGTCCCCTGGGTAGTAGGGCTAAACTAGCCAGAAAGGAACATGACATGCTCCAACAGAAAGGACATGCTCCAACAAAGCTTAAAAACAAGACAAAAACTAGACTTCAAAGAATCAAGCTGATCCATAAGCAGTTTGACTGCCAAGAGAAAACAAAATTCAGAACTTTAACAATGTAATGTTCCCATCTTGCATCCTGAAAAACTTACTAGGCTTGCAAAGAAGAAAAAATGTGATCAAATACAAGAAAATTTGCCAATAGAAACAGCCCCAGAAATGACAAAATGATGGATGTAGAACAAGGAGTCTATAAAAAGGCATTACAAACATATTTGAGGATTAAAGGAAAACATAAACATAATGAACAGAGAAATGGTAACTGTATAGAAAAAGGGAACTGGGTGCACTTTTACAGCCCAAAATATACAACACCTGAGATTAAAAATTCAACAGATAGGGCTTAATATCAGATAAACCTATGGATGAAAAGATTGGTGATAGTGAAAGAAGTCGACCAAATTGAAGGAAAGACAGAAAAAAATAATGAAAAATTAACAGAGTTTCAGTGACATTGGAAAAATATCAGTCTAATATACACATAACTAAAACTCTAAAAGGACTGGGGAGAAAAATATATTCAAAGAAATAAGCTCAAAACTTGATGGAAGTTATAAACGCAAACATCCATGAGGCCAGCAAATTCCAGACAGGTTAATTACAAAGAAAGTCCTATTAAAGACATACCACAATCAAATTACTGAAAACCAGTAACAAAGAGAAAATCTTAAACAAGCCCCTCCCCTCCAAAAAAGACACAGTATATTCAGAAAAATAAAGATAAGAATTATCACTGACTTCTCATCAGAAACAGTAGAAGCCAGAGAACAATGAAATGCATCTGTAAAGTGTTAAAGAAAAAAATACCATAAACCTAAAATTCTATGTCCAGTGGAAAGAAACGTTAGTAATGTAGGAAAAATAAAACCTTTTCCTGACAAATGAAAGATGACAGAAGGCATTACTAGCCAACCTGAGTATAAGACATGATTAACAAAGATCTTCAAGTGAAAGGAAATGATATTACATCGAAACTCAGATCTCCATGACAAATGAAGAACACTGGAAATGGCAAATATTAAGTATGATTTTTTTTCTTGTTTTTAAGTTGTTTTAAAAGATAACTGGGCAAAAATAAAAACAACATATTGTGAGGTTTATGACATATGTAGAAGTAAAATGTATGATGCCAATAGCATAAAGGGGAGAATAGAAAGACTGGAAGTACATTCTTTTTTTTTTTTTGGAAGTACAATCTTGATGATTCTAACATTATACATGAAGTAGTTTATAGTAGTACTTCCTTTTCCATGTAAGATAGATTCTAAGACCCCCAGTGATCCTGACACTGGGGGATTGTACCAAATCCTATATATACTACGTTTTTTTTATACATACATACATACCTATGATAGAGCTTAATTTACAAATCAGGCACAGTAAAAGATTAACAACAATAATAAAATAAAACAATTGTAACAATATACTGTAATAAAAATAATATGAATGTGGTCTCTCTCTCTCAAAATATCTTATTATACTATACATACCCTTCTTCTTCTTGTTATGATATGAAATGATAAAATGCCTATGTGATGAGATGAAGTGAGGCGAATGATGAATGATACAGGTGTTGTGACATTGTATTAGGCTACTATTGGCCGCCTATGTCAGAAGGAGAATTGTCTACTTCCAGACCGTGGTTGACCGTAGGTAACTAAAACTAAAACCATGGAAAGGGAAACCACAAATAAAGGGGGACTACCGTAATACTATTTGAAGGTAGGTAAGTTAATTATAAAGTTTGAACTGTGGAGTGGGGCACCTGGGTGGCTCAGTGGTTGAGCATCTGCCTGTAAATCTTGGGGTCCTGGGATCCAATTCCATATCAGGCTCCCCAGAGGGAGTCTACTTCTCCCTCTGCCTGTGTCTCTGCTTATCTCTGTGTCTCTCATGAATAAATAAATAAAATCTTAAAACAAAAACAAAATCCATGGAGCAACCACTAACTTTAAACAGAAGTATAGTAACTAAGCCAAGTAGAGAAAAATGGAATGCTAAAAAGTAATTAATACGGAAGAAGAAAAAAAGAACAAAGAACAAATGGGACAAATAGAAAACAAACAGCAATATATTAAATCGAAGCACAACTATATTAACAATGAAATTCAAGCTTGCAGTTAAAAGCAAAGTTTGTCAGTGGGCTCAAAATCCAAGACTCAACTATAAGGTTGTCCACAAGAAATGTACACAAAATATGAAGAGACAGATAGGTTAAACAAATGGATCAAAAAAGATATATCATGCAAACACTAATCATAAGAAAGCTAGAATAGCTATATATATATATATATATATATATATATATATATATATATTTTTTTTTTTTTTTATGATAGTCACAGAGAGAGAGAGAGAGAGAGGCAGAGACATAGGCAGAGGGAGAAGCAGGCTCCATGCACTGGGAGCCCGACGTGGGACTCGATCCCGGGTCTCCAGGATCGCACCCTGGGCCAAAGGCAGGCGCTAAACCGCTGCGCCACCCAGGGATCCCCTAGAATAGCTATATTAATATCAGACAAAACAGACTTCATACAAAGAATATTATCAAGGATAAAGAGGGACATATCATAAATAGAAAGGGATCAATTAATCAAAAAGACATAGCAATAGTTAACATGCCTGCAATAAATACAAAAGCTTCAAAAAACACGATGTACAAACAGAAAAGGAAAGAAAATTAGACAATACATAATTATAAGAGAAGATTTTATCACTCCTCTCCCAGTAATCGATAGAACAAGTCAGAATATTAGTAAGGACAAAGAAGATAAGAGTAATACTATCAAACTTGATTTAACTGACATATATAGAATATATCAAACAATAGCAGAGTACAGATTTTCTTCAAGTGTACATGGAACATTCACCAAGTGAAAACATATAAAGAGCCATAAAACAAATCTCCATGAATTTAAAATTGAAATTATCTAGAATTTATTCTCTGGCCAAACTAAAATTAAGTTATAAATCAGGGATGCCTGGGTGCCTCAGTGGTTGAGCATCCGCCTTTGGCTCAGGGCGGGATCCTAGATTCCTGGCATCGAGTCCCACATCAGACTCCTTGCATGGAGCCTGCTTCTCCTTCTGCCTATATTTCTGCCTCTCTCTCTGTATCTCTCATGAATAAATAAATAAAATCTTTTTTAAAAAAAGTTATAAATCAATAACATAAAGATGTCTTAAAAATCTCATACTTGGAAATTAACACACTGCCAAATAATCCATAGATCAAAGAATAAATCACAAGAAAATTTTTAAATATTTTGAACTAGTATTATTTTGAATAATAATTAAAATATATCAAAACTTGTTGGATGTATAGTGCTTAGGAGGGAAATTTGCAGCTTTGAATGCTTACATTAGGAAAAAAGAAAGGTTTGAAATCAATGACTTCAGCTTTAACAATTGGAAGCTAGAGAAAGAAGAGCACATTAAAACCAAAATAATTAGAAATAAAGAAATAAAAAAGATAAAGCAGTGAAATAGAAAAGGGACAAACAATAGAGAAAATCAATGAACTCAAAAGCCAGTTCTTTGAAAAGATCAATAAAGTTGATAAGCCTCTAAGCAGACAGTTCAAGAAAATGAAAGATATGAAACACAAATGTTGGGAATGAAATAGGAGGCATTGCTACAGATCCTATGACCAAAGAATAGTAAGGGGATATTATAAATAAATTTATGATAATAAATATGAAAAATTACATGAAATATACAATTCCTCAAAAGACACATATTGTCAAAACTGACACAAGAAGTAATAAAAGATTGGAAGCATCCTATTTAATTGAATATATAAATAAAAACTTCCACAAAGAATACTCTAGGCCAGATTACTTCACTGATTAACTCTATCAAGTATTTAGGTAAGAATTACTATAAATATTATATAAATTCTTTCAGAAAAGAGGAAAGAACACTTGCCAATTTATTTTATGAGCTCAGCAATAACCTGATACCAAAACTGAACAAGGAAATACAACCAAGCTTCAAGAAAAATGCAAACCATTATGGCTAGTATGGACACAGATGATACAATCCTTAACAAAATAATAGCAAATCAAATCCAGTAATATCTAAAAAGGATAGTATCTTATGACAAAATGGTGTTTATTTTTCTAATGGTATAGGTACTTTATTATATTTTTTATTTTTTATTTAATTTTTTAAAAGATTTTATTTATTTATTTGAGAGAGAACATGAGAGAGAGCATGAGCAAGAAGGAGGGGTAAAAGGAGAGGGAAGGGAGAGGCAGACTCCCTGCTGAGCAGGAAGCACAATGTGGGACTCAATCCCAGGAACCTCGAATCATGACATGAGCCAAAGGCAGACTCTTAACCCACTGAGCCACCCAGGCATCCCAAAATGATGTTTATACCAGGAATAAAAGGTTGGATTAACATAGAAAATCAAATAATACACATGATAATCAAATTATATTTATAATAAATAAAAATAAATAAAAATTATACAATCATTTCAAAAAATGCAGGAAGATAATTTGACAAAATGTAATACACATTCATGACAAGATTTTTCAACAAACTAGAAAAAGAAAGACACATCCTCATTTAAATAAAGGGCAACTACAAAAAACCCTACACCTAGCATCATAAATGGTAAAAGACTAAATGTTTTCTCCTAAGATCAGAAACAAGAGAAATAATACCCTCTCTCAACATTTCAATTCAGGGTTGGAACAGAAGACCTGTTTCCAGGTTATATAAGAATTCTTGCAATTTAATAAAAAGAAGGCATATAATTCAATTAAAAACTGCATATAAAAAAACTAAATGGAATCTTCACACTTCACAAAAAGAGACATACAAACGGCTAAAAAAAACACAAGAGAAGATATTCAACAAATCATCAAGGAAATGCAAATTAAAATCCTAATAAGGTAACATGCATGATCCTGGGGTCCTGGATGGAGTCCCGCATCGGGCTCCTTGCGGGGAGTCTGCTTCTCCTCCTCTGCCTGTGTCTCTGCCTCTCTCTCTGTCTCTCATGAATAAATAAATAAAATCTTAAAAAAAAAAAAGACTGACCATACCAAGTGCTGGTGAGTTCATATACTGCCCATGGGAATGTAAAATGATAAAACCACCTTGGGAAAGTTTGGCAGTCCTGAAAAAGTTCAACATACACCATTCATACCTATGACTCAGGCATCCAACTACCAGGTATTTATTCAAGAATAGTGAAAACATATGCTCATCAAAGATCCTGCTGTCAATGTGTCTAATTAGCTTCATTCACAATAGCCTGGAACTGGAAAAATTCCAACTGTTTATCAACAGGGGAATGGATGAACAAATTGGGGTAGCATACTCATACAATGGAATACTACTCCAAAATAAAGAAGACTGAATTACTGATATACAGCAATGTGGATGAATCATGAAAAAACAATGATTTGAGGGGAAAGGATATGCATAAAAGATTACATACTATATAATTCCATTTATATAGAATTCTAGAACAGGCTAAACTAATCCATAGTGACAACATACAGACCTATAGGGGATGGGGCTGGGAACTGATCAAAAGAAAGACATGAGAGAACTTTTTCAAGTGATAGAAACATTTTATAACTTGACGGAGTAGTGGTTACACAGGTGTATACATTTATTAAAACTCATGGAAATGTATATTTAAAATGGATACATTCGTTGTATGTAAATTGTACCTTTAAAGTTGATTTTAAAGTTAAAAAAGGTGACGCCTGGGAGGCTCAGCAGTTAAGCATCTGCCTTGGGCTCAGGGAGCGATCCTGGAGTTCTGGGATCGAGTCCCACATCAGGCTCCCTGCATGGAGCCTGCTTCTTCCTCTGCCTGTGTCTCTGCTTCTCTCTTTCTGTGTCTCTCATGAATAAATAAATAAAATCTTTTTAAAAATTTAATAAAGTTTAAAAAGGCTCTATACATAATTAAGTGGAAGTTTTTCTTGTCATCTACTGTACTATGAGGAATGAGAAACCAAGGCCATTTTGAAACCAAAATGAGTAACTTTATAATTTACCTTGGATTATTCCTCACCTTTACTTACCTTTACCTTTGCCTGGAGATTGTGGACTACGCTAGAGAATGATTTATATAAATAACCCCACCATCCACCCTATTGTTCAAGCCTATCACCTAGCAGTCCTAACTTGATGCTTATCTTTCCTTCACCATCCCCCACAACCAACCCAACTCCATGTCTTGATTTCTATTTCTTTTTTTTTTTTTCTGATTTTGATTTCCAAATCACATCTTGAATTCATGTATTTCACACCATTACGACTGCCATGACCAAAATCCAAATGACTATTCTTTCTCAATTAGAATCATACAGTAGGGGATCCCTGGGTGGCTCAGCAGTTTGGCGCCTGCCTTTGGCCCGGCCCAGGGCATGATCCTGGAGACCCGGGATCGAGTCCCGTGTCGAGCTCCCTGCGTGGAGCCTGCTTCTCCCTCTGCCTGTGTCTTTGCCTCTCTCTCTCTGTCTGTCATGAATAAATAAATAAAATCTTTAAAAAAAAAAGAATCATACAATAATCTTTTATCAACCTTTCCTTATTGCATTCCTACCCTTTTAATAATCTCTTCTCCATTAAGCAAAAAGGGCAATCTTCACAAGATGCAAATTTGATCGTGCTCTTCCTCTGGTTAGAACTCTCCAACAGACTCCCATTGCACTTAGAATAAAACCCATGCCTTTACAGCGGCCGACTAGGCCCTTCTATGATCCTGGCCATCTCGCCAAGTTCATCTTAAGCCATTCTCACCCTTCCTTTCACACTTCAGCCCTAACTACTGTCCTTTCATTCTTCAAACAGACCAAACAATTGCCTTCTTTCAGGGCCTTTGCACCGGTGTCCTCTGCCTAGAATCTGTTTTCTCAGCTTTTCACTTGACTGACTATTCTCATGCTTTACATCTCAGCTCACATGTTACCTCTTCAGAGACACCTTCCCAGACTACCCTAGGTAAAGAAGCTTCCCCCTACTCATTTCCTTATGCTACTTATAACAATCAGGAACACAGGAGAGCTTTGGAAAGGTCACAGTAACAATAACTACTATATATATTGTGATCTCTTATGTGCCAGGCTCTGTTCTTAGAACTTTATATATATATATTAAATCACTTAATCCTCTTTGCAACCCTAAAGGCAAGAAGTATTATAATTCTCACTTTACAGGTGAAGAAACAGATGAAGCTCAAAGGAACTGAATAGCTCAAGGACACATAGCCAAGAAAGGGTGGAGCCTGAATTCCCAACTAGGCAGTCTAGCTTCAGAGTCCATAATCTTAAACACTGACCTGGTAGGAAGAAGGAACCTTCTTCTTTTGAGACAGGGGGTAGGAAGTAAGGATGAATAAAGATCCATTTAAATGAGAAGAAATACAGAGAATTTGAATGACTACTGTCCTTTCTTAAAGAACTAAAAACCCAAGTCATCTATTATGCCTGATGATACTGGCTAGAGGCAACGCTGGGGAATTGAGAAAAGAAGTGTGGATTTGAAATAGCTCCTGTGGGGAATGGGTAAAATGACCACCAGGTGGTACCAAGGGGCCACTTGAGGCTGAAAATACATGCATAATGGTGCCATCAACAGTTCTGCATTTTTCCTCAGCAGCATTTAGCAGTACAGGAGCAGAGAAAAACAACCATTGGCATTATATGTCATTGGTGATTGAATGAGTAAGCATAAAAGAGGGCCAAAGGGTTTTATTTTGTATTTTTAAAAACATTTTTGGTATTTTTTTATTGGAATTCGATTTGCCAACATATAGTATAACACCCAGTGCTCATCCTGCCAAGTGCCCCCCCCTCGGCGCCCATCACTCAGGCACCCCATCCCCTGCCCATCTCCCCTTCCACTACCCCTTGTTCGTTTCCCAGAGTTAGGAGTCTCTCATGTTCTGTTATCCTCACTGATATTTCCCACTCATTTTCTCTCCTTTCCCCTATAATCCCTGTCACTATTCTTTATATTTCCTGTATGAGTGAAACCATATAATGTTTGTCCTTCACCGACTGACTTGCTTCACTCAGCATAATACCCTCCAGTTCCATCCACGTTGAAGCAAATGGGGGGGTATTCCTCGTTTCTAATGGCTGAGTAATATTCCATTGTTTATATAGACCACATCTTTATCCATCTTTCAATGGACACTGAGGCTCCTTCCACAGTTTGGCTATTGTGGACATTGCTGCTATAAACATTGGGGTGCAGGTGTCCTGCCATTTCACTGCATCTGTATCTTTGGGGTAAATCCCTAGCGGTGCAATTGCTGGGTCGTAGGGTAGCTCTATCTTTAACTCCTTGAGAAACCTCCACACAGTTTTCCAGAGTGGCTGCACCAGTTCACATTCCCACCAACAGTGCAAAAGTGTTCCCCTTTCTCCACATCCTCTCCAATAGTTGTTTCTACAGTTGTTGTTTCTTACCTTGTTACTTTTCACCATTCTTACTGGTGTGAGGTGGTATCTCTTTGTGGTTTTGATTTCTATTTCCCTGATGGCAAGTGATGCGGAGCATTTTCTCATGTGCAGGCCAAAGCATTTTTTTTTTTAAGATTTTTATTTATTTGTTCATGAGAAACACACACACACACACACAGAGGCAGAGACGCAGGCAGAGGGAGAAGCAGGCTCTATGCAGAGAGCCAGACTCGATCCTGGGTCTCCAGGATCATGCCCCGGGCCAAAGGCGGCACTAAACCGCTGAGCCACCCGAGCTGCCCAAGCCAAAGGGTTTTAAAGGTACAGATAACAGCACTATTGAAATACTCAACTTGGCTGGGAAGGAGAAGCAATCAAAAAAAAGCAGCAAAAGACAGTGTGGCTGGCTCAGCTGGAAGAGCATATGACTCTTGATCTTGAGGTTGTGGGTTTGAGCCTCACATTACGTACAGAGATTACTTAAAAATAAAATCTTAAAAAAAAAAGACAATACAAAAATAGCTTTGAGGAAGAACATGTGTGTTTAGAAAAAAGAAAATAAATGTATCAAAATTTCAACCATTGGTAATTCTGGGTAACAACAACAAACAATATCTGACTCTATCTTTGATAATATTAAGGAATTACTGTTAAATATTTTTGGTATGTTAATGGTATTGCACTAATGTTATCTTTTAGTTCGATACTGAAATATTTACAGATGAAATGATATGATTATCTTGGATTTGCTTTGCAATAATACCAGAGAAGGTGTGAATGGGGGTTTTGATGGGGAAAACTGGCCAGGGATTGTTGCCTGGTGGGACCAGGTGATGATTATGAGGGGCTCTGACCAAACATGGCCATCTTAAAAAGTAGCTAGGAGAATCCATTTGAAAACATGATCTGATTTTGAAAGATTTATTTCCCACACATTATAACTGCTTTCCAGAGCAACATATACAGATGAAACCATAGGGTCAAATTTCCAAATCCAGCATTAAGCATATACACCAAAGATGCCCTGTTTGTAAATTAAGGTCTTCAAAAAGGACTTAACCACTATAGGTTGCCCAGGTGGTAGCTACAAAATTTTAATTCTATCTCAGCAAAAGAATACTCTCTAGTAGCCTAGAAAATTTTACACATGTAAAATACTTTCATTTTCACCCCCTTTGCAGGATCAGTAATTACCAAGCAATAGCACCAGAATGTACCTGTTGAAATAATAGAACTTCACTCTGAAATATGAATTATAAAAAAATAAATAAATATGCACAAAAATACACATATGCACAAAAATACACATATGTTGGCATATGTATATAACCACACAAATATAATCAGCCAACATCATTCTCGCTTCTAAAAATACACAAGTTAGGGACAACAAACTGCAAATTATGTAAATGAGTTATATGCCTGGTAACTGCCAAGTATAAAAAAACTTGAAATTAGAAATCTCAATGATCTATATTATGTAGAAGTATGCCTCGTAACAGTTTATTAATGTCAGTAGATATTTAGATTGTTCACCAATCTTTAAGTACAAATGCAGACTTGAGTAATAGTATTTTTAACACCTCAAACAAGTATCCTGTATAACTTTTTCAAGGTCAAAACTAAAGCTTCTCAAAGATATCCTGTTTCCATCATGCAAGACAAGATTAATTGCATTAGTATTACATTCATGTTTCCATGCTTGTGTTCATATCCCTTCCACTCCAAGCTGCCTCAGTCTCTTTGGATAAAAGGATAGGGAGTGAAAACAATGGTGTCCTTCCTAGTCCTCATGGTTCCCAAACTGTCATGAGAAGTATGTAGATCTGAATTTACAGTAGTCTAGGAGAAAAGGAAGATGTCAAAAGGCTCTTTAACTTTATCATAAATGAAGTGATCAATAACTACATGAAACATTGTCATCAATTATATATGAAACAGAATAAAAGGTAGTTGTACAAAATAACTGCTTAGAGAAGCAAAAATAAGATGAAATTAAAAAGTAGGTAGAAGCACTGAGAGCCTTACTGCTGAACTCTGCAGAAGGCGCCTTCAAATAAATATTTCAAGCCTTCATATGAATATTTTAAGCATGACAACTACACATAAACACACAGCCAAAGTGCTCAAATCCACTCAAGAAAGACTATTAAGTCATCAACTTGCTCCTGACAGGATCCACTGAATATGGCAACAGTGAGAAGTCAGGAGACAGTTGGAATCATTTCAAGACTGCTAATTTAACTTGTCTTAAAACCAACCAATGCTCAACGTGTCATCATCAATGTCATCTCATCGCAGTCTGAAAAGCCTTCGACCTAAAGCAAAAAGGTCCCCAAGTGCCACCCTTCTTGTCTACTGGTTGAAAATCTAATTGGTTCTGCTGACAGGCTTGGGAATTGGTAGGAAGGCTGTTCAGTTAATCTCCAAGGGCCAGCAAAGAGCTCAGTATCCATCTCTGAGCTTTGCTCCCTGGCTGTCGTAAAATGACTCTGATGGCAGTGCAAGCTCTTATGCTTCAGCTGTCTTCTGACTTCTGTTAAGTCAAATTCAATAAAGTTTGTCACTCAATAATCTGAGAGCTACCCAACAAAACCTCTTTGATCAATAACAGCTTGCCTGCTTGCACTTGGGAAGGTGACCTATTAAAGATTAAAAACACACCTGCTGCTTGAAGTAGAGAACATCTTTTTACTTTTAAATGAAAATTCAGCCATTAAGAGCAGTTTAACTATTAAAAGTGTATTCAAAGCATTGCACGAGAGACACAAGGAGGGGGGGAAGAACAGCTCAGATATGATACTTTCTTCTGAATAAAGAAAAGTTTGCTATTTGCATGCTTCTGCTATATCTGGTTCTTATATAAGCCACCTTTACCCCAGTTTTGCATTTCAGAATCACACATATTTATTTGTTGCCCGGGTACAGATGAAAATTGGTACTGTAACATTAATTCAATCCTCAATCAAAACAAAGTAATCCGTTGTCCCATGTCCTCTACCTTTCTGAGAAAAATCAGGAATGCTCATTCAGGGAAAGTGCATTGTATTCTTTAAAGTCACAATGTTCTTTTTACTTAAGTGGTTTTCCTCATCCACCCACATACCTTAGGCAAAGCTTTGATGAGGAAGAACTCCAGGTGACTTCAAAATTAAGAGAGATAGTTCAGTGAGCCCAGGGAGCAATGGAAATCATTGGGAAAAGTAGAGAAATGTGTATACTTACATCCCACATTCAAGCCTCCCATCTTGATGATTAAAACTATTTGGGAATGAATAAAAACAATTTCATAAAAATCTTTATAAAGAATGCCAAAAGAATTCAAAATTTAATCAAGGGTGTTTTAGTTCTAAGAAAGAAAAATTTGTAGAATTCTTTTTTACTTTTTTCCAAGAGCAGAGAACTGCCTAGCTTGGGCCTTTTTTCTCACCTAAGGAGTATATGTTTAAGAAGCATTCTGTTTGCAATCCAACAATAATAATTGAGGTGCCTTACCATAGTACAAAGAACATTATATAAATAGAATAAGATAAAAAAAACTTCGGGATCCCTGGGTGGTGCAGCGGTTTGGCGCCTGCCTTTAGCCCAGGGCGCGATCCTGGAGACCCGGGATTGAATCCCACATCGGGCTCCCGGTGCATGGAGCTTGCTTCTCCCTCTGCCTGTGTCTCTGCCTCTCTCTCTCTCTCTCTCTGTGACTATCATAAATAAATAAAAATTAAAAAAAAAAGATAAAAAAACTTCTGCAGAGACACAATTATGGTTCAATATTAATAAAAGTTTCTGCAAGAATGTGACTCTGAACTTCCTGATGGGCAGGGGCTCTCACAGTGTAATGGATGAATTTTCCTGTAAGACGAATGTGTCCATCTCTGAATGTATGTGTATCAGTCTCTTGTGTGGGTGTTTTTCATAAAGTTTAAACATGTTTATTCTGTGAGGCATTAATTTTCTCCCATGACATTCACGGTACTATCACATAAGACATATGTGACAGGGAGATATGGATTACATCTCCAACAGCCCCTAATAATTTCCTCATAGTCTCTTTGAACTCTGCAGCTTTCTCCTGATCTGAATTAATCACTTCTCCCCTTCGTTGGCTATTATCTCCTTAGTTTTGTGCTTCTGCTTTCCAGTTTCTATTTGAAATGTCTTCATCAAAGCAGCTGCATACAGAAACATGAGTTCATTTCTGCTTTCATTTGTTTTCTCCTGATTTGTGTGATATGCATAGATCAAGGTTTTTAACTCCTGTATGTAGCAACACATAAAGTCCAGAAAGGCCAACCTAATCTAATTAAGGTTTTCTAACTAAAATAAGATAATTCTTCATGTCAGTTGAACCCTGGGATGAGGTGACTCATTTCTGAGGATATCTTAGTTTGCTCAAATGTATAGTTATAATGAGGTTGAGCTGAGGACAAGAAATATTACTGCTTGTGATCAAGAAATGATCACCTTTTCTGGCGAATCAAAAAAATATATTGTTGAACATTGTTCTATTAGTATACATATGTCTTGTGATAGAAAAAGCTTTTAACTCATCAAATGACAATAGTAAAAAAAAAAAAAAAGTGAGTTACAGAATATGAGAATTAGAGACAACAAAGGAACAAGAAGTCACCAGAGCTCCTCTTCTATGGAGACCGATTGCTTGGCAGATAAATGCTAATTTTTTTACAGTCTGAAGTCAGCCAGTATGTGACTAGGCATCTCAGGGTAGGTTTGTAAAAATACATCACAGCACTTAAAATACCAACAAGAACTGAAGTGGACAGCATTATCCTCTTGAATCTGTATATGATGCCCTGTCCAGACCATACCTGATGCCTCTCAAATATATGCCCCAAATCATTTTCACCATCCCACCTAAATGCCTCCCAAAACTTCCTCTTTCTCAGTGGATGGCCTCATCAGTCACCCAGCTACCCAATACAGAAACCGGGGAATTACCTGGAGTCTTCAATCCCCTTTGGTTTCTACATCTAAGCAATCACAGAGTTCTAGCAATTCTTTTCCTTTTAAATCTCTCTCCATCTGTCTACTCTTCTACATTCCCTTGACTGGCCATAGTCCTAGTTCAGGTGCTCATCATCTCTTACTTTGATTTCTGGTCCTTAATTACTGATCAAACGGTGCCTCTGACTTTGGGCTTACATCTCTCTAATTCATTCTCCACATTGCAGCCAGATCTGTCACTAACCATGCCTCAGGTTCAGCCGTTTCCTACAGTAACCAAGATGAAATCAAACTCCTTACAATGATTTGCAAGGCCCTTTATGATCTGGTCTCTGCATCCTCTATGGGATCATGTCTCAGTATGACTCCAAGCACATCAACAATTTCCCTTCTCTCTTTGACATCGTCCACCTGCTACGACTGTCCTCTTACTCGCTCCAATCCGTCACTTTGTCTCCTTGCTGTTCTATGAACATGCCAGTGACTTTCACCTCAGGGACTTTTTATTCGTCATTCTTCCTGCCTGGAAAGTTCTTTCATTCTAGAGAGTCATGAGGCTTGCTCCCTTCGTGGCCTTCAACATTATATTCAACTATCTCCTCACTGAAGCTGTTCCCAACTTCCCTATTTAAAATTGCAGGCAATGTCTCCCAGTTCCAGCAGACCTCATCACTTCTCTGCTTTGTTTTTTTTCCACCACACCTTTCACCATTGGTTATACTCTATATTTTAAGTATTTTCTGTTTATCTTGCTCATAAAAATATAGGCTATATGAAGACAGAGAGTTTGATCTGTTTTACTCTCTGATATATCTCCAATGTCTTGAATGCACCCGGAAGGTCAGCACAAATGAGAACTCTGCAAGCATCTTCCTGTACTTTTCTTTCTTTTTTTTTTTTTTAAACATTTTTTTTAAATTTTTTTTTTTATTTATTTATGATAGGCACACAGTGAGAGAGAGAGAGAGGCAGAGACACAGGCAGAGGGAGAAGCAGGCTCCATGCACCGGGAGCCTGACGTGGGATTCGATCCCGGGTCTCCAGGATCGTGCCCTGGGCCAAAGGCAGGCGCTAAACCGCTGCGCCACCCAGGGATCCCTGTACTTTTCTTTCTGACATCAGATTGCCTACTATGTATTACAGCCTCACCTGTTTGCACGGCTATGGAAACATGACTTCATCCCTCTATGCCTCAGTTTTTGCATCTATGTAAGAGGGAAAATAACTCCCTTAAGGATATGAGATGATATATGAAACATGCTTAGAACAGTGCTTAGGCTTCTAGTAAGTGCTCCATAACTATCAGGCATTGTTATAATTATTGCTGCTGATACATCTGAGTTTCTTGAGACTAGGAGATGTGACTTGTTCATCTTTTTATTGCCTGGTGAGCTAAGCCTTGCATATAACAGTGCTTTGCATATAGCCAAAGGTGATTTAAATATTGGATATTTTAATAACTGTTGCAACACAGAATCCTGGCCAGTCAGAATTATGCTGGCCTTGACACTAGATTAGGGTCCTGAAGATCCTCTGCTGTGCCTTTCATTTTCCTTTTATTTACTGGATCATAGGGCCATTGGGAGGTTTCTGGAAGAGAGTGTGGGATTTATGGAGATGGAAGGTGGAGTATGGCACTGAAGGCAGTGCTCTCTCTAGGTTCTGTTTTATTCTTATATGTCAGGATTCTCAAAAATGGAACTGATGGATCAGTTTCTAAAGGATCTAAGGATCCCGAAAATATGTGCAAAATTCTGTTTGTAATGCACATAATTTTCATGAGAAAGGGTTTTATAGCTTTCATCATTTCTCCATAGAATCCTTAACACAAAAAGGTTAAGAACTGTTTTTTTCCACCCTCACTCAAATAACAGAATACAATTGAGGCTTACTACTCATACCTTATTTTTACTTTGAGATGTTTCATTTATTTTTAGCAAATAGGTTGCAAGTGTAGCTTGTCAGTTTAATTGAAAGGGTTACATTATTTTGGTTGTACTGACAGTTTTTGTTCACTGGAACTGTGGATTTTGGTAATTTGGGTAATTTTCTTATGTGAATCACAAATATGGAGGAAACTTAAGAGCTTTTAGAGAACTGTCTTCAACTTTACTTCACATGATAAAATTAGCACCTCCCAAAGAAGCCCCAAATTTCCTAAGAGGCCCAAACTTCTTCAGAAATCCTGTGGCCCTTATTCTTGGTTTCATACTGCTTTCTAGATTTTTTTTAATCCCAAATCTTAATGTGTCATCAAATATTATCTTTCATTTTTATTTAACACATTCATGTCTGTGTGCCTTCTCTCTCTCTCTCTCTCTCTTTTATTCGAGTATAGTTGACACACAATGTTACATTACATTAGTCTCAGGTATACAACATAGTGATTGTAATAGCAACACATGGGGACACATGATGCTGTGCTCGCCATAAGCATACCTCCCATCTGTCCCCATGTGTTGCTATTACAATTTCACTGACCATGTTCATTCATGGGCCTTTTCTCTTTAAGTAAACTAAAATTCTCAAGGGAAAGGGGTACTCTACATTTTTATTTCCTTTCTCCCTCAGAGATTTGCACAACGCAACAGCAAAGAAACACTCAGTAAATTCCCACTAAGTGAATAAACTTATTTCTCGAGTCAGAAATGTATCCTCTGGGTGACTGGGTGGCTCAGTTGGTTCAGTGTCTGCCTTTGGCTCAGGGCATGATCCCAGGGTTCTGTGATTGAGCCCTGAATCGAGCTCCCTGCTCAGGGGAGAGCCTGCTTCTCCCTCTCCTTCTGCTGCTCCCTTTGCTTGTGTTCTCTTTTTCTGTGTGTCAAATAAATAAATAAAATCTTAAAAAAAAAAAAAAAGAAATATATCCTCATCCCTAATCTATTCCATGTATATAAATTAATCCTTCTTCCTTAGGGTAGAAAGAGCAGTCACTATTTTCCCTGACTTTTTAGTTTTGTTGAAAGTCAACATCTTAGGCTAAGATGCCTCAGAAAGTCAACTGGGTGCATTGCAACTTTATATAGTAACTGTCTCATGAGGGTCTTACATAGATAGACTGTTGACAGTGGTTTTGAACCTATCTTCCACCCCCAGCACATCTGACAGATGTTTGATGATTCCATCAGTAGTAGTGGTTCACTACACAGTGGTGCTCAACTCAGTAAGGGCAGGGGGGCGGGTAGTTGGTGATGGGAAGGGAAGACCAGGGGGCATTCAAAGCCTTATGGATAATTCAGATCTGTCCTTCTGGAAATAAGCCCTTTCTCATTCCTCCCCAGCAAGCAGAGAAACACTAAATTAGAACATTTAGAAAAAGAAGAGAACTAGTCCATTGGAACAAATTTTGTAATTTCAGAAACTGAATTCTATGAAATTACAATGGTCAACAGGCACTTGGTAATGAAAAATTTATAGCCATATTACAAAGACTCTTACCTAAAGGGATTAAAATGGCCTTTGTGCACCTCAGTGGAACTCTCTGCCACCCACAAGTAAGAATAAGCTAAATTTTTAAGTTGATTAATCTCTTTTCTTGAGGTCTAGGAACAAGTGGGAAAGCATTCTTTTTATATGTAATTTTCTTTTTAAAAATACCTGCAAATGTGATTGACTGGTATGGTAAGAACAAGTTAGATTTGGGGACTGGACTTTCCTTGAATGAATAAAATAAGGTAATTTACTTGAATGAAGTAGAGAAATGAAGACATGTTGAGATTTAAAAAGTCCAAGCAAAAGATGGAAGATGATCTTAAAATAAAATATTGAAACTAACAATTTAGGGGCACCTGTTGGCAACATCCCCAAGAAGGTAGAAACAGAATTAATTCAGAATATGGGGAATTCTACAAGACAAATGACCCAGTTTTTTTTCTTTTTTTAAGATTTTATTTATTTATTCATGAGAGACACAGAGAGAGAGAGGCAGAGACACAGGCAGAGGGAGAAGCAGGCTCCATTCCATGCAGGGAGCCTGATGTGGGACTCAATCCTGGGGCCCCAGGATCATGCCCTGAGCCAAAGGAAGGCACTAAACAGCTGAGCCACGCAGGGGTCCCCCCAGTTCCTTTCATAAATGATTGGCAGGAGAATTTTTTAAAAGGAGGAGGAGGAAACCCCAGTTTAAGAACTTCAGAAAAAAAAATTAGCCAAATATAAGGTGTGGACTCTAGTTTGAACCAGAATCAAACACACTGTAAAAGAAAAATATGAGATAATCAAGAGGGAAGGAAACTTAACTTTGGATATTTGATGGTATTAAAACATTTTAGATGTATTCTTGGTATAAAATTTACGGATGAAAGTATTTCAAGATGAAATGTTGTCTGGTATTTTATTTGATATAATCTCATGGGGAGAGAGTGGTGCATGGAGATACAAAGGAAACATGATCTGTGAGCTGTGATTACTGAAATACTGATGGGTATACTGGGCTCATTTATATTATTGCCTTGAATCTTGTAAATGTTCTATATTTTCCATTTAAAAAAATTTTAAGAATAAAACCATCAACAGTACTAAAATTGGGAGAATAGAGGATAAAAAATCAGAAATTTTGAAATTTTAATGACTTCCATATGCACAAATACAGACTTCATTTAAAATGCCAATTAGGCATCTAATTACATCAATTATAGATTTCTGCTCTTAAATCACTATAGCCAAGGGTTTACTTATTTTGGTTCTCATTATGGCACATAAAACACCACATCTCACTAGAAAATGTACCAAGAATTCATAGTGTTTCCTGTTCTTTCAATACATTATAGGTAGAATTGACAAGCAGAAAATATCTTTTTTGTATAACTCACTGCAGCTTTTATGTTCACTGCTAGGACCCACAAAATATGCAAATGTGACACATGCAAGAGCAACCTGGTGTTCAGTTAAGAAATAAACATAGGTACTGCTAATTTTAAAAATATTTTTAAAGCTTCGTATATCAACCTCCCTTCCCAAAATTAGCTTCCCAAAGAGAAAAACAGAGATTTCTCTACCATTTCCGCTATGAGTTAAGCCTTTTATGTTATTGGAAATGATGGAAAACATGAGGAAAATGTTCTTCAGAGTCAGAATGATCTCATCAGCATTACTGGGGCATTCTGAATGTAATCAAAGAGGTAAATGGGAATAAAAAATATTCTTTGACAGATGAGCCTGCCATGTCATGGGAATTTGCAGCCTGTCTGCACAGAATGAATTTCCTATTGAGGCAAAATGTTCCCTCTGATGATAAAGGAACTGCTACCAAAATAACTTTAAAACCACAGAACTGTTATAAGAACAGTAAGAGGTGCTGCGTGACACATCACAATTACGAGCTACTAATACTGACAAACAATTCAGAATCTATATAAGCAGGCTGAGCTTCAACGAAAGCTTCAGGATGGTCACAACAATGGAGGGGGAGAAAATTATTGCCTAGGAATTGCAGTAAAAAAACTACTGAATGTAAACTATAGAAGACTAATCTTGCAGAATGATCTTAGGGGACATGGGGTGTGTGTGTATATGAGGTCATATTATGAATCTTCTAAGTAATTTATTCAACTTTGGTTAAATAATTGAAATTCTATACCAGGTACTTTATATATATATTTTAAGATTTTATTTATTTATTTGAGAGAGCGAGAGAGAGTGTGCACAAGGGGAGGCAGGGAGGAGGGGACAGAATCTAAAGCAGATTTTGCACTGACCTCAGAGCCCAAGGCAGGACTCAATCCCCCAACCTCAAGATCATGACATGAGCCGAAACCAAGAGTCGGTGGCTTAAATAACTGAGCCACCCGGGCACCCCTATTTATCTTCTGAAGGGATAGATAATTGAACTGGATGACCTCTAAGGCAACAGTGCCCAGATTTTTGTAATTTCTTGAATGGTACAATAATTTTTTTAAAGTTTGGGGCTCCCGACTTTGCTAAGTAAGATCATTATGAAAACAAATAATAACTGTAAGAACTAAAAACAAATAACAGTAAGGATCTACTATTACTGCCATTTCAAAAATGCCATTTCAATAATAAAAGGCTGGGTATATTTAGCTTTATGACAAGCTCACAGCATCAGCTTCCTCCTCCTCACTTCACTACCAAGGCTAAAGTGCCATCCTAGACTGCTTGTTTCAGTCTGTAGACTGGTTTTGGGTGCCATTACTCTACAGTCTCTTCCAATCCTGAGTGAGAATCATGGAGTCTAAGATCTTTTGAGTTCCTAGATGGTAGAGAAGCTGATCTTTCAGGTTATTTAAATGGAAAAGGTTACTTGTCGTTTTGAGAGGCAATTTTTTCAGCCAATTTGTTTCTCTGAGCCATCAAGTATTATCTCATTTCTTCACCTGTTTTCCATTCCAAATCACTTTACAAACAGGTATTTTAGACACATAGTTTATTTATTATAGCATTAGGGGTCCCTTTTGGCTAATACTTTAAGGGCTAGTTTAGAAGTCTTAATTTTAGAAAGTAGTAGATGACTGAATTTCTAATATGCTTGAAAAGGTAGATCCAAACACTCATAAAACACATAAACATTTAACTGATGTTCCTCAAGTAGTTCATTTTGAACAATACTCATGTGAACTATTTAGTTGAGCTGACCTAATGATCAAATTCTTCAAATGATCATGAACAATATAGAAATCTTACTTCCTTTCATATTTTTCCAATTAAAAAGGAAATCTGCCTATGAATTATTATTCTATCAATAGAGGTTGGAGCTATTAAAATATTTTAAAGAAGTTAATATATATATGTCATATATATATTATAGAAGTGGTTGTTTTCCATCATTAACATCAAAATTTCTTAAGAACCTCTACATACAAGACTACTCCATCAGAACTCACTCTCATGTTAGGGAATTAGGACAAGCAAGGTGTAGGTTCATAAAGGAAGTTCGAGTTCTGAATCACTGACAATGGGACTATGGATGTCATTTCATCTTCCTGCATCTTTGTTTCCTCAGGGTATTAAAATAAATGCCCACTCGCCTCTTCCAGTTCTGATCCTTTGCTTCTTAAAATTCTAAATTGTTGTGCCTACCCAAACAGCAACAACCACCTGAAGAAACTACTTTTTCAATGATAGACCACATCTTTATTAGTCTCATTACTTTATA
The DNA here is from genome assembly GCF_048164855.1 of Canis lupus baileyi. Classification (NCBI taxonomy): domain Eukaryota; kingdom Metazoa; phylum Chordata; class Mammalia; order Carnivora; family Canidae; genus Canis; species Canis lupus. The sequence continues at coordinate 49,766,436 of NC_132848.1, read as the reverse complement.
TAAGTGTGATTGTGTAACTGTATGTGTATGTAAAGGTGTTGTGTATAAAGACATATTACCCAGTGTGATTCCATCCAGTTAAATCGCCAATATTGATTATAAATAACCTGTACCTGTTTTCAAAACAAAATTTACCCCTCAAGAAAGATGTGCCACCACCAAGTACTCAAGAGAACATGCTCCAGTTTGGAAAGACCATAACAAAAATGCTTCAAGGATTAGCAGCAGAGATAGACTAAGATAACAAGTGTGAAAAAAGCAACACTAGTATGTATGATAAGTGTGGGTATGTGCTATAAAATAATAATCATTACTTTGAGTTCCCCTTAGGTGAATCACTTTCAACTATGGCTTTTTCATCCTCAAGAGTTTTAGACTTCCTATCCCACAAATAATTAAGAAGAAAAAAAAAAGCAATTGAGTGATAGAAAAATAAGGGCAAATAAAGTAGAGGAGAACAGAATTATTAGCATGAATGTCTTGGAGAGGGTGAAAGACAGGAAGCTGAGGGAAAGCAAAGCTTATCAGGGGCTGAAGGCACTTAGTCTGGAACTAAGGCAATGTAACACACACTGAAAGGGTAGGGGCGAGGTATGCTCGTTTAGGCTTTTGTTTTTTTGGTTTTTGTTTTTTTTGTTTGTTTGTTTTTTAAGACTTTATTTATTTATTCGTGAGAGACACACACACACAGAGAGAGAGAGGCAGAGACATAGGCAGAGAGAGAAGCAGGCTCCATGCAGGCAGCCCAATGTGGGACTCGATCCCCGGTCCCCGTTCCCCAGGATCACACCCTGGGCTGCAGGCTGCGCTAAACCACTGCGCCACTGGGGCTGCCCATCGTTTAGGCTTTTGAATAAAAAGAGTCAAATAGATTACATGGCCAGTTTTCTCTGTCTCTGGGACCATGGTAGGAATTAGATAGTGGAAGTCAACTCTGTATTATAAAATTTGCTGGACGATCAACAATGACATTCAGGGGAAAAAACCCCACAAAACTTTTAGTATAAGCCTGTTCTGCAACAATGAATTTGAAAGCACAGAGTTGAAATTAAGGATGATGGAGAGCCTGAAAAGCTTATGGCTTTAATTCTTCAGAATCTCATTATAACTATTTTAATATGTGTATTTAATGTGCTGAAATTAATATTTTATTTTAGTGAATGTAAAAAAGTTTAGAGGAGCTTTCAGAGCTTCTGCCCACAAAATCCCCCAAATATATTCTCATGAATTCTACTGTATGTTACTTACACTGGAATTAAAATTTTAAAACTTAATAAAAAAAGAAGAAACTACAGGTTGGGCACATAAATATTGAACTCTGGTTAATGATGCACAAGTACTTGGAGGGGGAGGAATATATAAAATTTACTCCGAAATACGTAAAAATACAAGATGGCCTGATGTGCAGAGAGAGGGCTATTTTGGTTCATATGTGATAAAGCAAATATAAGAAAATGTTAGTTATGGAATCTAAGTGGTGGATATATATGTGTTCACTGTAAAAATTATTTCAACATTTCTGTAGTTTGTTTTCTTAATAAAATAGTTGGGAAAGCTGCTTGGATCATGTAGTGCATTTAAACTATGTAATACTGGGTACTTATTAAAAATAACAGGGTGGAAGAATGTTTATCATCAAAACTGACCAATAAATCTTTGAAAATCAAAGTACAAAATAGTATGTGCAGTAAATCACTTTTGTAAAACACAGTTCAAAAAGTAGGGATATAGAAATAAAGAACCAAAGAACACACATTAAGTTATGACCTCTGGACATGGGATTAGGGATTTTGGTTTGTTTGTTTTTTTTTCCTTTTAGCTTTGTGTGTTTTCCAAACTGTCCTACTTAATTAGGAAACATTAAAAAGTAACTAAGAGGATGGAGAAACTGCTTAATAATAAGTATAAATCTTCTGGTTTCAAAAAGAAATTTTGTAAAACTAAAGTGTTCTGTATTTTAAAATAGGAGAACATGAAATACGGGGAATGGAGTTTAGAGAACGTAAGAAAGAGTTTGTTTAGATATATTGAAATGTTTGATACTAGAGGTAACTACACACTAGAACAGAAACTAGAGATTTCCTCTTTCTGGAAACATGGTTTCTAAGAAAGGAAATTATGTAAGTGACCTCTTGAGATTTCTTCCCGTCTTTTTAAATTTTTTTAGTATGGCTGATATTTATATTCAGTCTAAGGGCATCAAAATATAGTCAGATGTTATAATTAATTTGGAAATGTATATTATTCCCTCCTTAAAATTAGGCTATGACAGAAACCCAGTAATTAGAAGAAGAAAAAAGACAGTATCAACAAAGGGGTTTGAGGGACTCTAACCTCCAGAGTTTGCTAAATTGTCAGCCAAAGCACAGATAAATGCAGGTATCTAAACACTGGACAGTTTTAATCCCTATCTGACAAAAAAGAAACAAGGATTTCCCAGAAGTCACCATAACACCCTCCCAGGAAATTTTAAAAAAATTAATTTTGACACCAAAATACCTTGGGAATAACAAATCAATTCCATCCTACAACCCAGGGAGAGTCTGCCAACTTGCACCAGCGTGTAAGTATGCATGTGTTAACTGAACAACGGGGAAAATAACTTGCCCAAGCTAAAATACCTAAATATGAAAGTGCAAAACACTAGGGGAGAGGTTTCTGTCAAAAACTTGGTCTCATGGTGATGAAGATGTGTATGGAATGGTGAAGCTGGGAAACGGGTATTGTGAACACAGTTCTAAATTCTGAATATGAAAAAAAAAAGGCTTTTTTCATTTCAATTCAATGATAAATGTACATTTCAGAATATGGAAATATGTGACAGTCTTTCTAACAAAACTCTTTATCCAACATGGGTTTTTTATGAAGTAAACCCTTGGTGAAATGAGAACACTGGACACTTTTCATGGTGCTTACTCATAAATCACAAAATAAGGTATTTAAAAACTGGTCAAAGTCCATAGACCAATAAATTGTTTGGAAGGAAAATTCATAAAATTCCCATACTGGAATGAATCTCTTCCTAGCTTCTTTAAAGCAAACAGTATGAGAAACATACAAATTGTTTTATTGACCTTGCTAAGGTATCAATGCCACTATTTGTATAACATAAACTCTTTCTTAGGAATACTATCAGCCCAACCCAAGCTAAGTTATTAGACTAGACATTTTAGAACAAAATTGAAAAATATAAGACCTAATAAAATAAAAAAAAAGAAAGAAAGAAAAATAAGATCTAAAACGTATTTGGAATCTAAGCTCTAGATTCCCATTTTCGAGATTTTTAATGAGTGTGTTTGAGATTCTTAGAAAGAAAGAAAGAAAGAAAGAAAGAAAGAAAGAAAGAAAGAAAGATCTATGGTTTCTTTTATTTAAAAAAATTTACATAGATTGATCTTTAAATTTTTAGAAATGATTCTGACAAATTACTTTTCATTTCCACAGAAGATAATGGCCCTATTAAACGAAATAATAATAGGGCATGGATTAAATGGGCTCTAAAAGGATATGATATTGATGTACCTACATTTTCCAGCTCATTCATTGAAAGGATTAGCTGTAACTAGTGCAGCAGCTATAAAGGTTGAGAGAGATGGGTTCCTAAGAACTGCCAGATGGTCAAAAGAAAATATTTTACAATAGAGTTATTGGAGCCCTTCACACAAGTACAGATATAATCTAGCTTTGAAAGCTGCCAGGTATTATGCAGTGTTACTGTCCATTTGTAAATAAACTATGAGTTATTGTCACAATGTTGGAGAAATGGAGAAAAACAGAAATATCCAACAAGCCCCAAAGCTTCCTATAGCTAGGCAATTCTCACCAATTTTAAGTGTTTTACCATTTCATATTCTATTTTATTTTACTTTTTAAAGATTTTATTTATTTATTCATGAGAGACACAGAGAGAGAGAAAGAGCAGAGACACAGGCAGAGGGAGAAGCAGGCTCCATGCAAGGAGCCCGACGTAGGACTCGATCCCGGGTCTCCAGGATCACACCCTGGGCTGAAGGTAGAGCTAAACCACTGAGCCACCTGGGCTGCCCCTCCATTTCATGTTTTAAAAGCTAATTGTTTAGTAAACAAGGATCAGGAATCCACATGTGTCAGGATCCACAGGAAATACAGAATTCTCTACATTGCTAGCAGATTTTTAGTTGATCAAAATTTAAAAATCACGCTGAGTGTACCAGACAAAATGCATACATATTTCTTAGGTAATTATGGCTTTTTACCTACATGCACAATTAATCCAAGCACGCAATGTCAGTTAGCAACTTGCTAACGAGGTTTGGCGTATGTACTAAACACCTGTAATAGGAGGCAATTCTTCTGAATCCCATATTTTGGAAACATGACTTTATATGTTCCTTCTTTTTGCTTTCTTATATCCTCTTTAACCACCACCTCACCACCCAAAGCCTTCAACAAGTGAGTTTCTAAAACCAAGGGCCCCAAGCTTGCCACCATTAAGTTCTTCTGGGCTGAGATTTCATTATGGTATATAATTCTCTCCTTTATATCATTATATTTCTATTTTGTGCTAACATTCTAAATAGGCTTCACAGATTAAAAGTGCTGTATGATTAAGCCATACTTGTCAGGCTGCTCATTAGTGGTTCATTGAAAAGGACAATGCTAATTCCAGCAGGAAGTAATGGAACGTAAAAAAATGTATATCAAAATGTTGAAGAAATCCTTTCAACCAATTCCACGATACCGGACCTTCATTTTTTTCTCCCATATTCCTTCATAATTTATTTTTTTGCATAACTTGGAATTTATGATTCAAACTAAGTTTTCATTAAAAATGAACAGAAAGTAAGCAGGGGTTCTTAAGATTCATGGAGGGAATTCAGGGGGTCCATGAACTTGGAAGGAAAAAATATCCATTTTGTTTACCAACTAACTGAAATTTAGCATCTCCTTCAATTACAAATGTAGGCTACGAACAATGATATTTTCATACGACATTATAGTTGTTGCAGTTATTTCAAAATGCCATTTCATAGCTCATTCTTAATGAAAAATTACAATAGTTATTAGAGCTGCAACTAGATCTTATTATTTTATTGCATTATCGGAAGCACCTATATTACTATATCAAAGTTGTGTTTTAAACATATTTTGATAACTGTTTTTCAACAGAATTGGTTTCTTTTGTACTATAATTTTATAAATACATTTGCAACATTATTTTGGGAAAGGATCCATAAGCATTATCTGTTATCAAAGGGGCCCATGGAATAAAAAGGGTTAAAAACTATTGAGGGATATATTCTTAAACACCATCTACCAAATAATATCATGTTTCCACTTCTTACTGGAATATAAATTAGGATTTAAAAAGAACCCAGATACCCAAAGAATATAAATATGCTTATTCAAAGGCATACATGCATCCTGATGTTTACAGAAGCATTATCTAAAATAGCCAAATTATGGAAACAGCCCAGTTGTCTATCGACTAATGAATGGATAAAGATGTGGTATATACACACACACACACACACACACACACACACACACACACAAGGGGATATTACTCAGTCATCAAAAAGAATGGGATCCTGACATTTGCAATAACATGGATGGAGCTAAAGAGTATTATGCTAAGTGAAATAAGTCAGTCAGAGAAAGAAATGCCATATGATTTTACTTATATGTAGAATTTAAGAAACAAAACAAATGAGCAAAGGGGGGTGAGAGAGGGGAGGGGGCAAACCAAGAAACAGACTCTTAACTATAGAGAACAAACCACTAGCTGGTGAATATTACTGATTATAGATTCACTGCAAAGGATTATAGCCACCTTATTTTTTTGAGAATTCCATTTTGGTCAAACAGAATGTTTGTATGTAAGTATGTTGTCAATGGAAACCTATTATTCACAAATTGGTACTAACTTCCTAGGATGAGAACTTAGTTACAGGGATACTTAAGTAGTCTGTGTGAAAGTTGAACCTTTGTGAAAACAGTCACACCTCAGTTCATCAAATATGGTACAGAAAAATCAACAAGTCAATTAATAGGCACTTAGCAATTGCAATAATGACACCTCTGGACAGAGAGCTACTCTCCAGAAGAGAACACCACTAAGTTGAATTTACTATGTTATAAACAACCTCTAACTTTTATTAGGAGAAATTTCACAATTATTGAAAAGGATTTTAATCATTCCAAACTTTAATGGAACAAAGATCTGATCAGTAACTGGGACAACTTACTTTCTCTAAAAAGTTTTATTTCCCATGGCAGATTGAAGCAAATGTTCAATTTTCTACTGGCTATGAAATAGAAAAGAATCCAGGAATGATCCTAATTACCAAGTAAATTTTTAGACTAGTTACAATTCTTACAATTCTTTTAGAATGACCTCCTGACAGAATTTTTTGCATGAAATTTTCTGGGGGAGAAAGGTCCAGAGTTCAGTGGTACAGGTCTGTGATGACACAAACACAGTTCAAAGCTGAAACTCACAGGTTGATTATGACCCTGTTGCCTCTTGAGAACTGCCACTTCCCTGGCTGCTTGATGATTGGATTGGACTTTAAGAAATCACATTTTATCCAATCAGTGAATGTACCACAGAATCAGATGGGGAGCTTGTTACAAACAAATTTCTAAGCTCACCCACAGACTGAGATTCAGTAGGTCCAGCTGGCTTCACTGGTGAATTCTACCAAACAGTGAAGGAGAAAATAATACCAATTCTTCTCAAATTCTTTCAGAAAATTGAAAAGGAAGAATACTGTCCAACTCACTTTATGAGGACATTACCCTGATACAAAAACCAGACAAAGACATTATAAGAAAACTCATAAGTCCAATATCTCTCACAAATATATATATCCCCTATTATGACTTCTGTTTAACAGTATAGCAGAGGTTCTAACCAATGCAGAATGGCAAGAAAAAGAAAAGATATCCAGATAGGAAAAAGTAAACAAAACTGTCATTATTAGCACATAGCATGATTATCTATGTAGAACATTCTATGGAATCTACAAAAAAAGCTAATAGAATCAATAAGGACAGGATATAATGTCAATGCACAAAGTCATCTATATTTCCACATACTAGCAACAAACTATTAGAAATATAAATTTTTAAAATAAATTTTATAATAACATTTAAAAATACAAAATTCTTAGAGATAAATCTGACAAAAGATGCACAAAACTAGTACATTGAAAATCACAAAACACAGCTGACAGAAACTTAAAATTTAAATTAATAGAGAGATATACTATGTTCATGGGTTAGAAGATTTAATGTTGGGGATCCCTGGGTGGCTCAGTGGTTAAGCATGTGCCTTCGGCCCAGGGTGTGATCCAGGAGACCCAGGATGGAGTCCCACATCCGGCTCCCTGCATGGAGCCTGCATGGAGCCTCCTTCTCCCTCTGCCTCTATCTCTGTCTCTCATGAATAAATAAATAAAATCTTTAAAAAAAAAAAAAAGAAGAAGAAGAAGACTTAATGTTGTTGTCTATTCTCCCCAAACTGGCCTATTGATTCAATGCAATCTCAATGAAAATCCTGCCAGTCAAATAAAAATTGACAAGCTGATTCTAAAATTTATATGGACATGCAAAAGATCTAGAATAACCAAAACATCTTTGAAAAAGAAGATCTAAGTTGGAAGACTACGATTACCTGAGTTTAAGACTTACTATAATGATAAAACAATCAAAAGAGCATGGTTTCAGGATAAAAATGGACAAGTGTGATATTGTGATTTGTAATAAGAAATACATATTTGACCTTCACCCCAGTTTCTAGCACAGAGCTTCTAAAACCCTTGGAATCTCCTAGGTGGTGAGAAGGAGCAAGGTTTCTTATGTTAGGTTAATGAGGCGATTTTGGAATGCCCCTAAATCATCAAAGGATGGGGGCTGGTTGCCAGGGGAACCAACCAAGTGATTTGGAGGGTTGGACCTTTCAATCCCACTCCTCTACCTCTGGGAAAGGAAAAGAAGCTGGAGGTTGAATCATTCACCAATGGCCAATGATTGAAACAATTAATGCCTCTGTAATGAAGCCTCCATAAAAACCTAAAAGGATGGGTTCAGAGAGGTTCTAGGTTGGTGAAGGTATAGAGATTTGAGGAGAGTGACACATTTAGAGAGCATGGAGGCTCCAAGCCCTTTCTTTGTGCATCTCTTCCATCTGGAGGTTTATCTTTATCCTTCATCATATCCTTTTATAAAAAACCAGTAATCCAAAAAGTAACAGGATCTCCTGAGTTTTTTGTTTTTTTTTAATCTCCTGAGTTCTATAAGCCATTCTAGCAAATTAATTGAGCCCAAGGAAGGGGTTGTGGAGACCTTTGAATTTCTAGCCAGTCAGTCAGAAGGTAACAACCTTGGCCTGTAACACACATCTGAAGTGGAGGAAAACCCTTAGGAACTGAGCCCTCAGCCTATGGAATCTAGGTAAATAGTATCAGAACTGAGGTGAGTTATAGTACACTCAGCTGGCCTCCAGAACATTGCTTGGTGGTGTGGGGAGGAGGGACTCCCCCAACATACACTCATTGGGAAACTGGGTCTCAGACAAGTAAACCAATGGAGCCAAATTGGAAATCCACAATAGATCCGATTTAATGACAACTCAGTGGGGAAAGTATAGTCTTTTCAACAAATAACTCAAGAACAACTAGATAGCCATATATAAAATAAAAACATTGATTCATACCTTGCACCATACGCCAAAATATTACTCCAAATGGAATCATAGACCTAACTATAAAACTTAGACTATAAAACTTCTTTAAGAAAACACAAGAGAAAACATTTGTGACTTTGACTTAGGCAAAGAGTTTTTAGACATGAACAAAAAGCATTCTCGTTAAACACACACACAAAACACAAAAGGATGAATTGGACTTCATCAAAAAATTTTCTTTCTTTGAAAGACATTGTTAGGAGAATGAGAAGGGAAACTACAGATTGGGAGAAGATATTTGCAGATCACATATCTGCTAAAGGACCAGTATTCAGAATATATAAGGAACCCTCAAAACTCAATAATAAAACAAAAGCCCAAATTAAAAGTGGGCAAAAAACCTGAACAGACACTTCTCCAAAGAGGATACATAAATGGCAAATCAGTACATGAAAGGATGCTCAACATCTTTGGTCATTGGGGAAGTTTATTTTAAACTGTAATGAGATACCATTATATACCTATTAGAATGTCTGAAATTAAAGAGATTCATCATATCAAGTGTTGGCAGAACTCTACCACAAGTGCTGATGGGAGTGTAAAATGGAACCACCACTATGGAAAAATAATTTGACAGTTTTCCCAAAAGTTAAACATATACCTACCATAATGATCCAACCATTCTTTTTTTTTTTTTTAAAGATTTTATTTATTTATTCATGAGAGACACACACAGAGAGAGAGAGAGGCAGAGACACAGGCAGAGGGAGAAGCAGGCTCCATGCAGGGAGCCCGACATGGGACTTGCTCTCGGGTCTCCAAGATCACACCCAGGTCTGAAGGCGGTGCTAAACCACTGAGCCACCCGGGCTGCCCCTGTTTTAGTGTTTAATGGCCTCAACAGGAAGAGTTCTTCCTTTACCTAACCAAACTCTTGCTACATTTTAAGCTCATTTGTTTTATATTCTTCCCTGTGAAAATTAAAACAACTGTTCCATATATTGACATGACAAATTCTGATAATCTGATATCTATCTGCTACTTAACAAATGACTGTGAGATGAAATGATATGTCTATACAATTTGAAGACTGGTCACTCTTCTCTAGTCTGAACTTTAAAGGATTATCCATTCATCATCTTACATATTTAGAAGGTTTTCCCCTGCAGTATAAGATTAGAGTAGTCTGAGAGTTGTGATTAAAATGGACTATTGCAGAGTAATGACTTCTGGGCTTCTCCTACTAGTAAACCATATTCTTTTCTACACACTCTAAACTTATGTGTTACTTATAAATAATAACACAGAACTGCTCAGCAATACGTGGATCAGGCTCCACCACTGACTACCAAATCTTTCTTTGCCATATTTGTGGCCAAGCCACTCCCACCTTGTATCTATCTTTGGTATTGCTCATGATCACAACAGCATGTTGCTACAAACTTGGTCCTACTGCCCTTCATAGAGTATATAATGGTTCATTTTTATGGTTTGAGATCATTTCATTTACACTAATATTCTCCCCAAGTCCTTGTATTGGGGCTTTCATCAGCCAACACATGAGTTTATTTTTAATTATTTGTCCATGACACAATTGGACACTCAGAATAACTTCAGTATTAGGATATGCATTTATAGAACAAGATTCAGTTTTGCAGGTGCCTGGGTAGCTCAGTTGGTTAAGCATCTGACTCATGATTTAGGCCCAGGTCACAAGCACCTCAGGCTCTGCGCTCAGCTCAGGGTCTGCTGAGATTCTCTCTCTCCTTTTCCCCCTGCTCCTCCCTCTGGTTGCTCTCTCTCTCTCTCTCTCTCAAATAAATAAATAAATAAAACCTTAGGGGGAAAAAAGAATAAGATCCATTGTTGACAACTAGCCCTCAGTCACCATTTTCAGTTGTGACCTGAGAGAGAAGTGGGCCCCTTCCTACAGGAATATGGTCTGGACTGGACCACATCCTTTGAGTCAGTGCTAAAATGTCATGTGTGACTGCCTCAAAATCCTTTCTAAAGTTCAGATAAATTACATGCCCTGCTTCCTAAATGTCTGTATAAACTGTCAATCTCTTGAAGAAAGAAATTAGATCGATTTGGTACAATTTGCTCTTTGCAAAGCCAAGATAGTGACTACTCAGTGCTTCGTGCTCTCCTATGTGGTGACTAATTGTTCAATGATTTCATCTAGCACAGAATCTTTAAAAGTATCAAAATTAACCTGACTGGCTTATAAGAGATATAACTTGCTCCCTTTTAGAAAGAACCTTGGGCCTTAAAACTACTTTGGGTGAATCAACAAGCCTTTTGACCATTTTTTTTTATCATTTCCCGCAGATACTAAATTTCCTACTTTAGACCACTAGGGAAGGAACTCTATCTTGCTTATCTTCAATTGCCTTATAGAACTGAATACTATGTTCTATGTATAGCAGACACAAATATTTATTGACTTTATAATTCAGAATTTTAATTCTAAAAATTATTGTTGAGTTTTGTAAGTACCCCACAATGACCAATATTGGGTTAATTTTAATTAAGTGCCTCACACTTCAGCATTCTACCCAACAATTTAGAGAGCATTTAATATTATCTATAAGTTATCAGTGAAACTGTTTCTATAGGTAGGACTTGTCTTTATACAGACTTCCATTTAGGAATAAAAATGATTTCAATGTGGGCCAACATTACTTGTATATGGTGAATACATGGTAATATCCCAGGTCCTCTGATACATTCCCACAGTTCACAACTAAAACTATGTCATTACTTTCATCTTATCTTAGGGGCAATAAGGTAAGGAGCTATCCATAATCTCAGTGGATGAGGTTCTATTTTATAAAATATTCAAGTAAAAATTAAATATCACTGAGGATACTTTAAGCAATTAACTGAGATCAGCTTAACAAACCATTTTATAAACTACCAATAAAAATAATAGTAGCTCTTTTTATTGAGAATTTATGTGCCAAGCATATTCCTAAATTCTTTATCATCATTAGCTCTTTTAATCCTCATAACAACTCTATGACGTAAGGCAGTATAATTTTCTCCATTTTACACATAAGGAAATTGAGGCTTAATGTAATTAAATAACAGGTAACACAAAACAGATGAACATAGGGGAAGGGAAGGAAAAATAAAATAAGATGAAAATAGAGAAGGAGGTGAACCATAAGAGACACTGAACTCTATGGAAACAAACTGAGGGTTGCTGGAGGGGAGTTGAGTAGGGGAAGGGGTAATTGGGTGATGGGCATTAAGGAGGGCACTTGATATAATGAGCACTGTGTATTATATATAACAGATGAATCACTAAATTTTACCCCTGAAACTATATGTTACATACACTATATGTTAACTAAACTGAATTTAAATAGATCATTATAATTAAATAACAGGAAACAAAGCTAGCTAATTAGCAGACCAATGATTGATTGATTGATTGATTGATTGATTTTAATTTAAATTTTAGGTAGTTAACATATAGTGCAATATTGGTTTCTGGAGTAGAAGTCAGTGATTCATCACTCACATACAACACCCAGTGTTCATCACAAGTGCCCTCATCAATACCCATCACGCATCTGGCCCATCCTTCCCAACTCCCTCCATCAACTCGCAGTTGGTTCTCTGTTGTTAAGAGTTTCTTATGCCTTGTTTCCCTCTCTCTTTTTTTTCTTTTCCCCCTTCCCATATGTTTATCTGTTTTGTTTCTTAACTTCCACATATGCATTAGATCATATGGTATTTGTCTTTCTCTGATTCACTTATTTCACTTAGCATAATACACTTAATACACTTTAGCTCCATCCACCTTGTTATAAATGCCAAGACTTTGGGTTTTTGATGGCTGAGTAATACTCCATTATATATATATGTGTGTATGTATAATATATACAATGTAATGTAATATATAGTATGATGTGAGCACTGGGAGGATATACATATATATATCTCACATTTTCTTTATCCATTCATCAGTTGATGGAGATTTGGGCTCTCTCCATAGTTTGGTCACTATAGATAGTGCTGCTTTAAACATCAGGGTGTATGTATCCCTTTGAATCTGTATTTTTGTATCCTTTGGCTAAGTATATAGGAGTATAATTTCTGGATCATAGGGTAGTTCTATTTTTAAATTTTTGAGGACGCTCCATACTGGTCTCCAGAGTGGCTGCACCAGTTTGTATTACCACTAACAACACAAGAGGATTCCCCTTTCTCTGCATCCTCCACTAACACCTGTTGTTTCTTGTACTGTTAATTTTAGCCATTCTGACAGGTGTGAGGTGGTACAGAGCTTGGACTTAAATCCTTGTCTGCCTTATTCACCATCCTGTTCAGTCATTCTGTAGGCCATTGCATGGCTCTAGGTACTGAGAAAGAAAGATAAATTAGACATAGTCCCAGCCCACAAGGATCTTACATTTGTGAGAAGAGGAAGATGGTTCATTGTAAGGATTTTTGCTGTCATTGTACCTCTCTCTATAAAGTGGCTCTTTTGTCCAGCATCCATAATGAGTGCTCTAGAGATTCCTCCCCAACTCGGGAGCTATCTAAAAATTTCCCCATGCAAATATAACTCCTCAGAGATGCTCAATCTCACTTTATCTTCTCCAGCCTTCACCTCTCACTTAACCCAAATGTCCTCCTTTTTTATACGCATATCTGAATTTCTATTTAAACAATGCTATCTGTGTAATCCCAAGAATTGTTGCTCAGAAATCTGAAATTCTTAATTTAAAACATACAGGGGGTGACAGAACATGAGAGACTCCGACTCCTAACTCTGGGAACAAACAAGGGGTAGTGGAAGGGGAGGTGGGCAGGGGGTTGGGGTGACTGGGTAACAGGCACTGAGGGAGGCACTTGATGGGATGAGCACTAGGTGTTATACTATATGCTGGCAAATCGAACCCCAATAAAAAAATATACAAAAAAAAATTTTTAAACATACAGGAACCTCCAGGACTTCTGGCAATGAGTTTACCTAAAGATAAAAACAAGGTATTAGGAAAGTATTAATAAGGTATTACAGACTTTCTTTTCTCCACAAACTTTCCTTTTTCTGCTGCTCTCTGGGACCCAATGTTGATTAGGAAACAGGAAAATAAGTTTATTTTTCCCCTTCTCTGTTTCTCTTTGGAACATTCCACTCCCACTGACACTTTATAGTATATCTAATTCCTGCCATACTCAGGCCAATAGTACTTACACACATAGCTCACTCAGGAAGACAGAACTTGATGGACAGAAATTTGAACAAGGACAATGATCTCTGTTTTTCTTAATTTTTGCTGTTTTCTAAATCTTAATCCTGTGACTAATACTTTCTTTTTTTTTTTTTAAGATTTTATTTATTCATTCATGAAAGACACACAGAGAGAGAGGCAGAGACACAGGCAGAGGGAGAAGGAGGCTCCATGCAGGGAGCCCAATATGGGACTCGATGCTGGGTCTCCAGGATCAGGCCCTGGGTAGAAGGCGGTGCTAAGCCGCTGAGCCACCTGGGCTGCCCAATACTTTCTTTTCTTACTAATTTCCTAAACTGAAAACCTAGCTACATTCTGTTTTTCAGAAATGTGTCGAAAAAAAAGAAAGAAAGAAAGAAAGAAAGAAAGAAAGAAAGAAACAAACAAACAAACAAACAAAGAAACAAAGAAAGAAAGAAAAGAAAGAAAAGAAATGTGTCTCAGGCACCTGGGTGGCTCAGTGGTTGAGTGTCTGCCTTTGGCTCAGGTTGTGATTCTGGGGTCCTGAGATCAAGTCCCACATCAGACTCCGCATGGGGACCCTGATTCTCCCTCTGCCTATGTCTCTGTTTCTCTCTGTGTGTCTCTCATGAATAAATAAATAAAATCTTAAAAAGAAAGAAGAAAAAAAGAAAAGAAAGAAAGAAAGAAAGAAAGAGAAAGAAAGAAAGAAAGAAAGAAAGAAAGAAAGAAAGAAAGAAAGAAAGAAAGAAAGAAAGAAAGAAAGAAAGAAAGAAAGAAAGAAAGAAAGAAAGAAAAACGAAATGTGTCTCTTGGGATGCTTGGGTGGCTCAGTCGGTTGAGTGATGGCTTTAGCTCAGATCATGACCTCAGGGGATCGAGCCCTGAGCCCCATGGTGGGCTCCCCACTTAGCAGGGAGTATGCTTCTCCCTCTGCCTCTCCCGCCCCCGCTTGGACTCTCTTTTTCTCTCTTCCAAATAAATAAATAAATAAATAAAATCTTTTAAAAGTTTTTAAAAGAAGAAGCAATGTGTCTCTTTATGTTCTATATCTACTCTTCTCAAACTTATCCCCTAATATAAAGGTTGGTGAGGATTTACAGTTGTTTGGGCCAACTTCAGTTTGGGACAGCATGGGAATCAGAGATGGCCGATGTTGTCTAAATGTTGTCTGGGCAAAAATGAGATGATTCCAGGGGAGAAATGTTATTTGAAAAACATTTCTCAGGTTATGTGAAAAGACACAGGGGCAAAAGAGCATGCAGAGCTTCAGTCTTTGTGATAGCAGACCCAACGACAAGTGACAGAACTTATTTTAGGACACTGGAAAATATAAGAGTTTAGCTTGAGGGGTAGGATGAAGGTAGGTGGTATGATCTGAGGGAAGGGAGAAGATTTTGTAGGGCTTTGAAGACCAGAAATGTTGGGACTTAAAGTTGCTGAGCAAAGGGACCCACTGTAGGTTTTTGCAGAGGAGAGCAGAAGGAAGGTTATGGGCTGCAGAATCAGAATGAGGCACAAATTCCAGTTTTATTACTGTTGGGAGCTTAGTTTTTGTTGACTACAAAATGAGGTTAATGAGGCTTACTTCACAGAATTAAATGAAATAATGTGTGAAAGTGACCACTGGAGTGTCCTCAGCAAGGGCTAGATTCTTTTCCTTTCAAAAGAGTGACAGGGAGCAAATGTGATGTCCAATTTATCTGGCAGGAGTGGAAAGAATTCAGTGGAGTGATGGGTGAAGAAGAAAAACCAAACTAGGAGATCAGTACAGAAATGCCAGTCACAGTGATAAAAATGGAGACGTGAGATGCGAAAGAACCAAATCCAGGAGACATTCTTAAAACAACAACAAACAAACACCAAACTTCATGAAAAGTAAAAGGTAAGAAAGAAAAGTCAAGACAATTCCAAGATTTCTAGCTTAGGCACTGGAAGGAAACAGACTTGACTGAGGGTAAACAGAAATGGGTGACTTTGGGTGTTTTCCTTTTTGGTATCTTGGGTTTGAGGTAAAGTGAGAGCATCCAAGAGATTATGCCAGGAGGTGGTCAGGAATATATACAGGAAGTAAGACAGGAAGCCTGGAGCTTTCTTAGTCATTAACTCAAAGATGACGGATGCAGTCAATAGGCTACTGGAACTGCTAAGGGATAGAGAGGAGACAAAAAGCTATGGACTTAGAGCCATGAAGATTACCACTCCTCCCCCCCCCCCCACTGTATTCATACAAACAACCATATGTTCATCGTGATTATCTTCCTAAAACATAAATCTAAAACATAAGCCTGATGTTGACACAGTCTCTTCTTATTAAAAATTGCCTCATTTACCTTTGAAGTTCAACAATATAACAGCAATATCCAAATCTTCACAATATAACTCTGGCCTACTTTCATACCACTCTCTTCCTATCTGCTCTGTCTCTCTGTCTCTCCTTTTACTTCCTTTCCCTCTACCAACTGCTTATCAAAACTCCTTACCCTACTCAGAAAAAGACATAGCTTCTGAATCTATATATGGTATTCCCTGAGTAAGCAGAGGAATGAAAATAGAATGTTAAGAAGATTATTTTCACAAGGAAAAGAGGGTGAGATTGAGGTCCACTTGTCCCCACGTCCACTTCTGGCCACAATAAGATGCTACTACACTTTCCCATACCAAGTGCTGGAAAAGACATGGAGCAGCTGTAACCCTCGAGCACTGCTGTGGCAATGAAAAAAGAAAAAATCATTTTGGAAAACAATCTGACAGTTTTTTGGAAAAGTTAAATATTCGCTTCCCATATTATCCACCCAGTGATTCCCTTTCATATATCCTCACGAAAACTCAAAGCCATGTCCATGTAAAGACTTCTGTATTAACGTTTAGAGTACCCACACTCAGGATCATTCTAAAATGGAAAAGAAAACCTCAAATGTCAAACAGGTAAATGAATAAACAAATCCTAATATACCTATCTCTCTCTATAGATACACTACATAAAATAGAACACTAATCAGCAATAATAAGGGAAACACTGATACACAAAAACATGTGTGACTCTCAGGAACATCCGGCTGAGCAAAAAAGCCAGATAAGAGTATAAGAGTATATGTTGTATGGTATCATTTATCTAAAACTCTAGGAAAGACAAATCTGAAGTCCTGGGGAAAGTTGTGGGTTGTACTGGGAAAGAGCAGCACAAAGGTATCTTTTTTGGGTGATACAAATATTCTAAATATTTTATTTTATTTTATTTTATTTTATTTTATTTTATTTTATTTATTTTAAAGATTTTATTTATTTATTCATGAGAAACACAGAGAGGAGAGAGAGAGAGAGAGAGGCAAAGACACAGACAGAGGGAGAAGCAGGCTCTATGCAGGGAGCCTGACATGGGACTCGATCCCGGGTCTCCAGGATTACGCCCTGGGCTGAAGGCAGCGCTAAACCACTGAGCCACCTGGGCTGCCCCAAATATCCTAAATCTTGATGAGGTGATGATTATATGGGTGTGTGTGGGTATGTATACCCGTGTATATACATACATGTATATATGTAAACCCTTACATATAATATATGCATATGCTTAATATAGACACACATAAGTATTTAGATGCACATATATCTAGATAAATACTTACATATGGGCATGTTTATACACTTGTCCAAACTCATCAAAATATACACTCAAATGTGTATATTTTAAAAAAGTAAAATTGAAATTTAAAGGTTGATTTTTAAAGGTCCTTGTCCTGGAGGACCATAAAATTGATCTGATTTCTTATTAGAAAAACCTCTAGTGTCTTTAAGTTTGTTTAGGCATACAGTATTAAGATGAAAAATTGCATTAAACAATTAATTATGTAATTAGTTGTCTAATGTCTGCCTTCTTATCTGAGCTTTGAAGTATGGAGACTGCGTGTGTCTTGTTCATTGACTACTACATCTGATACCTCCCCTAACTTAAGTAAGACATAAAGGAGTACACAAACAGCTATTTTCTTTGGTCCTCACAGAGGTATAAAGTGCTAAGTATCCCAACTCCAAGCTACTTCTGTGTGTAACTTTGATATTCTTCACCTGTTGTCTTCCAAAATATTTTACGCAAGAGATCAGTCATTTGGTCTTTTAAAACCAGGAATATAAAATAGTCTTCAGGATGGAAAAAAATCATTGCTCAATCATGATTCAACAGCTGCAAGATTTAAGATCAAATGGGAATGTGGTACTGCTGGCCTTGCTTATGGGACTACTTGCTGTGAGTATGCCTTTAAAATACAATGAGTAGGTAACCACTGACCTTTAGAATACAATGTTCAAGTAGTTGGCAGCAAGAAAGAATGAAACAGCTAGTTACTAGGCAGGACCAAGCTCATTTAAAGATGTAGAACTATGTGTAAATATCTCTTCGTCTACATTACTAATTGGAGAATCCAATTATCAGTTCTAAAACGTTAATATTTTTGTAGCATTGCACTGTTAGGAAAGTACACCCTTTTCTTTTCAGAGAGAAATATGAAGATGCCATTGTGAACACTATGCCATTGTGAACACTGTCAGGTTTTTAAAAAACGTGTAGGGTGACTTGAATATCAAAATAGGCTTCCATATAGTGTCAGAAAGGTCCAGTCCAGGCATTAAGGTGTGATACCACACTGCAGATACCTGTGAAGGATAGAATGATTCCAGAATGCAAGAGAAGGGATGCCTGGGTGCCTCAGGGGTTGAGTATCTGTCTTCATACTCAGGGTGTGATCTCAGGTTCCTGGGATCCAGTCCCACATCGGACTCCCTGCAGGAAGCCTGCTTCTCCCTCTGTCTGTGTCTCTGCCTCTCTCTGTGTGTCGCTCATGAATAAATAAATAAAATCTTCAAATAAAAATTGTATCATATTTAAAAAAATGCCAGAGAAGCCAGAATAAGGAAGGTAAGAAATGGCAAAATAACCTTGAAGAATTTTCCCACATAAGCAAAACATTCTACTAGAAACATCTAGATTTTAAGCAGCCACCAGCTATAAAATTCACATTACTTTTTATATGAGATGACTCTATCTTTTAAAATATAAATCTCCTGTTAGACTCTGGCCTTTGGAATGCTATAAATATTTAATGGCCCAGATAGTCTCAAAAGTTACCCAATGCAATAATTTATTTAAATAACAACAAGG
This sequence comes from Canis lupus baileyi, assembly GCF_048164855.1. Taxonomy (NCBI): domain Eukaryota; kingdom Metazoa; phylum Chordata; class Mammalia; order Carnivora; family Canidae; genus Canis; species Canis lupus. The sequence continues at coordinate 49,747,403 of NC_132848.1, read as the reverse complement.
TCTTTTTTTTTTTTAAACGAAGGTGAATGAAACATTAGATCTTTCAGTAAACACAGTTTAATGCTCAGGTTGGATAACTTAATAAGACAGAACAAGAGGACCTAACAAACTCGACTTATATTCAGAGGAATCGATTTAATTCTTAGCCCTCCGGCTCAACTGATCATGTGATTTTAGCCCATGTGCTTAGCTTAATCTAGGCCTTGGTGTTCTTATTTATAAAACAAGAAAATGAACTTACATATCACAATCTTTAGTACACGATAAAATACAATATATATGTAAGGTCTCGTTATTATCATAAGCTAGATACACATAGGCTTTTTATCATTACAGATGGTCCCTGACTTACTATGCTGCAACTTAGTGATTTTTCAGCTTTACAATGGTGTGAAAGTGATCTGCATTCAGTAGAAACTATCATTCAAATTTTGGATTTTGATCCTTCCGGAGGCTAGTGATACATGGTGCTCTCTTGTGATGCTGGGCAGTAGCTGTGGTCACAGCCGCCACTCAGCCTCATGATCACAAGGGTCAACAATCGATACACTGACAACCATTCTGTTTCTCACTGCTTGTACAGTATTCAAAAAATTACATGACATATTAGACACTTTATTTTAAAATAGGCTTTGTGAGCAGCCCCGGTGGCACAGCGGTTTAGCGCTGCCTGCAGCCTGGGGTGTGATCCTGGGGACCCTGGATCAAGTCCCACATCAGGCTCCCTGCATGGAGCCTGCTCCTCCCTCTGCCTCTGCCCCACTCTCTCTCTCTCTCTCTGTGTCTCTATGAATAAATAAAATCTTTAAAAAAATAAAATAAAATAAATAAAATAGGCTTTGTGTTAGATGATTTTGCCGAACTGTAGGCTAATGTAAATGTTGGTAATGTGTTTAAGGAAGGCTAGGCTAAACAACGATGTTTGCTAGGTCACGGGGATTAAACGCATTGCCAACTTAGGATATTTTCAACTTAAAATGGGTTTATCGGGACATGACCCCATTGAAAGCCCAGGAAGATCTGTATATTCATATAGAGAGACAAATACAGAAAAGGTAAAGTCTTTGAACATTTCTCTTTCTAATCTCATCTAGAACATGCTTAGTCTGCCTACTTTTCAGACTATCTATATCCTGACATTTGTGTAGTCAACCACAACCACAGCAAGCAGGATGGCATTTATCTTTTATAATAATACAGAGTGCTCTGTCGTAAAGTAGGGTCACTGAAATGAGTAATAATCCCACCAGCATCTAAGGTACAACCAGCAGGGTCCAGGTCAACAGGCAAGCAGCCGATAATTTGCCCCACAACACTGAATTTCATCTGCCCACAGCCTCTATCTACTGATTATACAATCAATACACCTCAGATGAGAAGAGCTAACAACTGACCGGGGCAGATCAATGCTAGCAAATAAGCGCTTCATGACAAAAAGTTTGATAATTACCATTCTGAAGCCGTGTAAATGTTGTTTCTATTGTAACAACATTCATGATGATACTGCTATGATTGCACTGTTATTATAGGTTTAATGTTAGGCAATCAAGCTACAGTGGTCTAGATATCAACAAACAGCATCAAAAGAAAACATCAAATTGTCCCTATTCTTTTGACACTGTAGCTGAGAAATTTTTCTATGTTTGTGACCCTAAATGAACAATAATAAGTGACAATTTAGTGGAAAACACTATTTTCACATCTTACGAAACTCATGCAATATAGATTGATACAAGTATGATTATTTCTAGGGCCACTTGAACCAGGGGATTAAAATAAATTCAGTCCTGTGACCATGGTTTTCTTTCTTTCCTTTTTTCTCACATACATCATTTAAAGAGGATTTATGTAAATTTTCTCTGTACTCATAATTTTTCAAGCATTAGTGCAGTCATAAGTATAGGGCACCTTGGCTTGATTTAATTATTACTGCTTCTAATATAGCACACTTTATTTTATTTTATTTTATTTTTGAGCCCTGATTGCTAGTTCATTCTCAATCATTAACATTTAGAAGAACTAGTCATTACTGGTTTTCAATAGCTGCTTGGGTTCCTAGAAGCACTAAGAGTCTTAAAACACAGAAATGGAAAACAGACATTTCAAAGGTAGAACAAACCATGACTCCTAGAGGTAGTGTTCAAGAAGCCCTGGGTGTGTGAGTACTGAAGCACACAAATTCTTAACTTTTCCATTTGCTTTTTAAAAACCACAAGGAATCGAGTCTAAAAAAAAAAAAAACTAGGACACCTCATTTCTGTTAAGATGCTTGCTCATATAGAAAAGTGGGAACCAACTCCAAAATGAAAGCCTTTTTTGAAAGAATGGCAGCCACTTTGGGCCACAATAATAATTTCTACAAGGGTATGTCTGATTTTCGATTTGTGAGACACACATTTTTAATTGTCCCTTCCATAAATACATCCCCCAGCTGTACCCACACAGCAACAAAGTTACCTGTCTAAAACTTGGTCTCCACACGAGTGGCCAAATCTCTCACCCTGTCTGGAGTCAATCAGCCGCTTTCCATGTAGATAAGAGATATGAGGGGACGTAGGGAGCACTGCTAAAGAGTTTGTCAATAGCTCAGGAGAGAAAGGGCACACCAAAAACCTTTTGTGGGCAGCAGTGCGAGCAAGATTTTCAGCATGCTCAGGGGTTGCTACTAAATGTCTTTTTCAGCTGCATTCTCTTTCTTTCCATGCAGCCTCTACCTCGCAATAGAGTCAAAGAATGTGATGTATATTAAAATGCTTTGCCTCTCAGATGGGGTTCATTTTTATTCAGGGACAATTTTGCTGACTGACAGGTAAGCGTTTGGTGCTGAAATTGGACCTGTACAAGAGCTTTGCATTTCATTTGCTCCATTACACCAGTGCATGAATTACTGGGCTTCCACGTTGGCATCTTTCCATTACTTTCAAATACCTGACATGAGCAAAATGACTCATCTGACATTTCATGTAACAAATTTGTTCCAAAAAGAATAGAACATTATTATACTATTTTATATACGTGGGTACCACAACCTTCCACCCTAATCTGACCAGAAATTCTAAGTGTATAAATAGTAGTTGATATCAGTTTAAGAAAACACACCACCGGTGACAGCCGTAAAATATCATGGCAAGAAATATGTCTGGTATCTCCTATTACCCACTGTCACTTCAACCTACTTCCTGATGTTAGCAAACTTTACTCAAAGACGTAGCTTTGTATTTTGGTTTCATTGCCACCACTGAGTAAATTTGGAGGCATTATTTATTCCAGGGCACCAACGTGTCAACTCTTTCACTTCTAATCAGTTGCTTTAACATGTGTTCATTTTCCTTCGGGAAACATACTCCCTGAAACACTACAGGTAACTAGTAGAGTTGAGGAGTTACAAGGCCTCTACCAAACAGTCATTCCTTGTTATAACACTGCTGTTTGCTGACCAGCACAGATTTATCTGGTCTTCAAATTCTTTTAGCTCTCGCTTTCCCTTTGAATGCTTTTTTTAGAGCAACAATTATACAGACCATGATTCTCAGTCCTTTGGATATCTTTCTCATCTCAAACCTAACAACACATCCAATTACCCAGTTTGCCATATAGAATTAAGGTGTTTTAATTCTTTCCTAAAGGCCAGTGTTATCCTAGAGAGTCTTGCTCCAGGTAGAAGATTAGAAGAGAAAGAATCCTCAGCCTTATGACTCAGCCAAGAGTTTTTCCCACCTCTTCACTTAAAAATACCTCAGTGACACATTACAATCTGCCATCTAAAGCTGAAGATCACAGATCTACACTCAAAGAAGGGTTTTTCTAGGTGACAGTATAACATTTCATAAAGTAGGAGCATAATTATGTGACAGCAAAATTTAAAATATCATGTTCACTGTTAGTATGAATACATCAAATTAATACAGTATTATTTCCATATGAAATTATTAGCCTCATTATTATATAATGGTATTTTCTTTAATAAATGGTCTCTTTATATTGTAAATGTTAAAGTACTCTATATTATGGTATATCCTTCTTACCAATGTTAATTTACCTTCAGGCATTATTCATATGCTGAATTTATATAAAGCTATGATAAAAAAAAAGAGACATTCAAAAAGTCTCATTACTTTTGTCATTATAACTCATCTGTATTTAAAAAGCATCTGGGAATTCATGGCATTTCCCTGGTACAACCAGCATCAAAGTGATTTGCCTACTCTGGGGAATCATATAACCAGAATGCTCATAGAAAGTATTGCATATTTGAATAAGATATACCTTTAAAAATGATATTAATAAATGGCCCAAGAAAGTAAATCTTTTAGAAATAAACTCCTTGAAAACAGGTCCAGCACTGAACACCGCATTCTTTCCACAGAAACAGGAAAAACGAATATCCTATGCAATATTTTTATCTTGGTTATGAGGATGGGTCTATTTAAGTGCCCAGGATTATCTTCTGGGTTGCGTCTTTAAACTGTGTAAGTGAGGCTATTTCTGAGCAAATCATAAGTACTCTCTAGTTTCAACGGGGCTGTCACCATTATTTTTGACTGCCCTCTTTCATTAATCCTAATGTGCTACCCTTCAGAACTGGTAATCTCACCAACCATTCTCCCCCACCTGCCCCTATGCTTGCTGACCGCTATCAGTGTTAAGGTACAAGATCACATTCACTTTGATCAGTGATCACACTCATGTTGGGCCCTGGGTAATCCAACAAGCTCTCTATTTTTCTCACAATAAATATCCTCCTCCATTCAAACTTGCCCCTGACCTTTCATTTTCAGATGACTGCTTTTTTCCCCAAGTACTGAATATATTAAAGCCACTGAGCCCCACATCCCATAACTTCCATTCTCTTCGCTTCAGTTCTCTATCTCATTTTGCTTCTGCCTCTCCCCTCTCCTATCTGTGTTCTTGATCTCATCTGTTCTCAATTTCTCTGAAACCGACTCCACCATCTGTGCCCTCCCTATATGCAACATCTCCAAGGAGAGCTCAGATCTCCCAAATCTGGATATAACAGGTCTCCAGGACGGGGGATGCCTAGTGGGTACCTTAGAGTCTGATGCATACTTTACAAGGAGCCAACAAATATTTGCTAGGAGGACAAATGAATGATTTGGGGAGCAAAATATCCCAAAATATTCCACTTGGGCTTATGGATTATGTTGAGCTGAAGGCAATCAAGACCCAGCAGTCTTAAAAACTTTTACCTCTCCCTCAACTATCAAAAAGAATTTGTATAGGGGATCTGGCCCAGAAAGAGCTATTACCAGAGATAAGTTTTTACCTGAAAGACCCCTCTATGGCAGAGCAAACATCTAATTACCAAACATTTGCTCTTCCTATTGTCCTGTGAATTACCCTCCTCCTCTTTAAAGCCCTAGGCCCCTTTCTCATTTCTTAGCTCCAAATTGTACATAAGTCTCAATCACTCAACTGGTCTTGTCTGTGGGTCTCTAATTTTCTATGGGGCTCCCATACATATGTAATTAAATTTATTTTTTTCTTATGAATCTGTCTTCTTTCAGCTTAGTCAATAGACTAGCCAAAAGAACTTAGAAAGGTAGAGGAACTATTTTTCCTCCCCTACAATCAAATATTGAATAACCTATAAGGTTTAATGGTATATGAAGCCACATGCAAAAAGGAACAGCAACACAAATTATAAGGGTATTTAATTTTTTTTTTAGATTTTATTTATTTATTAGAGACAGAGAGAGAGAGAGAGAGAGAGAGGAGAGACAGGCAGAGGGAGAAGTAGGTTCCATGCAGAGAGCCCTATGTGGGACTGGATCCCACATCTCCAGGATCAGGCCCTGGGCTGAAGGCAGCACTAAACCACTAAGCCATCAGGGCTGCCCTATAAGGATATTTATAAGATTAACCTAACAAAAGTGGGCAAGACTTATTGTGAAGAAAAATATATAATGCTACCAAAAATGTAAATAAATAGACCATGTTCCTAAATGGAAGCATTCAATATTGCAATGATGTCATTTCATTATCAAATTACTCTATAAGTCAATGCAACCTCAATCGAAATCACAACTTGTATTGACAATCTCTTCTTTTTATTTTTGTGTTCTTGACGCTCTGGCATCTGAGACATGATCCTGAGGGTATCCTTCCACTGGGGACAGCTAATTCCTAAAGAGAGCAAACAACTTCCTAGCAAGAGTGCCTCTAATATACAAACCAACCAATCTAGAGCCCACATCCCCAGCCACCTCCTTTATCAAATTCTTACTCACCAAATCAATATTCCCCTTGCTCTCAGTCATCCCAAGGCCAGGTACCAGATGACTAGGGGCCACTCCTACAGCCCAGAGACCATCAAAATTATTCAGACTATCCAAAACTAAGTTTACTAAGCATACCTACCCTGCCTCATCTATTCTTTCCATAAAAACCCCAATAAAGTCTCTGGGCCATGCTCCTCCATCTCCTCTTCCATTTCCTGTCTATCTTGGTGCTTTTCCATGTGGCCTTGCATGACATGCTCTGCCTCTTGTTTCTAGAGATCTGTGCATATAAGTTTCTTCATTAGTGACAATCATGTCCATATCTGCATCCTACCAACCACGATTAAAACAAATCTTGGGTACATTTTAATACACAATTTGCATTTTTTAATTCAATTAAGAGAGTCAAATATTCACCTGGAAGAATTGATAAGAATAGTCTGAAAAGTTTTTAAATAAAAGAATAAGCAAGGGACCTTCCTGATCAGAAATCAAAATATAACTATAAAGATATAGTAATTAAAATAGAAACTGACAAGTAAAAAATCAGTGAAACTGAACAGAGCCTTTTATGGCAAATCATATATCTAATCAAAGATTAATATTCAGAATACATAAAGAACTTCTACAGCTCAACAATAGCAAAAAAGAATAATAATAATAACAACCTGATTTAAAAACGAGCAAAGGATTTGAATAGACATTTCTGAAAAGAAGATATACAGATGGCCAAAAAGCACATGAAAATATGCTTAACATCACACTCACCATTAGAGAAATACAAATTGAAACCACAACGAGATACCACTTCACACCTACTGGAATGTCTATTATTTTTTTTTTAAAGATGACAAAGAAAACAAAAAAATCAGAAAATAACAAGTATTGGTGAGGACATAAAGAAACTGGAACCTATGTGCAGTGCTGATGAAAATGTAAAATGGTGCAAATAGTATGACAGCTCCTCAAAAAATTAAACATAGACTTATTATATGATCCAGCAAGTCCATCTTTAGGTATATACCCAAAAGAAACAAAAGCAGAAACTCAAATAGATAGCTGTGCACCCATATTCACAGCAGCATTATTCACAATAGCCAAAAGGAAGAAACAAACCAAATATCCATCAACAGATGAACAGATTAACAAAACACAGTATGTACATACACTGGAATAATATCCTGCAAAACAAAATGCAATTCTGATATATTACAAAATGAAATGAACCTTAAAGATATTATGCTAAGTGAAATCAAGCCAGTTACAAATGGGCAAATATCATATGGTTCCACTTATATGAGGTACCTACAGTGATCAAATTAACAGAATGTGAGAGTAGAATACTGGTTGCCAAGGACTTAAGGAAGGGGTGAATGGGGAGTTGTTATTTAATGGGTCTGGAGTTTCAGTTTGGAAAATAAAAAAGTTCTAGAGAGAGTCGGTGGTAATAGTCATACAGCAATGTGAATATACTTAATGCCACTAAGCCATATGCTTAAGAATTATTAAAAAGGTAAATCTTATATATATTTGATTATAATTTAAAAAGAAAAAATGTTTTAAGGTAGCAGAGTTATTGTCAATAATTCATGAAAATAGTTCTTAAGTGAGTGACCTGTCACATGTGATATTCTAATGAATTATTTCCTATGTTAATGCCATCTCAATATAAGTTTTGCAAAGCGATACCTTCTATTTATTTTTGTTTATCTATACTGATGGTTATATGTAAAGAATGCATACTACTGATCATGAATAATTGTGCAAATAAACAAAACCCATTATATTATATGGATTTGGTAAAGTACTTATTTGTTAAGTCATAGAAACAAGAGAATACATCGGTTTTGCTACATACAGATATTACGTTGATAAAAAAAATTATGAGGCCTAGCTACTAACTGTGAAAAGAGCAGACTAGATTTAAACAGGGATAATGTTTTAGTTTCATTTGCATAGACCAAGTCTACATGTGTTTATTTGAATGCATATTAAAATATTAATAAAACCTGATGTCAAATATCATCCCAATGGGACAAATTCTTTCTTCCCTCAAATTTTAAGGAAACCCCTCCTCTTCAACCTCACCTCTATAGATTCTTCATTTTTCTACCTGGAAAATAAAAAACAAAAACAAAACACAAACCTCTAATTAAAGTCCACATCTTTCAATATCATTATATAAATGTACCTTTTTAGTCAGCTCTTATCTCTTAAGTCCCCTTACATTGGTAAAGAGGACTGGATTTAAAGTATCAGCTCTATTCCCCCAAAACAAAAGAAAGATTGCATTAACCACTGTTTTGTTTATTGATCCTGAAGACTCTTTTAACCTTGCCACAATGCTCTAAATCTAAGCACTCAAACTTCAGATTACCTAACTCAAGATATTTTTTATTTTTATTTTTTGTAACAAAAAGTGCCCATCTAAAAGTGCAATAAGACTAAAACATGGCAGGCTATCTCTTGAAGTTAAAATATGCAACCCCACTCTAATGATCTGCAAACATGCCCCCACCCCTAAATTGTGCTTTCCTAAGCAAAATGGAACTATGTTATACATCAGTACAGATTGTTTTAAAATAGCCTGTGGCCTATTTTTACTGGTTTTAAAGTCCTTTAAAAAGTAGAATTATTAACACCAAACTATCTAAGAATTAGGTAACTTTGATCACATTTGAAGGAACAGGAGCAGATAAAAAAAGCTGTCAGCATTGGTAGTTTCCATCTACTGGAGACTGCTCTGGTTCTGGTGGTTCGTATCACTAACAATAAACATTTATTTAGTTCTGACTGCAGATAAGGAACTGTCTTCCCCCATGTAAATGAACAAATATCTCCATTATGAGGAGACTCAGATAACAGTATTTTGTTAAATTCCTGGAATGCGGTTGTTTGAAAGAAGATGATAAATCTATTCCTCTAACAGATTTAGCATTGCCACAGGGACTTCATCATAGTTCAGTCATAAATTAATTGCACAGTAGATTTATTCATCTATCATTCTCCCATAACAAGTCTGATCATGAGTGCTTTGTATGTCTCCATTTGGCACACTGGAGTTTTATTCATTTAACAGGATTATTTATTAATCAGGCATTTATTGAATAAGGTTTAAAGGAATTCAGTGGGTCTCATACAGAGTGCATTAGATCTATCATTAGGATTATTTTTATTTCAGGTATTCCTTTAAATGGGCCTCATTGTATTTGGGGGAAATATTACTCATAAGATGAGTATTTTCTCCTAAATACATTTATCCTGGCTTTATGAAAGACCTGATATGGGGCTAATCCAGTTAAAAAGAAAAAAATTAACTATGTAGCATCTCTATGAATTTAGTATTTAGAAAAAAAAAAAACCACTTCTAAATTAATATCCGATAAAGGAATAATCCTAGTTAAGAAATAAATTCCTCCTTGATCCAAATGGCAACTTAAAAAAAAAAAAAGGATCACCAACAACTATAAAAACTCTCCACACAAATAAAACCTGCCAATTGCTATCAAATTCACATTATCAGGCTGATATGCCATTTTGCCTTGTACCAGAGAAAAATTGTCATTGCAACAAAGAGCATTTTATTTGAGAACTAAATGAGTAATGACTGCACTTGAAGCTAATGCACAGAAGAAATTGAGGAAAGAGGATTGGCAATGACTAGGGCCCAAGCTTCCCTTGGTAACAACACTCCTTGAATATTCTAACCCACATCTCTCAAGCCAGCCACCACCTTGGGGGGGGAGGAGGGACTGAGCAAAGGGATGGGATGAAAGATAAGAAGTAAGGCAGGAAAATCATGGAATTTGAGAGTTGGAAGAGATTTTAGAGAACTATCAAGGCACAGTAATAATCAAGATTGGGAATGGGAAGTTATTAAACAAAACTCATTTTTTAAATTGGGGGAAAAATACCAATGACTCAGAATCATTTCAATGAATATATTCCATTGGATTACATATGCAAATGTAGTGAAATAACTCCAAGAAAATCGCCATTCCTATAATAAGCTGTAAGAAGTCCATGATATTTGCATCTTGATTTATAGACCTTTACCACGTACACAGAAATATTGCAAGTAACTGAACTTAGAACTTTTGAAAATGAAAAACATTTATTTTGAAGCAGTGAGATGATATTATCACCAGTTATTAATGGTTTTCCTATTGAGTTGTCTCTAGGTACAATTGTTCCATGAATAAAATATCACAGGAGTGTGATTTTTATTCATGAGGCACAGTCTCAGAACACATACTTAGTTTGGGGCTCTAACCATCTAGCACTAACCTAAACAATCCAGAAACTGAGGTTAGATGGCCAGGGCACTCAGGTGAGATTCTAAGACTGGCATTTCAACAATCATCATCATATAGAAGCCAAGGCCTGACCTCTCCACCTTATGAACCTACCATGAATGCTTCCTCTTCTCTCCCTTCTGTCTCTTCCACAGCTGTCTCCCTTGTTCCAGTTTTCTGATCTGTGCTTTTGCTGTAGTGTCCCCAGGGACTCTCAGAACCCACACTTCATTCCAGGCCCGGTCTTTTGTGCACTCTGTAACCAGAGAGTTCTTTAAAAGTATCAGCTTGTACATATCATTCCTGGGCTTTGTGCCTTCAATACCTTCCCATTTGCTTTTAGAGGAAGCGAAAACCCCCCTCCATGGCCTATGATGTGGCTCTATGATGTCTGGCTCTTTCTCCTTCCTCTTCTGTTTTGCTCACCTGCTCCACCTAGGCTGGCCTTTTTCTTTTAGTTCCTTCAGTACTGAGCTCTTTGTTATCTCAGGAACTTTGCATATGCTCTTCCAGCTGTCTGACTTGCCCCACCCCTTTGTCTCTATCTCCAGTGCATCCTTTAGACTAGTGTTTAACTGACCCTTTCAGGATGTACTCCTTCACCACCCTGGCCCCACCCTGGCCAATCCTTACTTTAAACTCTAATGGCAACATTTACCACAATGATAAGTCAACAATTAATCTCTCCAGGACTCACTTGCAAACTCTATGAGGGCAAGAATAAAATTTGGTCTCATTCAGCAATTTCCCCAATATGAAATAAGCACTAAAAAAAAAAAAAAAAAAAAAAGCAACTGACTGGCTCAGTTATTGAGTCTCAGGCTTTTAGCTTGGGTCATGATCCCAGGATCCTGGGATCAAGTTCCACATCGGGCTCCCCACAGGGAGCCTGCTTCTCCCTCTGCCTATGTCTCAGCCTCTTGTTCTATGTCTCTCATGAATAAATAAAATCTTCAAAACAAAAACAAAAAACAAAAAAACCTGCTGAATGAATAATTCTAGATCCACAGTGGCAGTGACTGTCAACTTTAAAAGTGGCTTCAATGGCTGTGCTGTCAAAATTAATCCTAGTTTTTGGCCCAGTTTTGGATTCAACCTCAAGTTAGGCTAGCAGGTTGTGCCAGGACAGCAGACATAACTACAGAAGAAATTTGACACAGGAAACCCTTATTACCTTCTTTCAATTTTCATTCCTCCAATGTCTGTATCTTTTTCTTTTTTTTAATGTTTATTTATTCAATTTTATTTTTTTAGAGAGAGGGAGCATGAACCAGGAGGGGCAGGGAGAGAGAGAGAGAGAGAGAATCCTATACAGGCTTCCCACCCAGTGTGGATCCTCAACCCTCAGATCATGACCTGAGCTAAAATCAAGAGTCGGACACTTAACCAATTGAGTCATCAAGACGCCCCTGTCTATGTTTTTTCTTTTTTTAAAGATTTCATTTATTTATTTGACAGAGAGAGAGAGAGAGAGAGAGAGCAACAGCAGGTGGAGTGGCAGGCAGAGGGAGAGGGAGAAGCAGACTGCCACAGAGCAGGGAGCTTGATGCAGGACTAAATTCCAGGACTCTGGGATCATGACCTGAGCCAAAGGCAGGTGCTTACCATGCTGAGCACCCAGGCACCACCCCTCATGTCGTAATAGCAATCTTTTCCTTCTAGAAAACAATCTGAGCCCTAAACTGAGCTTCCTTGAAATGGGACCCCATTTCTACCACTGCACGTGCTTAGACACTGTTACTCAAAACTGTGTTTGTGTTTATCCCTTCCCTGACTTTCTAACAAAGGATTTGCATAAGAGAGAAGTGAGATGTTTCCAGATTCTAATGAATGAACATAATTTTTCCAGTTCATAGCCGTTGCTCTGTGCAGTGCTTAGGGCAGAAATATGAGTGTTCCTGCTCCACAGACATCATGTCCATGTAGAGGTTACCCACAGCTCCATGGCTCTGTGGGGAGCATTTTAATATGCTGCTGACTGATGGCTGGACTGCCTATGTCACATAAGCCTGACAGTAGGGCTGAATTAATGTTAATGAGGACAGAGTTCTCTGGATAACCCAAGACTGAGTCAGTACTACTAAAAGAGCTACAGGAAAATTTTTGTCCCTCTATTATATCATCCAATAATTCTATACTGAGACCACTGGATCTGATGCTCTTTACAAATCCACGCAGGAATTTTTTGGTCAACTGGTAACACATAAGCAGAATTTACTTTTGGAATACTGGTTTCTACGGTACCTGTCCTTCTCCCTTGAGCATCTGACTTTGGCTATTTAATGACACTCCAATGCTGCTTTCCACTACCACTAGGTTTTGAATACTACAGTCTTGTCTCCCTAAGAAATATTTACAGATCAGTGTCCAACTCTTAAATATACAACTACGTAAATCCCTGTTATAAGCATAAAAGACAGTGCCAACTGAGATGTTTTTAACATGTATGTTTTCCATTTATCTTACGTTTTAATTAAAAGTATCCTTTAACTGATTATTCTTATACAATTCCTCAACCCGCATCCACTCATAAATGTCAAGTGGAGTTCTCAGACTGCCAGCTGAAAGGCCTAGATTTGTTTTGATCTGCCACAGCTTCTTAACCTCCTTTCCTATGGTTGATTTAAAAAAAAAAAATGATGTTAAACGTCATATTTCACTACTGTGATGAAGAGGGCTGCTTGATTCTTCCACCATCAAGTAGAAGCCCCGACAGTGGCCTTGTGGTTCACAGGCCTTTAAGACTGCCCCTGTGTGAGTCAAACAATAGCTCACATACGATCCAGCAGCCAGACTGAAAAGAAATTCCAAATTCTGCCCCAAAGGACTAATTGAACTTAGCAATTTGTTCTTTTTCATAAAAAAATACTTGTAGTACCTTTTTGTAATACAACAATATGCTACCATGTGGATTTCTGCAGAATTCTGGAACAAAGCCAGAGCAACAATAGCTCTTTTTCCTTAGGAATAAGACCCATATGTCAAAATTTATCTAGAAACTCAATTTGGCTTGCTGCTTCATCATGCTAGGAGAATAACTGCAAAATTATATTACTGTTCATTATGTCCAGGGGGACCCCAATTTATTGTGATTTGTGCCAGAGTAAGTACAGTAGCCTCAGCAATGGCTATTGCTGTATGGAGATGTGCCAGTCTCATAATGGTTATGAGTGGATCATAATACTATACTTGGTTTTTGCAAATGTTTAATTGACATGAAATATTCAACAGCCGGTAGAGATAATTTGTAATCCTCAATTCCTTTTTAGCCCCATCTAATTTACCCAACAGATTTACTGGCTATATACACCCACGCGTGCACTCACACACAAATACATGTTGTTGTATGACAAAACAATATTGTGTGGCAAACTAGCTCTCTGTGAATATAGCATCATGAACTTTCAAATTCAACCTTCCTATTTATTTTTAGAGCCAAAATAGTAGCACCTGTGGCATGACCAAGACTCGATTACTTACTATTAAGACAATTGGAAACCTTTTAAAAGTGGTTTTGGCTGAACATAGAATCACCTGGGGAATTTGGGGATTTTTTTTTTTTTTTGTATTGTTTTTAATTCTAGACCCAGGCCACATCTCTATCTCACTTAAATCGAGTGCTCTGGGGTAAGATCCAGACATCGTGTTAGCCTCCAAAGCTCCCCAGGTGATTTCTATGTGCAGCCAAATTTTAGAAAACTGCTTGAGAATCTATTTATTTCCAAGATCTTTGTTTCTCTTTCTGTAAAGTAAGTACAAGCTAAAGCAATATTAAATTACAGAATCATCATATGTCTGTTCTGCAAATAATCTAAAAAAAAAAATTATCTCACGTGATGTCTTCATTTTCAAGTAGGGGAGATGGAGACCCAGAAGGGTCAAATGACTTCCCCAAGTTCTCTCAGCAAATTAGTGGCAAATTTTACAGCCACATCTTCCTGCTCCAATCCACAGCTCTCTCCAAGATACCACATTGCCTGAGTACTCTATTTTTTTTTTTTAATTTTTACTTCTTTTTCTGAGCATTCTTGACCCAATTTATGGGTTTAAAAAGTGTTTGGATCCATTACCACAAAGCCATCTCCACCATATTAAGTAAATATAAAAGTTAAACCATTGGAGGGGTCCTCTTGAATTACACTCTGCTAGGAACTGCAACACACAAAGACAAGAAAGACAAAGCCTTTTCCAAAGAACCCTATAGTTTAGGAGAAAAAATTAAGACAAGAACACACATGACTGGCATCACACAGACCAAGTGAGGAAGCAATGAATAGCCCTAGGACAGCTCTTTGGACTATGATTCCATCTTGCACAACCATAATAGCAATGATACTGCAAGGTCCAGTAAAAAATTAAAGTATTATAATACTTGATAAATAAGAGAAATGTAGGCATTTATTCATCCTGAATTAAGTTCCAGTCAACTGATATGCTTTGAACCTCAACTTTATTTTTTTTTTCCAAGCTGTGAAATTTCAGTATATAGATTTTCTTCTTTAGTTTTCTCTATATTTTTTTTTATTGGTGTTCAATTTGAACCTCAACTTTATTAATAATATGAAACTACTGATTCTACATTCTTCTTTCAAATTATTACCTTTATTATTTTTCCCCTATGAGGCAGTATTAGAGCACAAAGGGTAATATTCACATAATGAAAAATAATACAACTATTAAGATAAAACTGTAGAAGAATATTTAAACACATTGAAATGTTCAAAATATATTTTTAAGTTTAAAAAAGCCAGATTTGGAAAGAATATCCAATAGGAAAAAGATAGTCTCCTCAACAAATGGTGCTGGGAAAACGGGACAGCTACATGTAAGAGAATGAAACTGGACAACTTCCTGACACCACACACAAAAATAAACTCAAATTGGATTAAAGACCTAAATGTGAGACCTGACACCATAAAAAATCCTAGAAGGGAGCACAGGCAGTAATGCCTCTGACATCAACTGTAGCAACATTTTCTAGATATGTCCCCGGAGGCAAGGGAGATTAAAGCAAAAATAAACTATTGGGACTACATCAAAATAAAAAGCTTCTGCATAGTGATGAAAACAAGACTAAAAGGCAACCTACTGAATGGGGGATATTCACAAATGACATATCTGATAAAGGGTTAATATCCAAAATCTATAAAGAAAACAAGACTAAAAGGCAACCTACTGAATGGGGGATATTCTCAAATGACATATCTGATAAAGGGTTAATATCCAAAATCTATAAAGAACTTTTCCAACTCAACACCCAAAAACAAATAATGCAGTTTAAAAATGGGCAGAAAACATGAGTATGAATAGACATTTCTCCAAAAAAGACATCCAGATGGCCAACAGACACATGAAAAGATGTTCAGTATCATTCATTATCAAGGAAATGCAAATCAAAACCATGATAAGCTATCACCTCACACCTGCCAGAATGGCTAAAATCAAAACCACAATAAACAACAGGTGTTTGTGAGGCTACGGAGAAAAAGGAGCCCTCATGCACTGCTGGTGGGAATGCAAACTGTTGCAGCCACTGTGGAAAACAGTATGGAGGTTCCTCAAAAAGTGAAAAATAGAACTACCATACAATTCAGTAATGGCACTCCTGAGTATTTACCCCCAAAATACAAAAACACTAATTCAAAGGGATACATATACCCCCATGTTTATTGCAGCATTATTTACAATAGCCAAATTATGGAAGCAGCCCAAGTGTCCACCAGTGGACAATGGATAAAGAATAAACTCAGCCATAATAAAGAATGAAATCTTCCATTTGCAATGACATGGACAGAGCTAGAAAGTATAATGCTAAGCAAAATAAGTCAGAGAAAGACAAATATGATATGATTTCACTCATATATGGAATTTAAGAAACCAAACTGAACAAAGTAAAAGAAAGAGGGGAGGGAAGAAAAAGAGAGAGATTGAGAGAGATTGAAAGAAGCCAAGAAACAGACTCTTAACTATGGAGAACAAACTGATGGTTACCAGAGGGAAGGCGGGTGGGGGATGGGTGAAATAGGTGGTGGGATTAAGAAGGGCACGTATTGGGCAGCCCGGGTGGCACAGCAGTTTAGCGCCGCCTGCAGCCCAGGGTGTGATCCTGGTGACCAGAGACCCGGGATTGCGTCGGGCTCCCTACATGGAGCCTGCTTCTCCCTCTGCCTGTGTCTCTGCCTCTCTCTCTCTCTCTCTCTCTCTCTCTCTCTCTCTCTCTCTCGGTGTCTCTCATGAATAGATATATTAAATCTTAAAAAAAAAAAAAAAAAGAAGGGCACTTGTCATAATGACTACTGAATAATGTACAGAATTGTTGAATCACTATATTGTATACCTGAAACTAATATAATACTGTATGTAAACTATACTGGAATTAAAATAAAATGAAATAAAATAATTAAAAAGTTAGGTTATAAAACAGTACATGTGGTATAATCCTGTTTTTATAAAAAGAAAGACTAATTTTTCCACACACTTGTGAGAAATAGATCCCAAATAAAAGTAAATGTCTCTAAGTAGTGGAATTTTAGAATTATTTTTATAAGAAAAATATTTTTAAAATTCAATAAAGGCAACACCTTGGTGAGATTTTTTTTTTCTTGGTGAGATTTAATTTCAGTACAACTGTAATTTTCTTTTCTGTAAAATGGGAATGATAATAGTTACAGCACAGGATTGTTGTTTAGATCAAATGGTATAATGTCTGCTTAAAAAAATTTTTAGGGATGCCTGGGTGGCTCAGCCGTAGAGCGTCTGCCTTTGGCCCAGGGCATGATCCTGAAGTTCCAGGATCGAGTCCCACATCGGGCTCCTTGCATGGAGCCTGCTTCTCTCTCTGCCTAT
This sequence comes from Canis lupus baileyi, assembly GCF_048164855.1. Taxonomy (NCBI): domain Eukaryota; kingdom Metazoa; phylum Chordata; class Mammalia; order Carnivora; family Canidae; genus Canis; species Canis lupus. Next base: position 49,730,023 of record NC_132848.1, on the reverse strand, counting down.
GTCTCTGCCTCTGTGTGTATGTGTCTCTCGTGAATAAATAAAATCTTAAAACAACTTTTTAATCTTTGTCTATTATGAAATATATACTTCTATCTGTATCCCACCACCTCTGCCTCCACTATCAGTACTGATGGATGTAAGTGCTCTTACCAGGCTGGGCACGTAGGGATATGATATGTTAAGGCCTTGCCTTTGGAGATGGATAGAAATCCTGACTTACTAGCTATGTGACATTGGACCAGCTACCTCACTTCTCTAGGCCTCAGCTTCTTCATCTGTGAAATGGAAATAATAATAACATCATTAGGCTCATAAAGTGTAAGCTTTTACTGTTATTAATGGTTGCACTACAGGGGGTGCCTGGGTGGCTCAGAAACCAGTGTCCGACTTTTGATTTCAGCTCAGTCATGATCTCAGGGTCCTAAGATCAAGCCCTATGGGGGGGCTTCACTCAGCACAGAATCTGGTAGAGTACCCCACCGTCTACCTCATCCTCTGCTTCTTTCCCTCTTGCACACACTCTCTTGAAAATACATAAATAAATAAAATCTTTTTTTTTTAATCCACACACATAAAAAACAGACACCTGACAGTGTCAAAAAAAAACCCAGGACTAGTTTGTTGTGAAACTACTCAGGGTCTGAAGTTCAAATGTACAGTCCAGGGTGGGCATGGGAGACAGTGGGGGGCTACTAGCCCCTCTCACCAGCTCAATGTCAGAGGAATCCTGACTCAAAGTCTGCAGCTAGGTGGAATGTCACAAAGCTCTCAGCAGAATACCCCAGTAAATTTTCTACCGTCATGATTTTGAATTTTCATTCTGTATAAGCTCCTTACCTATAAAAGCAACTCCACCACCACTGCTCCCCACCACTACCACCGTCACAACCACTACCACTCTGAATGGAGGCTCAGTTTTTTCTACTTCTACTCTTTCACCCTGACCAGGGCTCACTTCCTGACTTGGCCACTACCTGGTGACTTCCTAACCGATCCTTGCCCTGAGGCTTTGCACGGAATAATTCCACTCCCCAGTACATTTAGCAGCACCAGATTGACTTCACCTTCTCTGTCACAAGTGACTGAGGGGCCCGGAGTATGACCAGATCTTCAGAAGCCTCATTAGTCGCCATTTGTCCTAGACCCCGTATGTTGCTTCCTGTCTATCTACAGCTTAACTTAGCAGATTGAAGAACACCTTATGAGGAATCCCATTTACCCCTTAAAAAGGAGGCAGAACATGTTTGACAAAAAACTGGCTGAACTGGGCAGCCCAGGTGGCTCAGCGGTTTAGCGCCACCTTCAGCGCAGGGCGTGATCCTGGAGACCCGGGATCCAGTCCCACATGGGGCTCCCTGCATGGAACCTGCTTCTCCTTCTGCCTTTGTCTGTGCCTCTCTTCCTCTCTCTCTCTCTGTCTGTAATAAATAAATAGAATCTTAAAAAAAAAAAAAAAAAAAACTGACTGAACTGATTGAGAGAAAATGGAAATATTAACTAAAAGGCCATAGGTATGACTAAGAATTATATACAGGGAAAGGTCACCAGGTCATCTCAGGAGAAAATGACAGAGAAAACAAAGTCAAATGCCCATTTTCCCACTTATGATGGTTAATTTCATGTGTCAACTTTACTAAGCCATGGATCCCCAGATTAAACATCATTTCTTGGTATATCTGTGAGGTACAAGTTTCTGTATGAGATTAGCATTTGGATGGGAAGACTCAGTAAACCCCTCCTCAATGTGGGTGGGCATCATCCAATCCTGTAACAGGCCGAAAGAACAAAAAGAGGGAGAAAGGAGGCCTCCTGTTCTTTTTGCCTGCCCACTGCATTGCTATCAGTCTTCTCCTGCCCCTGGACTGGGATTTATATCATTGGCCGCCCAACTTCTCAGGCCTTCAGATTTGGACTGGAATCACACCACATACTTTCCTGTGTCTTCAGCTTGTAGTTAGCAAATCTTGGGAATTCTCATCCTCCATAATCATGTAAGCCAGTTCCTCATAAAATCTCCTTATATAGAGAAACAAATATCTCCTATTGCTTCTGTTTTTCTTGAGAACCCTGACTAATATGCCTATATACCAATTCATAGAGATGAGCAAGAATTAAATTGTATGTAAAAAAATGTATTTATCTACATAAAAATCTAATACAAAGAATAAAGCAGAGATTAAGAAAGGAAACCAGTAATGGCAGTCCTATGAGAATACACATACTATAAAGCACTAGTAAGATGACGAATTAAGATGATCTATGTCTAAATCTAGATAGAAAATTGACATCTTCCTAAGATATTGTAGTGATGAGGAACTTTACCTTGCAAGACTTATGCTGTAAAGTTGATAGGAAGTTATAAAACATGGTGTCAGAAAGGCTAAATTCTAAAATTCTGATGTTTGCAAGAAGAAAGAAAAAAATGATAAAGATTAGAAAAGGTTGGTTGGAACAAGAAGATAATTAAGAATGTTATAGACCAAGTGTCCAGGGTATGCAATGTAAAATGAAGGATGACAGGAAGAATGCAGTATTTATCAATTCCTTTTAATAAATCAATTCCTGGTTTAAATTTCTCTCTGGGAAGGGTAGAACAAGTGGAAAAGAAGGACTCAAAGCCCCACCTAAGATATAGAATAGTAAATAAGAAAAATAGAATGAAGTCACTTCAAGTGAATCCGAGTGTACAAGATCAGACCATCTACATCTCAGGGTACTGAAAGAATTTAAGGGTGAGTGTGCAGAATCAATATTAGGAGCTTTGAGACATCCCAAAGAAACAGAGGAGGGGCCAAAAGAATGGAGATAAGTATAGGCTCTGTTCATACTCTTTTAAAAGGTAAAAGATTAGGTAAAACTATAGCCCAAAGACTGTAACTGTAACACCTCCCCTCCTTAAACTGTAGATATTAATAAAGGAAAGTATGCTAAACTCATCTCATAGTCTTTTTTTCTTTTTTGACAGAACAATCAGGCTGTCATTAGAAGAATGCCACAGATATCTCTTCATTTCAAGAAGGCATTTAACTAAGCCTCAGGAAGATCCTTATGGACAAATTCAAGAAAAACCAGCCAAGTTAGTTGATGGATGTCAACCTGTCTTAGGAGAAACTCTGAGAATGGTGTGTTTAGATCTAGCCCATTCAAAAATTTTATTAACAACTTGGAGAGAGATGTCAAAGACAAACTTTTTGGCTCCTTTTCCAATAGCCAAAGCGGGAAGGTTAGATAATAATCTGGACGGTGAATAAAAAATTTCAATTGATTTTGATTGGCATAAAAATGTGTTTAAAACCAATGTAATTCAAATTCAAATGAAATTTGGCAGGTAGGAATATAAAGAATCTTATTTATCCTAAAACAAACAAAAGTAAAATGTACAAATTAGAGAAGACCGAGCTTATTAAGAGTTCCAGTGAAAAAGATGGTTTCAATAGCCATAACATGCTTCATCATGAACCAATTATATAATTCTAATTCAACTGTTTCAGGCACTGTATGACACTCTTATCTACTTCTTAATTAGGCTTCAGTAAGTAGTGGGCCCAGATGTAAACATGTAGTAGTCTGCTATACTGGATCCTGTGTGAGACACATTTTCCAAAGGGATGACAGATTCAGTAGAGCAGAGGGTGAAAAGTCTGAAGACTATGTTAAAAATAAATAAATAAATGGTTGTACAAAAGAGAAATTCAGTCTGAAGAAATACTTTCCAAAGCAATGAGCATTGTTCTTAAATATTTGAAGGAGTTTCATGAAAATAGGGTAGTGCTCCAGAAAGAGGACAAAGAGCATATATTATCACAGAGAGGTACATCAGGCTCATTATAGGGTATGCTATTGTTAACCATGCACCACCTCAAAAGAAGCACAGTTCCTCAGAGTAAAAATGCTCACAAATCTGCAAGATACTTATTGGAGGGGTTCCCACACTGGGGGGAATAGATGCAAAAGAAGACTGTGCATCCCTTTTCAATGCTATCATTCCATGATCTATGAATAATGTGCCCTATTTAGAACAATGCCATCACTGAGTCGTGCTTCTAATTCAACAGCTCTCAAGTTGGATGGCTCTAGTGGTTCTTAGCCTTTGAAGAATCATTTGTTATAGACACTGAGAATTAATTGAGTCTCTCCAAAACTTGTGTGTTGAAGATGGACTTTTGCCTTGGAAAAAATCCTTTGAGGCTACAACAGGAGGTACAAGCATTCCTTATATCTTTCAATATATGTAAACTGGCCCATCCCAAGGTCTAAATTTAGCAATTTAGCAAGCACCAAGGAAGCTGTGACAGTGAGAAAGAACTTTTTAAAAAACTGACAATGCTACTGCAGTTGATAATCTCAAGGCAAGACTCATCACATACATTTTCCTTTAATGCAAGGCAGGGTCCTGCTAACAGTATTTTCAATCGACTGATATGGGGGTGCCTGGGTGGCTCAGTCCAGTTAAGTGTCGACTCTTGATTTCAGCTCAGGTCTTGATCTCAGGGTCATGAGTTCAAGCCCTGCATCAGGCTCCATGCTGTGTACGGAGCCTACTTAAAAAAAAAAAAAAAAGTAAACTGATTGACATGTGAGAGGAGGGAGGGGCAACCTAAATTGAATAGAAGGCAGAGAACAATGACTAATCTAATTCTTAACCTTCCTCCTATCCCTTAATATATTATTGTTCTCCCTCAATATATTATTATATATTAAATTCAAGGGATATTTGTCTATCCCTTATATTTTAAAAATACCAACATGGAATGGAAACATCCAGGAAATAATGAAAAGTGTCTTTAAAAAAAAAAATCACCTCTCCACAGAGGTCACCTGCTGGTACAAACAAATGGACAGTGACTCAGAAACATGGTACCAACCGTCCTTTTAACTATTTAGAAATGTTTTTCCTCAAGCCTTTCATAAAGATATTGTTACTACTGTTTCTGTTTCTATTTTACACATGGAAGAGGGAAGGAAAGACTAAGGCAAGTTGTTCAAGGCATTCCAGCAGATGAACTCCAGATCAGGAGCAGCTCATCAGACCACCCCACTAGTATTCCCTCTCTTCAAAAATGGATTGCCAAACAAACAAAAGGATTGCCCTCGGAGTACTACAGAATTAAGTGCCTTATTAAACACAGTTCAGTATTGCTTCCTATTTCTTTCCTGTGTGAGTCTTATTTCTTCAAATGAGAGAATGCACTAGCATTTAAACACAATTCCCCTCCCTCCAAAACAGAAACAAACCAGAAAACATTCCAAATGCTTCCTTCAGTGCTGCGCTCTGGCAGAGCTGTGAATACGATTGAAGCAATGCCAAATAAAGAACACAACAGCAGTTACTACCATTATCATTGCTACTGGACATTTCTGTGACAAATAATGCTTGCAAAACACATTACCATAAATTATGAATGAATCTTATATCTAGGTAAATTAATAAAGAAGGCAAAAAGAGACAAAGCAAACCACGGAAGGGAGAGTAAAAAAAGATAAACTTTCTGCATACAGTTGCATTCGTGGGGGGCGAGGGTGGATATTTCCTGTACATTTTCTCCCCAAAATACAATTACATCCTTCTAACTTGTTTCTATTTTTTAATAACCTTTCACTCTGCAATGAAGATGCCACTTACACAGGCAGGTATGACCCTACAGTCTCCTTTCTGCTGCTCTCCAGGTCTTGGTTTCCTTTCCAGACAAGCCAGACTTCCTCTCCTCCCATTCACTCCTCGACCCACTGCAATCTGGCTGCCACTCCTTATTACCCCCTGGAAGCCTCTCTGGCCAAAATCAATAATGACTTCTTTGTTGCTAAATTCAATGGACACTTTTCTGTCCTCATCTTACCACCATCTCTGCAGGATTTGACATGGTTGACCACTTTCTCCTTCTTGAAAGTTTCTCTTCGCTTGGTTTCTATGACAACAATTTCTCCTGGGTTTCCTCCTCTCTGGGCATTACTTTGCAGTCTATTTCCCATGGTTTTGTTTGCTACTATCCACCCTTCAAATTCGTGATCACCAGGAATCTATCCTAAGTTCTCTTCTCTTCTTTCTTTATTCCTTTCTTCGTGTTCTGCCACACCCACTATCACGATTTCAGCTCCCATGCACTTATAGAAGACTCCTGGATTTGTTTCTGCAGCTGAGACCTCTTTGCTGACCTTTAGACCTCTGAGCAGTGGAAGGCCGATTGGGACAACTCTTCTAACTGCCACGGACTCCACACACTCAAAATACTAAAATGAAATTCACCCCTCCTGCCCCACTCCTTATTCTAATTTGTTTCTCTTCCTCTGATCCCTGTTTCAGCATTACCCATCACACAAGCCAGAGACCTGGGAGTCACACCTGATTCCCCCTCATCTCTTACCCCACACATTCAAATAGTCACCAAATCCTAGTATCTGTACTTTGTTACTAGATCTCTAAACGGTCCCCTTGCTCTCCCATCCCCATTATCAATATCCTTAGTGTAGGGCCTCAGTGATTTTTTTTTTTTATCCGAACTATGTCAACAAAGCCTTTGACTGGTCTCCCTGTCTCCAGACTCACCCTCCTTCCAATCTATCTTCCATGAAAATATTGCAAAAATATGCATCTAAAAAGGCAAATCACGGCCATGCTTTTACAAGACTGTCTAATATGGCTGCTGCTTCTCTCTCCAGTTTCTTCTCTCATTGCTACCCCCTTTCCCTCTTTTTGGCAGTTCTAAGACCATCCCTGTCAAGTCCTTATATACATGCAGCTTCCTCTCCTAGAACTTCCCTCTCTCCCCCTACTCCCACTCCAACCCAAACTACCTTTATCTGGTTCATTTCTACTCACTTGTTTGATCTTACTCATCTTATTTAACAGACTGTAATGCTGCATTTACTACGTATCAGTCAGTGTTCTAAGGGCCCATCATTTTATAGATGAAAAAATGAAGTACAAATAGGTCAAGTAACTTGTCCAAGAGCACACAGCCGGCAGTGTCAGTCAGGATTCAATCCCAATCTGGGTCCAGCTTCCATTTACTTGGTTACTAAGAAGACTTTCGTGTTCCTACACCACTGAATGCGTCCCTCTGTCATAATGCTTAACTAATCATTTTTCCTACTCTCTTGTCCATCCCTTCTACACAACAGTTTCTTAAAGGCAGAAACTATATCTTTTTCATCTTTGAAAGTCCAGTGGTCATCCCAGTAATTGTTATGCAGTATACAGACACTAGATACTTGTTCAATGAATGAATAAGGTAGCAAAAAAGTCACGATGGATAAGCAAACTTAGTATTTCTAAAACCTAAGCAAGTATCCATGTCTTAAGATTCTCCACACATTTTTATTTGCAAGTCACTTAATGCCTAGATCCTCTTTTTTAAAGTTTGTGTTTTACAGAAACAGAGTACCCAATCAAACAATAAAGGTAACCAATCAAATGAAAGATACTTTGTAAGAGGGGTGTCTTTAAATTTTAAATCCATTAAAATGTCTTCATTTGGTAAACTATTATTTTTATTTCAGTGTAAAATTATAATTAAAAACTCCACCTGAGCTTTGAGAGTAATTGTACCATTCATTAGAATAGAGTGAAAAAGGATACAACTATGGAATATCTTACCATCCAACTCTGGTAGACCATAGAGGGGAAATACCATGCTTTCAGCACATTTGTAATATTAAAATAAAAAGTGTTTCATTCCTAGACAAAACGACGTCATGACTTCTTCTTCTTCTTTTTTATTTTTTAAGAGAGAGAGAGAGAGAGCACGTGCAAGCAGCAGTTGGCAAGGGGAGGGACAGAGGGGGACAGAGGGAATACGGAGAGAGAGAATCTTAAGCATGCCCAGCACAGAGTCCCACCTGGGGCTCTATCTCACGACCCTGAGATCATGACTTGAGCTGAAATTAAGAGTCTCAGATGCTTAACTACCTGAGCCACCCAGCTGTCCCAGGAGGCCATGTCCTTTTAATGCATAAAACAATACAGGTTAAAAATCAACTTGCCTCTACTTAGGAGTACTTATATATAGTTACCCCAGAATCACAGCCCTTGTATAAGAGTATAAAATGAGGAAGACTCACATGTTATCTACATGTGACCTTCTGGCTCAATGGTCAACAGAGTGCCAGTAGTATAATACCATGTTGGTCAATTACAGATATTTGAATACCATTGGCTACTTGCTGAAGATGTTACCGATTTTAAACAAGACTGATGTGCCATGAAACTTTCAATCATAGCACATGTCTGGTACTTCATTTCTGTGACAAAGGAACGTTTTGACTTGAACTCTTTGGCTAAGCATCATTTTACCTGTACAAACTTCATGCCAAAGGGAATCCAGCATGAGAACATTGTTCCACAAATGTTTACCATGAAGATTTATAAATTTTAATGAGTCCAAAAGAGAATTTTATATTTTAGTCTAAAGATCTGAAAACCTTTGTCCTGTCACTAGAATAAGAAACATGAACCTATTCTCCTGACCCCAGGATGACAGTAACAGCTGCTGTGCCTGGAACAGTCCTAGTTTATGGTATTGCTGTAGCACAATTATTAATAGTACCCCCTTTCACTCTCAAAAGTGCCCCTGTTGGAATGATAAATTATATGGTCATCCTAAATATACCTTGTCTGTTAGATGTACAGAGATGGATGTAAGACACTAGGCTGACCATACTCAGTACTATCCAGAGGACTAATAAAGAAAGGAAAATCATTCTCAACCATATACATGCCAATAAACCTGAATATTTATGGCAGATATGACAATAATTTCAGTTCAGTATTAATATTAATGTCAGTAGCATGGACGACAGATTAATATTACTTGTACTAGGTGAGAAAGACGTAGGCTAAAACAAGAGCTCCCCTCATACTTTCTTTCCAACTCTCCTATTTCCTTTCTCCAAATTGTTCTTTCTTCTAAAATCACTGCAGACTAGTCTAACAACTATCAAGGGAAATGTCCTACCTAAACTACATCAACTTATTCTATCCCTGAGGCGGAATAATGGGAGGCAGTCACCCAATGGATAAGAGGCAGGCTTTGTGGTCAAACAGACTAATTTTCACAATCTGAGCTCTCTCACCATGCACCATGTAACTCTGGACAAATCACTTCACTTCTGTGTGTCTCAGTTTCCTCATTTGTGGAATGGGAATAATACTAGCAGGATAGTTGTGAGGACTAAATAAGATGATGTCTGTAAATGGCTTAGCATGGTTCCTGAAACATAGTAAGTGCTCAATAAATGGAAACTATGAAGGTGAGTGGTTGTCTCAGTCCTCAAACCAGAGTCTGAGCATGGCTACAGTATTGGTGTGCAAGGACACCAACCATATACAATTCTAGAATCTTAGAGTTGTTATGGAGTGTACAATCACCAAGTAAGATCCTCCATGTCTAGGAAAAAATATCAAGCCCTAGATAGGTAAGTAACTTGGCTCAGTTTGCACAATTTGCTAACAAGAAATCCAGAATGAAAATGGAGTTTTAAAATTTTCTCTTCTGAAATTTTTTATTTATTTATTCATTTATTCATTTATTTATTTGAGGCAGACAGTACAAGGTGTGGGGATGGGGGCAGAGGGAGAGGGAGAAGCAGACTCCCCACTGAGCAGGAGCCTGACATGGGGCTCAATCCCAGCACCCTGAGATCATGACCTGAGCTGAAGGCAGATGTTCAACCAACTGAGCCAGCTGGGTACCCCTCTCTTCTGAATTCTATCAAAAAGATTCAGAAGTAGTAATGACTATAGACAAAATATTAGTATGTATCACTGTGAACATTTATCCACACGATATGTTAGAAACCCATGTTCCACTTTGCCTGGAGTAAGTTAAACTGGTTCTGATATAAATGCCAACATGCCGTTACAGAAAGTTCTTCATAGTTGTAGAGAGGTAGATCACGAATAGGCCTCAGTTTTCTCTTTTGTAAAGTGGGAGTAATATCATGTGATTCCTAGGGCTGTTTGGAAGATCAAACAAAATAACATGCAAAAGCACTTAGTGCAGCACCTTCCTGTGATGTCCCAAAGTTTACTGTGCTGACAATGATCTCTATTCATCCACACAAATTCATCTATAGTGACATAAAATTTCAACAAATTCTTTCCATTGCTGCCATCTAAAAAGCATTCTTTGGTTTAAAGCCCAGCCAGGGTGTATTAAGAAAGCATGTCCTCAATGCTAATGGACAGGCTGTGTCCCAGCATCTTTTTATTGGGAACTCTCTCCAGCAACTGAATGTTAAATACAGATCACAGGTGACCCTGATAAAACTACTCAAGTAAGCAAATTTGACACCTTTCTTTCTTACGCATAAAACTCCAGGGAGCTTCAAGGCCCATCAGTAATGGCCAGAGGAATACAAAGGGCAATAGGCACAATTCCCCCCAGAACTTGCAACCCTTCCAACATTACACAGAAGCCATCTGCTTAGAGTCACTTGGACAATGGGAATTTGAGATCTCTGTGCTCAGGTTTCTAAAGTAAATTTACGAATTCAATTACTGTGGCATTGAAGGCATGCCCAACTACTGCCTGACACTGTGTGAGGCTCTGCAACAGTTCTTTGGGCAATCTAAGAGAGAGAATAAAGATCTTGCAGATGTAGGTTTCTGCCCCCAAGTTAAACAGTACTACAAAATCTTGTGATTAGACTGGTGTGGTGTACTCTACCTGGAACTTTGGAACAACACCTAGAATTTTGTGGCTAGGGGGGAATAGACAATTTTTTACCAAACAAAACGGTAAAGAGGGCACTTGGGTGGCTCAGTAGGTTAAGCGTCTGCCTTCAGCTCAGTTCATGATCTCAGGGTCCTGGGATAGAGCCCTGCATTGGGCTCCCTGCTCAACAGGGAGTCTGCTTCTCCCTTTGTTCCCTTCCCTTCACCTCCCGCTCATGCTCTCTCGCTCTCTCTCTCTCTCAAAAATAAATAAATAAATAAAATCTTTTAAAAAAGCAAAACACTGAAGAAATTACTTTAAAATTAATTGACATTTATTTTAGGTCTTGCAAGATGTCCCACATTATGTACAGGAATTTAGGTAGATGGGCCTTCACTGAAAAGGTAGTTTAAAATGTTAGTCCCAAGCCCCATTCTTGACAGTCCCTATGAAGATATCCAAAGAATATATAAAATATCCACAGTTTTCTTCATATCTTGCAATGTATGAGGCAATACAGCATTGGCTTAATTCCAAATTACAAAACATGTGGAAAAGAGGGAACCACAGCATATGACTCATCCATACACTGCAAGCTCCTAGAGGACTCTTTTGGTTTAGAAGACAGTGAATAAATGCTCAACAGATATCATTCGGTTACTGACTTCTTCCCATATTCACCACATGGAAATAGAAAAAATATATGAGGGACGCCTGGGTGGCCCAGTGGTTGAGCATCTGCCTTTGGCCCAGGACGTGGTCCTGGAGTCCCAGGATCGAGTCCCACATCGGGCTCCCTGCATGGAGCCTGCTTCTCCCTCTGCCTGTGTCTCTGCCTCTCTCTGTGTCTCTCATGAATAAATAAATAAAATCTTAAAAAAAAAAAAAGATATGAGGAGCCTAAACTCCCTGTGTTCAGTGTCACCCCAAGAGCCTTGCTTAATGTTAACCTTATAGTAGACATTTCATAATCGATTTAAATCATATTCCATATGTCCCACATATGGAATTTTCATATACACATTTTATATGTAAATACACACTTACATGGTTGTCAGTTTATTTTTTTAAAGATTTTATTTATTTATTCATGAGAGACAGAGAGAGAGAGAGAGGCAAAGATATAGGCAGAGGGAGAAGCAGGCTCCCTGCGGGGAGCCCCATGCAGAACTCTATCCCAGGACCCTGGGATCACAACCTGAGCCAAAGGCAGATGCTCATCCACAGAGCCACCCAGGTGTCCCTGGTTGTCAGTTTAATATATATGCTAAAAATAAAATATATATAGGCTAGTGTTCCTTGTGTTAACACTGTCTCTTGCTTGACACAAGCAGGGGGAGTGGCAGAGAGGGTAAAGCAGACTCCCCACTGAACAGAAGCCTGACATGGGTCTCGATCCCAGGACCCTGGGATCAAGACCTGAGTGAAGGCAGATGCTAAACCAACTGAACCACCCGGGCACCTCTCTGCCCACCTTTTAATGTTACTTCCAATTCTGACAGATCAAAGTGAATCATATTTTTAAAATCCTAGAACCTAAAGCTAATAAGAACTACACACTAAGCAAGGGAAGGATGGAGCAAAGATGCTTTCCACTTAACTTTGAACATGACAGAGCTGGATCAGGAACAAAAATGTGTGGCATGTGGCAAACATGCAAGAAGTTCAAGAAGACCCATTCTGTCCTTCGAAGATGAAAGCCGGGCAGAGGGTGGGGTTGGAGGACATCATATAGGACATAGGCTAACTGGAGTTTGAGGCTTTCCGGGTCCTTAAGATAAGCCAATAAACAAAAGGATAATGATCCTCTGTCAAGAAATGTTTTTAAAATACATGAGTAGTTCAAGAGGTTGTGGCAGGTGGCTTGACAGGAAAAAAATGGAGTCTTCCTGCTGTGAGAAAAGATTCTTCTCTTCCCTTGGGGTGAATTATGTTTGCCACTCAATGTACATTTTCCGTGTTTTGGGGATTATAGAACTATAATCATAGTACTCTGGCGAGGAATTCCCCCAGGGGGTGCCTGAGTGATTAATCACCAAAGAGAGCCCAAAGGAGTGGACAGAGCTGGTAAACTAAAGAAAGCCTTAGTCATTCACTAGCTTCAGAAGATCACAGCCATCTCTTTCTACTGTAAATGAACTGGGACCATTTTCCTCCAACAGGAAGAAGACCTTAACAGATGCGAAAATAGAAAAAGGAGATCACATTTTCCTCCGGCTTTGGAGGAAACTCATATGGAACAGGCAAGGCTCAGAGAGAGAAGACACTCCAGTGTTTTGTTACTGCACGACAAATTTCCATAGATTTAGCAGCTTAGAACAGCATGCATTGATTAGCTCATCATCTGGTAGGTCAGAAGTCTTGCACAGCATGGATGGGTTCTCTGCTCAGGGTATCACAGGCTGAAATCAAAGCGTCAACCATACTTTCTCATTTGGAGGCTCTGGTGAAAAATCCACTACCAAGCTTATTCATATTGGCAGAATTCAGCTCTTGCGTTTGCAGAACAGAGGTCCCCTGTTCCTTGCTGGTTGACACCCACTGGCCACTCTCAGCTCTAGAGGCCACCCACATTCCTTACCATGTGGTTCCTCCAATCTTCAAGTCAGCAAGTCCTTCTCATGCTTCCAAAATCTAACTTCCTGTTTCTGACCTCTAGCCTCAAATCTAAAGGGCTCATGTGATTAGGTCAAGACTACCCAGATAATCCCCATGCCTTAAGATCAACTGATTTGGGACCTGAACTATAACTGCAAAAATCCTTCCACAGCAATACCTAGATTAGTACTTGACTGAATACCTGGAAGAAGGTGTGTGCACACCAAGAGCCAAGAATCATGAGAGCCATTTAAGAATTCTGCCTATTGGGATCCCTGGGTGGCGCAGCGGTTTGGTGCCTGCCTTTGGCCCAGGGCGCGATCCTGGAGACCCGGGATCGAATCCCACGTCGGGCTCCCGGTGCATGGAGCCTGCTTCTTCTTCTGCCTATGTCTCTGCCTCTCTCTCAATCTCTCTCTGTGTGACTATCATAAATAAATAAAAATTAAAAAAAAAAAAAAAAAGAATTCTGCCTATTGCAGGACATTCTTGTCATTAGGATTTGTGGTTTTGTGTGATATTATGACTTCCTGGTTTAGAACCAGTGAAAACCAAAGCACGGAGAGGGAAATGGGTCTTGGACAATGGCAGAGCTTCCAAGGCCCCAGATTCACAGAAAACTCTAGACTGGGACTAGAAGTGGCATGTGTAAAAAAAAAAAAAAAAAAAAAAAAAAAAAAAAGTGGCACGTATTTGTCTAACATTCATTCTGTGATATCCAACAGAGCCAAGAAGAGAAAGGAGGCCACCCGGAACTGGCTGTCCCCATAAACTATGCTATAGGAAGCACATAGTAGGGTGCTAAGTAAATATTTGTTGAATAAAAGAACTAAGTCTTTGGGGGGCAAACACTAATGTTAGAATCACACATTTATTTATTTATTTATTTATTTATTTATTTATTTATTTATTTATTTATTGTTAGAATCACACATTTAAACCTAGCATATATCTATGTTTTTGTCTTTCTTCCATTTTCCTAAATTGGGAAAATGTCCTAAGCTAAGGCTTTTCCCTGCTCCTCCATCAGGATAGTTACAGTGACCAGTATACCTCTGATGGGCAAGTATGCCAGTGGCAGGACAATGCTAGAGGAGAGACAGAGACAGACAGCTGTGGGGACGACCTCTTTCTACCTGAGTTTCAACTCAATCCTGTCCTCCCTACTGCATTATAATTAACTAAATTTAGGCCTTTATGAAGAAGGAAAGAGAGAAGGGGAAGTAATATGATTTGAGCATCTCCTGTGTGCCAGACACTTTATAGACTTCTTTAATAATTTAATGTTTAATTATTCTTATTTAATTCTCATACCCTATGAAATGGATATTATTTCTAATAAACAAATTAAGGTACAGAGATGGGATCTGAAACCAGGGTCTTTCTGATACTAACCTCCAAGTGCTTTGCCAATCTTATTCCATGCATTGCTAACTGTCAACCTGTAATGATTTCATTCACTGTCCTCTAAGTTTTAGGTTAATCATTCACCTACCATTTCTGACCCAGTCTTCTCACTGGAGCCCTGAATTTCAACTTGATCAATCCTGCTGAGGCACTGTCTTCTCAAACCATCAGCCTAGAAGAGATTTTATTCTTACTTCGGCCGAGCGAATTCAAGGGGCTGCCTAAAGGGTGAATAAGACTACCAGTACTAGAGTGGAGGTTTCTGTACCTGGATCATGTTCTCTGGATTCTAAGGCACTCAGCATTTTCTTTGGGGATCAGAGAGACACATACGTGCCTGAGCTCCTTCTGTCCAATCAGGTTCTATTCTCCACCCACAGACCCCCCACCCCCCAACAACCGATACATTCCTGCAGAGCCAGGCAAGCCAACCCAAGAGATTTATCCTTACTTACCCTTAGGGATTTACAGTCCATATTTTAAAGTGGAAAATCCCACGAAAAAGGCACATTTACAGGGGGAGAAATGAAAGCAACACCAAGTCGCGTGTCATTTCGTTGTATGGTCAGTCTCAGTGCACAGTGCACTGTATCAGCATTAGGGAAAATTAAGTGAGAAAAACATTACAACAGCCCAGGGACACTTCTACCTAAATTTTGTGATTACATTTTAAGTGCTCTCTGTCACAGATATCATAAACTGATTAAATCATTTCATGCCTGACCCCTACTGACTATGCTAAGTGAAAGGAGAGGGCTATTAATAACTACCCATTTCTGACAGCTGCCCAGGGGCAATGCTGCCTTTTGCAGCAGTGAAATGACTCCCCAGCTCACTTACTGAATGCTGAATATTGATTCATATTATGAGTGTTGTCAAACACAGAGTGCAGTGCTGCAGATCCGTAGTGGCAGGTCATCAGGAATAGCATTAGCAAATGTCAGGTCAGGAATCAAAGGCCTGCTGGACTCTTTAGGGATGAGATTTATCGATTCCATAAAACGTGAAACAGATCAAGTACTTGTGATGATGGAAATGGTCGTGGCAGAATGAGGCTGAGCCTGCTCTGATGTAGACCTCAGGACAGATGCAACACACAAGTGACCATGGAAGAAAATGCTAAAAGTTGGAATGCCGGGGACAAGGACAACAGCAGCTTTGGGCGAAGGAGATTTGGGGGCTAAATGTCAGATCTCAGATGTGAAATTGGTCAAAGGTGTACGTGTGCATGCATGTGTGTGTGTGTGTGTGTGTGTGTGTGTGTGTCCTACCAGGCTCAGGTATTTCCAAGAGCAAGATCCAAAAGAATGTGATCAGGTGCCGGCACAAATATTACAAAATAAAGATAACAGTCTATGTTAAAGGTGCAATTTGTTATTTTATTGACATCTCCTTCTGAAAACACTTAAAATATATCTGGCTTCTGGATTTCCATCACTGGAACTAATTTTTTTAATCATATCCTCCCCTATTATTATTCCATTCCCTTGTTATTCTATGAGATGTCCATTAACACTGTAATTTCTGTAATTCTCTTAGTGCTTTCACCTTGATATAGTGAAAGAAAGAAAGATAGAGAGGGAAGAAAGAAAGATAGAGAGGAAAGAAAGAAAGATAGAGAGGGAAGGAGGGAGGGAGAAAGGTTGGGGTGGGCCCTAGACTTTAAATCAGAACACTAGATTCTTTTAATTCTTGTTCTGCTATTTATCTTGTGACCTTAGGCGAGACACAACCACCTATATCTCAATATCCTCACCTGCAAAACAATAAAACCCAAAAAGTTTATGTGCACTTAGCTCTGCAAAAAGGTTTTTGGTAGAGGATCAATAATAGATCACAAGTTCCATAATGGAGAGCAGGTACATATTATTATTCATCTTTATGTTCTCAATACCTAGTAAAGTGATTGGCTCAGAATAATAATTTATTTTTTACTTTAAAGGAAAGATGGATATGCTCTGAGACTGTAAAGGTTTACTGTTACTCTTATTGCCTTTATTATTATATATTTGGTTGCTAAGTATGTAATACTTGGTCTAACATCACTGGAAATGTTTTGAAATTTGCATTGCTTAATGGAAGTTTGCTGAAATCATACTTTGCTTTCACGTCTCCTAAAAGCAGACCACAATGCCTTCTTTAATTTTGCCCCATACTGTGACTGGAGTCTTGAGCTCTCCATAAGGGAAAGCTAGCAGCTGTGAAGTTCTAATTGTTTATTATATTTGAATAGGTAAATGTAAATTTGTTTATTTACAGCTTGTAAGAGTTTCTGCTTTCTAGAGGAAATTTGCTCCTTTGACTACCATAGTATGTCCTCATTGATTCGCTTTTATCTACAAAATGCATTTTGGTAAATTATACAAAACTATCCTTTTCAAAAATTATTTATAAAAACCTTATCATCATTGGATTACATCAGCATATCCTCTCTTTTAAATAATTCTTAAGATAAATATACATGTGGATTTATTGTTTCTTTTCTTCATTATCACTTAAGTTCTAAATCTTCCTCTGATAAGAAAAGAAAAATGAAGAAAAGGTGTTAGGATCTTATAGACTGTCCATCAAAGGATCACTCCAGTCTTGTTTTAAATGGGCTGATGAGAGAAAATGAACAGGTGCTACAGGTTACTCAGCTGTTCTAAAATTAAAGATTGATATTTTTCCTCTTGTTCTATTAGCAGACCTTTAGTGACATGTTAGCACTGGATAATGGTTGCAGCAGTTTAAGCCTCACGCTGTGATTTTTAACAGAAAGCCCAGCTACAGCAGCAAACAATGACATCTCCCCATAGCCAGTAACCTAATAAGGAAGCAGTTGCAGCCCTAGGCAGTTTGACTAAGCAGCAAGAGAAATCTGACTTCCAATGTACTAACTCCACTTTAAAGACAATGGCCTGGCTTAATTAACACTGTATTCATTTGTAACTCAATCAATTTCGAATTTTTGTCCTTTAACCATTGACTCTGCCAGCTTAAAAAGAAAAAGAAGGCTCAAGCTGCTGAAAATCCCTCTTGATTTGTAGAAACAGATATTTCTGAACCAGCACTAGAATAAATAACGCTTAACTTTAATTGTTGAGTTTCCCAAATGGCTAGGTAATCATAAAACCATCTTTTAATAAAAGAATTCCATTAACTATTTTAGGAATCGGCTTGGAATGTATTTAATGTAATACCAAAATTGAAATTATTTTCTCATACTCCTATTTTGGGGGGCACTAAATTTAAAAGACCAGATCTTGCCCAAAACGTATCTATTTTGAATTATTATCACCAACAGTAGCCTAGCAGATTTTGTCTAGCATGCTTATGGGATCTCATAAACTTCATTTGGCCTACCTGGGCCCCTTGGCTTTGGTTTGGCCAATATATACTACCCTCTGAAAATAAATTAAAATAAATGCTAACTCCATCAGACTGTTCATCATCATTGACTTTCATTAAAATATATCAGCCAACAAATAAGGTTAATTAGGTAAGATTCTAGACTAAACTAATATTCTGAATTCTTATAAGGAAGGGTACAAATTTAAGAGAAATAAATTATCTTATTACTGCATGAGATCAACTAGGTCATGTAAATATTTGCAAATTTGCCTTTTAAAATCAACCACATAGGGGAACCCTGGGTGGCTCAGCGGTTTAGTGCCTGTCTTTGGCCCAGGGCGAGATCCTGGAGTCCAGGGGTCGGGATCATCGAGTCCCATGTCGGGGCTCCCAGCGTGGAGCCTGCTTCTCCCTCCTCCTGTGTCTCTGCCTCTGTGTGTGTGTGTGTGTGTGTGTGTGTGTGTGTGTGTATATCATGAATAAATAAATAAATAAATCTTAAAAAAATAAATAAAAAAAATAAAACCAACCACACAATCTTTCCTGAAAATCTTTGCATTCTGCAAAATGATGTGCTAAAAAAATAATAGGGCTTATGAGGGTTGGGTCAGACCACCCAAAAACGTGTTAACTAGGGTGCAAATGAAGATAACAACATTATTTAAAATTAAAAATACTATTAAAAATACTAGCACACACACAAAAAAAATACTAGCACAGTTCATCTCCACTGATATTTACACTTAGCTCCACTGTCTATTCTTTGCAGCCTTAAATCTTGAGGCTCATGCTTCCTCCTAGATACAGGGATTTTATTTTAAAGAGACCATTTTCGTGAAAATTAAAAGTATGAATAATCCAGAACATAGCATTCTTCATTAATTCATGTTCTTAACACAAGGGGAAATGTCCGTGCAGACTTCATTTGCCGTTGTCCTCACAGATGGCTTACCAAGGTGGAAGGGATGGAGGTTCCTAATGCCACTACATGAGCCATTATTTGCACTAAAAGAAGGCACTTCTGTAGATTGGCAACTTCTTTCTTGAGGTCATCATAAAAGTACTAAAGTTTTCTCTTTGAAAGAAAGCTTGCCCCAATGGCTACAAAACATAAATCAAAAAATAAGAAAATCTCAAATAAACCAACACAATCTCCAGATCATTTCCAACTTCATTCTCCTGTTTACCAACTAATAAGAGATAATGTGCATGAAACAAACTCTTTGATACATAAGCCATGTTCTCTATTATAACAAGAAAGGAAAGTATGGCTTTTAAAAGCTAATGAGGGCAAAGAATGGAGGCTGAAGAGAAAGAAGATCCCAGCCCTCTAATCTGGTATCCAGGGCCTCCCACCATCTGACCAGTAGTCCAGAGTTCCAGTTTTATCTCCCACACACAGCTCATTAGATGAAGCCGTGTTGGAATGATCTTTTATTTGGTCCTTACCTTATGCATTCCATAACTGCTATTCTGAACACCACACCTGCTTCGGTCCTGGCACTAACCCTACCTCTTCCATGAGCCTTCCCCTGCCTACCCTCCTTCTCTGACCTACTCATTTTGTTCCATGTAATGCCTCCTTAACCTGCCAGCCAAGTTTATACACAGATATACACATATGTCTGTGCATGTGTATGTCTATGTATAGGTATCTGTATAAAAAAGAGAGAGTGAGTCTTATCTCCTTGGATATTACACAAGTTGAGTAGAGGTCTTAGTTGTCATCTTCCTCTTGTTTTTTTAGTAACCCCCAAATGCCTAGCAGGTGTTTCTGCATGGCAACAGCTCTGTAAAGTATTTACTATTGGATTTTGGGGGGGGCTGAGGGCCTTATATGGAATTGTATAACTACTCTACATTTCATAAATATGCTCCAAAGAGTTGAAAGAAGTTATGAACCAAACAGTATCTGAAAATATTTATACACACAAACTTAGATTTGAGCTCATTATATTCACAGAGGCAAAGATATGGCTACTTCTAGGAATTCACTGTAAAGACACAACCTGAACATTGCAAAAATACATATACACAAGGTTATCCCTTGCAGCATTTTTAGTTAAATTTAAAATATTTTGTAACAATCTAAAGGTCCAAGAACAATTAGGTGGCTAAATAAACCATGATACATCAACACAGTGGAATAATTCATAACTATAAAAAAGAGTGAGAAAGATCTCTATGAATCAATACAGTGATTTACAGGATGTATTAAACTGAAAAAAAAAAACAAAGTGCAGTAGTATCTATGGAAAGGTATCTTTTGTGTAAAAAAGAAGATAATATAAGAAAATATGCTGCTTTTTGGGGGCAAAAGAAATAGAGAAAAGATAAATCAGAGTCTAAGGAGATAGATTTCTTAGAGGCAGGTGAGAATGGGTGGACAGTGGTGGGATGGGGAGGGAGGAGAAAGATGGCTTTTGAGTTATATATTTTTGAACCATCGTAATACTTTATATATTAAAAAAGATAAAATAGCATAAAACCAGCAAGGATGAGAGGAAAGCCCTAAAATGCAACATGAATAAAAACAAGTGAATGTAACTTTATTTCAGTTAAATAACACAACTACACTGAAGGCAGCAGAGGTTGAAAGGGGTAGGTGGGGATTAATTTTATACCTCAGTCTACAGACAGAAAAAACTATAAACAAATATTGAACTCTAGTAAATAGGTTTGGTTTTTGTAGTATTTACGGGTTAGTAATTCTGAAACTATTTTCTGTATATTCTAGGACTCAGCAAATAAATAAATATTGAAGATAATGAAAGCCAGGTTTTTCACTGATAAAGGAGAGAGTTACAAGTATGAAATATGATGTTGGAATAGTATTGAAGATATCAATTTGAGTTTATACATATAAATATGAATTTTTTGTAGCTTTGTTTCTGGCGAGGGCTTAAAAGCAATAACAGCCCAGTAATAAGGAGCACACCTAGTCCCCACTTCTGGGTTGCTAAATAATATCTTCCACTAAAAAGAGCCAGTGTTCCTTGGAGAATTGGTTGGTGCCATGTCTGCACCAGGTATGTATAAAATGATCCTATGATACCTTGTTGTATCAGAAAATAAAAAAGAATATGGAAAAGAAGAGGGCCATGTCAAAAAGACAAAGGAGTCAGCTTGAAGGGGACAATTTGAGCACCAGAATAAATAGTGAAAACAAAATATTTTAATCCACTGAATAAAACAAGAATTCAGGTGTCTATACTAAAAATGCATCAATCAAAAAAAAAAAAAAATGCATCCATGCATACATACATAAGAAAGAGGAAATGGGAAGTTCTTTACAACAGAATGTCAAAATAAATGTGTAAGTAATTATTTATGCAATAATTGACTCAAGGACAATTTACCAATGAATGCTTAAATTGGTAACTGAACACTTGATGGGGAATAATATATTTAAATAGTCTCAAAGCTTCTTTTCACAATTACTTACTGATTACAAAAGAAAAAATGGCAACTCTGTAATGGAAAACCCAGAAGTCATCACAAAGTGGTCGGGTCAATATCACCAATAATGGAACAAACCAGTATGATATTACTCCATGACTGGATGCACTGGATAAAGACACCATCACTCTGTGGTGGTTATGCTTGCCAAAAAGCATAATCTGGATTTGATCATAAGGAAAGAAAATAAACCTAGGTTGACGGACACTCAACAAAATAACTGGCCTTTACTTGTCCAAAATGTCAAGATCAAATGAGACAGAGATTAAGAACCATTCTGGATTAAAGGGGACTAAATAGGACAAGTATATTAAAGACTTGATCCCAAATTGGACACTGGTGTGGGACAAATAGCTATAAAGAATATCAAGATAATTGTTGAAATCTGCATATGGACTGCAGGTTAGATAATAGATTTCCATAAATGTTAAATTTCTTGATTTTGAGAACTATACTGTGGTTATATTATAAGAGTATTCTCATTCTTAGACAACTCACAGAGAAGTACTTAAGGGTCAAGGGATATTATGTCTGCAACTTACAAGATAGCTAGGTAGATACTAGATAGAGATATAAAACGATAGATAAAAGAGCTATTTTTATATATAAAGATTATAGAGATCCGTGGATAGAGAGAAAATGTTAATGTAAATGAGGCAAAATGTAAATAATTAGTGTACTCAAGTACAAAGTATAGGAATTCAAGATCTGTGAGTTTGAAGCTAAAAAGTTTTTCAAGTGTGTGTACATAAATATATAAATATGTAAGTTGTGTGTCTGCGTATAAAAACATGGCCCACATAGTACTTCCCTGGGAGGGTTCATTTTCCACTGAGAAACTCCAGGTCAGTTAGAAGGTAACTTTGAAGGAGAAAGCACGCATCCAATCCCATGATTGTAAAAATGAGATTTTTGGATTTGATCCTCAGCATAAATGTGGAGGTAACTACCATCTTTACTCTGCCACTTCAAAACTGTATTTCTAACACAAAAATGTGATCCATCACTATGGTTAAAAAAAATCTTCAATGGCATGCATTTAGGATAAATGTACAATTCTTTAATAGGACCTTACAAAGTCCTCATAAATTTTTTCAGCTTTGATACTTGAATTTTCTGCCTAACCAAACTTCTGGATTCCTTATTATTTTAGTAACTATCTTCTTTTTGTATATCAACTGGTCATCAGATCTACTTCCTCTTGAATTCACATGCCAACATAATCTATATGTAATAATATTAATAATTGTGATTTCTTAGACATTTGTACGTTCTGACTTCGATCAACAAAGCATCTTATTGTTCCAACATATTGACACTTCAAATGCAAGTAGCTAACCAGCCTCCCTCAATGCTGTAGGTACCATCTTTTAACGGTTATTTGATTAAAATATTGATAAAAAATGACACTGAATCAGCAAAGAGTCAGATTCAGAAAATGCATGTATACTATATATGTATTCATACTATACACTGAACTGTAGGAAAGTACCATAAGGAATAGAATCAAGAGTCTTAATTCCCAGTTACTATGACATACATTTGTTTTAAGTTAGGTAAATAATCTCTAAAAATACCCTTTCCTGCTTTTTATTTTCTAATGCTTAAACTCCTGTACAAGATGCCTGAGAATGATGGCATCACACTGTAACATTGCGATAAGACCGAGAAAAGAAAAGGCAGAAATGATGCTCTTTTAAAACATTTGGCTTCCTTTTCGTAAAGGGAACCTGTGTGTAACTTAAAAAATACAAGTATAATATCATGAGATTCAAAGGTTTATCAAAATTGCTATGTCAGACAAACCTCAAGTAAAATAGATGCTGATATGGACCAAAGAGATTTGTAGTGTTACTATTTGTTTTACATAAAATAGATATGCATGATGCGAATAAACTGTAATCATAAAATAGGAAGTCCAATGGAAAAAGGATATATGACTGGAACCAAAGCACTAACTCCTGTGACTAATAATGCTCTGGCTTTTGATGAAACTATGAATATAATGTCAGTTGTCTTTCTTATTCAAATGAAATTTCTTGTATCCACATCAGCACAGCAGTTGTGGGCTGTCAGCCAGGACATTTAAAGAACCTTAAAACAGCTGGATTTTACAAAGAAATCCTTCCTAATGGGGCTGTACATTCTCAAATTATACCATGGTATATTAAATAGGGCAATTTTTACAAGGAAAATCATATAAAACATTGTGTAAGGAGAAGTATATATTTCTAGAATTTGAACTCCATGCAACCGTATATTGGATCCATTATTTAAAAGGAGATCTGTTAAGAATTGGACTTAATTCTTCAACTTAAAAACAGAGTGGAACAAAACTATTAAAATTCCTTAGAATAATCTTTAATAGGTTTGTTGGGGCACCTGGGTGGCTGTCGGTTAAGCGTCCAACTCTTGATTTCAGCTCACGTGGTGATCTCAGGGTTGTGAGATCAAGCCCTATATTGGGCTCCCCACCAAGCGTGGAGCCTACTTAAGATTCTTTTTCTCACTCTGCCCCTCTCTCCACTCACATTTTTTTCTCTCTCTTTCTTCCTCTCTCAATAAATAAATGAATGAACGAATAAATAAGTAAATAAATAATAGTTTTGTTAACTACCTAACAGTATAATCTAGAGAGGGAAGGATCTTTCCTCAGTTTATCTTGCAACTAGAAAATGAGATTTTTATAAGTCACATATTTTTAAGTCAGTCTCTGTTCTTTATACTAATATATCAGGCTCCTAGCAAGTTCACATGCACAACGGGGAATGTCTTTGTCATTATCTCTTGTTCCCTCTGAGGCCACTACACTATAAAACTATTAATAATATTTTTTACAAAGAACACATAACAGGCAGCCCCGGTGGCGCAGCAGTTTAGCGCCGCTTGCAGCCCGGGATGTGATCCTGGAGACCTGGGATCGAGTCCCACGTTGAGCTCCCTGCATGGAGCCTGCTTCTCCCTCTGCCTGTGTCTCTGCCTCTCTCTCTCTCTCTCTCTCTCTCTCTGTCTCTCATGAATGAATAAATAAAATCTTAAAAAAACAAACATATACCTGCAAGTATTGTGATATTGTCAAAGGTTGATAAATAGTGAATATTTTCAATACTTTCTATACATTAATATTTCAGAATGACTTTTTAAAATTAGAATTTAAATAATTTCTTAAAAAACATCATATACCCTCCCCTTTCCTTTTCTCTAATATATGAGACAGGAGCACTGGGGAGGCACATCACCTATGACCATCAAAAATTTGAAGTCATTCATCAAGTGAAATGTGTCTTGTTTCAGGAATAGTGATATTGCATGTGCTTTGGCCCTTTAAGAACCTTAAAAGTATTCAGTTGGGGAAAATACACTGACTGAACATTGACAAAGTATAGTGCTGTTAGAATCATTCATGCCAAACACATCATCAGTGATTTTCTAGAGAAAATGCCAACAGTGTGGCTAATCTTTCTGGTTAAACAATGCTTTCAGAAGTGCCTTAAGAACTAAAATGAATATCTAAAAATTCTTTCAAATGCTATAAAGGCCATTAGTAGACGAACATACTTGTCAACAATTTAATTAAATATTTTTAAGTCATCTCAAAGTCACATAGTGGTAGTTTTTTTGTTTTCAAAGCATCACACTTGTTATTGATATGCTATATAACAAATAATACATTCTGAATTTTTCTTTGTTTATTAACAAGCCCTTGTAATTAACTTGCTTTTAAATCATAAGTATGATACTATTTTAATTTCCCTCACATTCTCTACCCTATCATTTGAAATCACATTAAGCTGACTCTTAGAAGGCCACCTGGTGTAATACTATGACATTGAAGTGAGCTGTTCTGGTATGCAGGAAACACTGACAGTCTTCTCTGCTAAAATCCATTTCTCTAACTGATGACAGAACTAGGGGAAATTAATTTTTGCTATTCATAAATACCTGACAGGTTTAATGTAAATGTTTTGAAAAAGACCTCAGCATATGCTGCACATACATTATATATGCAGCACTGCACTGGAATATTGTATTTGAAACCCATTCAATTTCTAGATCACTACTGCTGGAACTGTTGAAATTTCTCAAATTACTCACAGATTGCAATTTTCTCCATATACATGTAAATAACAACAGAAATCCCCATGAAACCTTTCAGTCACTGGAAAAATCAGCAATTTGACACTTAGGACAAATTTCTTTGATAGGAATACTATGAAAATGCAGGTAAACCTGACAAATCACTGAGCATTAGCCTAGCTCCCCTCCTGTGGTCAGAGCCAAAGAACTTATTTGAAGGAGGCCATGCTCATTTTTAAGGCCTGGAAGGGCTGTTGCAGAATGCCTGCCACCTCAGAAACAATCCTGGCCCAGAGCAGAGGGGTTGAGATATTTCTGATAAAGGTGAACATAGAGTCATTCCTTAGGATGCCATACCCAGTCCCAGAGACACACAGGAACTCTTTCGTTTAGTATATGTGCATAACAAAGGCCCTTGCAGGTTCAACCCACTTTATGTGTGAAATATATTCTAGAAAAGTCAACTGTAACTACACAGGGAAGCTTTTAAAAAAAATTCTATGAAGGAAAACCATTTTTAATGCAATCACCCTTCAATGATCTAGTTTTCAAATTTTATTTGAAATTTATTCACTCATTTTCAAGTGTGAGTATCAAAAGAATGGTAGTGGACTGAAACACATCAAATAGGTTAAAAATGGGGATCCCTGGGTGGCGAAGCGGTTTGGCGCCTGCCTTTGGCCCAGGGCGCGATCCTGGAGACCTGGGATCGAATCCCACGTTGGGCTCCCGGTGCATGGAGCCTGCTTCTCCCTCTGCCTGTGTCTCTGCCTCTCTCTCTCTCTCTCTCTGTGTGACTATCATAAATAAATAAAAATTTAAAAAAAATAGGTTAAAAATCTGTGAGGTCATAATGATATTAGAAAAACAAGCCAAATGCAACCTGGTTGGTCTCCTCTGGAGTATGCTAGAGAAGAAATTCTGAAAACTGGTAGATAAAGGGAAAGAAATCAAGCATTTAATCTGCCTTTCCTATAAGAACTGTATCTCAGGTTATTGATATGAGAAATTTTCTCTTTATAGAAGAATCCCAGCTAATAAATGAGGAGAAAGAAATGTACTAGAATATCACATCACCACTCTGCAAACCCCTGATGAAATAATGGCCACTAACATCACAACACAATCAGATACTTGGTTGAAACAAAAATACAGAGTACGACCAATGAAGTAGTCTTGTCTCCCCACCCCCAAAGAGCTTCTTAAGCTAACTACCAGTTCACAGGAGAAAAATGTACTAAACACCACCACAGAGATGCAATGAGCAAATCCTGAATGTGAGAAAGAACAAGAAGAATGACCCAGTCTCTTTAACAAATAAAGATGGAAGGGAGGAGGGAAAATGAGGACAGGTAACTATAAATTAAAAACATAGGTTAAGGGGCAGCCCGGGTGGCTCAGTGGTTTGGTGCCTGCCTTCGGCCCAGGGCGTGATCCTGGAGACAGGGGATCGAGTCCCATGTTGGGCTCCCGGCATGGAGCCTGCTTCTCCCTCTGCCTGTGTCTCTGCCCTTTCTCTCTCTCTCTCTCTGTGTGTCTCATGAATAAATAAATAAAATCTTAAAAAAAAAAAAAAAAGAAAGAAAGAAAGAAAGAAACAAAGAAAACAGGTTAAGGGACACCTGGGTGGCTCAGTGGTTGAGCATCTGCCTTCAGCTCAGGGCGTGACCCCGGGATCCTGGGATGGAGTCTTGAATCAGGCTCCCTGCAGGGAGCCTGCCTCTCCCTCTGCCTATGTCTCTCTGCCTCTCTGTGTGTCTCTTATGAATAAATAAATAAAATCTTTTAAAAAAAGCATAGGTTAATATGCAATAGGGGATGTTGTTTTGCTCTCAATTTAAACTCACAGTTAAAAAAAAGCTTCAAGAAATTGAAATTTGGGGAATTTTGAGCAATGATTAGATGTTTGATGATTTTTAAGAGATTGTTGGTTATTTTTAAGGTATGATAATAGTACTGTGTTAGTTTTTTTCTTCAAGTCTGTATCTTTTAAAACACATACTAAAATATGTACAGATGAAGTTAGTGATATCTGTTAATGAGAAATGATGTAGTTAGTAGGAGGTGGCACTGGGCAAAGGAAAAGATGGGAAAGACTGGTAATGTGTTGATAACTAGGGAATGGGTAGTTATATGGAAGTTCAATATATGTATATATTTAGGGACATCAAAATATGTGGCTAGCGGTTGAACATCTGCCTTCGGCTCAGGGTGTGATTCCAGGGTCCGCCTTGTGGGGAGCCTGCTTCTGTCTATGTCTCTGCCTCTCTCTCTGTGTCTCTCATGAATAAATAAAAAAATCTTAAAATATATATGTGTGTATATATATATTTGAACTCTCTGCTATTTTAGTTTTAAATTTTTCTACTATAAACATTTTTATTGCATATAAAATAAAACTAAGGAAATACTATTTTTTTAAGATTTTATTTATTCATGAGAGACACACAGAGAGAGAGAAAGAGAGAGAGAGAGCAGAGACACAGGCAGAGGGAAAAGCAGGCTCCATGCAGGGAGCCTGATGTGGGACTTGATCCCGGGACTCCAGGATCACACCCTGGGCTGAAGGCAGGCGCTAAACCGGGGATCCCCGGAAATACTATTTCTTGTTCAATCCTAAACATTTATTGCCTGACTAATTTAAATTGGGGATTTGGGAGGGGGAGAAACTACAAAAAAAAAAAGAAGAAGAAAATGCTTCTACCTGTAACAATCAA
The DNA here is from genome assembly GCF_048164855.1 of Canis lupus baileyi. Classification (NCBI taxonomy): domain Eukaryota; kingdom Metazoa; phylum Chordata; class Mammalia; order Carnivora; family Canidae; genus Canis; species Canis lupus. Next base: position 49,701,780 of record NC_132848.1, on the reverse strand, counting down.
CAAGGAAGGAAAGAACAAATTCAGCCGAAGAGACAAAATTCTTACTAGATCCTTCCCAACTGGTTGGTTGAACTAAGTAATCTCTAAATCCCTTTCCACTATGAATTTCTGTAATTCTACAGCTTTAAAAAGAACTATCATGGATTAATACACAGAGCACAGAGGATTTTTAGGGTAGTGAAACTACTCAGTATGATACTTTAATGGTGAATTACATACGTCATTATGCATCTGTCAAAACCCATAGGATGTGTAACACCCAAGAGCGAGCCCCATTGTAAATCTTGATGGATTTTTGGATGAGAATATCATGTTGTGTAGGTGCATCAATTGTAACAAACAAATACCATTCTGATGCAGGATGTTGATAGAGGGGGAAGCTGTATATTTATGTGATGGCAGATTACCATGCTGCACAAGCTCAGCACACTGCTGCTCTTAGAAACTTTTTTTTTAAGATTTATTTATTTATGATAGACACACACATAGAGAGAGAGAGAGAGAAAAGCAGAGACACAGGAGGAGGTAGAAGCAGGCTCCATGCCGGGAGCCCGACATGGACTCGATCCCAAGACTCCAGGATTGCGCCCTGGGCCAAAGGCAGGCGCCAAATCACTGAGCCACCCAGGGATCCCCCAGAAACGTTTTTTTCAAAGATTGCATTTATTTATTCATGAGAGACACACAGAGAGAGGCAGAGACATAGGCAGAGGGAGAAGCGGGCTCCCGAGGTGAGACTTGATCCCAGGACCCCAGGATCACGACCTGAGCTAATCAAGCACTGAGCCACCCAGGCGTCCCACACTGCTGCTCTTAAAGGTATAGATTGTCTCTAAGTATAAATAATCTTAAAATAGTTTAGGACATTAAAAAAGATTTGGGGTACCTGCCTAGAAATGGGGGATTGGGAGGAAGTGAGAAGTGACTGCCAATGGGTAGAGGGTTTCTATTGGGGTGATGACAGTGTTCTCAAATTGGTTGTGGGTATGGTTATAAAATCTCGTGGATCTATTAAAAACTATTAAATAATACAATTTAAAGCTAATTGTATATAATATGTGAATTATAACTTAACAAAGCCCCTATTTTTTTAAAAATTGAGGGGTTTTTATATCTGCATATAGAAAAAAATGAAAATTATCTGTAAATGTCCTCAGCACTGTGTATTTTCCAAGGCAGTAGCTATTAATTTTATAAGATTATTAATATTTACATTCAATTTACTGGGATGAAATTTCAGTTTGAAATATTGGGGAAGAGGCATATTGCTTAAGACAACAGGTTTGAAATCTGCCAGACCCAGGTGTGAACCTAACCCTGCTTCTCATTAGCTTGTGACGTCGGACAAGTGAATTCTCCTTGCTCAGCCTCAGTTTCTCATCAATAAATGAGTATGGTGATTTTCACCTAATAAGATTATGATAAGGACTATATGACATAGGAGGCTGTAAAGCAGCTAATGCTCAAAAAAGGAAGTAATCATAATTTTTCTGTGAAAATGTACAATGAAACTTTTGAAAGGAGGTAATACCTTTCTAGTATTTATTGGTATAATTTTTCTAACGGTTGTAATTGGATTGTGGTCACCAACAAGCTAAACATGGGCAGTTTTAAGAATCATCATCTAATTTAATATATATTGTATCATCTAGCCTGAGATGTTTGTATAAATATCTAAAATACTTCCAGGGATCCCTGGGTGGCGCAGCGGTTTGGCGCCTGCCTTTGGCCCAGGGCGCGATCCTGGAGACCCAGGATCGAGTCCCACATCGGGCTCCCAGTGCATGGAGCCTGCTTCTCCCTCTGCCTGTGTCTCTGCCTCTCTCTCTCTCTCTCTCTCTCTGTGACTATCATAAATAAATAAAAAAAATTAAAAAAAATACTTCCAGTACTGTTACTACTATTTTAACTATGAATATACACTGAACATCTTAATTCCACTTATTCTCATATAAAAGGTTTTAAATGAATACTTGATGAAAATAATACAAAGTGTTGCTTAAGCTAAACTGATTTATTTTTTAAACTTCACTTATTTATTTGAGAGAGAGAGAGAGAGAGTGAGCGTGGGGAGGAGTTAAGGGGAAGGGAAAGAGAGAATCTCAAGCAGGCTCCACACCAAGTGTAGAGCCCCATGCAGATCAGATCATGACTTGAGCCAAAACCAACAATGAGATGCTTAACCAACTGAGCCACCCAAGCGCCCCTAAACTGGTTTTTTCATTATGATACTTTGCACTCATGTTGAAGCTCCTAAACTGCTTCAAGTAAAAAGAAAAGGTCTTAGGAGGTATAATGGCTATTGTTTATTAATTTTTTTAAAAGATTTTTAAAAATTTATTCATGAAGGGGGTGGGGCGCAGAGACACAGGCAGAGGGAGAAGCAGGCTCCATGCAGGAAGCCTGATGCAGGACCTGATCCCAGGACTCCAGGATCACACCCTGGGCCAAAGGCAGGTGCCAAACCGCTGAGCCACCCAAGTGTCCCATGGCTATTGTTTAGAAGAAAAGCAGAAAAAGAAAATCATTCATTTAACCATTCCACAAACATTTTCGAAATTCCACACATCATGCCAGGCCTGATAGATTAATGATGAATTTTGATTGTCAACTATTGTCACACACATGTAAGTAAGCAAACAATTTCAATAGAATGGAATAAATGCTAACAAGAGGAATATACAAAGTATTCCTTCAGCATAAAGTAGGGCATGGCTGATTGCAAAAATAAGGAATCCTTCAGCACCACGGAGTGCGATGATTAAATATAAGGCAGATTGCTCAAGCCCTGGTGTTGAGTTCATTTATTCACCAAATATATACCGGTGTTGAGGATACAGAAGTAAACAAGGTAGACCTAATGCTCCCCAAAGAGCTTCCAGTCTAACAGGGAAAGTAGACAATGGAAATAATTATATTAATGTCTTCAAAGTGCTAGAGTGGGGCACATAATGGATGTTAACACAAGTACCTGGCAGAAGAATGTCAAGGCAATAAGTTTGCACTGACATTTTAAATTATTGTGGACTTTTGTGAGACAAGCTATTTGAGTCACTAAAATATACTATTTTAAGACTCCTGTTTAATTTTACATGAGCCATTTTGACTCACCTCATTCACTTTCAAATTTTTAAATTTCTTCTACTTTTCACAAAGACATTGTCCACTTGGTGGATTACGGACTTAAAGTTTAAACAGTTTACTGACTACTTACCTGCCCTCTAGATGAGTCCCAGTTTACTCCTTACCATATAAATTGGTACAAACTCAAATAACATGAAGCAAGCAAAATATGACCATAACATAATGATATTTGAGTTTCAATATCATTATACTCTTCTTTTTTTTTCATTATACTCTTCTATTAGCATACATGATTCACAAGACTTTATTAGGAGCTCAGAAAATGCATACTCTAAATGTATTTTTCTATACTCATGAAATAGTCACAGATTCTTCTAGCTAATTCACCTCCCCTCAATTCCATTCCCATTTTCAGTGACTTGCACTGACCATGCAAGGAGATCTGTGCAAGGTTAGAAGTTCTCTTCTCTCATTTGTATCAGAAATACTGTGTGCTGCCTACCCTTGGGGAACTGGGGAGAGAAGAGCCATCCTTGCGGTATCCTTCCCAAATTCCTGACCCATCAAATTTACGAGCATAATAAAATGGTTATGGTTTCACATGACTACCATTAAAGTTGGTTTGATTTTTTAAGGTAACAAATACAACCAGGACAAATTTGGTTGCTGGAAGTATGATGCTGCTGTAACAAAATCTAAAACACAGACTCTAGAGGCTAAAAGTGAGGGCTTAAAGGAAGAAGATAACAAAGATGTTACTGGAAACTGGAGGAAATTAGGCCCTTGCTATGTAGTGGCTTAAGACATGGCAATACTGTGGGCTACAGAGGTCTGGGAAATAGGAAACATAATTCATTTGATGGAAGTGCTACCTGTCTTCTTGCAGCCTATGATAAAATAGGAGAAGAGAGAGATGAACTGTTCAGTTTTCAGTCAAAATTTAGAGGAACCATAAAGCACCCAGGACTTGGCTGTGTTAACAAACTAAATCCATTTCTTATCCCCAGTCTCTCCAGACAGCAAACACTTCACAGATTAAGAAATGCCTTCAGGATAAAGATCAAATCTAGGGTGCTGTGAAGAAAGCACCCGAATGTGACTGACTATAAATCCCATTGTTAAGACCTTTGTTAAGGGATATCAGGCTGGCTCAGGGAGCATGCAACTCTTGATCTCAGGGTCCTGAGTTCGAGCCCCGTGTTGGGTGTAAAGATCACTTTAAAAAATAGCAAAAGAAAAGGACTTTTGTTAAGGTAATACATCATAAACCCTTTCAGACAAAGAACTTCTAAATCTCCTAAGATCATTCCTAAGGTGAAGATGATAAAAATAGAGCTTCTATGGATCTTAAAGCTGTTGTTCTACAGCAGTCTCATAGTGAGTCCAAGGAAGAGAAGGACTCCGTAGTAAGTATGACGTTTGTCTAATGTAATGGGTTATAAATTTACATATGGTAAATTGACAAAGGTTTTTTTTTTAAGATTTTATTTATTTATTTATAGAGAGAGAGAGGCAGAGACACAGGCAGAGGGAGAAGCAGGCTCCATGCAGAGAGCCCGATGTGGGACTCGATCCAGGGTCTCCAGGATCACGCCCTGGGCTGCAGGTGGCGCTAAACCGCTGCGCCACCGGGGCTGCCCTAAATTGACAAAGTTTTTAAAGAAAATGTATTAGTTTAAATTGAAAGTGCAAATAGAGTACAAAATGAAAACTGACCTTTGTTTTTACAAGAAGGAAGCAAGTTTTTACAAGAAGGAAGTTTTTAACAAGAAGGAAGCAAGAGAATAAGACTACTTAGTTGCAAATAGGCCATTTCTTACAGGAAAGAAAGGGTAACTCAGAGTGGGACCTAGAACCTACAGGGCAAAGCCAAGTCACAAAGAACATAGAACATGCAACATGTGCAGGATGTATATCTATGGATCAGTGATAGTCATGTGTGTCCCAGTCCTCCCCTTTCTAGTAGGAATATCCTTTGCAATTACCCACTGCCTATCCCACCACTATATGTTGGTAAGTGTGGAGAGCAGATAGTATCTCTCTGGTTCATATGACTATAGAAAGAAAGAAACCACGCTCAAGAAACCACACAGCTGAGGACCTTATCTGCACTTGAACTTGATTTGGATGACAAGTTCTTAGACATCAAATTGTCACGATGGGATGGCATTATGAGTCTATGTTAACTTAAAGGGAACTGTAAATAATTTCTGCCTCCAGCTCACCTGAGGCTAGAATACCTCTTCAATGGTGTTATTCTAAGGCCTGAGATTCAAGATCTCCTCCAGAATAATGAAGAAGGCCCATGGAATTTCTAACTTCTAAAGTTCCCCCAAACCCACGAAGGATCATTGACCTTGACCAGCTGAGAAGACACATACTCCAGGATTCACTGACTTTGGCTTTTCTCCCTTCCATTTCTTTCCTGGACACCTTCTTCCTCCCTCAAAAGAAGCAGTCTCACATTACTTCAGCCGCTCATTTGAATAATGAGAGCTATTTTAAACAACTTATCTTTATAGAAGGCTAAATAAAAAGTGGTTGAGAGCATGAGCTCTGGAGACAGATCACTAAATTCAAATTAAGTGGCTCTGCCACTTGGTAGCTTTGTAATTCCAGGGAAGTTGCCTAACCATTCTATGCTTTAGGATCATCATCTATTAAATTGGGATAAAAACTGTATGTAAGATTGTTATACAGAATAAGAGATAAAGTGTAAAATGCTTTCAACCGTCCCTACCATGTGGGGTGAGCAGTCCATAAATGTAATACAGTTTGCCACAAAGCAAATTCACCAACATTATCTCATTTTCAATTTGGTCCTTCAAACAACCCTGTGGAGATAGGTTGCACTGATACCATTATCCCCACCGTACATACTGAGGAAACAAGTTAAGAGAGATTAGGTGAATAATCCAGGGTCATACAGCTAATAACTCCCAGAGTCAGTCTCTGGATCCATATTTTATGACTCTAAATCCATTGCTTTTTCCACTGTACTATGTTGCTTTTGAAAGAAGAGGAGCAGGTACCATGACCATCACTTAATAGGTAAAGAAATTGCTTCTCCCCAAATAATTCACCCATGATGATATGAGTTGATGAGTGGAAGTATTGCACAGTGATTAAAAATGCTTTGGTTTTCTCACGTACAAAATGAAGACACTAAATACCTCACTGGATTATTGGAACCAAACGAGGTAATGTGTTTTTTTGAGTTCAAAGCACAGTGCCTAGCACATAGCAAAAGTATTTAGTAAATGCAGATCTCCTACACCATGTCACACATTCTCTTTAACCAAACCATGCTGACTCAAGTCTCACTTCTTAAATCTTCGTGGTAGAAGAAAGTCACTTGAGGCTTATGCTTAATTATCTTTCATAGATTATTCTTGACACTTTGCATATCCTGAGGTGGAGAGGGAAAAGTACTTAATAAAGTGAATATAGGGGATCCCTGGATGGCTTAGCAGTTGAGCGTCTGCCTTCGGCCTAGGGCGTTGTCCTGGAGTCCCAGGATCAAGTTCCACATCGGGCTCCCTACATGGGGCCTGCTTCTCTCTCTGCCTGTGTCTCTGCCTCTCTCTTCTGTGTCTCTCATGAATAAATAAATAAATAAAATCTTTAAAAAAAATAAAGTGAATATAAAATATTCTTATTTATTAGAGAGTCTTTCAGTTCAGAAGAGGAGAAAATCATGATGAAAACCATACAGGTTCAGGGCAGCCCCGGTGGCTCAGCAGTTTAGCGCCGCCTTTGGCCTGGGGTATGATCCTGGAGACCTGGGATCGAGTCCCACGTCAGGTTTCCTGCATGAAGCCTGCTTCGCCCTCTGCCTGTGTCTCTGCCTCTGTGTGTGTGTGTGTGTGTGTGTGTGTTTGTGTGCCTGTCATGAATAAATAAATAAAGTCTTTTAAAAAAAAAGAAAAAAAGAGAGGGATCCCTGAGTGGCTCAGCAGTTTAGCGTTTGCCTTTGGCCCAGGGTGTGATCCTGGAGACCCAGAATCGAGTCCCACGTCGGGCTCCCGGCATGGAGCCTGCTTCTCCCTCCTCCTGTGTCTCTGCCTCTCTTTCTGTGTGTGTCTATCATAAATAAATAAATAAATCTTTAAAAATAATTTTAAAAAATTAAAAAAAATTATACATGTTCAAAGTTACAAACTGGAAACTAGCTGTTTTAAAAAAAGAAACAGTTAATAATATACATAATACTCTCTATGAACATACATGTCTGCTTCAAAATATGTTCCAAAGGAAGAGTTTATGGCCCAGCTTATTTATAAACACATGGACAGGGGGAAAAAAGTTCAATTTCCATCAGTGGAAGGAAGCAATCTATTTCACCATGGGTCTGGAACAGTGTTAACAGGTCCGAGATACACAATAGCAGCAATTTCAACTTTTCCTAGCACTCTATGATGCCAAGGCATCTCATGGTGTTTTCTGATAGTATTAAAAGTTTATCCAACCCAGAGGATTAATAGTTAAAAATCAGTTCCATAGCCCTTTCATCATATCTGGTCCTAAAACAGCTCAGAAAAGTGGTGGCAGCTTTTCAGGCGCCATTATAAAATAAGTATAGATAACAAGGAAAGAAGTATCACGTGGGAGGTGTGTCCTGGACTATTTTCCCCCCCTGAAGCTGGAGCCTATTCTTTCCCTTTCAGTATTCAACTGGCAACACTTCAGCGTTGTCTCTTCAGGATGACATGTTCTAAGACATTCTTCCCACTCATATTTGTCACGAACATGCACTCACTCACTTGATTTCATCTGGGCACGTCTACCTAGCTAAGCTCCATCTGTCAGAAATATACATCGTAATCAGACAGTTAAGGACACTTGTACTCTGGAGAATATCCATGTATCATTTACTTGATGTCCTACAGGTTTGAGTGGGAGAGGAGGAGCCTTCCCATACATCTTTGGTTTTTTCAAAAACTCTTTGCAAAAGGAAGGAGATTGAGGTAGGGGATTTGAGGGTTGTATAGGGGTAATCAGAATAAATAATGTAAGTGGGTTGACTAATTTCTCAAAAGTTTCTATTTACAAGAACACAGAGTAGGTTCATGCTTTCTAATGTCACATTGAATTATTCCTCCTGCTTTTACAGCAGCTGTGTTAGAAGTGACCTTTAGCAAACATTATATGTTTTATTTTCAAAAATAGCACTACAGATATATTTATATACAACATATCTTGAATGTGTGCAGAAACCAGTAAAGTCAGTAACATCTAAGGAACAGTGCAGACGTGCCACATGACAGTGGGACTACACATAATGGTCTATCCCTTGGTGATCCTCCATGACTCCAGTGACCAGAGACAACATTCATGTTTCTGTATCACAACAACACATAAGCACTACATTGTCTCCAAAAGAAAAAGAAAGAGGAAAGGTGTTTTCTTTTTCCTTTTTCATACCCCTGCAATGTCTCCCCTCTAAAACTGAATAGCAGTGGGAATCCCTGGGTGGCTCAGTGGTTTGGCGCCTGCCTTTGGCCCAGGGTGCAATCATGCAGTCCCGGGATTGAGTCCTGCGTCAGGCTCCCGGAATGGAGCCTGCTTCTCCCTCTGCCTGTGTCTCTGCCTCTCTCTCTATCATAAATAAATAAATAAATCTTAAAAAAAAATAAAACTGAATAGCAGAGGAAGATGTACAATACGTCCCCAATTTCCCCAACCCTAGCCCCACCTGCTAAGCCCAACCAAACACTAGCTAGCACCAGACCCAAGATGGGTAGGTGGTTTATTAAGTGAAAAGGAAAACTAAGTGGTTTCCCAAGAAAAGCAGAAGAAAAAAATTCAAGTGTATGGAGATGGCGTATTGAAAAATCACAGTGTAAAACATCATTCACTTTAGGAAACAAATTAATTAAACTGTTAAATGTCAAACAAGACCCCTTATTATTCATGTCAGTGAAATTTCAACTCAGTAATAGGTGTGATAGAGATGTCACCTAATTGTTGATGATCTTTCTAGCTAAATTGTTCTCACACAGTAGCATTGGGGCCTTGAGAGATGAAATATTTATGGCTGTCAAAATCTTTCTCTTGGAGTTACCCACTTGGCCTACAACCTGGGATACTGCCATTTCCCACTTTGTTTCCCATAGCACCTTTCAATACTTCCTGACTACCTGGAGATTGCAAAAAGGCTGGATTGTGTTCACGATAGGCTGTACATTAAAATGAAAAGCACCACTTTCCCTGTTGAGACAGTGTGCAGAGGTATTACAGAGCTCTGTGCAAAAAGAAAACTATCTTTTGGGGTTTTTCTCTCCTCCAGAATAAAATCTCATCCTTCAAAAAGTACACCACTGGAAAACTGCAAGAGTATGTTGAACTGTTCAGCAGTGGAAAACTATTGCTGTTAATTCTTAAGTTACTCAGAAAGTAATTCTCAATTAATCAAAACTGAAGATACCTCTCCAGATACAGATTGTTTCCAGGTATAATGGATCTTCTGTGATGCATTTTTGTATTGTCTTTATTCCAAAAAAATTTTTTAAATTTATTTTGGTCTCTTTAGCAATTGCTTTTAGTTATCCAAAGAATGCAGGTATAGTTGTTTTTAAAAGGAATTTTATTAACCAGAAACTTGATTAAAAAACACTTATGTACATTTATGCTATAATAATTTTTCCAGTTATATTTTGAAATAATTGATATATCATCAATGCATAAATTTGAGGTATGGCTTATATACACTATGAAATTATTATCTCAATCGGTTCAGCTAACATGTCTTTTTATACAGATACAATAGAAAGGGAAAGAAAGAAAAACAGGAAAAAAATTTCTCCTTAGAACCCTTAGGATTTACTGTCTTAATAACTTTTCTGTATACCATACAGCAGAGTTTATAGTCACCATGCTAAACATTATATCCCCAGCACTTATTTATCTTATAACTGGAGGTTTGTTACCTTTGATAAAGAAGCTGTGGTCTATATATACAATGGAATATTCTTCAGCCATTAGAAATGACAAATACTCACCATTTGCTTCAATACGGATAGAACTGGAGGGTATTATGCTGAATGAAGGAAGTCAATCAGAGAAGGACAAACATTATATGGTCTCATTCATTTGGGGAATATAAAAAATAGTGAAAGGGAATAAAGGGGAAAGGAGAGAAAATGAGTGGGAAATATCAGAGTGGGTGACGGAACATGAGAGACTACTAACTCTGGGAAACGAACAAGGGATGGTGGAAGGGGAGGTGGGCGGGGGATGGGGTGACTGGGTGATGGGCATTGAGGGGGGACACTTGGCGGGATGAGCACTGGGTGTTATGCTATATGTTGGCAAATCAAACTCCAATAAAAAAATATACAAAAAAAAAAAAGTTTGTTACCTTTGACTGCCAATCTCCCATCCCCCCACCCTCTACCCCTGGTAACCACAAGTCTGAGCTTTTTTTCTATGAATTTGGTTTTGTTTTATTTTAGATTCCACATATAACTGAAATCATATAGTACTTGTCTTTCTCTGTCTGACTTAATTCACTTAGCATAAAGCCTTCAAGATCCACCCATGTTGTCACAAATAGTAGGCTATAAATAGACTACAACTTCTTTATCCATTTTTCCATTGATGGACACTTAGGTTGTTTCCATGTCTGGGCCATTGTAAATCATGCTGCAGTGAACATAGCAGAGCACCTATCTTTTTGAGTTAGTATTTTTGTTTCTTTTGAATATATTCCCCAAAGTAGAATTGCTGGATCATATGATCAATTTTTTGAGGATCCTCCATGCTATAATTTTACCAATTTACAATCTAACAGTGCACAAGGGTTACCCTTTCTCTGTATCTACACCAATATTTATTATCTCTCGTCTGTTTGTAATAGCCATTCTAACAGGTATGAGGTGATATCTCCATGTGGTTTTAATTTGCATTCCCCTGATGACTAGTGATATTGAGCATCTTTTCATGTACCTGTTGGCCTTTTGTCAATATAATAACAATTTAATTATTATAATGATGATTCAAAACCCTTCCGGATCCCCAAAAGCTTTCTTAATTATAAAGACTGAGCTGTATTTAAAATAGTTTAATTGTTAACTATGTTTATTTTTTAAAATAGTACATAATAATACTTTTCTTAAAATGCTATATAGTTAAAAATACACATTTAAAATGTTTTCAAACATTCAAGGGCAAGGAGTTAATAGTATGTCTCTTTAGCTGTCTTCCAAATACAGCCATTTCAATACGGCATTCTTATCAAATTAAATTTTTTAACCTTTGAGACGGATGCTTCCCTTGGTTACGTGTACTAGACACTAAATTCAAAACTCTCCCTCACTCTGATCTCTGAACCACACTATCTGGCCAAGGACTTAAGCCCAGATCAAAAGAAACCAACCAATATTAAACTAGAAACACATGCTAAAAATAATTCAATAGCAAGGCTCCCCTCTGACCAAACACTGTGGCATTTACTTCATTAAGTGTTTCTAAAAAACTCCCAGTGGGAAAGGTACTTAATTTATTTACCGCATGAGTCTAACGAGAACTAGGAAAGAAATTTTAAGTAAACTGGCATGGTTCAGAGCAGGATTACTGGAACATTTGGTTTCCTATATGAGGCTTTCTTTTTCACCCATCAGCCACCCTGGTGCATTTTACCATAAGCAATGAGACATTTTTGTTTGACTAGAAGCATATATTTTCTGATAGAACCCTGATAATAATTTCTTGAGAAAAAAAATGGCAAAGAAAAAAAGAACATCTCTTATCTGCGACTCTTATTCTTTAGATTCTCTCATTCTAATAAATATAAGTCACTGCTTTGTGTTCTCAACATGTCATTTGTCACAGCCATGTCCTCATGCTCTTAGACTACACATAGGCAAAGGGCCTAACGCCCATCGCAGCAACAGGCTAACTACAGTGTCTGTGGTTCATTGCTTTCCCAGGGAGGTTGAACAAATAGCAAATGATCCTTAACTTTATTCTTATCTAAGCTTTTACTCTCTACTATAAATTTCAACATGCTGTGCTGTCATTTCCCACTCAGAATTTCTAAAACCCAAATGGTGACCCTTCCTCCCAACCCAGTTCCTGCTGAATCCCCTGACCCATTAGCTGGTCCCATCATTTTCCCAATTCTTCAAGTCACATCTCTGATTCACATAACAGAGTAGATCCTTCAATTTCAGATTTTCCTTAAAAGTAAGACCTCTGTGACTGACAGGTGAATAAGTTGCCTGTTCCATTGGTCATTTGCCTCCCCTAAAAGCCCCTGTGTTTTAGGATATTCTGTAGATATTGCAGAGATCCCTCACCAAAGCCTGAAGGGTTATTCTTGTCAAACTCTGAGCATTTTGACCCAGTGTCATAAGTCTCTTCGTACTGAAATCCAAATTTCCTTCAAACCCCTCCCAGGCCCCCCAAAGAGCCTCTGTTAGTAACCAGAATTTTTCCAAAAAGCTTTTTGGATGATCTAGCAGTAGATCAAAATTCCTCTTAAACAGAAATTCGAACCACAAGGGAGGCCCCATTCACTTCTAGGTATAATCTTTATAGATGATATTATAATATTAATCCTAGGACCCTCTGCCTTTCCCTGGCCACTCCCTTTTTCCATCCCTTAAGTTATATAGAGATTAAGACATAAAAGTCTATCAGGTCAGCTCTATTTGCCACTTGACCTGGGATAGATAAGCAAGTGGTCTACACAGACTACTCAACTTCCCAGAGGCTGTGTGTGCCTTGTATCCAATAGTATCCTCCCTTGTGAACATAGTAAACCATCTCTTGCCCTATCCCATAAATCAAAGCAACTATATCCTATGATTACCTAACATATTCCTTCAATATTAACTTAATTATCTTAATATATTCAGGAAGGATATGAGGAGAAATCTAGGCATGAATATCATTGATATAGCAATAACCCTTACATAAAATTGACCTTGCACTTAATCTGTCAGAAGTTTCTTCTGTTAATACAGTCATTCAAAACTATTTACTGAGCATCTGCCATGTGTCAGGCCCTCATCTAAGAGCTGAAAACAGAGCAATGAATAAGACAGACAAGGTCCCTGCTCTCATGGCATTTATAATCTCATTAGCTCTTCCTCTGCCTTTCTTACCATCTCAGTATCCCTTGCTTTGGAACTAGACACCCTGGGATAATCTGCACAGTACTCCTTCTTTTGACTTTCTACCTAGCACAGACTAGCAACTCACAGAAACCAGCTCACCTGCTCTCAGAGCAAGCTAGCTCTAGGCTTACTTAGTTCTTAGAGAGGAGAGACATTGGATCTATTTGGACATTTGGGGACATCTCAGGTATGCTACCGTAAAAAAACCTTCATCTCAGCAAGCTTGCCCCTCTACCAACCTATCTATATAGCCAGTCACCAAGGTCTGGCCAAAGGTATTTTAGTACATTGCCTGGCACATTTACTGGTCAGAGTAAATCGAGGTCCACAGTCATCAGAATATGTCCTTTCCAGTACTCCTACCCAAGGAGGGAAGGAGGAGTGAACACTACAGACTGCATGAAAGGAACTGGCCCATCACCCCAGGAGAAACTCCCAATGCACGCGCCCCACGCACTTGAAACCAGGTTTTCTTTGGTCTCCAAGTCTAAATATGGGAGATTGCTTGTAACAGTAATGCATCCTGCTTTATATTATAAAGCAGGATAACAAAAACTTTTAAACAATTAGGAATAGAAATACGATGTATCAGACACCTTGCCCAGTCACTATAACTGAATAATAAATAAATTTGGCCTGGATATTTCTAGCAGTCACATTAAACATGGAAATAGTGTGTTTATCTGTTTGTTCATTAATTCAATAACAATTACTGGGTCACTACTATGTACTAGCCATACTTCTACGTTCCGGAGCCCTCTCCCCTAGCCCCCATCTAATTCTGTGTGAAAACCGGAGAGCATTGAGTGCAGGCAGGAGCCTGGTAGTCAGCCCAGTTGGCTGTCTGCAGTGGACCACAGAGAAGAGCTGCCTCAGGGCATTTTAGCCTCTGCAGGGCTTGGAAATTATGATCAACAGCTAGCACCAATCATGAAAATAAATACATATAAGAAGTTATTAATACTCTTATCAGAATTTCTTTTCATTCCATGAAAATGCATGGCTTCTTGTGAATAATATTAACACCAATATAACTAAACAGCATTTTTTTTTAAATTCGTGAACTGGCTCCACACACAGAGAGAGAGGAGAGCAGGTATCATATCATTGCCAAGTCCCTCTAGAGATCCTAGGAATAATGATATTATATTTACTTGCTCTGAGAAAGGAAGTTTGTTTACCTTTATCTTATTTTAAGAAAAAACAAAAATATAAATCAAAGTCCAACTTTAAGTAAGTATAATAAAACTATTTTAAGTTAGATTCATATTACACCTCTCAAAATTTTATACAGATATGTATTTAGGTTTTTTGTATGTTTTATGTTATCTTTAACCAGTTGGCCTTCTAATATAGAAAAACCAAGAGTTTATTTTATTGTATTTCATATACATCATATCCCAGGAACTGAGACAGTGCAAAAAAGGTAGAGGATCCTTGAAAAGCTAACAATAATGAAAAATGTTCTTTAACTTTAGGTATATGTAGGTCAGAAGAAGAGGTACACTGTCAAAATGAGATAAATGAAAGTATAATTTTGTTCCATGTTTAAAATGCATCCATAACAGCTAGGTAATAACAGTAATGGCTGCCACCCATCGAATGCTGACAACAGGCCTGGTGCCATGCTAAGTGCTTTATGTGTGTTTTCTGATTGCATCCCTAAAACAAACCTATGATTTATTAGCCTCAGTTTATTTTTTTTAAATGAACACAGAAAAGTGAAATTATTTGTCCAAAGTGACAATGTTGGATAAAGGGAGATGCTAATAATTTTATGTCCTATTTTTAGCCACTACACTACTGCCTCTTCAAAGAGAAAATACACACACACATAAAAAGAGGGAGAAATTTTGTTTATGACATGGCTTTCTTTTTTTTTAAGGGCTTTTTTTTTTAAATCTCTACACCCAACATGGGGCTTGAACTCACAACCCTGAGATTAAGAGTCCCATGCTCTTCTGACTGAGTCAGCCAGGCTTCTTGATAGCATAATTTCTTGATGAAAGGAGGGAGTTGACTAATTCTGGTATAAAATCCTAATTTCATTGCAGACTGGTACATTGAGTACAACTGTTCTACCTTTCATCAATAAAAGGCAGGTAATGAAAATACCTATCTCAAAGGGATATTAAACATGAAGCTTAGGATGCCTGGGTGGCTCAGCAGTTGAGTGTCTGCCTTTCAGCTCAGATCCTGATCCCGGAGTCCTGGGATCAAGTCCCAAATTGGGCTCCCCACAGGGAGCCTGCTTCTCCCTCTGCCTACATCTCTCCCTCTCTCTCTGTATTTGTCTCTCATGAATAAATACAATCTTTAAACATGAAGCTTAATGTAACCTATGTAAAGTGTTTATAAAATGTATTAAATATAAATTTTTATTATGATTATTACTATTATCAGAATAGAAGAGGAAATCAGGGCAAAGTGCACAAGAAAAAAAATGAGATGAATAAAGGGTGGGTACATAAAAGATATCCCACATGGTATGGTATACTAATTAAAGGTAGCCTATAAATTTGGTTCAGTGGGTTTTTGTAGTCAATACAAAGAAGAAAATGTTATGTTACATGATTCATAATGTCCATCAGGTTTTTTTTTAAGGTGCTCCAAAGTACAACCAGTCCTTGTTCTGAATGAAGGTCACTAAAGATTTAAGGTCTGAATTTCAAAATTGAAATGAAAACTACTTTGCCTTTTGCCTTCAATTTGTAACGACAAAAAGAATTTACTGAAGCAAGCTGGAAGTTTTAACAGACTTGCTATAGAAGAAAATTTAGCCATTAATCTGTCATTTCAGTCAAAGCTAAGCTCATTAATAACTTCTATTCAGCTTCAAACTGCCTTCAATTTTTCTATTCCTTTCTGATGATAAGGACCCACATATTCAAATTTCCCCCAAAAAAAGTGAACAAATTTTATGAATTCCAAAATGAACAGGTAAATAATATTGAAGATAACACTTTTCTTGTAGGCACTACCTTTCTAAATGCCTTGTAGGCTTTTAAAATTAAAACATTTTAAAGAGTATGTTTGCCATTCTGTCACATAGTCATTTTTATAAACATTTCAAATTTGAAGATTTTTTGATCAGCATAAATTTGCAAGATAAAAATGATACCTTGATTATTTAAAGTAATATTAGCTAACACATTTTGAAATATGACAAAAAGCAAGAATGGTTTAAACAGAGTTAATTTTGGAGGAAAATTAGTCAGTAAAGTAGACTTATTACAGAAATCCAATTTGGTATAAAGAGATGGATTTCTTGAACTATATTTATATTATAAGAAATACTTCATGCTATTAGTCTTTTACTGGCACTAAAATTCTGAGACTGTGGGTATCCGTATTTATAGAGTCCCTCTGCAATAAGAAATAAAGTTTAATTCTGACTGGATTATAATCAGGATTTTAACATCATTTTGACTCCAACAAATAAAGAATGAATTACATAAATACTGACCAAAACCAACCACTATTATCCCTGAGTGTCAAAAATCAAGTATAATCAGGAACAAGAAAAATAATTCACTGTATTTAAATAAAAACCTCTGAAAACTGTCTCATATGTGAGGAAGAAAATCATCCCTTTATATTATAAAATCCTTACAGAATAAAAAAATTCTTAAAATGAAATAAATACACTCTACAGAAGGGATGAGCTTTTTCTCCTTGAATTTCAACTTTCCTTATTCAGTTATCTCGCTTTGATACCCCTACCACTCAGTGACCAGTCATTTTCTTTTTTTTTTTTTTTAAGATTTTATTTATTTATTCATAGACACAGAGAGAGAGAGGCAGAGACACAGGCTGAGGGAGAAGCAGGCTCCACGCAGGGAGCCCGACATGGGACTCCATCCCAGGTCGCCAGGATCACACGCCAGGCTGCAGGTGGTGCCAAACTGCTGCGCCACTGGGGCTGCCCGACCAGTCATTTTCTACTCTCTCTTTGCCACACATTAAAACTCTTTGTTTCTCTTTAACCAAGACAAACTTGGCATTTTTAAATGCAACAGTATTTAAAAACTTAAAGGAAAAAAAAAACTTAAAAGAGCAACTGGGGCAACCATTCGAAAGGAAGAAAGAAGAAAGAAAGAAGAAAGGAAGAAAGAAGAAAGAAAGAAGAAAGAAAGAAAGAAAGAAAGAAAGAAAGAAAGAAAGAAAGAAAGAAAGAAAGAAAGAAGAATCCCAAGTAAAACTTCACACTATATATGAAAAATCAACTCAAAATGGGATATGGACTTGATGTAAAACATCAAACTACAAAATTTAGACAAAACCAGGGAAGAAAAATCTTCAGGATCTAGGACTAGAAGAGTTATTAGACTTGATGCCAAAGCACAATCCACATAGAAAAATAGATAAATTGGAATTCATCAAAACTAAACACCTTTGCTCTGCAAAAGACCCTATTAAGAGGATGAAAACATTAGCTGCAGACGAAAGGCAAATAATTGCAAAATAATTACCTACCCAACAAAGGACTAGTCTGTAGAATATATAAAGAAGTCTCAAAACTCAATTATGAGAAAAACAAATAATCCAATTAGAAACTGAGCAAAAGACAGGAACAGATATTTCATCAAAAAAGATATATGGGGATCCCTGGGTGGCGCAGCGGTTTGGCGCCTGCCTTTGGCCCAGGGCGCGATTCTGGAGACCCAGGATCGAATCCCACATCGGGCTCCCAGTGCATGGAGCCTGCTTCTCCCTCTGCCTGTGCCTCTGCCTCTCTCTCTCTCTCTGTGACTATCATAAATAAAAAATAAAAAATAAAAAATAAAAATAAAAAAAAGATATATGGATGACAAATAAGCATGTGAAATACCTTCAACATCATTAGCCACTAAGGAAATGCAAATTAAAACCATAATGAGATATCACCATACATCTATCAAAATGACCAAAATCAAAAATAATGACACCACCAAATACTGACAAGGATGTGGGAAAACTGGATCACTCATACATTGGGAATGAACTATGGTATAGTCACCCTGGAAAAAGTATAACTAAAAATGCAGTGCAATTGCCATACTATCCAGCAATTGTACCAGTTAGCATTTATCCCAGAGAAATAAAAGTTGACATTCAGGGAAAAACAAAACAAAACAAAACTGTACTTGACTGCTTATAGTAGCATTACTAATAAAAATGCAAAACTAGAAACAACCTTATAGAAATGTACAACAGGTGAATAGTTAAAGCTAATATGGTACATTCATAGCATAGTACACTAAACAGCAATAAAAAGGAACAAACTATTGATACAAGCAACAATGTGGATGAAACTTAAGGGAATTGTGCTGAGTGAAAAAAGCCAGCCCCCAAAGGTTATAACACTTGTGATTTCATTTATAAGACATTCATGAAATAACAAAAATACAGACAGAGAATAGATTCGTGGTGGCCAGAGGATGAGAAGAGGTAGACATGTTAATAAAAGGCCAACATGAGGGATCCTTGTAGTGATGGAACTGTTTTGTATCTTGCCTGTGGTGGTGGATGCACATACCTACATGTGATCAAATTGCATAGAACTAAATACACACACAGTTGAATACACATAAAACTGGAAAATTTGAATAAGGTTAGTGAACTGTATCAATGTCAACTTCCTGGTTGTAATATTATACTATTATTTCACAAGTGTTACTATTAAGATAAACTAGGTAAGGGTACACTGGATATCTGTATTATTTCTTACTGCTGCGTATGAATCTATAATTATTTTTAAAGTTTAAATAAGTGAAAAGAAAAAGGTTATGTTAAAAAATGTTCAAAATAGTTGAACTAACAATATAATTATTTCTGATTTAATATTCCAATAAAAGTAGCAAAAAATAAAACAAAACCCAAAACCTTAGTAGGTTATTTAGGACAGGGCTACCCTTCTAAAACAATCACCATAAATTGGCCAATGTAGCACATGACAAATAGCCTCCAATTCTTTGATAACAGTCCCACTGAGAAGTAAGGTCTATTTCTTTTCCCTTTGAATCTGGGTAGGCTCTGTGACTCCTCTGACCAATAGAATACAATGGAAATGACACTCATACCCATTTCTGAGCCCAGCCCCTAATATACTGGCAACTTCTACTTCCTGTCTCTTGAAACACTCACAGAACACTTCTTAGCCTACAATTGGGCATGTAGGAAATGTGACTACCCAGGAACTACCTTGCTGTAAGAAAAAAAGATCAAGCCATATGGGGACACCCTGGAGGATGACAACACATGTGGACAGAGACTGGACAAAGAGCATCGGGGCATTTGATAGGTGAGCAAAGAGCCATCATCACTGAGGCTTTCTCACTGAGCAGCTGAGCCTTTCCCAAATCCTAAACCCACAAAATCATGAGCAAAATAAAAATGTTGCTGTAATCCACTAAGTTTTGGAGCAATTTGTTTTCTAAGCAATAGATAACCACAATAGCTGACAGAGCCCACAGGCACTTCGCCTAGATGTCTTCCCTAAAGTAGGCTGGCCTCTGGATAAGTGAGAACATCTTTCCTGATATATAATTTCTATCAAAATACTCTGCTCTCTTCAAGGACATCTCATTCTCTTCTGTTTCTGACAGTCCATTATCACTCCCCTCCAGGTTCCAGGCTGAAAGATGCATGTAGTCAAAAGCTGTGTTACCTACACCCTTGAATCCCAGCTAGATATCTAGGCTGGTGTTTTTCAACCTTTTTGTCCATTATCCATAGGAAAAAAAAAAAGTATTTTATATAAGAACAGATACATAAACACACACACAGTGCTGTAATTAAAGAAAAGAGAATTATAAAACAGGGCGAATCAGCAGTCATCACCACGAAGATTAAATAATTATATGACTGGGTGCCTGGTTGGCTCAGTCAGTTGAGTGCCTGACTCTTGATTTCTCCTGAGGTCTTGATCTCAGGGTTATGAGATTGAGCCCTCATTGAGCTCCTCACCCAGCACAGAGCCTGCTGGGATTCTCTCTCCCTCTCCTTTTCTCTGCCCCTCCACCCTCCCACACTCACGCACACGCACACACTTTCTCTCTCTCAAAATAATAATAATAGATGACTAAAAAGGGAAATGTTTTCTATCTTCCAAAATTATGTGTCCAATTAATATAAAATATTTTCATTTAAATATTCTCATTTAATTTGCTAAGAGTATGCAACTAGGGGGGCATTTTATTATGGATAGTAATTATTGAATAAAGTTTTGTCTTCTCTCCTGAAATCAGTTTTCCTTAAGGAATAGACACAATCTTTTATTTATTTATTTATTTATTTATTTATTTATTTATTTATTTATTTATTTTTAATATTTTATTTATTTATTCATGATAGACCTAGAGAGAGAGAGAGAGAGAGGCAGAGACACAGGCAGAGGGAGAAGCAGGCTCCATGGTGGAAGCCCAATGCAGGACTCGATCCCGGGAATCCAGGATCATGCCCTGGGCCAAAGGCAGGCGCTAAACCGCTGAGCCACCCAGGGATCCCCTCATATTTAAATTAATAAATCTTGAAAGTGGATATGCATTGATAGGCTATCATTATTCTTTTTCCTTTAAAATGAATGCGTAAGTAAACCAGCTTGGAATAGTACCTAAATCTTCAAAGTCCAGCCATCAAGGGGGTGTACTTTGAAGGGTCCTTCACCGAAAACTAAGTTACAATTCTCATTAACATGGCAAACTAGAAAAAGCTAACATGTCATTAACCATTACCAATTTGACGGTGATTAGTACACTGAACTAATTCCTAGGACAATGCAGCGCGGAGAGGCTGAAATGCAGGCCTGGCAAAGTCTAAAGGAATGGACAGGGTGCAAGGACACAGGAGATGAGAAGCCCTGGAGGGCAGAAAAAGAACAGGAGAAGACGAAAAGCCCGAAAAGCCCGTGGGAGTGATGAGAAAAAGATCCTTATCAATCACAATGTGCATAAGAGCACTGGCGAGCATTTATGAGAGGAAAAAGACAATTCAACTGATGAGGTAGAGTTAGTAAGTCTGGAAACATCAAAGATAAATGTGTATCTATTTGATGATTTTGCCAGAGGCAAGTCTTCTATAACCTTTTTATTTTCTAATGTATGATCTAATTCATACATTTGAACTGTGCCTTGAAAGTGTTCACTGAGTAGAACCAGTGTTTGAATTTGTCCAAGTCTTGGTTGAGCTAAAGCTTATGTAGAAATTACTCCACCAACCAACAGAAAACTTAAACTTTACACGTCTTTCCTTATTCCTGCTCCAAGCTATAGTTCTAGATTCTACAGAAATATGTAGCATTTTCAATAGACCCTTCAAAAGTGTGATGGAACATTTCTCCTTTGTTTTTGCATATTCTCTGGTGCATACATGCATAGCACACTGTTTCTGTGGTTCTACCTCACCCAAAGAAAATGTCTAGTAGTAATAAAGTGTCAATGCTTTCTCAAAAGAAAGATACCAGGTTCATGGTTATAAACAAAGAGAAACAAACTACTAACTAACAAATTAACTAGGCTTAGACTAGGAGAAAAAAAATGGCTATCTTTGCAGAAAGAAAAAAAAAGTTATACATATGTATATAAAGACTAAGATTTCGGGATCCCTGGGTGGCACAGCGGTTTGGCGCCTGCCTTTGGCCCAGGGCGCGATCCTGGAGACCCAGGATCGAATCCCACGTCAGGCTCCCGGTGCATGGAACCTGCTTCTCCCTCTGCCTGTGTCTCTGCCTCTCTCTCTCTCTCACTGTGTGCCTATCATAAAAAAAAAAAAAAAAAAAGACTAAGATTTCTCATAAATATCTATATATTAATATCAAATATATTAATGTATATTATGCAAATTGAAAATTAGTACTAAGTATAATCCCCAGAAAACAAAAACAAAACAAAAAAAAACCTAAAAAAATGTTAACAACTCTCTACATCTTTGATCTTCAATGAATTTGAGAAAATGGTAAAACGCTGTATTTTTGTTGGAAAATGGAATCAAATGTTATGTGACAAAACAAACTAATAGACTGACATGCCTAGAGCATAACATTGGGTCAAGCTTTTATGATCTAATCAACACAAAAAAATCAATTGTTTTTACAATCTTAGGAAAATTTATTTTTCCATATAATAATCCAGAAAAGTAATCTCTTTTTTTTTTTCAGAAAAGTAATCTCTTAAGATAAATGACTAAAATAATACCTTTGAAATTTTTATGAACATTATGGATTTGAAAAATAAGGCAAATAATGCCTTCTTTAAAGATTTTATTTATTTAGTTGAGACAAAAAGAGAACAAACACACAAGGGGAAGAGGGAAGGAAGGGCAGAGGGAGAGGGAGAAGCAGACTCCCCATTGAGCAAGGAGCCAGATGCTGGGCTCAATCCCAGGACCCTGAGATCATGAGCTGAGCCAAAGGCAGATGCTTAACCAACTGAACCACTCAGGTACCCCAGATATAAGAATAATGTCTGATAGTTCATACTTCAATGTAATTTCAATAAGACATAAGCTAAAACGTTTTTTAAAAGGAGGCCAATTCAAAATGTATCATGGATTAATTGTATAGTTATACAGCCTTAGATGTTTGTAGCCTTAGATAGAAGAACTTCAGTAGATACTGCAAAACCCACAGATGACAACCAGATTAATGATGTTGAAGGCACACGTGGACAGTGAGCACTTTGCACCCATAATCTGTGGCTTTGTGTTTATGTTTTAGTCAATGGTGTTGCAGGCTATTGTCCCTGTTCATGTATTTTAATATTTTCATCAAGTGAATCTTATTTGTATTTACTTCTTCAAGAGTAAACTGAAGAATGAAATTCTGAAAGTCTAGAATAGATAATAAATATGTACATAAAATCCAACTCAAGTATGGTTCCAATACATAGTGCAAGCTTTTCATATTCAATTCAACCCAAGGTGTAAAACCAATGTCATCCCTATGAATGAAACATGGAAAGACTAATCTTAAGAACTATAACCATCCAAAAGAATCACAAAACAGATTGACTCAGTGCCATTATGCCAAAAGCCTTTCATGTGAGAGTCCTGAAAACCCACATGTTCCATGGCACAAAAATCACAATCACATTTCAGAACCTCACATTCACTCAGCTAGAAGACCTGGTACACCCTGAGTAATCTTAGAAGAATCTCATCAGTGCCCACCAGGCTTGTAGAGGACAAGTATAAGGAATTCCTATTTTGTCGTAAAGACACGAGATATATGATCTTTATTATCCACAATAAGTATTTAAAAGACATACAATAAAATTATAAAGACAAATTCACATTTTGTAGGAATTGTAATGGTTTCTCAGTATGTCCTTCACACTGGAGGAGAACAATCATGAAGTAAGTATGATATGAACACAATAGAATTTAGCCTGACTATTCAAAGCTTCAATTAATTTGAAATGATCAAACAACTTAACTGCCAAGAGACAAGAAACCGTAGGTCTTTTACATGATCCTACAAAGTAATAGGCAGAAAGAGGTCAGTCTCCAAGGTCAACATATGCACCGCTAGATACACGTTCAAGAATAGAACTAAACATAAATGGTTGTGGATAGTTCCAAAGACAGTCTTTGTTAACATAATTACTCAAATAGTACTTACAAGTTTCTCCTCAGATCTGCCCATTCTTGAGGATAAATAACCGATTAAGATGTATTTTCTTAGACATGAAAGAATTCAATTTAAAAAAGAATGAACATAGGTCATTAACCTCATATCTATAACCAGTCTTAAGTAACAAGATCTCTTACAATGCAAAAAAATTTTTTAAAGATTTTGCAAATTTTTGAAAGATTTTTTAAAGATTTAAATGACATGGTTACCTATATTTTTACTACCACCACCACCCCGAACATACTACCTTCACTATGCCAACCCATGTGGGAGAGTTCTGATTATAAACTTGAGAAAAATCCTTTCCCCATCCCCCATCATCCAACACCAAATTCAAGACTTGAAAGTGCTCAGGATAATATGGTTATTTCCAACAATCAAAAGAGACCAATCTCATATGGGAATATTGGCCAATAATTAGGGAGATATCAGTTGCCTTAGCAACAGATTCCTTCCCAAATAAGCACTGTTTTCATTCAGCAGCCTTTAGCCAAAAGGGGAATTAAATCACTGAAATCAACAATTCCTTTGTTTAGCAAACAGAACAGCTTTCCAGGTCTCAAGAAAACAGACCCCTCACAGTTGGTCCAGCATTGCCCAAGGTAGCAGTTTAGTTGAATAAGCCAACCTCTTGAATTGCAGGATTTTATCATCAAAACCATTGCTAACAGAACTGCTAGCTTTTGCCAAAGAAACATGACAAAAGAGAGCATCTCCTAAGTGATACTAATGAATGTATTTAGCTTTATAGATTTTAACCTTAGAGAATATGTATGTATATGTTTCTACATCTATATATATATTGATGTAATTCCGGATGTCTAGCTTAGCTAATGACTAATTGACCCACACTATTAACTAATAAATAGCTTCTTATACTTTAATTTCTAGGTGTTAAGAGTCCAACCTCATGTAAGACAATTTTAAAAATATTTTACATGGGTCATTACCAAAACTGAAAAAATGAATAGCTCCATTTCTGAATGTTAATATAACCTGGTCAATTAGGCAAACTGAAGTCACATCATTGCATCGAGGTTGTCTAGAGAGGGTAAGTATCATTTGTATTCTGATAAATAAAAATAAAAATAATAATAATAAAATGAGTAAAGGCTCACTAATGACTGATGTCTCTCAATAGGGACACATACTTAAACTCCCAAGGGCTACCCAGGTAAACACTTTTGCCACAAAATGCTTATATCCTAGCTACACTCCAGGATCACTGTCATTATCTCCATAATCAATCCCCTTACCTTCCCAATCTTTCTCTATTACCACATTCCACTACAGCCCTACTCCCTCTCCATACAGGCCCCCTCTTCGCCACTACTGGCTGCGCTTCAGATTTCTCTCTGGCAAGAAGATATCATCAGCCAGCAAGTGTCTACATTGATCTGGTTAGGATCCAGTTTTAAGGACCAGAGTCTTCACTGTTCTTGCCATTCTCTGGCTTCCTGGAGCCCTTTGCATTTTCTGTCTCTGTCTCAGTCTCTCTCTCTCTTTTTGCTTGCCTCTTAATTTTTCTAAATTACAGGAATCATACACACTCCTCAAAACAAATTGCAGCAATAAGGAGGCATGTAAAATTTTAAAAAAAGAAGAAAAGGCCCTCTGGCTAGAGGCATGTTCCCCAGAGGCAATCATTAGTAATAACTGTGGTGTGCAACTTTCAGGTATATGTTTTCTACACCTACAGAAAACTTCTTTTTTTTTTTTCCCCCACAAAAATGGGTCTTCATTAGTCTCTCCCTTATCTTTTGTCATGCCTACATGGAGAAATTTCAATTAAAAAAATCAAATATGAACTAGTGAATTATCTGACTCCTTACCATCCCATCCATACACTGAGCTGTACAGACCCACTTTGTATTTCTTTTTTTTAGAGATTTTATTTATTTATTTATGAGAGAGAGAGAGAGAGAGAGTCAGGCAGAGACACAGGCAGAGGGAGAAGCAGGCTCCATGCAGGGAGCCTGACATGGGACTCAATCCCAGGTCTCCAGGATCACGCCCTGGGCCGAAGGCAGGCGCTTAACCACTGAGCCACCTAGGGATCCCCCCACTCTGTATTTCTTACCCCAAGTACTTTGTTCTACCCTTGTCCAATACTATACAATTTCCTTTTCTATTTATGAAAAATGAAGTATCTAATCTATGATATTTATTTTTGTGATAATGAAAAACAAGGTATCCCCAGTGAAATTGAAATGTGTAATTATGGGAAGCCCTGGGTGGCTCAGTGGTTGAGTGTCTGCCTTCAGCTCAGGGCATGATCCTGGAGTCCTGGGATCGTCTCATGTCAGGCTCCCTGCATGGAGCCTGCTTCTCCCTCTTGCCTGTGTCTTTGCCTCTCTCTCTGTGTCTCTCAAGAATAAATAAATAAAATCTTAAAAAAAAAAAAGAACATGTAATTATTTGTCAACAACTCCAGTATAAACTAAGATTCAATCAACTATAAAATTTAAAGTCATAATTTTGCATATGAAGATATATAAAACCAGCATTCTAATTTACTTTGGAGCCTTTAAAACTGTACTTGGTTTTAATTCCTATTTTGTCTCATCTTTAACAAAGGAATCATAACAAATGTACTGCGTCTATGAATAATAAATGAGGATATTCTCCCTTTTCCAATTAAAACACCCCATACCTGAAAATGGCTAAGGTTCTTTGGCAAGCAAGTAATTCCAGCCAAAGACTGACACTTAACTTCTAAATCCACGGTCACACTAATAATGCAACATATGATGCCAACACATATTGCTGCCAGAAGCACCAAAGGTTCTCACAAGCAAATGAGTATATCAGAGTCCCCAGATGCCTACACTTTAGATTTAAGTGGCCAGTAGAACCAAGTGCATTTACATTACACTATGGGTTACCATTACTCATTTAAATGTTATTTCCCAAGACCCAAACTGGGACAACTACTTTTGTGACCTTACAAATTTATCTATGACAAAGAGAGATAATTCAAAGTCATATTCTCTTGGAATGTAGAAGACCACCAGATAGTAATTAACTCTAACCTAGAAAGGCTTGGTTATCTCATGTGCAGTACTAAAAAGCTGGTATATTCATCTCTCCTCATCATCTAGTATTTAATGAGTGCTGCAGGGTATATGGCAATGTACAAGTCACTGACAAGGGTGGGCTCTACAGGCTGTATTAGTCAACAGTGGAAAATGCTGTTGTTACTCTATGAAATATACATGAAATCTGACCATATTTTCTACTGAGCTCTACTTATGCATACATAATAAAGGGTGCCTGCATTTCTTTGAATCTGTGGGGAATGTTCACCTTTCAGCCCTCACTCACTAGACAACAGCCGTTCTTCCCTTCAAATATTGACAATACTGTGCAGTAGTGTCTGAAAAATCTGACTACTGAATACTCTTTATTGTTATGGGACAGTAAGGGATCAATTTATTTAAAGAGCTGTGGTTTATTCTAGGGGAAAAGTGTAATAATGCTTGTTACATTAATAGTCAAATCTTTAGATCAGTCAATATAAAGGATAGTGTAAAACTTTACTGAGGACTTTTAGCACAGAAACCTGGGAAACTTCAAATGCTTTGACATTTTGAAAATTATAAACTTGGTTATGGCCCCATGCAACACTGGCCTTGTTCTGAATACAATAGGGGAGAAAACTTTGCTGAATTTAATTTAATGTATTGCTCTTTACTTTGAGATTCTAGAGTTCATAAGTAAAAAATGATTACATATGGAAGAAATCTAATTTAATGGTTAATAAAAATGAAACTGGATCTACTCAACAGCAGCCCAACAGAACAATAAAACTTTTTGCTGGTGGATGTCCACTGGTAGCTTTCCTTGTGGCCTCATACTGATGGCAAATGAGAAATGTGCACAGCCTGCTTGAACTATACCGTGACCACTAATAAAGAATGGGGCCTCACTAGATATTTCAGCTCGCGTCCAAAGCTGTCTTGCTCACATCATTGGCCAACAACTAGTAATGAGTAAGAACTGCTTCTGACTGACATCCTTGGCCACCAGTAAAGGACAGGATTGAAATTAACACTACAAAGGCTTTTAAAGACCCCTAAGCAGTGAAGTTACCAAAATCAAGTGACAACATTCTTGACAATATACTTTTATGAAATTTTTACATATTACAAAACTGTAAAAAAAATTGATGCAAAAATTTTACACATATGTAATTTTACATATATAACAAATATCAAAAATATTTGTCCTCAAAAATAATAAATATCACTTCTTCTGGAAGATTGCAGAGGCATTTGTTTCTGAATGAAAAGGTAGTGGGAATATTTTCAAATCTAAACATGCTACTCTACTCATTTTGATGTAAGGATGTGGACATAATTAGGGTCTGTCCATCATCTCTCTACATCTGACATTCATTTAACAGGTATTTCCTGAGCAACTACTGTGTGACATGGGTGAGAATACGAAGTCAAATAAGATACAATCCCTGCTTTACAGAGCACTCCAACTAGTGATAATGTGCTAGTCATGATGTGCGTCTCACACAGTGAAAAAGAGACAAAGAGTATTGCTTACAAGAGCTCCACAGAGGGGCACCCAACCCAACAGGTGCAGGAGATGAGATAGGTCAGAGAAAGCTTCCAGGGGATGTTTTTTCATTTACTAGTTACAAATTTTATCTGAACCTTACCTGCCGTAAAGGAGTCTCGCTTTCCTATATTAATTGATATGTTTTAGGTAACTCTAATCCATATTCTCTTTAAAAGAAACCACATTCTCTTGATACAATTTAAAGTGGTAAAGAAAAGGGACTAAAAATATTTCCATTTTTTTTTTCTTTTGCAGGAAGGGATTCCTTTCTAACCTCCCAGTGCACTATTGTCTTAGAACCACAATGAAAGCTCCAGGAGAGCCGTTTTCTATTATTCTTCTACATCTTACCCTGTGATACTCTTTAATCACTTTAAATATAGAAGACAGACAAATAGGCAGTATGGGGAGTAAACTGGCAAACTGAATGCTTAGGTTACAACACAAACACCTCACACCCTTTCCAGACAAATCTCTTGCCATACAATCTGCTGCAGAACACTGGAGAAAATTTAAATCCCTCTTTAACACACTGTTAAAATTGTAGGAAAATACAAAAACTGATGTAAAACAAATATAGTGGGTACACCCCTCCATATAACAGCTGTGCTGTTTTTTCTTTGAGAAGAGTATTAACCCATCTTTTGTTGATGGCTACTAAACTTAATTTGTTGAAGTTTATAAGGGACATAAAGGGGAGGGGATGAGCTTTCATAGAATCAATTAATTTTTTTAAAGATTTTATTTATTTATTCATGAAAGACACAGAGAGAGAGGCAGAGACATAGGCAGAGGGAGAAGCAGGCTTCCCACAGGGAGCCTGACATGGGACTCAATCCCAGGACTCCCAAGATCACGCCCTGAGCTGAAGGCAGAGGCTCAACCACTGAACCACCCATGCATCCCAGAATCAATTATTTTTAATAGCCTCCCTTTCCCCGATATTTTTATGTTCCCCAAAGAGACTAAATCTGAGGCAGTATTTCTTATGCACTTCATCCCTCCTGGCACCCTGAGATCACCACACCATTCTGTAATGCATCAGAACTTAAACTTTGACAGATAGAGCCTAAGCCCCTGTGGATCAGAAAATAAAATGACTCATCCAAGGTCACACAGCTAATGAGAGCCACAACATTCCTATCTATGCCTGCTAATTCCTTGATTCCTCAGAATTCTCTATCAAAAAACTGCCTCTAAGAACAAGAACACAATAAAATCTATTTGCTCTGAATTTCTCGAATACCTGTTTCACTTCATTTAATTAAAACAAGCTTACACTTTGAACTGCATCTTAACATTGAAAAAGTTTCCATTTTTATGTCCTAGTCTTTTATGTTAACATTTCACATTCTATATGCATTATCCATTGGCAACACACGTTTTTAAAATTTGAACCAAATCCTAGAGATGAGAGTCTCTCAATTTTTTACATCAACAGAGGGAAGAGAAAAAAAGTGACAAGGCATCTCTCCCTTGCCCACCTAAACACAAAAGAAATATATTAAAATACCACTCATAGAATTTCAAGAGGACACAATTCAAAGGATAATAATAAATGCAAGTCACCAAGAGTTGACATTTCCATGACCTAAGCTTGTTGTATACTGTACCTCCCGCTCATGTCTGCTGACATCAGGAGTAAACCCTAAGGGAGTTGTTTTGAGTGAGGGTTTCTGTATGTCTCTTTGAATAGGAATACAAAGTGACAGAAAAATAACTCAAAATTGCTATAAAATGAATGGTATTTCCAAATGCGCAAGCAAACAACATGCACTTTAATGTAACACATTTCTTCTTATTTGGCAGTAAGTTAAAACATATGTTGTTTGAAGTTTATATAAAATGGATGAAAAGGTGTTATTTGTGTTAAAAATGAAACCAAATTACTAAGTGGTTTAAAATCCATGGCTTTTATTATCCAAATGTAGCCAGTTAAAAGTAATGTCACTTGAAGAGTAAAAATAAATTAGGGTTAACAGTTACTGGTCTGCTTGGGGTTTTTTTTTTTTTTTTTTTTTTTTTCTTGTTTCGTTTCATTTTTGTTTCTTGATGAAGGAAATAAACAAGGTAAAAATCTTCAAAAATATGCACTTAGTCATTACAGTTTCACAATTTTAACACAGTTCCAAAAAAACAAACAACAAAGAAATTTAGTTACCCCTTAAAATCAAGTACAAATATTTTTTCCTGAAGGCTTTATTCTTCTATGAATTACCAAAGAAAGAGCTGTCAAAAGCTTAGTCTTGCTTCAGAAAGGAAAAGTCAATGGCAGCAGGTTAAAATCAGGTGGTCAAAATGCCCTCATTAACTGGCCCTGGGAAAAATCTCATGAAGAACATCAACAAAAAGCAAAAGTCACTTCTATTTAATATTTTTTTTTACCACCAAGAGTTTGATTAGCGCTTTGCAAAGCAAATAAAAACAAGAGTAAGCACTCTTGAGTTGTTTAGAGACAGAGAAAGAACAGGTTTTGAAGTGGGATTGGAAGATTAGAAGTTCAGACCTAAAACTTGAAGTTTTGTTGTTTGGTTTTTAAATCACCTAAAGGTATTTGATTCTCAAACAAACCAAAAAACAAACAAACAAAAAAAAAAAACAAAGATATTTGCTTCTTAGGCCTAAGGTCTCTGGCATAGGTGACTTTCTTCTAATGTTCTTTTCTATAACTATTTAGGATTCAAAATAATTTTCTCTTCTATTGACCACTGCTTAACATAGCCAAAATAAGACCTAGTGTATCCACAAAAGATCACATAATTTAGCTCTAAAACATACAATCAAGGAAGCATTTTTTGTTACAACAAATCCTTAAAGTAGGTACAAGTGCCTTAAGAGAAAGCTTTAATTTTCATGTGTTCTATGAAGAATTGTAGCCCATTTTGAACACTGATAAATGTCACATAAAAAAATATTTTGTCATGAATTGCATCATCATCACCAATTGGCACTGAAGATGGACCAAGTGGGGAAGAAGAGCCAACCCACAAACCAACATCATCAGTGACACTGGGTCCAAGGAAGATGTGTCAAGAGATGTGATCATTATACTCAATCACTGCTTTTGCACAGTGGCCAAGAACATCCAGATACAAAACATACTACATCATATTATATGGCATTGCTTATCAATTTTTTTAAATTTCTAAAACATGTGTTACACTTGTATTCTTAATCTAAAAATAAAAGGAGTTAAGAAACTTAGAGCACCTTAGAAACTCCGCAGATTAACATTGTCCACGTTGGAGAGAAGTACTGACTAACCATCAAAAAAATACAAAATATAAGACAAAAAAACCAGTTTAAGTTTACACAAGCTGATAACCATTTTAGATAGAAATAAACTCTTGACCATAGACTAAGCTTCATTTGCAAATATGATCTGCTTCTGTTAACATTTCAAATAAATGTTGGAAGATATTGGTGAATAGCCTCCTTCATTCTTACATGCCAGCATTCTGTAGACAAATGAAAACCCAAATGCTTTATAAGAGACACAATTTCATTAATCTTCATATAATCTCTGTGAGGTTTACATTTAATCCAAGCCTGTTTTCTTCTGTCCCTCAAAATCAAATGAGCAATAAAATCATAACAAAGATCTAGATAACAGCCCCACACCTGTAGTACTCAGACTACTAACTAGTGCATCACATTTCAAAAGGTTGATTAGCTAGGAGCTAGGGTCTGGATTTCATATAAATCAATTATATGTCAGTTACACCTCAGTAAAGCTGGAAAAAAAAAAAAGATGAACCAATAATGTTAGTAGAACTAACTCTGGATATTTAATTTATTTAGAAAAGAAAGGAGTCTGGTTGTGGGGTAGGGGGTGGTTGAGTTGCCATGGCAATGTGGTAGGAAGGTGCCTGGCTCCTGCACTAGAGGCGAAGGTGGGGCTTTAAATAAATAAATAAATAAATAAATAAATAAATAAATAAATAAAATAATAAACAAGGAAGACAGAACGAAAGAAAGAAAGAAAACATTTTCTGAATTTCATGCTCTCCAAGATTTTGCTATAAATTTGTTGGTGTCCCAAATCATGTTTATTCTCAAGGTACCCTAAGCAATTAGTTACCAATTAAATAAGGCCTATTCTAGTTGGGGGGTGTGATGGGTAAAAGAGGAGTAGTAAGAAAAGTATATAATCCAGACCTCACATTGACAAAGAACATTAAAAAAAGATCATACAATATAAAAATTAGTGAAAGGGAATAAAGGGAAAGGAGAGAAAATGAATGAAAATGTTAGTGAGGGTGACAAAACATGAGAGACAACTAACTCTGGGAAACGAACAAGGGGTAGTAGAAAGGGAGGTGGGCGGGGGGTTGGGGTGACTGGGTGATGGGCACTGAGGGGGGCACTTGGCGGGATGAGCACTGGGTCTTATGCTAAATGTTGGCAAACTGAACTCCAATTAAAAAAATTTTTTTAAAAAAAGGTCATACATACAGTCATAAAAGTTACACTAACAGAAATGAAAGATAAGCCATCCATCATTGGACATTGTGAATTAATATTTGTATAAATTATGCAATTACCTTATGAATAGTTCAATTTAATTGATTTCTGTATTAAAATAATTAATTTATTAAATTAAGATATTAAAAATTATCCACAATTTTTATAACGCTGTTTTGCTATTTTCTTCATTTTTTTAAAAAATATACTGGAAACTGGGGATCCCTGGGTGGCGCAGCAGTTTGGCGCCTGCCTTTGGCCCAGGGCGTGATCCTGGAGACCTGGGATCGAATCCCACATCAGGCTCCCTGTGCATGGAGCCTGCTTCTCCCTCTGCCTGTGTCTCTGCCTCTCTCTCTCTCTCTCTCTCTCTCTCTGTGACTATCATAAATAAATAAATAAATAAAAATTAAAAATATATATATACTGGAAACCATTGATGTGCCACCGAATAGAGTGTGATAGGAGTGGTCCACCCTATTAGGGAGAAATATTTTATCATTGGCATTTTTAAAAATTGCTGACAAAAGGTGGTAATTAAAAGCAGATCAACTTTAATTTTATTATTTAAAAAAATTCTTTAACACCCCTTTTTTCCTTAGGCTGGACCTCCCCCACTACTCCCTTCTTTTTTCTCCTCTTGTTCATTCGATGTCAAGTATTTTACAAAGGAGATGGCAAAGCTGAATTTAGATCTTATGGAATTATTAGTTTGGAATGTGGAGAAGTAAAACTAAAACACTGCTCATCTAGTAAAATACTGCTCTCAGACATAAGTTGTGAGGCACCTGGGTGGCTCAGTTGGTTAAGTGTCTGACTTTGGCTCAGGTCATGATCTCAGGGTCCTGGGATTCAGCCCCGTATCAAGCTTCCTGCTCAGCGAGTAATCTGCTTCTCCCTCTCCCTCTGCTCTTGCTCTCTCTCTCTCTCTCTCAAATAAATAAAAAATTTTTTAAAAAGAGAACGTAAGTTGTAATACTCATGTACTCAAAATCCAAAACATTTCAAAATGAAGATACTTAGAGCTTTTAGTTGCAAGAAGAATAGGAAATGGCTGTTGAAAATTAAATAATAAAGCACTTTTGAACAGTCTGATTCAAGAGCACCTATCTGTTGCAAAATAAATCCATATGTTTTTCCTTTTCGTACAACATATATGTGTAAAAGGGATTTTCACATTTCTCTGGCAGAGAAAATACAGTATCTAAAAAAACAAAATATAATAACTGGATGTTATATCTACTATGCAAATCCAACCATGAAGCATTGTCCTTTTATTAAACAGGTATATGATAAGACATAAAAACACTGTTCTCATTGAAAGGCTTTATAAAAACCTGATTTTAAATTGAATTTTTCTTGTTCTTTATATAATAATCCAATTATTCTATTATGTTACCATTATTTCTTCCATTCTGTTACAAAGTTTTTAAAGCATAAGAATCATAATTGGTACTTCTCACAACAATTAGTTTATAAAGTTTTTGTTTATTTTTTCATAATTCTAACCCAAGTATTAGCAATCTACTAGTATAGCTCATGAATGCATTTTGAAGTTCTGCCACAATGTCATACTATAAAAAGTATTCCACAGATGAATAGATCTGGAAAGCAGTAAGATAAAAAAGAGTGATAAACTTACAAAATTAAATAGTATAGCAAAATAAGAAACCACTGTCTAGTGAAATCAACTCAAATTATGAAAAATAAGTCAAATTAGAAATATTAATATATATTTTAAACATATCTAATAAAACAAAGGCTTTTTCTAATGCTTAACAGTATCTCTGAGCTTAAAAAATGTCCTGATTCCATATTTTATAGCAACACAACTGAACATTGTTTTATAAGCAAATTATTAAAATAACAGGTATTACTGAATTATATACAGGCAAGTTTACACATTTCATAGCCCTAAAAGATAGACAACTGATACATTTTTTTAAATACATGGTTTTCAGATACCTGATGCCATTAATGTGGTATGAATCCCATATTTCACGCCATTCCCTCATACATCTAAAATATTTCTCATACGGTTATATGTGAGAAACTTCAATTTTAGAGCTCTCTTACATAATACAGAGAGTTTTACAAAGCTACCATGAATATGAGGCAGAAACCACCCAAAGCCAAGTGTGCCACAATATAAATAAAATACCAAAGAGCATTTGGAATCTAGCCAGTAGGTTATAAATATGAAAATCTACCTGCTGGAGCAGAATTACTTCATTGAAGAAGATGTGATGTCAAAGCCCTTAGAAAAGGTGACAGCTGGAACCACTGGAGGGCCCTGTATTGAGAACTGTGGGAATTTCTAAATTAATGGGCCTCGTGGTCTTCTGTCTATCCATTTGAATGCACAAAATGATGGAATTCAAGGACTTGCATCCATTTCACATACCACATCCCAGGACACAGATTGTGTCTGTGATTGCCTTCACACAACGACCAACAAATACAAAAGGAAGAATTTCATTTGTCTTCACTCTAGTTATGCTTTTCGTGTGGTCATTAAATCACACAGCTTATATTTGTGGTATGACACAGACATCTGTTCTTATGACTTCAGTGTAAAAATTTCACTTATTAAAAACACAGTTAATTTGAGAGAAAGCATAATATCAATGGTAAAAATATGAAATTCAATCCTGGCTTCATTCCTTGATTATAATTATGACGAGAGTTCGTATCTCAACTCTGTACAATAAACGCTCCCCCCGCCCAAACTCAACATTTGAGAAACTATCACCTACAATAACTTCACTCTAAAGTTCTTTATTGTTCTGGCAATTTTAAAATATCACGAAACTCTATGCTATCAGGAAAAAGAAATTATTTCACATCTTTACAAAGTGAGCAGACTTTTAAGAAGGGCACACTGTCATTCTGAGAAAAATGCTGTTTTAGGACAGAGAATAGCAGACCCCGTCAAGATTCTACTTTATCGTAAAACTTCACTACAACAACAAAAAGAGATAAGGCCTTAAAGAGTCCCAAACTCTCCATCCTGATTTTGAGTGCTGACAAGAATTGTGTATTTCAACCTGAGCATATCTATCAATGAAATAGTTAACCACAGGCACCTCTAACATTATGAACCTTGACTTACAGTCATTCATATAATTACTGAGTAGTGAATAGTGGCTACTCTGCACGGCACTGGGATTTTTTTTTTTTTAAGATTTTTTATTTATTCATGATATACATAGAGAGAGAGGCAGAGACACAGGCAGAGGGAGAAGCAGACTCCATGCAGGAAGCCTGATGCGGGACTCGATCCCAGGTCTCCAGGATCACACCCTGGGCCAAAGGCAGGTGCTAAACCGCTGAGCCACCCAGGGATCCCCAGCACTGGGATTTGAATGGTAAACAAGACAAAGTTACTCCCTCAAGAAGCTTACAGTGTCTGGAGGGGAGGAACGCAGGGTACAGCAAGGACCGGTATTGTGGGAGCATAAAGAGTACCTGGCCTAAATTGACGGGTCAGGAAAGGTTGTGGGGTTTTTTGTCAAGAAAGGTTTTAGGGCAGCCCGGGTGGCGCAGCGGTTTAGCGCCTCCTGCAGCCTGGGGTGTGATCCTGGGGACCCTGGATCGAGTCCCACGTCGGGCTCCCTGCATGGAGCCTGCTACTCCCTCTGCCTGTGCCTCTGCCCACCTCTCTCTCTCTCTGTCTCTATGAATAAATAAAATCTTTAAAAAAAGAAGAAAAAGAAAGAAAGAAAGAAAGAAAGAAAGAAAGAAAGAAAGAAAGAAAGAAAGAAAGAAAGAGAAGAAAGGTTTTAAAGGGGAAAAGGTAAGACTCCTGGGTGGCTTAGTGGTTGAGAGCCTGCCTTTGGCTCTAGTCCTGATCCCGGGGTCTTGGGACCAAGTTCCCTGTCAGGCTTCCCGCAAGGGGCCTGCTTCTCCTGCCTGTGTCTCTGTCCCTCTCTCTGTGTCTCTAATGAATAAATACATAAATAATCTTTAAAAAAAAATAATGGTGGAAAAGGTGTCTCTGCTGAGCAATATGTGCTCAAAGATCAATAACTTTAAGTTCTATGACCAAGAAAGACCCCTAGCCTCCGACAGCATTCAAGTACTTTATAAACACCAACCCATGGAGGGTAAGCCCCATAGCACACAGAATGCTGCAGCATCGTGGCACTCTACAAACAGCACTAACTGAATTTTTGGCTCAGTGAATGATGTTGATCTATCTCACCTATGAAACACTTCTCCCAAATCAGAAAAAGAGCTTCCAGAGCTCCTTCTCTACTTCTTGGCCTCTGCTCTCTACTTTCAAAGCCTGCAAAAAACCAAACCAAAACAAAACTCTAGTCACCTCACTTTCTTGTTAAACATGTTTTTTGAAATTACAACCTACATCTGGAAAAATGAAAAAAAAATAAAAAATAAAATCATAGCTGGAAGAATTATCAAGGTGAACACACCCACATTATCATCACCCAGTCTAAGGAATAGAATACGCCCTGTACCTGTGAAGCTTCCTTTCTTTCCTCCCCAGATATAACCATCACCCTGATCTCAAGACCACAATTTTGCCATCTTTGGAACTTTATATAAATGGAATCCCATTGTAGGCATTATTTTGAGTCTGGCATCTTTCACTCAGCATTATGTTTGTGACATTCATTCAGGATGTTGTGTTTAGAAGTAGCGGATTCATTTTTCTTTATAATAAAGTATTCCATTGTATGAAAGAACCAGAATATCTATTCAATATTGATGGGCATTTGTGTTATTTCCAGGGTTTAGCTATATTAATGATGTTATGAACATTCTTGTATGTTTTTTGGTGCACATACATACATATTTCTGTACGATTTACTGTACTTAGGAGTGAAATTGCCAGGTAACAAGATGTGTATCTGCTCAGCTTTAGTAAATATTGTCAAACAGCTTCCAGATGGCTTGCCATTTCTGTGGGTAGTATGAGTTTCATTTGCTTTGTATCCTTACCAACACTTGGTTTTGTAAGTTTTTGTTTTTGTTTTTGTTTTTATCTTAGCCATTATCTTGGGGGTGGGTGCATTGCTATCTTATTGTGGTATTAATTTGCATTTCCCTGTGACCATTTAGGTTTATGTTTATTGGCCATTGGATGTCTTGTTTGTGATGCCTGTTCACGTCTTCTGCATTTGTGAAATTGGGTTTTCTTTTTTCATTGATTTGGAAACAAGTCCTTAGTTCATTAACACATTGCCAATATCTTCTACTCTGTAACTTGCCTTTTCTCTTTCTCAACAGTGTCCTTCAGTAAGAGAAGTAAGTGTCCTTCAGTAAGAGAAGTTCAGTAAGAGAATTTCCTAATTATAATATAGACCAATTTATTGATCTTTTTCCATATGGTTGTTTTTCTTCCTGTTTATAAATCCTTTTGTAAAGGGTCATGAAAAAACTCTTACATATTTTTGCTATAAGCATTATTGTTTTATGCTTCCCACTTAGATTCTTACTCCACTTGGAATTGATATTTGTAGATAATGTGAGATAAGGGGTCATGATTTTAGTTCAAGTCATGATCTCAGAGTCATGAGATTGAGACCCACATCTGGCTCCATGCTGGTCATGGAGCTTGCTTGAGATTCTCCCTCTGTTCCTCCTCCCAACTCACACATAAGCAACAGCAACAGAGCGCTCTCTCTTAAAAAAAAAAAAAAAAAAAAAAGAAGGCAAAGGGTTTTCTGGGATTACTCTTCTAATTAAATCCAGTTTTACTTGAATATCAGTTTTTTTTTTTTCTTTTTAGGCAGAGGGAGAGAGAATTTTAAGCAGGCCCCACGCCCAGTGCAGAGCTGGTCATGGAGCTCAATCTTACAACCCTGAGATCATGACCTGAGGTGAAATGGAGTCTGACGCTTAACTAACTGAGCTACCCAGGTGTCCCAAATATCAGTTTTTTAAATGAATAATTTTTCACATAATCATTTTTGTTTTATATTATTATGAGAATTGCAACAGTATTATTTTCCTTTAGAATTTCTACTAAATAATGACTTTTATATGTTCTTACAGCTTTGTTTTTTGTTGTTGTTTTATTCTAAGTTTATTTATTTTTTTTCGTAATCTCTACACCCACCATGGGGCTTGAACTCATGACTCTGAGATCAAGAGTCACATGTTCTGCCAACTGAGCCAGCCAGGCACCCTTGTCTGCATAGCTTTGAATTCTCAATGCCCAACTTATAGGCAAACTTTAGAAGTACAACAGTCCAAAACTAGAAGTCAAGAATTTAGGATTCCAGTTTGAACTGTGCCATCAAGTATTTGTAACTACTCATATTCAGATTTTCTATATATAAGAGAAGAATTGTATTGCCTATGTTTTGTCTATTATATTAACGGAGTGATGATTTTAAGGTTAGTCCAGTCCATTAGACTATAAAGGACTTTGGGACAGGGAATGTTGGATCCCTACACAGTAAAAATAGTATAATGCAATACTTGTGGTTGAATTCATGAGTAATTAATTTTTATCTCATCATTGTTCTTCTGCAAAGGCATAAGAGAGACTAAGAAAAATACTTAAATTGAATGGGAAGTTGACTTTAAATGTTAAGTAGGGAAACTAAAATTCACATTGGGCTTCATTCTCCCCATACTGGTTGAGGGTGGTATATCCACTTAAGTGACAGAGTAGATGTGTCTGGTCAGTCAGACCTGAAGGGAAGAATTCAATTGCAGGAGCCTTCACTGTGTTTTCATACAGTGTAAGCATACAGTGTAGGCAAGTGTCTTGCACACAGCATGTGTGCTACATATACTTGTTGATTTGATTTGAAAGCATTCAAAACTAGAGCACTAATATCATAATTCTCTATGATAGAAGTGGTACCTTTTAAAATGTTAATCTTAAGCAGAACCTGATTTTATATGGCCGTGGTTTGGAAGGTCCCTTTTGTGGGTCATGGAATTGGCTACACAAGGAGACAATGTGCCATCCATGAAGAGACAGAAGAATTCCCTCATATTCTAGAATACCTGACATGTTTATGACACTAATCGAGCTTTCTAACAATCATTCTACCCTATAGAAAAAAAAAAAGCAACGTTCATTAATAATACCTAATGCGGATTCTATAGAGTATCAGACCTGTGAAAGAACAGGGCTCTCCTAGGGTAAATAAGAAGACCGTTTTGAGAGTCCAGGAATTTATAGAAAGCCATGCAAAGTTTCTTGAGGTCCTGTTATTTTAAATTATATGACTCAGAAAATGACTATGCTTATATAACGTTTTAGCTAAATGTTTATAATAAATATCCTTAAATTTATAAAATATTAACAAACTCTCACTTATCTGTAACCCAAGCAACCATAAAGTTCAATCACTATCAAACTCTCTCCCCATAAAACAGGACTCTAAAATAGCAATAGATGCTCATTGATAATAATCAATGAGACTAAAGATCACAATGGGCCTCCTGAATTATTTTTTTAGAAGTAATTATTTTTAGTATATGTTTAAAGTTGTTTATCTTATTATATTCCAATGATTATAAAACTGGTCACATGTACAGTGTATACACATGGAAATTGGTTAAATAGAAAAATTCAATTAATGAGAAATTCCATTCACCAACCATTCAAGGGCTTATTGTATCTGCTGCTTTCTCAAGTCAGACATACCAGTCACTGTACTTCCTCTCTTAAAAATCTTTCCCTATCAGTGTATTACACTATTCTGTAAGCTCTAACATTCCCCTTAAAATATGTGAGTTAATCTTATCCTGTCTTCTCAAACATTAAGTAGTTTCTATGAACATCTTTTTAGGTGATATTTTACTAATACTAAAGTTTACTACTATTGAATATGGGGAAATACGATACAAAATCATTTTTAAATAAAAGAGCAAGAATTTTAATTTTAAAGAATTAAAAGGAAATGCTAAAATATGGGTTTAAAGTGACTCTAAACCATTCAAGCTTAACTAAAGGGCTCATTTTCTTTTTCCACATTTATGATGCCTAAAATATTTTTTAATATATTTTTAAGCCTACATACATCTCAACTGTTGAAACAATTCCAAGAATGCACAGTATCTGACTCATCAAAAGTTTTTTCATTCGTCAAAATAACTTTACTTACAAAAAGCAAAGATCAACATTAATAGTAGGGAATATCTTGTTAAATAGCAATATAAACTCATTGAAGGACAAAATTTATTTCATTAAATACTTCATAAAATTTATGAACTAGAGTAAAGTGATCACCTTTACATGTTTATAATTTATATGAGAAACTAACAAACTGGTATTGATTTTAACATAAGTTTCTAAAAAAAAGAATTGCAAAAAAAATTGAATTTATCTTGTAGTATCTTGGTATATATCTACCTGAAATATTTTTAGGGAGGCCACAATCCTCCCAGATAACCAAGAGAGCCTTGTCTTAAATGATGGATCATTACTATGCAGGTAGCTATTTTAAATATGCTAAAAAGAAAGACAAAAGAAATATATTTGTATATAATTAAATTATTTTGCCATCAAAAATAGGTTTGATATGAGCATATAATATTAAAAGTATCAAAAAATAAATTGGTTTGTATTTTTGCTTCTAGGAGCTGCTTTAAAAACAACAAAGGTTTGTGGCAGATGATACACACACACAATATAACTATTCAGATCATTGAAGGTTCCAAGCAAACTTTTTTTGCATTTATAATTCTGTTTTCTTTCATACTCATCAAATGGGATGTGTAGGTGTATGTAATACTCATCATTCTTCTTGGAAAACACCATTCTGAACATAAAGATAAAATGTTTTGATATACAGATGAACAATATAGGCAAATATCTCTGATGTGATCCAGATATGCCTAGCTCATAAAGCTACATTTCCTTTATCTATACAAATGTACAGGGATCCCTGGGTGGCGCAGCAGTTTGGCGCCTGCCTTTGGCCCAGGGCGCGATCCTGGAGACCCGGGATCGAATCCCACATCGGGCTCCTGGTGCATGGAGCCTGCTTCTCCCTCTGCCTGTGTCTCTGCCTCTCTTTCTCTCTGTGTGACTATCATAAATAAATAAAAATTAAAAAAAAATGTACATATGCATGTCTGTGTATATGCACAATCCATATAAATCTGTATGTTTTGAGAGTTGAATATATTTACTTAACAGAAGCAGATTAATTCTAAAAGCTAAGATGCAATAGAGCTAAAAGGTATCTAATTAATAAAAATAGATCAACTCCAAGAGAATAAGTTTAACCTATTCCTTTCAAAATATATTAGGATAGTTATACAGTGCAGTTAATTTACTATTCTGTTATCTCAAATGATAAATGCAGAAAATTGAGTCTTTCCTAAATTAAAAAAAGATAGGATTTCCAGACTTTGATGTTAATTTGAATAAATTATCATTTTTAAGTTCTGGATAACTAATTTGAACAATAAGTTTAAATTAGTTGTTGAATTTCTCAATAAATATTTCAGAGGCAGGCTTACCTCTATTTTAACTTGAACCAAAACTAGTTTCACTTAGAATATTGCAACTCTGAACTAAACAAAATAAGAAGCAGGGAAAATTGTCTTTAAGTAATCACTTTGACCATTAAAAGTAAATGAATAGCAATCTTTAATGTGTGGTTTATTTTGGACAAGTGTAGGCGTGTGTGTGTGTGTGTGTGTGTGTGTGTGAGAGAGAGAGAAAGAGAGAGAGAGAGAGAGAGACCAGGCACACTGATAATGACTGCTTCTTCTCAAAGCAGTAGGTGATTGAATCACTCTAAGAGTACTTACTTGTTGAGTTCTGAGTTGACTAATAGGAAACCACAGTATTATTCAAAACTCCTTTTTATTAAAGGCAGTTACAAAATCACTGTCTTATAGGTGCTACAATTTGGTTCAAAGCCTCCTAGAAGTTGAATGGCAACATTAAATCATTAACCACTCAGCTCCTGAATATGAGGAAAAATTATGCTTGTATAGCAAGTAGGATTTCCTTCCCAAGATTGCAATAGCAGTAAAAATTAACAATGAATTATTTTTGTAATGGGGGGCAGGACTGGTGGGAGGGGAAGGAAAAGGGAAAAAAAAGTTCCTAT
Organism: Canis lupus baileyi; assembly: GCF_048164855.1. NCBI lineage: Eukaryota > Metazoa > Chordata > Mammalia > Carnivora > Canidae > Canis > Canis lupus. The sequence goes on along the minus strand of NC_132848.1, from coordinate 49,658,878 downwards.
CATGTCTCTCTGTCAGATTACTTAAAGATCTATTACTTTATAATGTAACATAATGTAAAATTAAGGCTGGGAACACTTGTTTGGGGACACGATTTAAAACCCAAAATGGAACTTAAAAGAAAGATAAGTTACTTAAATCTTAAAAGAGAAACTAAAAACTAATAGTAATTTTCTCATGTATCACATTCCAAAGAAGAGCCCTTACAGTATGAGGATCCCATGAGTTCATGACAGCTTTATTCTTAGACACACAAATCAAGCCATTGTTATGCCCTGAAACCGCGGAAACTGCTGCCACCTACAGGCTCTGAACAATAATGGCAGTGTTTTACTCAGCGATACCCTCTATTGGGGACCGAAATGTGCTGAATTAGTGTAAGCACTTTTCTTAACAGCAGGTGGCCTCACTTTTGCTACAGATTTACCTCAAAGACGTTGGTTTAAAAGCTTTTTCGTGTTTTGTAAAATAAACTCCCAACTTCTGCCTGAATCTAAAGTTGCTAGGTGATTTGAGAAGGAAAAAAACACAGCCTTGAACTCTGCAAATTCAGTTCCATAAACAGTTTTGCAAAGTTGTTCTCCAGTTGCTAATCTGATGTCACTTAGTGCAACGCTGTACCAACAAGGCCACAAAAGAGAGAGGCTTTCTGCTGAGAGTCACTGCAAGGGGACAAGATGAAGGAAAGTGTTTACAGAGTGTGGAATGCCATTTACCATACTTAGTCCCATCTTCCTAGAACTTATTACACAAGCACTCTATAATGAAATCAACTATAAAGCTGACTGCTTCTTATGACATTCTTAGGTTATACATTTTAAAAATTGTTTACTGTGGAGGGTTCAAAAACTCAAACCTTTATGGGTAGGAATGTGTACCAAAGATGCCAGCATAATTTTCCTTAGAAAAGCAAATTAAGTTTTCTGTGTTCTATGGTAACCATCCAATGACAAAACAAAGAGTTTCCCTTTGTTTGTATTTTGTCTGTATTAATTAAAATAGCCAATGCCTGTATTATTGTTAAAGATTTGGGGGCAGCCCTGGTGGCTCAGTGGTTAAGCACCACCTTTAGCCTAAGGTGTGATCCTGGAGACCCAGGATCAAGTCCCATGTCAGTCTCCCTGCATGGAGCCTGCTTCTCCCTCTGCCTGTGTCTCTGCCTTTCTCTGTATCTCTCATGAATAAATAATTTAAAAAAAAAAAAAAAAAGATTTGGGAGCTTTTTTAAATGTTCAAAAATGAAAGGTGTCATAACCAAGGGCAAAAGCAAAGGATGTCAGCATATTCAGAAGCCAAGGTAAAACAGTCTTACAAATGAAAATCTTGTAACAGAAAACCAGTCAGAGTCAAGTGGCACTTGTGCTATGAAAATACTGCTTGCCCCATATATTGCATTAGACATGCTATTAACTGATAATCTGAATTCAATACCAAGGTATCACAACTCCTAAACTTTAAACCCCTAAATGTGATTCTCGAAAATGGCAAGAAGAAAAGTAGACTGAGAGGACAAAACAAGGCAACAAACGATACAGAATCTGGAGCTATGATAAAGAAAATAAAACTATTATTGAAATATTGACTAATTCCTTAAATACTAGACAGATGAATATTGACAAATTTAGCCAACTCTCCAGATATTTATCATATTTCTGTAGAAAAACCACTTGGGATCTGTTGTTTCGTATCATTCAGATCTTTGGTTATAAAATCACAGATTCCTAAAATATATTTAATATATACTGCTCCTAATTTTACACATTAAATCTATAGTACGTATATTCTTTAAGGCCACTGAAATAAATTGTCACTGCAGCCTTACATGCACTCCATTTGCCATGTAAACCTGTAGGAAGAAGTATTATCCCTCCTTGTGTGTGAAGTAGCTTGTTAACCTCATGAGTTCACGCATTACCATCCTTTACCTATAATGAGGCTTAGCCCACACCTCTACCATCGTGAATATGCTGATAGTCCTGAATTGAAGCCTATCACCTTCATTTCTTCTTTATGTGTCTAGCCTGCCACCATCTTCTTCAAATGACTTTTGTGCTACTGAAAAAAGCTCTGATGGACTTTCAATCCCCTCCATAGTTGAGAAATAGCAGCTAGGCAGAGTGGAGGAATAGAAAAAGGTCTAAGTGCTCAATCAAAAATGTACTAGCACCTAAGAATTCTAGATAACTGGGTTTTACATTTATACTTTTGAGTTTTTATATTTTTCTTTCCCCAGCTACCTACATGAGCCATTTTTACATTGCTTATTTAATCATTACAGTTTCAACTTTAATTTTTTTTCCAATTTCCAAACAATGGTGGGTAAATATGGTTTGAAAAGTTTTCATTCCATAGGGTTAAGCAAATTTGACACATACTTGTATGTAAACAAAATCATTGTAGCGAACCAAATACAGCAGTTCTATAAATATCCCCTGTTCTCAGGAGGGATACATGTGCATATACAAATACTGGGCTTCTTAGAAATTTATGATGGCTTGAAGTGCTTTATTAGATCAAACTTCCAAGTTCCTTTTAAATCAATAATGAAGAGTATTAAACTTGACTTTTATTGTGTATTCTTTAAAAGACAGTAATTTGATATATGGACAGATATAATTGTACATAATATATTTTCACAGTTTTCTTCAAATTTTATTTACATATTCTTTTTATTTTCCTAAGTTCTCTATCCTCACTATAATGCTTTCTCAGATTCTATGTCCCAGAACTATCTTTGATATAATCACATGAAAACTTTCTTTTATTGCTTCAGTAATAAGCCACCTGGATAATAATAATAGCTCTGATATAGTTCACATCCACCATTTGTCATTTGATAGGAGCTTTTTATTCATAAACATTTGTGTCTTCAACCAGCACTATGAGATATTATCTACATTTCACAGATGAGAAAACTAAAGAACAGGAAAATCTCATGACTTGCCCAAGGCCATGAGGCCTATGGATAACAAATTACGTGTTCTTTTCATTAAGCAACTATGGTTATAATTTAAATTCAATTCAAAGAAAATTATTGAGCAGTTGCTACATGGAACACGTGATGCAAACACATTTTTTTCAAGACAATTTATTTTACAAAATTGAGTCACTCAAAATTCTTAAAAATGCATAAAGTACTGCAAAAACTTGAATATGACAAGATTTAAAATCTCACTGTATTCTTGATATATATTACCACACAATAAAATGAACACATTTCACAGCCAAAAAAGGATTCAGCAGCTGGAAACTAAATAGTTGATGCTACAAAGTCATTATCTATCTCATTTTAAGAACACATTACAATATGCAAACCTATAAAGGGACTTCATATTGATAATGAGTGGGATCATTTGAATTTACAATATACTTGATCTTTAAGGAATTAATAATCTCCCACCTCATTTTTTTTTTTCAACAAAACACTTTTGCCACTTTTGTGGTATCTTCATTTTGAAAGCTCTTAGAATAAACAGTTTAAAAACTGTAATTTTCTTTGTAGGTGCAGTGTTAAATGCATTATCGACTCAAGCACCAAAGAACAACAGTGCTAGCCTGAGGACAAAAGGCATTTTAGATGTCATAAATATATTTAGAAAGAAGCCTTTTCTTTAAATCATCAAGTAAAATTATCT